>NW_027507764.1:221237177-221933427 GCF_037356315.1 Lithobates pipiens
TCTATTTCCATTTTCTGCACTTATATCGTTAATAGTATCGTGTCTTCTCTTGGATTTCTTCACATTTCTTTATATCTGGTATCCCCTCTCTTTTTTTCATTATTTTGTCACAATTACTTTCTGATGCCTCCATTACTCAATGATTTTGACTTTCTCTTTTTCTCCTCTTTCTCCTCTTTCTTCTTCTTTGTCTCTTTTCCCCTGTATGTACTCCCACTCTGTGGCTTTGTTTCCCTCTGTGCTCTCACACCTATACACTTCCACTGTCTCTTCCACTACCCCTGACTTTGATTGGATCTGTTTTGCCTTTGGAGGCAGAGCGACCTGACGTCATGCGTTCCCATGGCATTGGTGGCCCTGACCCGGCAGTGTCCCCTGTTGCTAGGTGACTGCCGGCCACATCGCATGTGGGGCCAGCGATCCGGGCTGTGATTGGATCCGATCTGTTGCCAACCAACCTCAAATCCCTGCACCAATGCCGATCTCAACGATCAGGAACCACATACAGATGTGCCTGATTGACATGTCCTTCATGACTGTCACTTGACATGCACAAGTTCAATCTTGCCAGACAATACACAGGTTGGTAACCACATTTTTAAGAAATCTAGTAACTTTTGTTTTATCATCAGCTCGAGATGTCTGTTTATATTTACTGACTTTTGGCGGGACTTGTGACGTCACACCTGTCAAGGGGTGAGTGGTCCTTTGTTTCTGTCTCTCTATGATTGTTTAATGGTTATTTAAATACTGTACACTGTTACCCTGTACTTATCACATGCCTGATGAAGGAGTCCTGTGTTGCACTACCTGCTCTGTGATGTGATCATGCTTCAAAAAAAAATCCATTTGAACGCTACATGTCAATCCATGGTGTGCTTGCAAATATCCTCATTAGAAAGAAGAAGCTGCCTCACAGTGTGGCCTGTAAATACAATGGGGAAGAGGGGGGACAACTCAACCCTAGACCTCCCCTCCCTACTCCCCAGACCAGACCCCCTCCTCCTCAGATCCCCCCAGACCTCCATCTCTCCTCCTCAGACCCTCCCAGACCCCCTCTCTCTTCTTCAAACCCCCTCTCATCCTCAGACCCCAAAGACCTCCCCTTTCTCCTACTGAAACTACCCCAACCCTCCCATCTCCTCCTCAGAACCCCCCTCTCTTCCTCAGACCTCCCCTCTCTCCTTCTCAGACCCCCCTCACCTCAGACATCCCCCTTCTCCTCAGACCCCCAGACCTCTCTTCAGATCCCCCTCTCCTCCCCAGACCTTCCCTCTTTTCTCCTCAGAGGAAGCTTTGTAATCATTCAAAGAATACAAAGCTTCCTATGAGTACTTAACCCAACTCTATTTTGTTTCGGGCATGGTACAGGAAGTCCTTGTCCTGCTGCCGGCACAAAGCCCTTTATAATGTATGTAGCTGAGGCTACAGATAATAAAACATCACACATGTTTTAGTGCAGTAAAAAAGTTAATTTCAGCCAGCTGGGTCCAATCTAACTATTTAAAGGGACATAAATAACAAAGTTAGGCTTTAAAGGTGCACATAATAAACAATTGTTTATTGTGCGTCCTTTCATTGATCTGCGTATATCTAGTAAAGAAACATACTGCACACAATATGAACAAACCCCCACTTTCATGTGTGTAATTTCCATGTTTTCCAGGCAAGGGCTAATTTACACCAGTAGTTGTGTTATAATTCACCTTTTTTTTTTTAAATCCTTTTACTGCCTCAAGTGTATGTCATACATCAGTCACAAAGTGTGTGTATAGTTTTAAAAGCCTACTGTTGGCTTTCAAGTGAAAATTGCTTTCTCTGACCCCTGGAAGCTAATGAGGAGCAATCTGTACTTTATTAACTTCAGTGGAGTGCATGTGAGACATCAGGGGTCTAAAATACCAATTTGAGCTGGGGTTTGGCTTCAATTTGTTAGTGAATCTAAATCTACTAACACTCCTCTCCCCTCTAGACTGAAAATACTGCTGTCCAAAGGTGCTACCTGTGTTCCATTATCCAAAGTGGGGGCACTCTAATACAGGAGGTGTGTTACTGGCCAGATCACCAGGTGAAAACAGAGGGAAAAGGCTCAAGAAAACTGATGCAGCCACCACAGCTAATGATTGGTAAGCTGCAATCTATTACATTCTTGGTTTTGGGTTTAAGACCAATTTAAGGGACAAAGAAGAGGAACAAGACTTGTCAGTGGGAGGAATGATAACTGGAAGTACCTGAGAGTTTTTGGTTAAGACAGCAGCCAAACTAAAAAAAAGTCACAGACACAAGTCTAGGAGATGAAATTGAATGGGTTAGGACTGTTTGTTGAAAAAGTAGCCTGGGTTGCGGTGGATATGAGGGAGGCAAGAAAGAAAAAAGCCAGAGGTGCAAGGAGTCAAGCTGAGAATACCAGATGAGGAAGGACATGGGGCACGATTTCAAAGTAGCTCCACAGAATAGTCAGTGAGAGACTTTCATGTGGCTCTCCCTTAGTAAGCCTTTCACTTGGCTTATATCCATGATATAAAAAAATAAAAAATAAAAAACAGAACAACAAATAGGGGGTCTAAAAAGAAGGAGCTGGGGGAGATATGGACAATTTAGAAGAGGAGAGGGGGACAGAGGCCCGAATTAAGCTTTACATACTGGCATGAGCCAGTACTAACAGTAAACAGGACCTACGATTGGGATTTGAAGGTCGGTAACAACAAAGGACTTTTTTTAGTGGGTTTAAATTGCAAAAGCAGATTAAGAACATAATTTTCACATGACCCTTAATATAGCTGCAAACAGCAATAAATAAGCAGCCACATTTTTCTCTGCCCTGATCCGTGCAACATGATAGTCAAATTTATTTGTCCCCTCTACCAGAAAATACTTTATGACTCCGGTTTTTTATATTTTTTAGGGCCACTAAAAAAATGCAATCTGAGTGACAAGTCTATACTTTGTACTCCTCCTGTATCTGAAGAATGTTTCATTAGGAATATAATATAGGAATGATTCACTTTGCCTGTGGAGTAGTAATGTGACATACAATAAAGCTAAAAAAAATTAAACAAAACAAAAAGTGGCCTCTCAGTATAATTCAATGAAATGTGATGAATTACAAACAGGATTTATGGAACTTTTTTCACTCACTGCAATCAAGTAAAGTCCAATGCATTAAAAAAACACAGGCTCATTTAGGCAGAAAAAGCTAGTACCATTCATAGTATCCTTATATCTTTATTTTAGAAAACAACACACTTGACATTTTTATATTGTCATATCTGTGAAGCACAAATGGTCTAAACCAGTCTTTCCTGACAGACTCCATGGTAGCCTACGTATGGGTTAATCCCGCCGCTCATACCTCATAGGACCCCACTCCCATAAATCTTTGCTTCTAGCCAGAGACTGTGTTCCTTTTTTGTCCTCCTCCTAGGACCAAGGTGTTTTCTTACCTTTCGGAAGCTTTAATCCTATCCTGGTGGTTTGCGCGTTGATGATGATGGCGGTTATTCTTGGAGTCCATATTTCCCAGCTATTAGCAGAGAGGATACAGGCACTGAAGAGTGATGCTGTGAAGATCTTAAAGTCATCCATTGGTTGACAGATTGCATCATGGCCATTCGTCCTAGCTATTAGCAGGAGGCCCTTTATTAATGTGTCGATCGTGCAGAGAGTGTATCGACCCTCCCAGTCCCAGGATGGATTGTGCTGGCTTCAGTGTGGTGATGTATAACATTCTCATGGCAGCCTGTTTTTGTGTGTTTGTTTGTCCTTACCTGCTCCGGTGTAGCCATGGCGGCTGGAACGCTTCGCGTTCCAGTCCGCCACTATTCACTCTCTTTGCACAGCTCAGTGGCTTCGACTGAGATCGAGGCTTGGTTAGCGCGTGCGCAGTTGGGACAAGATGGCGGCGGTCATGCATGCGCGCGGACGCCGTAGGAGTGGCGGTAGTTACAGCGCAAGTGCGCTGCTAACGTAATGACATCATCATGGGGGCAGATTTAAATAGCTGTCAGAGACAGCTATGCTTTGGAAGGTTTCCAAGCAAGGCAGCTACTTCCCGTGCTCGTGGCTTTTCTGCTCAAGGTAGGGGGGGGGATATCATTGCTCTCTCTATGTTCCTACCTTTTACATGCTTATTTGAATTGTGTTTGTTTTAGCTGTTTAAATCTCTGCTGCGATGGATGTGTCACCGCCCCCTAGTGGCTAACCCTTATGTCACAGGTAGGATGGAATTTTTTTTCCCTCTGCCTGTTTGTATTTGGGTTTCTGGAGCAAGTTAACTATTTATCCTCTTTTTTCAGCCCCTCTAGGTCTGAATCTCAAGTCTTGACACACGGTGATAGTGACAAATCTAGGTCACAACGCCATCATTCATCTTCAAGCACTAGACATACCGGATCATCCTCCAGACATAGGAGGGAAGGCTCAAAGTCTGGTTCTGGACACCATTTTTACCGCCATTCCAGCCGTTCTGTGGAAAGGACTTGCTGGGGATGTAAAACTCAGGTCCCAGAGGGTAAATCTCTCTGCGAGTTATGTTACTCTCGGGCTATGAAGGAAAGAGGATCTGAGGACCAGCATGTGGAGGCTCTGGTCAGGAAGGTGATCCAAGAATGCATGAACAAGTCAGATTCCAGCCATACTTTTAATCCTCCTTCCAGCCCTAGTTACTGAGGTGGTTGATCCTGAGGCTCCAGGTCCCTCTCATCACAGTCTTTCTATTAGCGGATCCTCCGATAGCGAGGTGGAGACGGATGAACCTGGCGCAGGTTTTGAATTTTCTCAGGTTCTGTTCTTGGTTAGAGCAGTCAAAGATGCTTTAAAATCGGATGAACCGGTGGAAGCTCCCACTAAGCAGAGGAAATACTTCAAGCATCTCAAGAAAGAGCGCCCAAATTTTCCTTTTTTGGAAGAACGTGGTGAAATTATTTCTGATGAGTGGAACAAGGTTGAGAGGAAAAATTCCTTGATCTCTAAGGTAGCAAAAATGTATCCTTTCAAGAGCGATGAGGTCAAACATCTTGAGTCGGCCCCTCTTATCGATGCCGCTTTGATGAGGTTGGTGAGGCATGTTACTCTCCCTCTGGAAGATTCCCTTTCCTTCAAAGATGGTCTGGAGAGGAAGATAGATACGGACCTCAAGCGCATCTACATTACTGCAGGCATGGCTTGTAAACCAGCCCTAGCCCTCGCTGCATTATCTAAGGCCATGGAATCATGGACTGATGATATAGGTACGACCTTATTAAGCATTTCTGAAGAGCTGGTCAAGAGCTCACCAGTGCATGAACTGAAGATGGCCTCGGCGTTCCTGGGGAGGCATCCCTGGACATAATTTGTCTGGTAGCTCGCGTAATACTCTCTTTGGTCACGGCTAAACGTGCCCTGTGGTTGCGCCAATGGGTTGCGGATCCTGCCTCTAAGCAGGCATGGTGTAAAATTCCTTTCGAGGGATCTTCCCTCTTTTGGAACAAACTTGACTCAGCTATTACCCGTGCTACCGGGGGTAAATCGGGTTTTCTGTACGCACGTCGTTACAGACCTGGACGCGAGTTTAGGAAAAACTGGAAAAGAAGCCAGCCTTCAGGTCAAAAGTCCTCAAAAGCTTCTTCCTCTGGTGGTCAGGAGGCTTTGAAGTCTTTTTGATATGGGGTCTGTCCAGACGGAGCAAGTCGGGGCTCGTTTACTCCGTTTTCAGCACGTCTGGGCAGCCTCGATTCAGGACTACGGGACCGTCAAAACGGTCTCCTCAGGACATTCATGGGTCTTCAACAATCCACCCATTCACCAGTTTATGCCAACGGTTCTTCCCCATTCAGAAGAAAAATGACAGATTCTCGTATCATACACAGAATCATTGATGGCTCAAGGGGCCGCCATCTCGGTTCCAGCCGAGAAATGATTTCAAGGAGTTTACTCCCCTCTTTTCATGGTCCTCAAAAAGAATGGCTCCTTCATAAAAAAGGAAAAATTCAAAATGGAGTCTCTGCTGACAATACGCCAGGCTATTCAACCAGGCGACTGGCTTATCTCAATAGACCTCAAGGATGCCTATTTCCACGTACCAATTGCAGAAGATTACCAGAAGTACCTCAGGTTTGCAGTAGATCAGGTGCATCTTCAGTTTACATGTCTCCCGTTCGGGCTTTCCACTTCGCCTCGATTATTTTCAAAACTCTTACTGGAGGTCGTGACTTTAATCAGGATCAGACGCATCCGGTTACATCACTACCTGGACGATCTGCTCCTACTTTCTCAAGACAAAGAGCAACTGTTGTCTCATCGGGAACAGGTTATTTCTACCCTGACGGAGTTCGGCTGGCTCCTGAACAAGGAGAAGAGCCATCTAGAGCCAACGCAGTCTCTAATCTTCCTCGAAGCCCAGTTCAACACGGTAATGAGCACCATCTCCTTACCCCTGGAGAAAATTCCGGTGATCCGAAACAGGATTCGGCTTGCAATGTCATCTTCTCTCCTCAGAGTCTCTCAATGTCAAAAGATAATCGGCACTATGGTAGCCACAGCCCCTATGGTTAAGTGGGCACAATGGAAGATGCGTCCCTTTCAGAAAGGGTTCCTCCAACAGTGGGATCCAAGGGCTCGAGATCATCTCGTCTGGATAACCCCTTCCATGCGGGAGAGCCTCCCTTGGTGGCTACAGCGGAAAAATCTCCTTCATTGTCATTCCATAGCACCTGTTTCCTGGGTCACAGTGACAACCGATGCCAGCAGCAGAGGTTGGGTTGCTCTCTGTCTCTCGGAAGTAGCCTAAGGCAGTTGGGATTTCCCTGTCCAGAGCGTGGTATCGAACGTGCTGGAACTACGAGCTGTCTTTCAAGCGCTGCAAGCCTTTCTTCACCTGACGTCAGGAGCTTCAGTTCTCCTTCGAATGGACAATACAACAGCTGTATCCTACGTCAAAAGACAGGGGGGCACTTGCAGTCTCTCTTTACTGAGGGTAGATTCTCCCTGGACAACAACGAATGGTCTCTCCACAGCGAGGTGTTCGATTGGATTCTGTCTCTGGGGATCCTACCGGAAGTGGACCTGTTTGCCTCCCCGTGCAATTTCAAACTGGAGAAATATTACACGAGGTGTCGTGGCCCTCAGGCCTTCGGAGTGGATGCCCTGATGGACCAGTGGAGATTCCACAAGGCTTATGCCTTTCCCCCAACTCCGATCATTCTCCGATTTCTGGCAAAGCATAGGTGGGAAGAGGTCGAAGTAATAGCGGTTCCTCCGTATTGGCCCAACAGGCCGTGGTTCCCACTCTTGTTGCAGCTCAGTTTCCAGGATCCAGTTCCTCTGCCCTCCAGACCAGATCTCTTGTCACAGGGAACAACTCTTCACCCATGTCCATTCCAGCTCCATCTGATGGCATGGTTTTTGAGAGGGAAAGGCTGGAAGCGTTAGGTTGTCCCGACACGGCAATCGCTACTTTACTGAATGCTAGAAGACCAGGTACCAACAGGGTCTATCAGAGAATTTGGTCAAAATTTGCAGACTATGTGTCCACAACCAACGGTTCGTGTAAAGACCCGAAGATAAGGGATGTTATTGGCTTTCTTCAGACAGGCCTGGACTTGTCCTTATCGGTGAGCTCCTTGCGGGTCCAGGTTTCCGCAATATCTGCCTTTTCAGGTGTCTCCTGAGCCAAGCACCCTCTCACAAAACAGTTCTTCAAGAGAGCAATGAGGCTCATACCTCAGAGGAAACCGAGGTTTTCTAAGTGGGATCTCCCCTTTGTCCTGGATTACTTTTCAGAGAAAGATTTACATCAGGGGGATCAAGTATCTATTAACCACTTAAGAAACCGCCCTGTAGCCGTCATTCGGCTATAGGGCGGTTGTTAACTCTGGGAGGCCGTCATATGATGTCCTCCCAGAATTCCGCTCTTGCACACTCCCTGGGGCGCGCACTTGAGAGCATCCATGACCGCCGGGTCCACAGGACCCGACGCATCACGGATCACGGTAAACGGCTGCTCATAGCGGCCGTTTACCACGTGATCGCTCCCTCAAATGACGGAGTGATCACTTGTAAACAAACCGGCGTCATGTTATGACGCCGGTTCCTCCCTCCCCCTCTCTGTACCGATCGGAACAGCGGAGGGGGAAGAGATCGGTGTCAGCAGCGATGTGGGCTGCATCTGCAGTGCCCACATTGCTGCTCACCGAAAATTAACCCCTCAATTCCCTGCCAATACTCTGCAATACCCTGCAATACTCTGCAATACTCTGCATTACCCTGCATTACTCTGCAATACCCTGCAATACTCTGCAATACTCTGCATTACCCTGCATTACTCTGCAATACTCTGCAATACTCTGAAATACCCTGCAATACCCTGCAATACCCTGCAATACTCTGCAATACTCTGCAATACTCTGCAATACTCTGCATTACTCTGCATTACTCTGCAATACCCTGCAATACCCTGCAATACCCTGCAATACTCTGCAATACCCTGCAATACTCTGCAATACTCTGCAATACCCTGTAATACTCTGCAATACCCTGCAATACTCTGCATTACCCTGCAATACCCTGCAACACTCTGCAACACTCTGCAATACCCTGCAACACTCTGCAATGCTCTGCAACACCCACCAATACCCTGCAACACTCTGCAATGCTCTGCAACACCCGCCAATATCCTGCAATGCTCTGCAACGCCATACATACACCCCCCCCCTCCCGCCGCCCTCCGGTGCTTCTACCGACTCGCCAATACGATCAAATCCAGAATCTTTTTTTTTTTCTTTTTTTGTTCAGGCTTCCCTGCTTAGAGGTGAGATGCGGGGTCTTATTGACCCCATATCTCACTGTAAAGAGGACCTGTCATGCCATATTCCTATTACAAGGGATGTTTACATTCCTTGTAATAGGAATAAAAGTGATCAAAAAATGTATTTTTGGGGGAAAAAATGTCAAACTAAAATAAATAAAGTAAAATGAACAATAAATTTTATTTTTTTAAAGCGCCCCTGTCCCCATGTTACTCGCATGCAGAAGCGAACGCATACGTAAGTCCCGCCCACATATGAAAACGGTGTTCAAACCACACATGTGAGGTATCGCTGCGAACGTTAGAGCGAGAGCAATAATTCTAGCCCTAGACCTCCTCTGTAACTCAAAACATATAAACAGTAAAACAAAATTAAATCGTCGCCTATGGGGATTTTTAAGTAGCGACGTTTGGCGCCATTCCACGAGCGTGTACAATTTTGAAGAGTGACATGTTAGGTATCTATTTACTCAGCGTAACTTTCACATTATGCAAAAATTGGGCTAACTTTACTGTGTTTTTTTTTTTTTTTAAGCGCAAAACTTTTTTAAAAAAAAAAAAGCATTCGAAAAATTGCTGCGCAAATACCGTGCGAGATAAAAAGTTGCAACGACCACCATTGTATTCTCCAGGGTGTTTGCTAAAAAAACATATATAATGTTTTGGGATTCTATGTAATTTTCTAGCAAATAAATTATGATTTTTACATGTAGGAGAGAAATGTCAGAATTGTCCTGGGTACTCCAGAACGCCTGATGGCGCTCCCTGCATGTTGGGCCTCTGTATGTGGCCACACTGTGTAAAAGTCTCACACATGTGGTATCGCCGTACTCGGGAGTAATAGCAGAATGTGTTTTGGGGTGTAATTTGTGGTATGCATATGCTGTGTGTGAGAAATAAACTGATAATATGACAATTTTGTGAAAAAAAAAAGTAAAAAAAATCTTGATTTTGCAAAGAATTGTGGGAAAAAATGACAACTTCAAAAAACTCATCATGCCTCTTACTAAATACCTTGGAATGTCTTCTTTCCAAAAAGGGGTCATTTGGGGGGTATTTGTACTTTTCTGGCATGTTAGGGTCTCAAGAATTGAAATAGGCCGTCAGTACTTCAGGTGTGATCAATTTTCAGATATTGGCACCATAGCTTGTGGACTCTATAACTTTCACAAAGACCAAATAATATCCACCAATTTGTACTTATTTTTACCAAAGATATGTAGTACTATAAATTTTGGCCAAAATTTATGAAGAAAAAATTACTAATCTGCTAAATTTTATAACAGAAACAAAGAAAAATTCATTTTTTTACAGAATTTTCTGTATTTTTTCTTTTATAGCACAAAAAATAAAAAAACGAGCGGTGATTAAATACCACCAAAAGAAAGCTCCATTTGTGTGAAAAAAAGGACAAAAATTTCATATAGGTCCAGTGTTGCATGACTGAGTAATTATCATTCAAAATGTGAGAGCACCGAAAGCTAAAAATTGGTCTGGTTATTAAGGGTGTTTAAGTGCCCAGTGGTCAAGTGGTTAAAGAACTTTCTTGTAAAACTGCCTTCCTAGTAGCCATTACGTCAGCTAAGAGGGTTTCGGAGATCAGTTCTCTGGGCTGTAAGGAGCCGTTTCTCACTTTCTTCCCTAATCGAGCAGTTTTGAACCCTATGTTAGGTCAAATCCGAAGGTGTCATCCGTTTTCCATGAAAATCAGGAGATTGTGCTTCCAATCTTTCAGGCCTCTGAAGATTCTGGTATTCATCCTTTGGACGTTGGGGACGTTTTGAAACAATATTTGAAAGCCACAGCTCCTTTCCGGAAATCTGACCATCTGTTCATCCTTTTCTACGGAAAGAATAAGGGTTTACGTGCTTCTTCCCGAACTATTGCAGCTTGGATCATTCAGGCCATCCAAGGGGCTTATAAGGCTAGGGGCTTGGCTCCTCCAGAAGCGGTGACAGCTCATTCTACTAGGAGCGTTTCTACATCTTGGGCGGCTGCCCGTCACGTTTCTCCAGAAGTGATTTGTAAGGCGGCTTCATGGTCGTCAATCAATACATTTATGACACACTATCGTCCTTGTCTTCGGTTAATTTTGGTTTGAATGTCTTATCTGTTGACGGTGCCAATTAAACCTTTTTTTCTTTATCCAGCAATTGCCCATCCGGGTGTGTATGGCTAGTTATTTCCCATACGTAGGCTGCCATGGAGTCTGTCAGGAAAATGGAAAATTTATATCAAAAATTTACCGTAATTTTCCTTTCCTGATGGACTCCATGGCAGCAGTTCCCTCCCGTTTGCTGGAGTAGGCTAAGTTACGGTACACAGTCTCTGGCTAGAAGCAAAGATTTATGGGAGTGGGGTCCTATGAGGTATGAGAGGCGGGATTAACCCATACGTAGGCTGCCATGGAGTCCATCAGGAAAGGAAAATTACGGTAAGTATTTGATATAAATTTTCCATTTTCTCAACCTATTGGTCCCAGAGTAACCCCTGGTAAAAATTATTACAGCGGGTCACAGCATGATCAGTAGGTTGCTAAACATTTTAAATAAAAATAAAGAAAATAGCATAATTAGGATATGTAAAAGTTGTAGCATCCACTTACAGTAGTTGCCAGTGTAAAATGTCCCCTTACATTGGCAACCAATGGAAAAATACCCCTTTGGAGGTCAAAACTCCTTTACAGTATACAATGTTGTAACATGGCCCCTGAATTGGATTGGATGTCAGTGGAAATTTGTCCCATCTCATTGTAGGCATGAGATCAATCTGCCACTGCTTGGGACCTTGGTTTAGAAAGTCTGGTCTAAACAATTAATGTGACTGATAGAAAAGGTAAAATGTGAAATGTATGTTAGGGTTATGACAACTTGAAGTCAGTCAGTCAAGTTTTTAACAGGGCAGCCACAGCGTCACTGAATTGAAATCTGTTGTAGAGAAAGCATAAAGAAAATTTCCAAAGTGTGCTGGAAGAGATTAGGCAGTTAGGAACCAATACGTTAATTCTTGCTAGAATCAATCAACCACAATTGCTGCCTTTTTGTTGTTCTTGCTATTTGCTTTTTTTGTCTTTAATTTCATTTTGTGGTTGATTTGAGCTCCAAAATTACTTTTGGCTGCTGTCCCATTCAAAAGCCTTCCCTAAAAAATTGACCTTATTGTAGGTTAAACTGCTTTATGTTTTCCTTTTTCTTTCTTTTTTTGCTGCAAGGTGTTCCTTTGTGGATTTTCTTTTACATTTTTATGTTGATAGGACATTTTCCCCTAATTAAACTTGCATTAAATCACTCACATTCATGGCATTCTCTATTCCCATAAAATAAAAAGTTATGCACACGGGCGGACTGTATGGCCTACTTAGTCCGCCGAAACACATTTCAGCGGACAGTCCGCTCGTGTGTGGGCTTCAGCGGACTTTTTCAGCGTGCAGTCTGGCGTACTAAGTATTTCGGATTTTTGGAAATTCTGTCCGTCGTACTTTGGTTTCAGCGGACAATCCGCTCGTCAGTAGGCTAGTTCGACGGACTAAGAATGGCGCATGCTCAGAAAGGATTTACATGGCGGAAAGGTGCTTTGCTGTGTATTGGACTTCCTATTTCTAGTCCTGTCGTACGTGCTGTACACGTGATCGCGCAAGCTTTCGACGGACTGTTTGTGCATCCGTGTGTGGTCAATTCCGTTCAGTCGAAAGTATGACGGACTGTCCGTCGGATTGTATGACGGACTAAGTAGGCCATACAGTCCGCTCGTGTGTACGCGGCATTAGGCATACTCCAGTTAGTCCTATGATTCCTAATTAAAACTGTCCTGCCGCTGACCATTGCATTGATGTATCTTCTGCAGTATCTCAATTTTTGAAGTAAAGCTCCAGCCTGTGCACTTTGTCTCTAATAAATTAGACATAGTTTTACTCACTAAATTGTCCTCTGACTTGTTGTCTGAGCATGGGGAATAAATTATCATGTCTCCAACTCTGCTGGTATCTCCCACATCCTTTACTATAGTAAAAAGGGGCGATGATTTCTTAGGCTTCTGATATGTTTACTCACTGTAAGGCCAAAAAGAAACCTTAGAACATCTAAAAGTGGTTTCAATTTTTCTTGCCATCTTTCTAAAAGTGAATCCTCACAAAATAACAAGGGCTCATGCTCTTCCCTGTGTCCTGCACTATTTCCTTCACACCAAGGAGTTGGAGTTATATCTGTTCTGAGAAAGTTAGTTGGTTGGTCTCATATTGAAATATGGTTTTATTATGGATTGATAAAGAACCTGTCTAAATTTATCTAAAAATTTCTTGACAACAAACCTGTATCACTTTTGTATTGTTGAAAATGTGAAATACTGGTTACATTTTAACTGCTAGTCAAACTGGGTATATTACATTTGATGAAAAAGCATGTGTTGCTGCTGCAATTATTCAAATTGGGGCGCTGCTGCTAAGTGTAAGCAAAGCTAATATTTATGCATTGGCAGTATGCGACTGTGAAAATTGTATTGTTCCATAACAACTAGAGATGGCCTTGCTGTTCGCCCGGCGATCGGTTCGTGGCGAATTTTGGTCATTTGCGATTCGCCAAACCGGCGGACTTCTGGCGCTGTTCACGCGGCGGACATATGCGTTTACATTGTGAAGAACCTTGACCCATGACACATCCATCATGGGGTACGGGACAGCCAATTGAGACATTTCAGCACATGGACAATTGGACATACCCCTTACCTTATAAATAGACCTGATCTGGCGGCCATTTTAAATTCTGTCTTTTGTCAGTGTAGGGACAGAATGCTGTGTGGAGCAGGGACAGTCAGTTTAATCACTATCTATTACTATTAGGTCCACAAAAGTCCTTTTAAGGACTGGTATAGGTGTACAGTATATAGGGTTGTAATACACTTAGAATATACTTTCTTTCAGGGATACAAAGTATATTCTGGTGCACTGCTGCTGACTGCTGTGCTGCTGAGTGCACTGCTGACCGATTCTGCAGCTGTCTTTTGTCAGTGTAGGGACAGGACGCTGTGTGGAGCAGGGACAGTCGGTTTAATCACTAGCTATTACTATTAGGTCCACAAAGGTCCTTTTAAGGACTGGTAAAGGTGTACAGTTTATAGGATTTTAATGCACTTAGAATATACTTTATTTCAAGTATATTATGGTGCACTACTGACTGCTGTGCTGCTGAGTGCTTGCAGACTGATTCTGCAGCTGTCTTTTATCAGTGTAGGGACTGAGGGACAGTTTGGTGTTTGGAGCAGGGGCAGTCTGCAAATCACTAGCTACTAGGTCCACAAAAGGTCCTTTTATAGGTGTACAGTATATAGAGTTGTACACGTATAATATACTTTGTTTTTAAATATATATATATTCAATATATATAGAAAGCATATTATAGTGCACTGCATGCAGTGCTGCTGACCGATTCTGCAGCTGTCATTTCACAGTGTAGGGAGGGACAGTTTGGTTTTTGGAGCAGGGACAGTCTGCAATTCACTAGCTACTAGCTAGCTACTATTAGGTCCACAAAGGCCCTTTTAAGGACTGGTATAGGTATACTATTTGGTGTGCAGTATATAGGAGTGTAATACACGTATAAAATACTTGCACATATAGTATAGTATACTATAGCATATACTATAGTGCATTTCCACTGTGCAGTATTGGGACTGCTGAGCGGTTCTGCAGCAATGCTACAAAGAGTGACAAACGCAATTAAAAAAAAAGTATTAGAACTGGTGTGATAGACCAGTGGCCACCAAAAACGACAGATTGAAGCGGGGTGTTATATACCTTCTTCCACATACATACTGCACTTCTCTAGAGACTTTTGTTACAGGATCATTTAAAAAATGACAGGCAGAGGAAGAGACAGGCCCTTCCGCAGGGGTGGTAGGGGTAGGGCAGGAGCAACAGGCTTGAGCCAAAGTGGCAAATTGCAGAAGGTGCGTGCGATTACGTCAAAGGACGCACCAGACTTGGTTGAGTGGCTCACTCAGCCTTACTCTTCTGCACCCTCCTCATCCTCTCGTTCTGCACCCTCTTCTTCACTCTCTGCTGTGTGCACCTCCAAAGACACTACTACCAACACCACCACCATATACCCTCCGCTTGAGTCACAGGAATTATTTTCTGATCCATCACAAGACATTACTGATGCGCAGCCACTCTTGGCATTGGATCAGGAAGAGGAGGTAGCAACAACCGCCACTCAGCAGTCTGACGACAGTACCCAGATCAGCCCAAGGAGGAGGTTGGTCCCCAGTGTTGCTGCCTACTCCGAGATCTCTAATTATAGCGGTGGGGAAGGTGATGTCGATGATGACATGTCTAGTGATGTCACGTGGGTGCCCACAAGAGAGGAAGAGGAGGGGAGTTCAGAGGGAGATATGGACCAGCAGATAGGGAGGAGAAGCAGGCGGAACTTAGATTGCACAGGAGGGACAAAGCAGACTGCTAATGTATCAGGAGCGAGGCATTAACCATGTACGGTCACATCTGGCGCTCCCAGGACCCCGGCACATGGCTCCGCAGTGTGTGCTTTTTTTAACGTGTCTGCTGCTGACAATAGTGTTGCCATCTGCAGCCTTTGCAGTCAACGCATAAGTCGTGGTAAGCCCAACACTCACCTAGGGATGACTGCCTTAAGAAGGCACATGAGCTGCCATCACCGAGCCCAGTGCGAGCAAAGGAACCCACAAAGCCACACTCCAGGCTCTCACCGTTTTTCTGGAAAAAGGCAGGCTTCCGTGGGTCAAATGTTCGAGCGTAAAAAAATGATGACGCCGGATAACCCTCTTGCCCAACGGTTGACGGCTGGCTTGTCAGAACTGATATCCCGCCAATTACTGCCATATAAACTGGTGGACTCGGAGGCCTTTCGAAAATTTGTGCCCACTGGAACACCACAATGGAAGTTCCCAGGAAGGAAGTATTTTTCACAGAAGGGCATCCCAGAGCTATATGGCCATGTTCAGCGGCAAGTTAATGTATATCTGGCACACAGTGTCGGTGCCAAGATACATCTGACCACAGACACATGGCCTAGCAAACATGGGCAGGGAAGTTATATAACTTTTACTGCCCACTGGGTGAACCTTCTGATGGCCGTCAAGCATGTAACCCGTGGCACCTGTGTAGATTTGGTTTTACCTCCACGGATTGCATGCAGGCCTGGCTCTTCTTCTCCTCCTATTCCATCCTCCCTCTCCTACTCGGCTTACTCCTCCTTTTCCGCTGCTAGCATCTCTTCCGCTGCACTGCCCAAGATCTCCAGAACCTATTCGACATGCCAGGTGAGACGTCGCCATGCTGTGCTGCGTCTGTTGTGCCTGAAAGCCAAGAGCCACACTGGCCCTGCACTCCTTTCAGCTTTGCATTCACAGGCAGATCAGTGGCTAACACCGCTCAATTTGACAGTTGGTAAACTGGTGTGTGACAACTGTGCCAATCTGCTTAGCACATTGAAACAGGGCAAAATTACACATGTGCCATACATGGCACAAGTCTTAAACTTGGTTGTGCAGCGACTCGTTGTCAAATACCCTGGGGTCCAGGACATCTTGCGGCAGGCAAGGAAAATCTCGGCCCATTCCAGAAGATCTTACACGCCCATGGCTCGCCTTGCGGCGTCACAATCTGCCGGTCAGACGTCTTATTTGGGATTGCCCGATGTGATGGAACTCAACCTTCTATATGCTTGATAGGCTGCTCCAGCAGAAACGTACAGTTAACGACTACCTGTACGAACTTTGCTGCAGAACAGGTTCTGGGGAGCTTGGTTTTTTTTCACCGCGCCAGTGGCTGCTCATGCGCGACACATGCAGACTTCTGTGGCCATTTGATGAGATCACCAAACTGGTCAGTCGCAGCCATGGCACCATCAGTGACATCGTACCTTATGCCTTCTTTATGGAGCATGCATTGCGTCGTGTCATTGATCAAGCCGTGAAGGAGCAGGAGCAGGAAGATGAGGAAGTTGCAATGCTGGATGAATTCCCGGGGGGGCTACTCTATCTGAGACAAGTCAACAACAGGAGTCTGAAGAGTAGACAGGATGGTGCGGGGGCAGATGAGGAGGAGCAAGAAGAGCATGCTATAAACCTTTCTGGGATCCCTGTTGTTGTGCGTGGATGGGGAGAGGAGAACGAGGAGGACGACATTATCCTGGATGATGAGCAGGAGTCAGGCCACCACACGGCTTCCAGTTTAGTGCAAATGGGGGCCTTCATGCTCCAGTGTTTTAACAGGGACCCCCGTATAAAAAGCATAAAGGTCAAGGACCAGTACTGGGTGGCAACGTACTTAGACCCCCGGTACAAACACAAAATGGCGGAAATGTTACCACCGTCACAGAGGGCTGACAGAATGGAGCACTTACAGGCCTTGCTTCGAGATATGCTGCATTCTGCTTTTGAGTATGCTGGCAGAGGAGGAATTCCCACTCCCAGAGAAAGAGTTGCGGGTACCAATCCAACAGCGCCTGCAAGAACAGGGCGGTTTGAAGATGTGATGTGTTGAGGTCATTCTTTCAGCCGACCCATCGACAGGTCGGCTGAAAGAATGAAAAATAAAAAAAGATTGAAAAATATCTCCTTAAACCAGTGGTATGGCCCATACCACTGGTTTAAGGAGATATTTTTCATCGATTCCAGGTGGAACACAGGGTTGTGTTTTACAAGGGAGGCGTGGAACGCACGCCCAGCGGCCATTTTGGCCACAAACCGGAAGTGATGCGTGGGGACACAGGGGGATGGAATCTGGCTCATTTGCACTTGGTATCTTATATAAGTAAGTTTGGCAGGAGTGATAGTATACCCCAGATGATGTCCATGAGGACGAAACGCATCAGAAGGGCTCCACTACTGCCTATTTTATATTGATACGCGCTTCAGTAACTGCATAAATGTAAGTCTGTTACTTTTTTAAATAAATACAATTTTAAACGGAATTACGCTATATGGCCTTATCCTTCTGTCCTATACGCATTTTGGTTGATGTCGGACGTTTCTGTTAATTAGAGAAAATCTGTTCATATCCATACGTTGGGGGAAGGCATCTTCTACATTGAATTTGATAATCCTAGGACCTGGGAAGTCCAGTCAACATAACCATTATATTGAGCATGTATGACCCTTAGAATATATTTTCGTTTGGGTCAACACCATTTAGTAAGCTTACATCTATTAAGGTGGTGGTATCGTCACACGGGTGGCTGCACGGTTGAGCGATATAATCAAACGGTTCATCTGATATCCAATCTCACATTTGGGACTTCACTTTTATAAAGGACTATTTTTTTCACATAATTTTCTTTGTGTTATTTATGTTATACAAGGTTTATTTATTCATTGATGTATGTACAATAATGTGCACAAGCACGTATTGATTGTTGGAGATGTCAATTTTTTTATTGTTTAGACCAACAATAGCCATGTGATTTTTCACGTATGGGCAAAATTATTGCATAGATTTATGCATTATTGTTTCTTTTTTTAGCGCTACACTTTACATACTGTTTATACTATTTGAGCTAAAATATCCATTTTAGTGTGTTAGCTGCTATATTTGGATAGTGCAGTGTCACTTTTGAGTTTTAGTTTTTCACCTGACAGGAAACACAATCAATCAAAGAGATTAAAACCCCTGCCCCTCCCTGTGCTCGTCAGTTTTTGATTGTGTTTCCCCACAGCAAAACTGTTTGTTTTTTTCTATAGGACCCAAAGCCTCTGGGTCCGGTAGGGTATTTGTATCCTTCCTGGGGGGCTTTCCCCATCTATTTTCCTTAGGGGGGAAAATTGGGAAGAGCCCCCCCCTAAAAACGGAAGGACCCTGGGTACAGTGGTGTACCCAGAACTTCAGGGGCCACTATCCTGTCTCCCCTCCTTACCTATGTGGGTGCCGTGCATAAGAGGAGTCCTGGATAATCTTCTGTCTGCAGCATTGCCCTTCTCAAAGGAGTAATGGTAGCTTTCCTCTCCATCTTTTTAGCCGAGGCAGGTTGAAGCAGGCGATCGGGTGACATCATTTCCTCGCCAGCGCCAGAAGTGACCTTGGCGCGTCTGCATCATTTCTGGGCTCCGGAAAAATGGTGGCTGCGGCGTCTGAGGATGCTGCCTTCATAGTTAACAGCACCTAAAGGCAAAAAAAGACAGAGACCAGGAGGAACAGGTACCCACTTCTCCTGTGCACCTAGGTGGCTGGCAGACAGAGGTTATCTGCTTTTTTGACACCAACAGAAAAAAGCATGAGGGGAGACCCACAGGGTCCACGGCCATGGAAGAGACCACAGGAGGTGAGTCAAAACGGGCCGCCAGAGGTTCTGATGGGGGAGGGTACCCCAACTCTTTCCTCTGGGTGACACGGGCCATTCCTAACCTTGTGCCTGTATATCATTTGTTTCAGGGAAGTACGCCACTGCCCATGGGGTTGAGTACGCCACTGCCCATGGGGTTGCCAGCCATCCCATAAAAACCTCTACCCATTCTAAAAGATGCGGGAATTGCAATTATAAATTACATTTGGACCATTCAAAACCCTTTTGCTTTAGATGTATTCAGAAGCTAACAGGGAAGGAAACTTCTCAGGTTATGCAAGACTTTCTTACGGTCCAAACTGAGATGCTGTCTACACTCTTTCAGTCCTCCCTCAAATCTAGGGAACCAGAACCAGAAAGGAAGGCTGCTCCTCCCAGGGCTCTGCCTCATCCAGGGGGTCTAATAAGTGACCAGAAACTCCAAGGTCTCTCCTTTCTCAGGATTCCGAGGAGGAGGAAGAATCTGAGGCCCCTGATCAGGGACAGTCCAGATGAGGAAGAAGGAGAGGACTCCAGGTCTGGCAGACATATTTTTTCAGCCGACGACATGGAGAGCCTTCTTAGAGTACATGTCTGAAGAGATACAGGAGCCTACAACTCAAGTATCTGCTCAAGACAAGATGTATAGAGGCTTAGTTAAGCCCCAATTCAGGGTTCTATCGGGGCATTATACCTTTAAGGATATTATCCTAAGGGAGTGGAAGGAACCTGAAAGGAAGCTCTGAAAATATAAGACTTGGAAGCGCAGGTGTCCCTTTAAGGAGGAAGATGAGGAAAAGTTTTTCAAAACTCCTAAATTAGACGCTTCCTTGGCACAAGTATACAAGCAGTCCGATCTTTCTTTTGAAGATGCTGGCAACATCAAAGATCAGATTGATCAGCGAGCAGAGAATAGTTTGCACAGGGCTTGGGATGGTAATGCTGCAGCTATGAGCTCCGCATTAGATTCAATTTGCGTAGTGAGAAATGCAGATATGTGAATCTCCAAGTTAATGGATCACGTGTCCCGGACCTCCAAATCTAAGGAGATCCTGGAATCCTCAGAAGTGATAGGTAGTGTGGTTGCCTACTTAGCAGATGCTGGTGCTCTGTTAAACTCAGCAAGGAGAGCACTTTGGGTCAAGACTTGGGATGGAGATAATTCATCTAAAGCCTCTTTGTGTGGTCTCCCATTTGAGGATTCCCTCCTTTTCGGGACTAGCTTAGATCAGGCTCTTGCTAGATCTACTGAAAAAGGGAAAAAGTTTCCTACTAAGCCTAAGAAGGACACGAGGAAATTTTTTAGAGGCCCCCAGGTGGAAAAAACGTTCCCCAGATAAGAAGGGCTCCATTAATAGATGTTGGGGGGCTGGTAGAGAAAAGCAGAAGGGGAGTATTCTCTTTTCCAGCCAGAAGTCGGCCAACAAAGTCACCAAGTAACATAAGAGTAGGAGGAAGGCTTTCCAACGTTCTCTCTCGGTGGGAAGGGATTACGCAGAGCCCCCATATTCTCCAAATTATAAGAGAGGGCTACAGACTGGAGTTTCTCTCACTTCCTCCCCCCAAGTTTCTCTTAACTCACTTGCCCAGGGACCCCCTCAAAACAGCAGGTATTCTGCAGAATTTCAAGGGAACTAGCAGAACAGCGCACCATAGTGCCAGTCCCAGGGGTCAGCGGGAACAGGGATTCTACTCTCACATCTTCGTTGTTTCAAAACCCTCAGGAAAGTATCACCTCATTATAAATCTGAGGAGTCTGAATGTTTTCTTGCGGTACAAGTAGTTCCGCATGGAGAGCATCTGCAATCTCAGAAAACACCTTCTGAAAGATGTGCTTATGGTAACAATGGACTTGAAAGATGCCTATCTCCACATCATGATCTTTCCAGAACATCAGGTTTTCCTCAGGTTTGCAATTGCCTCAGCACAAGAAATAAAGCACTGGCAGTTTGCGCCCCTTGCGTTCAGGCTGGCATCCAGCCCAAGGGTGTTTACAAAAGTTCTGGCTGAGGTGGTTGCCATCCTGAATCTCCAGGGAGTGGCATTGATCCCATACCTAGACTACATTCTGATTTACAATCAAAGTCGAGATCATCTGCTTTCAAACCTAACCAGAGTAATGGGTACCTTGGAGTCTCTGGGGTTGATTGTCAGCAAGGAAAAATCCTGATACCTTCCCAGACAAAGGTCTATCTGGGATTCCTGATGGATTCCTGGTGGAGCTCTCAGAACATAAACTAATCCTATCCCAGGACAAGGTAGAGGGCCTCATTGTGGCAGTTTCAGCCCTGCTAGAGGCAGTGAGGAGCACTTACAGAGGGATCATAAGGGTTCTGGGTCTAATGACATCCTGTATCCCAGCAGTCCCATGGGCTCAACTACATTCCAGGACTCTCCAGAACTTCCTCCTATCCTCCTGGGATGGGAAGAGAGGAACACTGGACAACAAAGTTCCCATTCCAGGCGTGGTAAGGGAATTGCTACAGTGGTGGCTTTGTCCTCAGAGGCTTCAGGGAGGTCTCCTTTGGGGCCAACTGCAGCCTCTCAGGATAATGACAGATGAGAGTTACTGGGGTTGAGGGGCCCACCTAAAGGAACTGTGTGCCCATGGTTTTGTGGGGCCTGGTTCAGAGAAGAGCCTCCTCCAATTTTCAGGAATTCTTGGCCAAGGGCTTATGAGGGAAGGATCAGGAACCGAGAGATCCAGATTCTTTCAGACAATGCGACAGCTGTGGCATTCCTAAAACATAAGGGAGGCACCAGATCTCGCACTCTTCTGACCTTGGCACTAGAGATCCTGGGATGAGCAGATCCACTCTATTTCTGCAGTGCATATGAAGGGAACATTAAACATCGAAGCAGACTATCTCAGTCAACAGTCAATTCTTCTGGGTTAATGGGAGTTGAATCCAAAGTGTTTTCCCTGGTGTGCCGACCGTTCGGCGACCCAGAGATCAATCTCTTTGTTCACAGGAAGAACAGAAGGGTAAAGAGATTCTTCTCTCTTTCCAACAAAGCAGGTTTGAATGAATGAATGAATGAAATACTTGTATAGCGCACAATGCGAACTGAATCGCCTCTAGGCGCTGTTTGGAGGGCATAGATGCACTGGCCCAAGTTTGGAACTTCCGATTGGCCTGTGCCTTTCCCCCCTTGGGTGTAATCCCGAGAGTACTACAGAAATTGTATTTCTCAGAGGGCAGTGTGATCTTAATCACTCCATGGTGGCCCAAGAGAGCTTGGTTTCCAACCTCGCAGAGTTGGTCCATAGCCCCGCCTCACCATCTTCCTGTTCGGCAGGACCTTCTCCTTCAGGGTCCAATCTGCCACTCAGATCCCAGCTTCTTCAGGCTGACGGCCTGGCTCTTGAAAGGCAGAACCTGTGAGAGAAAGGCCTTTCTGACAGAGTAATTGATACTCTTCTACTAAGTAGGAAGTCAGTTACAAGGCGTATTTACGCTAAGACCTGGGGAGTGTTCTCATGATGATGTCAGGCAAGAGGGATATCCCAACAAGAGATCCCTGCCATCATGGATTTTCTCCAGGATGGTACGGATCAGGGACTGGCAACCAAAAGGCTTAGAGTACAGGTTGCAGCCTTGTAGCGGCCTTACATATGTACTGTCCTGTGTTTTGGACAAGAGATTAGCTCTAGACCCCCTGATCAAGAAGTTCTTGTTAGCCAGAGACAGGTTGTCCCCAGTTCAGATACCTAGATTTTTGCCATGGGACCTTACTATGGTTTTAGAGGGATTAACCAAAGCTCCATTTGAGCTGTTAGATCAGATTTCCCTCAAATTCCTCACTTTTCAGTTGACCTTCCTACTGGCAATTACATCAGCCAGGAAGGTAAGCGACATTCAAGCCTTTTCAATTAAAGAGCCATTTTTTCGTTTACTTGAGGACAGGGTTATAGAACTCAAGAGATTGTGCTTCCTTCCTTTTGCAGCAATCCCTGGAATGAGAGGGAAATTTATTTTCATTGTCTAGATGTCAGACGTTGTCTGTTAATTTATTTAGAAAAGGTTAAAGAGTTTTGAAGGTCCAGCCATTTATTAGTTAATTTTTTTGGCCAGAAGAAGGGCCACCAAGCATCTAGAGCATCCATAGCAAGGTGGATTAAAAATACTATTTCTTTAGCCTATGAGCATTCTGGTACGGCAGTCCCGAGGGACCTTAAGGCACATTCCATCCGATCTCTGGCGACCTCCTGGGCAGAAAGGGCAGGAGCGTTGGTGGAGCAGATATGTAAGGCCGCTACATGGACAAACCAGAACACCTTCCTGAGGCATTATAGAGTGGAATTGCTGTCTCCTCAGGATCTGGCGTTTGGTAGGAAGCTGTTGTCCCGCCCTAAGGTAGGCCTGAGTTACTTGCTCTTCTCTCTGCTGTCCTGGAAGATGACTTGAGAAAATGACCAGTTACACGTAACGGTGTTTCTGGAAAGTCTTCCAGGATGGTAGGCCTACTTCCCACCCACTCTTTTTAGGTATATTTATAATGTATAGAGTTTTGTGGTGTTTATTTTCACTCTCGTGCACTGGTGTGAGTCAATACTTTTTAACAACTGAGGAGCACAGGGAGGAGTGGGGATTTTAATTGATTGTGTTTCCAGTCAGGTGGACCAGTCATCTCCCAGGGTGCTGTCATGAAAGACTTCCCAAAAACACTGTTACCGGTAAGTGTAATTGGTCATTTTTGCTGATACATCACTATAAGGATTGAAGTTTAACACAGCTTCACCTCATAAAAGCAATATTAACACCGAAAACAGAAAAGTAATATATTGCAGCTTACCAATCCTTAGATGTGGTGATGGTGGGTACATTAATTTTCAGTTTTTTAGGCTTTGTTTCCTCTGTTTTCACCTGTGATCTGACCAGTAACATACCTTTCATATTCGAGTGTCTACAATCTGGTTGGTGGAGCAACAGAGACACCTTTGCAGAGTAGCATTGTCAGTCTAGGGGAGAGTAGGGTTAAAGGTAGTAGCAGATTTTGATGTCTTTGCCTCTCATGTGTCGGGTCTCCACAAGAGACTGACACTGTAATGAGGTTGGTGGTATATCTTTTGTTGCTAATGTGTGGATGCTCTTTTACTGCACCATTGGGCTGGCTGAGGCTGCTCGAATTGTTGTTAGATCTGCTTGTGATTATTGAGGGCTGAACCTCTTTTCTATGTGTATGATGTGAGGATTCCTCTCCTCCTTTTGGGCTTAATTTTTAAAGAGGGGGATGTCATCAGAATTTATATATCTATTCTGTTCTATTATGCTCTCTCTGGTAGTTTCCATTCTGTTTGGATGTGTTTAGTGTATTTTTTTTTTTCATTTTGGCAGGAACCCTTATGTTGGTTGTAATTATTCCACTGAATATTCCCTTGTTGGAACTTAATAGGTCTTTGTGTCTCAGCACCCAATCTCTATGTTATCATTTCATTTCATATGTCATCACTTATTGGCCAGGTGTGTTCTTTCTTTTTTAGTATGATTTGTTTGATGGAAGGATTATACCTATCTGTCTCATTGAGTTACTTATTCACTGGTTTATATGTACATTTAGTTTATGCCCATATACTTTTTAGTATTTAGATGTGCCTCTTTGGTTCTCTTGTGGCCTTGCCAGCTCCTCCCTGACCTGTTGGATCTCTATTAGAGTGGTGAGTTTATGGTATATGCACTTATATTGTGTTGGCTAATTTCAATGGCTTGTTATCATTTTTCATAAATTACAGTTGTTTAGCTCCTTTCAACTCCTTAAGAAGCGAGACCTTCACGCAATATGCATCGAGGTACACTACACATATGGAAGACACGCCAATACATGTGGAAGTTATTGGACTTAGCATTGTTATTGAATTACTGCCGCTGGGGGTTTGATATCTATGGGTAGTAACTTAAGGGAGGCATTTTATTAAACATTAAATGTACACTGGGATTGATTTACTAAAACTGGAGAATGCTAAATCTGGTGCAACTCTGCATAGAGACCAATCAGCTTCCAAGTTTAGTCTGTGTTGGAAGGGATCTCTGAGGGAGAGGGGCAGATAGATTGGAGATTTTCACTGTGCAACTGGCCCTACACCACACAGCCTCGAGCTAAAATCTACCTAGTTGTATTTGTGCATGGACACTACTGCCTTCCTCTATTTCAATGGAATGTGCATCCATAGTCTGATGGGCTGATGGATAGGCTTCCCACTGAAACCATTGGAGGCCACAGCATACATGCGCCACTGTAGATTAGAGGATTTCTGATGATTTCAGCTAGAGGCTTTGTGGCATCTGGCTGGAGGCACAGTGATAATTTCCACACTGTAATGTTGTAGGTAAGTATATAAGAGGGAATAGAAAAGAATCACCATCCTTTAAAATAATCACATTTTGTTGCTTTGCAGCCTGACATGTAGGCAGACACAGTTTCTGTTGTATCCAGTGCAACGTAGAACATCCAAGTGAAAGATATAACAATACCAACATGTCAGAAAAAAAAATTCACAAACATAATTACTGAGTTGGAAAAAGAATCACCCCCTTGTGTCAGTATTTTGTTGAACCACCTTTTGCTTTAATTACAGCCTTTAGTCTGTTGAGATATGTCTCTACTAACTTTTCGCATGTAGACTTTGCAATATTTGCCCACTCTTCTTTAAAGAACTGCTCAAGTTCAGTTAAATTTGATGGTGACTATTTGTTGATTGACGTTTTTAAGTCATTCCACAGATTTTCAATGGGGTTTAAGTCTGAGCTCTGACTAGGCCATGCAAGGACAATAACCTTTTTCTCCTTCAACCACTGTGTAGTCATTTTTGCTGTGGGCTTTGGGTCATTGTAATGTTGGAAGGTAAATTCTTGAGGAAAACTTGCTGCCCTCTACCAGAAAGTCATCAATTAGAAGGTTTAACAGTATTTTGCCCCATCCATTTTTTCTTCTATCCTAACAAGTGCTCCAGTCCCTGCTGCAGAGATACACCCCCATAACAGTATATTACCACCTCAGTGTTTGACTGTATGAATGGTGTTATTTGGATGGTGAGCTGTATTGGATTTCTGCCAGACATATCGTTGGGGGCTAAATAATTGCAATTTAGTTTCAACTGACCATAACATCTTTTTCCACGTGGCCTTAGAATCTTCAATGTGCGTTTTGGCAAAGCTCAGTCATGACTGCATGTGGCCTTTCTTGAGGAGTGGCTTTTTTTCTTTCAACCCTCCCATACAAGCCACATTTGTGGAGAATTTGTGACATTGTTGTCACATGACCACTCTTTGTCATAAATTCCTGCAACCGCTTCAGAGTTGCTGTAGTCTTCTTTGTAGCCTCTCTGACGAGTTTCCTCCTGGCTCTTTCAACCAGTTTAGAGTGATGTTCTGATCCAGGGAGGGTCTGTGTTGTATCAAATACCTTCCACTTCTTAATAATAGACTTCACTGCGCTTCTAGGCATTGATAAAGCCTTTGACATGTTTTTGTATCCATCTCCTGACAACTTTATCCCTGAGATATTTTGACAGTGCCTTGCCACCCAGACTTGATCCTTTTTTTAACTCTGTGATCTGCTTTTGATTTTTTGATTTTTTTCTGACATATTGGTGTTATAGCATCCAAGTGAAAGATATAAGATGCAATGAGTAAATACAGCTGGATAAAACAAAAACTGTGTCTGTCTTCATTTCAGGCTGCAAAGCAACAAAATGA
Source organism: Lithobates pipiens (assembly GCF_037356315.1). NCBI lineage: Eukaryota > Metazoa > Chordata > Amphibia > Anura > Ranidae > Lithobates > Lithobates pipiens. Next base: position 221,263,946 of record NW_027507764.1, read on the forward strand.
TTATTTTAAAGGGATGGGTGATTCTTTTCTATACCCACTGTACAATAAATATCATTCTGCACAGGGGCAAGGAGGGTAAAAGTGAACGTAAAAAACTACTGTTAGGGAAGGTTGCTCCTCTTATTATATTCATGTACTATTTACTAATAGAAACAGTAGGCTTGTGTTTTTAAGTGGCACAGGCAAAAAAGGGGATTTTCTCTTGTAGTTATCAACCACACTTTTTTTCAGTAATTAATCATTGCAAATAAGGTGCAGTGTCACAACATTCTAATACAATTTTGAACTAATACAACATGAAAGTGTTCTCCGTAAAGAGCTTGTCCTAGACGAGTGTGTTGCTCCGGGTACCAAAGGGGGTCTACATACAGAATCTAGTAATTAAAATGTGTTCCTAACTGGCTTGTTTACACATTCTGCTTGCAGAAACTCATCTCAGCAAAGTCGTTTTCTATAGTAATTCAGGTCCCTGTGTGGTCCAGACATTGCCTATAAGAGGGTCACAGGAAAGTGCATGATCAGCGAGAGTTTTGGCTCAATGCCATATAGGCCTTAAGGCAGATTATTTTATTTGAACTAAAATGTACCACTTTGCTCCATGCTAAATAGGAGATTTAGAATCTGTGGACCATTCAGAATTGCATTTCATTTGTCCTGATCTTACAAAACTGAAATTTTGTTTCTTCTTCCTAAGGTTTTTTTTTCCCTCCTTTTTTGCAATATGTGTGAACTGCTGTGCTCGAAGTCACAGCCTGAAGCACAGGAAAGTTGCTTTGCAGAAGCTCATAATGTGATAATTAAACTGCTAACAGCCAACTTAGTGATGGCATTTGCCAAAGATGTGAAAGTAGACTCACAATTGCACCTTACTAAAGGGGATGCATCAGGAACAGCAGCAATTAGACTATATGTACACATATATTTTTTACATACTCTAATATACATTTTTTTTTTTTTTTTACTCCAATGGCTGCATTAAATTTTTATGGGGAGTGAGATGGGAATGAAACATGTTTCCTTTTCTCTGCAAAGTGATTTATTACCTCCACACGCGCACCCCCTTAAAAAAAAGCAGAACTAATTAGCAGAGTAATTAATTAATATAAATTTGCATATTTGCATTTGCAATTAGTGCAGTCGACTGATTAGTCTGAAAATGGGAAGTTTGACTCATTAAATGTTAGTGTGTGCTGGACCGGAAAGCGGCTGCCAGATGAGGCGAAAAAGGGTGGAATAAGCCTGCGTGTGCTGAGCTCAGGAGTCTTTTGTTAGAAGAACAAGCGGAGAGAATCTGTATTTAGTCTCAAAGAGTTCTGGATTTTTGATTGAAGATAAGTTTCTTTTGCAAACGTTACCTTTGCCTCCTTTGATTTCCTTTATTGTACACTGCAAAGATTCCTCATTATTTATAACAGCAAATTTCTCAAACATAGATTAACGCAGTAGATGGACCATTGAAGTTTTATGCACAATGTGCTTACATGCCTGTTTTTTGTATTTATGTAAAAAAATATACCAAACTGTCAAGATTTGTTCTTGAACTTACATTTTCAATATTTTTTTCATGTAGATTATTGTACAAGATGTCATTCATCAAAGAAAACACACCATGTTTCATTGTGATGGATTCAGTTGCATTCAGACAAGAGGCAGGATTGTCAATTGCCATTATGCTTCTAATGCATCTGTCGCCAGATTGTTTACTTTATTAAAATCTTTACAGACGATGATATATGCATTTAACATATTTTAGACATGTTATTTGTTCTAAAAGAATTTCTTGTGTAGGCCTTTAAAAAAAACCCTAAGAATGGTGGGGATGCTGCCATCTTGGATGTGATGTCAGCAGCCCCAGCAAACTCAGGGCTTTTACTCAAGTGACAATCTATAGTATTCTCCACTACCACCTACATAAACTTTTATGTAGGGAGGGGCAGAGAAGCTAGGTCAACTCAGACAGTATTTAGACCTGCCAAAAGGAGGACTATGATGTACATTTAGGAGGTAGGAAAAGGTGCTAATTAATAGACTCTGCTCGAGTAATAACATTCTCTTGCATGTTCAAAGACACATTAAATGTCAATATAAAATAATTTATGGAGAGGAAACATGATGCAAGTAAAGCGCCGTACACATGATCGGAAATCCCGCCAGCAAAAGTCCGATGAGAGCTTTTTGGTCGGAAATTCCGACCGTGTATATGCTCCATCAGAATTTTGCTGGTGGAATTTCCACCACCAAAAGATTGAGAACAGGTTCTCTATTTTTCCGAAAGAAAAAGTTCCGATTGGAAATTCCGATCATCTGTAGCAATTCCGATGCGCAAAATTCCTACGCATGCTCATAAACAATTCAACCCATGCTTGGAAGCATTGAACTTCATTTTCTTGGTGTGACGTAGTGTATATCACCGTGTTCTTGACGGTTGGAAGTTCAGAGAACTTTTGTGTGACTGTGTGTATGCAAGCCAAACTTGAGTGGAATTTCATCAGAAAAACCATCCAAGTTTTTCCGATGGAAAATCCGATCATGTGTACGTGGCCTTAGCCTTTAAAATGCTTGATTTTTCTGCATTCAGTTGGTAACAGGGTATCTTTAGGGTATCTTTATGTAGTGCTACCACCTCAGGAGCAACTTAATTTTGGGCCCCCCTTTGTCTGCACAGCCAGGCAACACACATTTTCAGCAGGTACACAGAGTCAAAAAAACTGTCCAAGGCATTTGTTTTTGTCATTTTATTTAGGGATAGTAACTTGGATGGGGATAGGAAGTTATGGGATGCCCAGAACTTGGTCAATGTATAAGTTTGAGGATGTCTTGACATCGCTTCCGGGTTACTACATCCGAGACCCGAACAAAGCTGATTTCGGCATTGTCTGGGTCTCTGGCCAGCTGACGGATGTGCCAGCTGATCGCTTGTGCCTCCTGGTGGGATGGGAGAGCCCAGGCAAGCTGCGGAAACCAGCGGGAGGGAGGGGGGACATCCCCTCCTGCTGCTTGTAACAATAGCTGAGCGTCTGTTTAGCAGCATCGGTTGTTATTACAAGAAAGCTGACCGTCCGCTCTAACAAATAGTACTGGGGTGATGTGTGCAGCTGCACACATCACCCTGGTACAATCCCTTCAAGCCCAAGGCCGCATATTTGCATTACATCAGCATGAATGGGTTAAAATAGACATCATCTGCTAGCTCTCACCCTGCAGTGTGATCCTGTGCAGGGTATGCACCCCAAGAAGGGCATTCTTCCAGATTTTAGAAACATTGGCTTTCTCAGAATCCCACAGAAGGCCAAGTGATATCATTCTTGTCTAGGCTGATATGACAGAAGCCAGAGTGTAGGATCAGTATTTTTTATTTTTTATCCCAATGTTGTTGTTTTTTTATTATTATTATTAACCACAAAGAATCTTATAAGGATTAAACTATGTTCCATTGGCTCCCCTTTGGAGCACAGAGAAATGTCCTGTACTTTTTCATATGTGGCAACACCTTACATTTCCAAGTTTCCTCATAATGCAGCACTTGCTGCCTAAGCAACCAATGGGCAAGTATTGTCATGGTGCGGGATGGTGCATACCATATGTAGGATTCACTTTGAGAACAGACAAGGGTCTCCAAAAAAAATAACATGAACTGTTATTTACATGATCCCCCAACTTGTTATTGTTAGTACAGTTTATTTTTGAGAACACTAAACAGAAGAAATTCTTTAAAATGGTTTTCTTTATCCAAGTCTCCCTAAACATAAGTGGTATGCCCAATATTCATTGTAGTGATTCCATTGTACACAGTGTATTTTCCCCTTCTATTGCTGATGTACCAAAAATCGTTTTGACTCCTTTCTTAATAGATTTAGCCATTCCCTTCTCTTTCTGAGCTTTGGCAGTACTGATATTATGATTTTCTCTATTTTTTTTACACTTCTCTATCAGCTACACCTCCTGTTTCTGTGAATCTCTTATATGCTGATTGTTTCTCCTTTACTATTCTATTTACCTCTTTAGTGAACCATATTGTTTTTTCTTTGGTTTACTCTTACTAACTTGCCTGACATAATCTAGTTTCCTCCAAGATGGTAGACTTTAACCAGTTAACAACCTGCCCATAGCCGAATGACGGCTACAGGGTAGTTGCTTAACTCTGGGAGGCCGTCATATGATTTCCTCCCCGAATTCCGCTCTCGCGCGCCCCCTGGGGCGCACTCAAGAGCATCCGTGACCGCCGGGTCCACAGGACCCAGTGCATCACGGATCATGGTAAACGGCCGCTCATCGTGGCCGTTTACCACGTGATTGCTCTGTCAAATGACAGAGCGATCACTTGTAAACAAACCGGTGTCATGTTATGACGCCAGTTCCTCCCTCCCCTCTCTGTACCGATCGGTACAGTGAGAGGGGAGAGATCAGTGACAGCAGCTCTGTGGGCTGCATCTGTAGTGCCCACAGTGCTGCTCACCGACAATTAACCCCGCAATGCCCTGCCAATACTCTGCAATACCCAGCAATGCCCTGCCAATACTCTGCAATGCCCTGACAATACTCTGCAATACCCTGCCAATACTCTGCAATGCCCTGCCAATACTCTGTGATGCCCTGCCAATACTCTGCGATGCCCTGCCAATACTCTGTAATACCCAGCAATACTCTGCAATACCCAGCAATAATCTGCAATACCCAGCAATACTCTGCAATAGCCTGCAATACCCTGCAATAGCCTGCAATACCCTGCCAATACTCTGCCATAAATTGCCATACCCAGCAATACTCTGTGATACCCTGCAATATTCAGCCATACTCAGTGATGCCCTGCAATACCCAGCCATACTCTGCGAATCCCAGCCATACCCAGTGATACTCTACATGCTCAGCCATATTCTGTGATACCCTGCAATACCCAGCCATACTCAGTGATACCCTGCAATACTCGGTGCTTGGCTGTACTCTGTATGTGGCAAGGCTGTGGAAGTCTCACACATGTGGTGTCGCCATACTCAGGAGGAGCAGGAGAATCTATTTTGGGGTGTCATTTTTGGTATGTACATGCTATGTGTTAGAAATATTGTATAAATGGACAACGTTGTGTTAAAAAAAAAAAAAAAAGCATTTTAACCACTTCTGCCCGATGCCCGTCATATGACATCCTTGACTTTGTGCGGGGATATCTGAATGATGCCTGTAGCTACAGGCATCATTCAGATATCAGCTTTTTCAGCTGGCGATTCCCTACACCATAAGAATGATCATTGCGGCTGTTCCGCTGCTTGATCGTTCTTACAAGAGGCGAGAGGGGATGTCATCCACCCTCCCGCCACCCTCTGGTGCTTCTACTGACTCGCCAATACGATCAAACCAGAATCAATTTTTTGTTATTTGTTTTTTATTTCAGGCTTCCCAGCCTAGAGGCTGTAAAGAGGACCTGTCATGCCATATTCCTATTACAAGGGATGTTTACATTCCTTGTAATAGGAATAAAAGTGATCAAAAAAATTTTTGGGGGGAAAACAGTGTCAAACTAAAATAAATAGAAAGGCCAGTATGGTGGCCTGAAATTATGGGAGGAGCCCGGTCGTGTATATAACCCGCCGTCCGCCCATCCTTCCTCGTCGGTTCCAGTGCGCGATACCTGATACGTCAGATATCAAGGGCCAGTAGAAAAGGGGAAAACACTGCGCTATGGTTTGTAAAAAGTGGCCACAACAGCCAAAACAGCCGCCAACACTAATAACAAACAAAGTTCAACAGATGGAATGATAAAAACAGTGTAGCGCTTCAATAATAATAAGTGTAATCAACACAAATTAAAAAAAATAACAGGACAAAGAATCGCACAGAACTAGATGCCTGAAAGTAAAAGTCCAACATAAGGCACTCATTCCACTATGTTGATGGCATAGGAGTGGCCAAACCGTCACATGGAAGGAGAATGGTGTGCTAGACGGATATGTTCATGCAGGTAGACTTGATTGTAACAATAGTAGATAAATACTTCTTACCGGAACAGTTGGACTCACGCAATCATATGACGGCTGAGTCTAGAAGGCTTGGGGTCACAGTCAAGGACCAAAGAGTGTGAAGAGAGAGGTCAGTTGAGCTGGTGATGGAGCTCCAGGCGGTTGTAGACTCAAAGATGGGTCCTTTCAGATGGAACATCAAAGGTCGAAATGGTCAAGCTCAAACGCAGCCCGTTGGACCAATACTCCAGCCTCCCCCGAATGGGGAGGGGGGTGTTTGTGAGGTTTTAAACCAAAACCATAGAAAGAAGGGAAAAGAAAAAAAGGCTCCACATGGTGCGGGTCAAACGATATAAAAACGTTGGTTTGTTGAAGTCAAGAGGTAACAAATGACTTAGTGATCACATAAAAAAACAAAATGAACTTAAAAGCAATGTGGGGTACCAACAGCTCGCCCGACGCGTTTCGACATATGTGTCTTCAACTGGGGCATGTTGGAACCCACCACATTGCTAACAAATATATAGAGAATGAGAGAGAGGTTCCGCCTATCAAGAGGCGGGACATCCAATCTCAGACAACCTCTTAAAGCGACAGTATACAATTCAGTCAAACCAAAGTATACCAATTCAGACACTATAAGCAAATGCAAATAACATCTCAAAATACCACACATGCAGAATGTTAGCTGGGTATTGATGACAATAAGATCTAAAAAATAAATAAAAAATATAAAAATAAGCAACCATGCTCACGCATGGATAACACTAAATAGATTACATTATTCATAGCCTAATCAGATATATGGATGCAACATAATACTAATCACTTATGAAGCATATGTAAGGGACACATCAAGCAATAATACATAAAAGTAACACCTGCATTGTTAGTATACATGAAATACATTAAACATTTACCAGAGACTGTCAGTTTGTATTTGCATAGTTCACAGTCTCATCAGACTTATGAATTGCAAACAGCCCTAGTGCTCATACAGAGCGCATACAAAAAAACACATCCAGTCATGGTACAAACGATCAGATCTGCACTGTCAATTGTACATAAGCTGCACTATACCAACCCAAGAGCAAGCTGATTTGTATATATTATAACAAAAACAGAGCTATGAAATTCTCAGCGGTGATATCTAATAGAGCTCTATCATTAAATGTCTCTTACTTGTTATGCCAGCAATGTGTGACCTGGAGATGTGTATAAGTAATCATGGTGAAACTTGATACGTGATGATCAGTTTAGTAAAGTTTAGATCAGATAATCTAAACTGTCATAACATGAGATGACACAGAAAGGACTGAACCAATCACTAAGTGCGTGTATCATGTGGTTAGATGTGGGAGTGGTTGAGAAAAGCTCAAGTCTGTGAAGTAGGGGCGTGTATATTTGCATATCATTGGGCAAAAGTGTGAGGAGGAGGTATCTTTCAAAGCTTGGCGCCAAATTACTCATTATTATGCGTTCCATGCTGCAAACCACAGCAAACTTTAATGAACGCCTATAGGTGCATGCCGGCGAAGTGGGGCGTGTGCATACGAGCGTCACATATTGCGTATTCGTGCAGAGACTAAATAAACAGAAGGGGGCGTGTGAGATGTGGAGGAAGGAAGAGCCATTCAATCTGGCGCCAACTTCCCACATGGACAGCGTCACACGCCACTGGGCGTGGCCAGCAGCACAAGGGCCAATCCAAGGGTCTATCAATGTACACATGCGCCCTGACTAATGACGTAATTACGTCATGTCATGCGCAGTGATGGATCAAGGGTGGGGGCAACGAGATGATCCCGGGGACTATGGGAGATGTGACGATATCACGTCACATCCAATAATAGAGCCCGACGTAACCGTGGTAACCACGGAAGTGTCACCGCTTTTAAAGGCAAAAGAATACCGCAAATAACGGAACGCAAGTACACAAATATAAAAAAAGAAAAATATCACTAAACAGTCAGATTATACTTCTTACTGTGAAAATTTTGCCACTAATAGCCAAAGGTTATGTGAAGTGGAAAATTGGGAATAATCGCATGGGTCAGATGTAAAGCGCCCAAATTGCGCACATATTGACCTGAAAGATATAAATTTAAATTTTGAGGTACCAGAAACCCAAAAAGAAGGACCTTAAAATATAATGGAAATGGCATATTCTCAACTAATGCCAAAAGTGAAGTTGGACATAAAAGTGAGAATGTGATAGGAACTCGATCCCAGATCCCACATGATCTAGAAAAATGCGTAATAAACGCATATAACCAGATTCAAGCAGAGATCTGAAAGGGAGATATGTGAAAGAAAAAAATTTTTTTTTTTTTTTTTTTTTTTTTTTTTGTAAGAAAAAATATATGATGGGGACGCAAGGTGTGTACAGTGAATTGAGAACTGTGTCACAGAGAGCGCGGATTTAGGAAGTGAAAGTGAAAAGTAAAGTGCCCGATGAATGGATAATAAGTACATTGGTGTATAATACCGAGGAAAAAGAAGGACTAAAGGAGTAGTTAGGAGTATAAAACAAATCAATGATAAAAATGATAATATATGGCACTAGTGATCCATAATAAGATGGATTAGGCCTGATTAATAAAGCTATTAATGTCCCAATCTGTGTTCATGCCAAAGGGGGAGTAACACCTCAATTCATAGATCCAAAATGTCTCGAGACGCGAAACCCCCCTCAGGCATGAGTCTCCCCTCCAGTTTGGGACAAATTTGTCAATGATTTGAAAACGGGTGCCCGTAGGATCTCTGTTGTGTTTTTCAAGATAATGTCTCGGAACAGGGTGTTTATCGCACCCTTTTTTGATTTTACTAAGATGTTCGTTGACTCTAATGGAGAAATTACGAATAGTGCGACCAACATATTGTTGGTTGCAAGGACAGGTGATCAAATAAACAATGTACCTCGTGACACAAGTGGTAAAGTGTTTCATGAGGTATCTACGTGCAGTGGATGAAGATGTAAAGGAGTCACTTTTGCCCTTACCCAGCATATTATGTAGGCAGACATTGCATTTTCTGCAGGGAAAGTAACCCTTACTCTGGGGGAAAAATTGTATTGATTTAGGGATATCTATTACATTAGGAGCGATATCATTTTGTATGGATCGAGCTCCCCTGTAGATAGTTCCAGCTTTATTTGGAATCATTCCACCCAAAATTTTGTCACTTTGTAGTACCTTCCAGTGCCTGTTAATAATTCGCTTTATGTCATTGTGTTGTGTGGAGAAAGTTGTAAAGAAAGACCATTTATATTTATCACTTGTTACTGTTTTGACTTTTTTTTTTTTTTTTTACTGTTTTGACTTTTTTCTGTGTAAGAGAGGCCCTGTCGGTGTGTAAAGCTGCCTGGATCTCGACATCAAGAGTACGTGGATCATAACCCTTGTCCAAGAACCTCTTACGGATGGTGTAAGATTGGGAAATATAGTCACTGACATTTGTGCAGTTGCGCCTGAGCCTGAGAAACTGACTGCGTGGGATGGAATTAAGCCATTGACGATGATGGCAGCTGTCAACAGGAATATAACCATTCCGATCCGTTGGTTTGAAGAAAGTCTTCAGGACCAGGCGTTTCTGCACTATAGTAACCTCTAAGTCAAGAAAGTGGATGTTAGTTGTACTGGCCTCAAAGGTCAGCTGAATGCCACGATCATTGGCATTGAGGGTTGCCATGAAGGAGTCAAGAGAGGGCCGGCTGCCCCTCCATAGGAGGAGGATGTCGTCTATATACCTAGCCCACAGCACCAGTTCAGGCCTGTTAAGGGCATAGACGACATCCTCCTCCCACTGGGCCATAAACAGATTGGCCAGGCTGGGTGCATATTTGGCCCCCATGGCGACCCCTCTGTTCTGGGTATAAAAGGTACCCTGGAACCAGAAATAATTATGAGACATAGCGAACTCTAATAGCTGCATAAGGAAATTCCTGTGTATCACAGGAAGTGTAGAATCCCTGGAAAGAAACAATTCAGCAGCTCTAAGGCCTAAATCTTGTGGAATACAAGTATATAGTGCAGAAACATCTGCTGTAACAAGAATAAGATCATCATGGTACTCAATATTCTCAAGTAGTCGAATAGTATCACATGTATCCTGTAAGTAGGAAGGTATATTCCTTACTAGGGGCTGTAAATAGGAATCTATATATTTCCCTATTCGCGAGGTGATGGAATTTATACCACTCACAATAGGGCGGCCAGGTGGATTGGCAGAGTCCTTATGTATCTTAGGAAGTTGGTATATTGTCGGAATGCGTGGAGCCAGTGGGATCATAAATTCTCTTTCTTTCTTATTTAGAATATTCAGAGAAAAACCTTCGTCTATGATCTGTATAAGTGTTTTTTTGTATTTAAGGGTAGGGTCACCTGGTAGAGGGCTATAAGTAGTGACATCGCTCAATAATCTATTCATTTCCCCTATGTAACGAGATTTGTCTAAGACCACTATACCCCCCCCTTTGTCTGCAGGGCGAATGATGAGATTTTTCCTTTCACATAAAGATTTAAGGCCCTGTGCTATAGAAGGGTCTTGATGTGTCCTTTTTATGGGTAACTGGTCTAAATCGTTTAAAACGAGATTTTTAAAAACATTAATAGATGGAGGTAAGATACCTGGGTTGAACAAAGATGGATTGCTCAAACCAGAGTGTCTAACTGATGTAGGATGAGAAATTTTATTGGTTACACTTGGAAGGGACAAAAAGTGTCTCTGGATGTGTAGCTTACGGATGAACTTATGCACATCAATGAATGTGTTAAATTTGTTGAGTTTTCTAGGTGGGACGAATTTAAGGCCCTTATCTAGAATACTTTTTTCACTTGCTGATAATATTGCTGTGCTTAAATTAAAAATGCCCGCACCTACTGTGTCCTTTTTCTTTTTGTGCTGGATGCGCCTCCCCCCTCTGGTGCCTCGTTTGGTTTTTGGTTTCCTCCACGTATGGGGGTATCCCTGTGAAAATCCTGATAATAAGGGGGCCCTGATGGATGATTGCGGTTATATGGGGGTCTAAACGGAGGTTCATCATTGTAAGTCATGTAAGGAGGAGGGTCGCGTTGAGAATCAAAATGGTCCTCTTCCCTAAGGGGTAGATAACGATTATAAGTGCGAATTGGAGTACTATGTGAGTAGTCCTCCCTACTGTGACCATAATTGTCATCCCTCCGATTTCTACTATATTCACGGGAAGTGTATTGGTGACCACCATTGTTATTTCCATGATGTCTATCTGGGCCATAACCCTGATTATTTCTCCCTTTACCCTTATGCCAAGGTTTAGAGCCTTTCCCTTGGAGGTTGGGGTATTGGGCTTGGGCAGGGGATCTATATGCATAGTTATTTGTTCTAGGAGGTCCGCTGGGCCTAGGCGGGGGTGGGGGAGGTTCATATGTTAACCTTCTTTCGGTCTCCATAGCCTCGGGTTGCATAATATCTGATGGCGGATCATTACCCGGTTCTGAACCAATTTTTTTCTGCCAATTAAAAACAGCATTGGATTTATAATCGTTAACATCACGATTATACTTTTTTTGTTTTTTAGTACGTTGATCTTTTTCCTCTTTCTCCAGATGGTTTCTTAGATTGGAGGATAACGTATTATACTCTGGTGTACCCAATGCTGGTATAAGTTTTTCTTTGATATCTTTGATTTCTTTGTCAATGAGGGGTAGCCTGGCCTGCTTCTTATCTATCAAGAAATTTAACAATTTAATACCCATCTCATTGAAGAAGATGAACCAGGCATCAAACTCAACCTCCCCCTGTTGAGGATGTATGTCCCAACGTAAACCACGAGGGACCATTTTCTCTTTAATATATTGCCTCAAGAAGGCGATGTCCCATTGAAGGTGAACTTCTGAGACCATCACGTTCTTGAGTCTGGTGAAGAGACCACTAACTTCAGTATTAGTGGAGTTAGATGTAAACACACCATCAGTGTTGAAGGATCTAGAGGTCCTATATTCAAAGATATCCATTGTGTACGAAAAACAATATTGCCAAAAATTATATAGAGAGCAACAAAACTGAAAACGAAAAGAAGCTGCAGTGGATAATAAGTCACAAAGGTAAGTAGAAAAGGGGAAAACACTGCGCTATGGTTTGTAAAAAGTGGCCACAACAGCCAAAACAGCCGCCAACACTAATAACAAACAAAGTTCAACAGATGGAATGATAAAAACAGTGTAGCGCTTCAATAATAATAAGTGTAATCAACACAAATTAAAAAAAATAACAGGACAAAGAATCGCACAGAACTAGATGCCTGAAAGTAAAAGTCCAACATAAGGCACTCATTCCACTATGTTGATGGCATAGGAGTGGCCAAACCGTCACATGGAAGGAGAATGGTGTGCTAGACGGATATGTTCATGCAGGTAGACTTGATTGTAACAATAGTAGATAAATACTTCTTACCGGAACAGTTGGACTCACGCAATCATAATTACGTCATTAGTCAGGGCGCATGTGTACATTGATAGACCCTTGGATTGGCCCTTGTGCTGCTGGCCACGCCCAGTGGCGTGTGACGCTGTCCATGTGGGAAGTTGGCGCCAGATTGAATGGCTCTTCCTTCCTCCACATCTCACACGCCCCCTTCTGTTTATTTAGTCTCTGCACGAATACGCAATATGTGACGCTCGTATGCACACGCCCCACTTCGCCGGCATGCACCTATAGGCGTTCATTAAAGTTTGCTGTGGTTTGCAGCATGGAACGCATAATAATGAGTAATTTGGCGCCAAGCTTTGAAAGATACCTCCTCCTCACACTTTTGCCCAATGATATGCAAATATACACGCCCCTACTTCACAGACTTGAGCTTTTCTCAACCACTCCCACATCTAACCACATGATACACGCACTTAGTGATTGGTTCAGTCCTTTCTGTGTCATCTCATGTTATGACAGTTTAGATTATCTGATCTAAACTTTACTAAACTGATCATCACGTATCAAGTTTCACCATGATTACTTATACACATCTCCAGGTCACACATTGCTGGCATAACAAGTAAGAGACATTTAATGATAGAGCTCTATTAGATATCACCGCTGAGAATTTCATAGCTCTGTTTTTGTTATAATATATACAAATCAGCTTGCTCTTGGGTTGGTATAGTGCAGCTTATGTACAATTGACAGTGCAGATCTGATCGTTTGTACCATGACTGGATGTGTTTTTTTGTATGCGCTCTGTATGAGCACTAGGGCTGTTTGCAATTCATAAGTCTGATGAGACTGTGAACTATGCAAATACAAACTGACAGTCTCTGGTAAATGTTTAATGTATTTCATGTATACTAACAATGCAGGTGTTACTTTTATGTATTATTGCTTGATGTGTCCCTTACATATGCTTCATAAGTGATTAGTATTATGTTGCATCCATATATCTGATTAGGCTATGAATAATGTAATCTATTTAGTGTTATCCATGCGTGAGCATGGTTGCTTATTTTTATATTTTTTATTTATTTTTTAGATCTTATTGTCATCAATACCCAGCTAACATTCTGCATGTGTGGTATTTTGAGATGTTATTTGCATTTGCTTATAGTGTCTGAATTGGTATACTTTGGTTTGACTGAATTGTATACTGTCGCTTTAAGAGGTTGTCTGAGATTGGATGTCCCGCCTCTTGATAGGCGGAACCTCTCTCTCATTCTCTATATATTTGTTAGCAATGTGGTGGGTTCCAACATGCCCCAGTTGAAGACACATATGTCGAAACGCGTCGGGCGAGCTGTTGGTACCCCACATTGCTTTTAAGTTCATTTTGTTTTTTTATGTGATCACTAAGTCATTTGTTACCTCTTGACTTCAACAAACCAACGTTTTTATATCGTTTGACCCGCACCATGTGGAGCCTTTTTTTCTTTTCCCTTCTTTCTATGGTTTTGGTTTAAAACCTCACAAACACCCCCCTCCCCATTCGGGGGAGGCTGGAGTATTGGTCCAACGGGCTGCGTTTGAGCTTGACCATTTCGACCTTTGATGTTCCATCTGAAAGGACCCATCTTTGAGTCTACAACCGCCTGGAGCTCCATCACCAGCTCAACTGACCTCTCTCTTCACACTCTTTGGTCCTTGACTGTGACCCCAAGCCTTCTAGACTCAGCCGTCATATGATTGCGTGAGTCCAACTGTTCCGGTAAGAAGTATTTATCTACTATTGTTACAATCAAGTCTACCTGCATGAACATATCCGTCTAGCACACCATTCTCCTTCCATGTGACGGTTTGGCCACTCCTATGCCATCAACATAGTGGAATGAGTGCCTTATGTTGGACTTTTACTTTCAGGCATCTAGTTCTGTGCGATTCTTTGTCCTGTTATTTTTTTTAATTTGTGTTGATTACACTTATTATTATTGAAGCGCTACACTGTTTTTATCATTCCAAAGATATCAAGGGCCGACTATCCAGACCAGACGCAGTGAGCCCGTTCGTGAGTTCCCGCCTTGTTCGTCTCCGTCTTGACCATCTTCCCGTTCATCAGCGTCCGTGGGTTTCGCCGTCGGAGTGTCCTCTTGCCATCGTATTTGTCGTCACACGTCGGGCCGGCTGTCGCAGGTAGGGCTTCGGCACCCCCTTTTATGTATTACAAATGCAAACATTCCCTGAACTCACGAACCGCTCAAATGTTTTATTGTGGCTCTCGTACGCATGTCACGGTTTCTACTTTCGATGTAGTCGTTATCATCTTCGGTCTATCACGCCACGTCAGGCGATTCGTTCGCAGGTACATTCAGAACCGTTCGGCTCCATTCTAGTATCGGTCGAATCGTTCGACTCACAGCCGACTGCTTGTTGCGACAAAAGCAAGCAGCCCGCACGTATTGGTTGGTCTGCCCCAGTTCGACATGTCTCAGTGTCGGTCGAATCGTTCGACTCACAGCCGACTGCTTGTTACGACAAAAGCAAGCAGCCCGCACGTATTGGTTGGTCTGCCCCAGTTCGACATGTTTCATCATTCATACAGTTGTGTTGTGTATCTCATGTTGTCTCGTTCAAATCATTTCAGTCCTACTCATTTCTACCGTTTCAAAGTCATTTCTGTCACTAGCCGCGCTCCGGCGCGAATCTTGTCGCACCTCCGGTGCACCGATTCGCTTTGAAGTGCCCCAGGGTTCGGCCTCATTTCTGTACATGCTCCAGAGACTGAGTCACTCGCAGGATCACGCACGGTCCCTGATTCTTGTCTTTGTCATGGCATACCATTTCTGTCACTTATTACGCTCCAAGGCGAATCCTGTCGCATTCTTCTATGCACCAATTCGTCCTGGTGTGCCCAGCTGCTACGCCTCATTTCAGTACATGCTCCAGAGACGGATTCGTTGTAACCTACAGTCCAGTCGTTGAATCCTGTTTCTGTCATGGGATATCATTTCTGTCACTTATTACACTCCAGTTCAAATCCTGTCGCTTTTTATGCACCGATTCGTTCTGGTGTGCCCAGCTGCTACGCCTCATTTCAGTACATGCTCCAGAGTCGGATTCTTTGTTGTTACCGTCAGTCCAGTTGTGGAATCTTGTCTCTGTCATGGGATATCATTTCTGTCACTTATTACGCTCCGATTCGAATCCTGTTGCATTTATTTATGCACCGATTCGTCCCGGTGTGCCCAGCTGCTACGCCTCATTTCAGTACATGCTCCAAAGACGGGATTCATCTGTTAGGTTCATGGGCTTGCCTTCTGATTCCAGTCTTTGTCATGGGTTTCATTTCATTTTCACCTATCACGTTCCGGTACGAATAGTCACATTCGTGGACCAAATTCGTCCCGGCGTGCCCCAGGATTGGCCTCATTTCAGTACATGCTCCAGAATCCGTTTCGTGCTCGGTCGCAAGTTCGTGGCATGGCGATTCGGATCTCTGTCATGGCAGATTCACTCATTTCACGGTCACTCATCGCTTCCCGCTTCTAGTCCAGTTGATTCTTCAACGTTGGATTTTATCGGGGGGCCCTTGCTCGTCAGCCTCATTCGCTATGGAGTGGAAAAAAAATAAATAATAATAATTAAAGGGGGAAAGCAAAGGGAGGAGGAGATTTCATTTGTTTCTTTCATTTTGTCGTTTCATCTCATGTCTAAATCTCACCTCCACTGTTAGCTAGCCGTTCGTCAGGTGGGAGTCTCAAACAAAACTTCACCTTCATCTCCTCAGGTCAGTCGAGTTCAGTAGGTCCAGCCTGCACCTGGTCGGACGGTGCCTCCTTAGGTAAGCATATCTTCTGGCAGGAGATGCTCTTCAGCACGATCATCCTTCTTTAGGAAAAAAAAAAAAAAAAAAAGGGGGAGAAGGAAAATGTATTTTCTTTAGGAGTCTCCAACCAGTTGTAATCCATGTCACCCCTATAGGTCCATATTAAGAGAAAACCCGGATCAGAGGACTTATAGCCTCGCCAGACCCGCATTCTGCCACCATGTCCCAGACTGGCAGCGAGGACCTCACGGCTCCATTATCTCCATCTGTTGTCTCAGAGAATGGCAGCCAAAGGGCCTTCAGAGCGTGGACCATTCCCAGGCTCACAGCCGAGCTAAGACGCAGGGGCGTGCCCTTTCCAGCAACAGCCAGAAAGGCCGAGCTTTTCAGGCTCCTGTTTCCTCCCCCTGCGGTGGTTGAGGCTTCTGCCCAGCAGGCCTCCCTGGGCTCCATCGCCTCCTCAATCTCACAGCTTCACACCCTGGTGTCGTCCCTCACAACATTAATGTCAGAACTGCAGAATCGAGTGGCCCTCCTCGAGACCCACCCCGCCGTTCCTCTGCCAGTACCAGCATCCGAGCCAGTTGTTAATCCTTCCGCAGGTATCTCCGGGTGTGCACCAATAGTGTACCCATCCCATCTGGTGTCAGCTAACATCAGGAAGGACATCTTAGAGGGCAAAGACGTCAATTTGGCTTCTCTCCTCATCTCTATTCATGAGCTGGCAGAGAACAAGGCGTATACTTGGGGGGACGTTTCAGTGGTCCTCAAAGCCAAGGATTCCAGACTGGACAGGAAACTCTCTATCACCGAGTTTACCTTGGCTTTCGGCATGATGAGGGACATCATTTGCTCAGCTTCCCCTGGCAGGAGGGAGGAGCTGGATCGGTACCTCCATGTGGTAGTTGACCTGGGTTACAAGTACGGCGGGTTTTCATTCTATGATTACCACCGCTCCTTCTCTGCTAAAGCAGCTGCCAGGCTCTCCCAGTTCCAGACACCAACGGACTGGAGCAACATGGATACCGAGCTGTTCTGCCGCCACTTCGCGGGGCTACGGTCCCCTCTGTGTGCGATCTGCCAGTCAGCAACTCATACTTCAGCTTGGTGCGCTAGCTCAGTGGCAGCCCCGCCCTTAGACGGTCCATCTACCTCGAGTGCCGCTCAGGGCCTACAGGCACCGGCACGCCTGCCACAGACCGATAAGCTTGGGCGCCCAGTCAAAACCATGGGCGGTGCACCAATCTGTAACAATTACAACAGTGGGTCGTGCAATTTTAGCCAGTGTAGGCTGCTCCATGTGTGCACCCAGTGTCATAGAGCTCACCCCCGGCTGATGTGTGAGCTCAAGCCGCTCAAGAGGTCCTGACTATCCCGGCTCAATGTTTCATGGCTTAGTGCCTACCTCACCAGTCATCCTACCCCCTCACTATCCACCTTCCTCGTCCAGGGCTTCACGCATGGTTTTCATACTGGACTTGTCTCTCTCCCTCACATCACGCACGAATGCCAGAACCTACGGTCGGCAGCCACGGATGAACAAGCCATTGACCTACTGCTGCAATCTGAGCTAGACCAGGACTTTGTCATCGGCCCTTTCGTACAGCCCCCATTTAACACCTGGCGAGTCAGCCCTATTGGGCTTGTCAAGGGCAAGTTCTCTAATAAACTCCGATTGGTTTATGATTTGTCAGCGCCTCATTCCTCCACGGTCCCCAGCCTCAATTCCCTTATCCCCTCTGAGGAGTTCTCCCTTAAATATGCATCGGTAGACATGGCCATCCAGGTCATTCTTAAAACAGGCACAGGTACCTGGCTTTCCAAGGCCGACATCTCAAACGCCTTCAAGCTTCTTCCCATCCATCCATCCCTCTGGTGCTGGCATGGCATTAAGTGGAGGCAGCGGTACTACTTCGCCACTAAACTCACGTTCGGATCCAAGAGTAGTCCCTGGCTCTTCGACACTTTTGCGCAGGCTCTCGCATGGATCTTGCTGCACGTAGCCCAGTGTCAGGAAGTCATTCATTATCTGGATGACTTCCTGCTAATAGAGTCACCCGGCTCTCCTCCACAAGATCTGGGTAAGTTGAGGGCAGTCTTCAATAATCTTAACGTCCCCATTGCCGAGCATAAGGTGGAGGGGCCATCGCAGGCCATTACCTTTCTCGGGGTCAGCCTAGACACTAACACTATGCAGGCCAGCCTTCCCCCGGATAAACTGACCCGCATCAGGACGGTCCTGAGGGACTTCACCCGTGCCAGGACTTGTACCAAGAGACAGCTTCAATCCCTTCTGGGCATGCTTAACTTTGCCATGCGCATCATCCCTCAGGGGCGCTCGTTCGTGTCACGCCTGTTAGCCTTACTGTCCCACTCTCAGGACCCGGAGCAAGTACTCAGCCTGGATTCCACAGCTATAGCAGACCTTGCCATGTGGGAGGAATTCCTATCTTCCTGGAATGGAGTGTCCCTGTTCGTCCCCTCCGTGTCCTCCCTTTCACCTCGGGTGGCAACCGACGCGGCGGCCTCCACGGGCTTTGCGGCAATCTTTGGCAACCTTTGGCTCGCAGCCCCCTGGCCTCCCCAGATACTGGCTATTCCTGGCTTCACTGAGACGTCCTCCCTGTTCGAGTTATATCCCATTGTAGCCACTGCACACACGTGGGGCCGCAGCTGGTCGGGCCAGACGGTGGTTTTTTCTACAGATAACCTGGCCACTGCAGAGATCATTAATAAAGGCAGGTCCAGGTCTCTACAGATTATGTCCTTCCTGCGGCGACTGACCCAGCTCTCATTGTTGTTTCAGTTCAACCTTCATTGTTCCTTTGTCCCCGGTAAATTTAATCAGGCAGCGGATGCCCTCTCCCGCTTTAACTTTGTTTCGTTTTTTGACCAGGTGCCCGGAGCCGGACCAACATCAGCGGCTATCCCGGACTGGTCTCAACTGACCTTGGATTAGCCCCACACCTCTCAGCAGCAACTCAACTCATTGATCTCTCCCTCTCAAACAATACCCGCAAGGCCTATCAATCAGCCTGGAGGGCCTTTAGCCGCTTCGCATCGCCTCACAGCACAGAGTCCTCCCGGGTCAAACAAGTCCTTGCCTTCATTTCTTACTGCCATTCGGAGTTGGCATTGTCTTTTAATACGATCCGGTTGTACTTGGCCGGGGTACAACATTTCACGTCCCTTCAGGACCCTACTAAGCCCTTCTTGTTCACTTACCACGCCGTCCGGGCTCTCATGCGCGGCATTCAGAAGCGTCGGCCGGTGTCCAGCACCAAACGGCTGCCTATCACAGGTGAAGTGTTCAGGGACATGTCAGATATTCTGGCCTCTTCACCTTTCGGTCTCCACGTTAGTGTCGTCCTGCAAGCAGCCATACATCTGGCCTTCTACGGCTTCTTGCGACCAGGCGAGTTTACCTGCAGTAGCCCCTCGGCACGCATGCTGTGCAAGCACCATCTAATCAGGTTCGAGGACCACTTCATCCTACATTTAGCGGTTTCCAAGACACAGCAGCTTGGATCAGGCACGGACATTCACTTCTATAAAACCTACAACCGCTGGTGCCCGGTCACTGTTCTCACCCGCTTGTTGACCCTTTTGGCCGATCAACCAGGGACTGGCCCGCTTCTGCCCTTCCACACGAAACCTCTCAACGCAGCCCAGTTCATGGAACATGTCAGGATACTCCTGGGCATCCTTCACCTCAATCCTGCCCACTACTCTGGACATTCATTTCGTATCGGGGCAGCTTCGACGGCCTCCCGCCAAGGGGTCCCGGTCCATATTATCAAAAAGTTGGGTAGATGGAAATCCTCCTGTTTTGCCCGTTACATACCCAATCCGCAAGTAGAGATGGCCCAGGCCTTTGTCAAACTCACCCAGTAACAGTCTTGGTTTAATAAAATGTATTCCCTACCTGAGTGTTTTGCCCCCTTATTTTGGTATACCAGGGCACACTTTCAGGTCCATTTCAAGTAAGCGAGTTTATGTTATCCTTGTTTGTCATCCTTATCCGTATCGGTCAGAGGGCTCTACACCATAAATAGAAAGGCCAGTATGGTGGCCTGAAATTATGGGAGGAGCCCGGTCGTGTATATAACCCGCCGTCCGCCCATCCTTCCTCGTCGGTTCCAGTGCGCGATACCCGCCCACCCGCCCTTTTATCAGGGCTTCTCTCCAGCATACTCCTCATGGGAGTACTCATTTCATCATTTCATATTCATTTCATTTTGAGGTATGCCCCCTTATTTTGGTATACCGTACGTTAGACCAGGGCACACTTTCAGGTCCATTTCAAGTAAGCGAGTTTATGTTATCCTTGTTTGTCATCCTTATCCGTATCGGTCAGAGGGCTCTACACCATAAATAAAGTAAAATTAACAATATTAAAAATATTTTTTTTTAAAGCGCCCCTGTTCCCATGTGCTCACATGCAGAAGTGAACGCATATGTAAGTCCCACCCTCTGTAACTAAAAACATGTAACCAGTAAAAAAATGTAAAGCGTCGCCTATGAGGATTTTTAAGTAGCGACATTTGGCGCCATTCCATGAGTGTGTGCAATTTTGAAGGATGACATGTTAGATATCTATTTACTCGGCGTAACTTCATCTTTCACATTATGCAAAAACATAGGGCTAACTTTACTGTTAAAGCACAAAAAGCGTTCGAAAAATTGCTGCGCAAATACTGTGCGAGATAAAAAGTTACAATGACCACCATTGTATTCTCTAGGGTCTTTGCTAAAAAAAACATATATAATGTTTTGGGGTTCTATGTAATTTTCTAGCAAATGATGATTTTTATATGTAGGAGAGAAATGTCAGAATTGGCCTGGGTGCTCCATAACGCCTGATGATACTCCTTGCATGTTGGGCCTCTGTATGTGGCCACACTATGTAAAAGTCTCACACATGTGGTATCGCCATGCTCGGGAGTAATAGCAGAATGTGTTTTTGGGTGTAATTTGTGGTATGCATATACTGTGTGTGAGAAATAAACTGATAATTTGACAATTTTGTGAAAAAAAAAGGAAAAAAAATCTTGATTTTGCAAAGAATTGTGGGAAAAAATGACAACTTCAAAAAACTCACAATGCCTCTTACTAAATACCTTGGAATGTCTTATTTCCAAAAAGGGGTCATTTGGGGGTATTTGTACTTTTCTAGAATGTTAGGGTCTCAAGAAATGAGATAGGCCATCAGTACTTCAGATGTGATCAATTTTCAGATATTAGCCCCATAGCTTGTGGACTCTATAAATTTCACAAAGACCAAATAATATATACCAATTTGTACTTATTTTTACCAAAGATATGTAGTAGTATAAATTTTGGCCTAAATGTATGAAGAAAAATTACTAATCTGCTAAATTTTATAACAGAAACAAAGAAAAATGCATTTTTTTACAGAATTTTTGGTCTTTTTTCTTTTATAGCACAAAAAAAAAAAACTGCAGTGATTAAATACCACCAAAAGAAAGCTATATTTGTGTGAAAAAAAGGAAAAAAAATTCATGTGGGTACAGTGTTGCATGACTGAGTAATTGTCATTCAAAATGTGAGAGCACCGAAAGCTGAAAATTGGTCTGGTTATTAAGGGTGTTTAGGTGCCCAGTGGTCAAGTGGTTAACAGTGCCCACTGATTACTGACTCCTGCCATTTTACCCCAAGCTGCTCAAGTCACCAGTAATAAAAAAATAAGACTAGGAACATTTATTGTGTGGCACGTGCTGCCAATGCAAACCATTTGTATGGTTTTAAATACTGTATTTGTCTCTGGAATATCTTTCACAGTTAACCACTTAAGGACCAGGCCTCTTTTTCAGACTTGGTGTTTCCATGTTTAAAACAGTTTTTTTTGCTAGAAAATTACTTAGAACCCCCAAACATTTTATATTGTTTTTTTTCTAACACCCTAGAGAATAAAATGGCGGTCATTGAAATACTTTTTTTCACACCGTATTTGCGCAGCGGTCTTAGAAGCGCACTTTTTTTGGAAAAAATTCACTTTTTTGAATAAAAAAATAAGACAACAGTAAAATTAGCCCAATTTTTTTTATACTGTGAAAGATAATGGTATGCCGAGTAAATTGATACCCAACATGTCACGCTTCAAAATTGCCCCCGCTTGTGGAATGGCGTCAAACTTTTAGCCTCAAAAATTTCCATAAGCGACATTAAAAAAAATCTGCAGGTTGCATTTTTTGCGTTACAGAGGAGGTCTAGGGCTAGAATTATTGCTCTCGCTCTACCGATCGTGGCGATACCTCACATATGTGGTTTGACGACCGTTTTCATATGCGGGCGCTACTCACTTATGCGCTCGCTTCTGTGCGCAAGCTCGTCGTAACGGGGTGTTTTTAAAAAAAAATTTTTTTTTCTTATTTATTTTAATTGATTTTATTTATTTTTACACTGTTTTAAAAAATAAAAATAAAATGGATCACTTTTATTCCTATTACAAGGAATGTAAACATCCCTTGTAATAGAAAAAAGCATGACAGGTCCTCTTAAATATGAGATCTGGGGTCAAAAAGTCCTCAGATCTCATATTTGGGCTAAAATGCAAAAAAAAAAAATCTGACATTTAAAAAAAATATATACCTTTAAGAGGTATGGGCGGAAGTGACGTTTTGACGTCGCTTCCGCCCTCCTATGGTATAGAGACGAGTGGGGGCCATCTTAGCCTCACTTGTCTCTATGCCCAGCAGACGGAAGGACCCGATCGCCTCCGCCGCTACCGACGGCTCCGGTAAGCGGCGGAAGGTGCGGGAGGGCGGCGGGAGGGGGGTGGCACCTCTCCCGCCGCCGATAGCAGTGATCTTGCGGCGAATCCGCCGCGGAGACCACTGTTATCGTACAGCCGACCGCCGCCTGAAGAGATGGATATCTCGGTTGTGGCAGCAGCTGCTGCCGTTACCGAGATATCCCTCTTCAAAAATAGGACGTACATCGTCGTGCGGCGGTCGGCAAGTGGTTAATATCCAAATAAAAATAAAACTGACAATAAATGAAATGAATCACTGGTCTAATGTCTATTTAGCAGCTAGCATAAAATATAGGTAACAATATTTTAAAAAAAATGTATAAAGATATGCAGCGCTAGAAATACAAACATGAACCATGTAAATAAAAATCCACTGTCATTGAGCGTAAAGCACAGCCCGTATACGAGAACGAAGTGTAGGAGCAGGGCTGGCATGAGAAGAGTGGACTGCATCGATTGGCTGGCACAGCTGGGGGGCGGAGTCAGCGCGAGGATGCGTGCACGCTCTACGCCCCAGCGTTCAGTTGGAGAAAGGAAGTTCACCAGGCAGGATGGCGTCGTCACTGGGGGAGCTTGTCCACCAGCTGCGGGCCGCGGTGGCGACTCTCGGGGAGCGGTGGCTCCACGAACAGGTGGCGGCGGCTCTCGGGGAGGTCCGGGACCACACGAGGACGGAGGGGGACAGATCAGCCCGGGTGCGGCGTTCCCGTCCGCCGGCCTGATTCTCCCCTGATTCCCCCAGGGCTCCACCCATTCGCCATGCGGGGAACGCTGGCCCCGCATCCATAAGGATATCAGTTTGTGGATGCACCTTATGTCGTCGGCGAGGACTACGAGTCAGTTTTTTCAGGGGGGGGCGGTGGATCAGGGGCTTCCAGTCAATCGGCCGCTAGAAAGAAGGGAGTCTGCTGGCAGTATAATGAAGGTAGTTGTAGGTTCGCAGGAAATTGCAAATACAAGCACGAGTGCTCGGGTTGTGGGGGCACCCACCCGGTGTCTCGCTGTTTCAAACAAGGAAAAGGCAGGGCTGGGGAGCCTTCAAACAAGAGGGACGACGCCGGTGAGGCTGGAAAGGATGCGTCCTTTTCTAGATCGATATCCGGATAGGGAGGCAGCAGCGATTCTGGGTTTGGGGTTTGCGGAGGGTTTTCGTATTCCGGCAGTCCTCGGGCAACCCCCCCGGTGTCCAAGAATTTGCGGTCCGCCATGCTACATCCTGAAGTGGTTTCGGAGAAACTGCGGAAGGAGGTGTCATTGGGGAGGATCGCGGGCCCTTTCTCGGGTGTACCCATGCCGGACCTTGTGGCATCGCCCCTTGGGGGTGGTTCCTAAGAAGGAACCGGGTAAGTATCGCTTAATCCACCATCTGTCCTACCCAAAAGGGGGTTCAGTGAATAATGCCATCAACCCCCGGCTGAGCGCGGTTTCCTACACGTCCTTTGATGCGGCGGTGTTTTGGGTGAGGCGTTATGGCCGGGGGGCGATGATGGCTAAAACGGATATTGAGGCGGCCTATCGATTGCTTCCGGTGCACCCTGAGAGTTTTCGGCTTTTGGGCTGCCAGTGGCGGGAGGAATACTATGTGGACCGGTGCCTGCCCATGGGATGCTCCATCTCATGTGCGCTGTTCGAAAAATTCAGTTCCTTCGTGGAATGGGTGGTCAGAGACGTCGCAGGAGTGAATTTGTTCATCCACTATCTCGATGATTTCCTCGGCACTTTGCGCAGTACTTTTGACAACGCTGGAGCGAGTGGCATGGAGTTTCGGTATCCCTCTGGCCCCGGAGAAGACCGAAAGGCCGACGACGGTGATCAGTTTTTTAGGCATTGTATTGGACTCGGAGGCGATGGAGTGTTGCTTGCCGGCAGACAAGTTGGAAGCGCTGAAGGCGGAGATACGGGGGTTGGTGGGCTTGCGGAAGGTGCAGCTCAGGACTCTTCAGTCTGTGCTGGGAAAATTGAATTTCGCATGCAGGATAATACCCATGGGTAGGGTCTTCAGTAGGAGGCTAGCGGCCAGTACGGGGGGGGGTGGATTCTCCGAGACACTTCGTGAGTCTGTCGAAGGATCATCAGGAGGATCTACGGATTTGGCATGTGTTCCTGGAACGTTTCAACGGTCAGGCACTATGGATGGCCGGGCCGGTGAGCAACTTTGATTTGGAGCTATACACGGATGCGGCGGAGTCCACGGGTTTCGGGGCCTATTTTCAAGGAAAATGGAGTGCGGGCCCATGGCCCGCTGTGTGGACAGGTGGGGGGTTACTACGGAACATGGTGCTGTTGGAGCTCTTTCCAGTGGTACTGGCAGTGGAACTTTGGGGGGAATCCTTCCGGGATCGGAAGGTTCGCTTCCATGTGGACAATTTGGGTGTGGTGCAGGTCCTCAACCGGGTGTCAGCAGCGTCGCCGCCGGTGGTTAGACTGCTGAGACATTTGGTACTGCGATGCATGCAATTGAACATCTTTATACATGCGGTGCACTTACCTGGGGTGGAGAATGTTGTGGCTGACGCACTGTCTCGCTTTCAGTGGGACAGATTCCAGGAGCTGGCGCCGTCGGCGGACGTTCATGGGGCACCCTGCCCAGAGGAGTTGTGGAAGATTGCGTTGGATGAACCTCCGACTGGATCAGACGGTCGGTGAGTCGGCGTACGAGAAAACATGGGCGGAATGGGAGGCGTTGGGGTTACAGGTGGGAGCGGACGTGCGGGATAGGCAGCTGATGGTGATCTATTTTGTATCCCGGAACATGGAGAAGGGGGTTTCAGTTTCCCGAATGGGGCGGAAATTGGCCGGTTTGGCTTTTTGGTTCAAGCTGAGAGGGGAGCAAGACTTCACCAAAGACTTTTGGGTAAGGCAGGCTATGAAGGGCTATCGGAAGGGGAGGCAGATGAAGGATGACAGGAGACTGGTGTCCTTTGAGTTGTTGGGTAGACTTTGTAGTCGGTTGGGGGTAGTGTGTTTTTCGGATTACGAGAGAGTGTTATTCAGGGCCGCGTTTGTGTTGGCGTTTTTTGGTGCTTTTCGTATAGGGGAATTGGTCAGCCCTTCTAAGAAGGGGCCGGGGGGTTTGTTTTTTGATGAGGTGTTCTGCGGGGATGACCGTGTGCGCATGCGGATACGGAGATCAAAGACGGATCAGGAGGGCAAAGGGAAGGAAGTTGTGGTGTTCGCGATTCCTGAGTGCAAGCTTTGCCCGGTCTTGGTTTTGAGGGAATTTTTGAACGCTCGGCCGGATTGTCCGGGCCCGTTGTTGATACATGGGAATGGGGAGTTTGTATCAAGATACCAGTTCATAGGGGTTTTTTTCGGAAATGCCTGAAGGCATTGGGTTTGGAAGGGGAAAAGTTTTCCTCACACTCTTTCCGGATTGGGGCTGCGACGGAGGCTGTAAGGTGGGGTTTGGACGAGGAGGCGGTTAAGAGGATTGGCCGCTGGGAGTCTCGGAGGTTTAATTCTTATGTGCGGCCTGAGTTGGTGGATGTTTAGCCGGGGGAGCTAGGGGACGTGTTGGCATGGGTCTGTGTTACACATGTGCAGTTACTGTGATTTGGGTTTTTACTTTCTTTCAGATGCAGCGCCAGGATTGGTCTGGATTTTGGGCCATTCATACATCTGCTGGGGAGCCAGGAGGGGTGATGTTAGGCCAGAGGGCAGACAGTTGGGGATATCCAGACTTGAGGCGTGTATAAAATGGTTTGGGTTTCCAGGCATACTATGGAGCAGAATGGTGCACGAAGTGTGCCGTTTTGCAGGGTTTGACAGGGCCACGGATGTTTTAGTGTTACATGCAGGGGGCAATGATTTGGGCCTCCGCACAAAGTTGGATGTTACGCGGGACATCAAATATGATTTCTTGCGACTGAGGGAAGCCTCCCCCAACATGATTATAGTGTGGTCTGACATTATAGCCAGAACCAAGTGGAGGTTTGCCAGGTCTGTGGACAAAATTAACAAGGCCCGTAGAAAGATTAATCAAGAGGTTAGTCGTTTTGTGGTACGCAATGGGGGGTTGGCGGTCCGGCATTTGGAGTTGGAGGTGGAGACGTGGTGGTACCTAAAAGAGGATGGTGTGCACCTCAATGATGTGGGCATTGATTTGTGGGCTTTGGGCATACAGGATGGGATGGAGCGTGCCTTGAAGGTGTGGCTGTGCTCACAAGGATAAGGTGTTATCCTTGCTTGCTGTGGTGGGTGTTGGTCGATGCAGGTACAGGAAGATAACCCCTCCCCACAGAGAAGTTGATGCGGGACCCATTGGAGATATGGGCTCGTTGATGATATGCCATATAGTGAGGGTTGATATGGCAGATGGTGAATGGGTGCACTGCGGTAAAAGAGTTGGGTGTCTTTGAGCTAACATGTCAGCTTGAGGCCTAGTTAAAGGAATATTACCGCAGTGCTTGTTTTGGATCAATATGCTAATGGAGTGGGAGGGGGAATTTCCTGCAGATGACCAACGCGCTCAGGGTTTTGAAGTTAAATTATGTTTTGTTGATAATTTTGTTACATGTTAAATTATTATTTTGATTAATAAAGAGGCTGCTACAGCCACTAAATACTCCAAAAAGGAAGGGGCAAGGTATGGAGTTGGGTGGTTGGTACAGCAGCTGAGGTACATCAGTCATACTATAGTCAAGCACAGCCCGTATACGAGAACGAAGTGTAGGAGCAGGGCTGGCATGAGAAGAGTGGACTGCATCGATTGGCTGGCACAGCTGGGGGGCGGAGTCAGTGCGAGGATGCGTGCGCGCTCTACGCCCCAGCGTTCAGTTGGAGAAAGGAAGTTCCCACCCTCCCTCCCTTACATTGGACGGAGTGGTTATGATGGAGACTGTAGGGGGGAGGACAGGCTAACTCATTGTCTTTTTCAGGTTTACGGTGTTGGATGTCGTAGCTGTTGGCGGGTGTTGGTCGATGCAGGTACAGGAAGATAACCCCTCCCCACAGAGAAGTTGATGCGGGACCCATTGGAGATATGGGCTCGTTGATGATATGCCATATTGTGAGAGTTGATATGGCAGATGGTGAATGGGTGCACTGCGGTAAAAGAGTTGGGTGTCTTTGAGCTAGCATGTCAGCTTGAGGCCTAGTTAAAGGAATATTACCGCAGTGCTTGTTTTGGATCAATATGCTAATGGGGTGGGAGGGGGAATTACCTGCAGATGACCAGCGCGCTCAGGGTTTTGAAGTTAAATTATGTTTTGTTGATAATTTTGTTACATGTTAAATTATTATTTTGATTAATAAAGAGGCTGCTACGGCCACTAAATACTCCAAAAAGGAAGGTGTGGTCTCATTTAATGGGAAGGGGCAAGGTATGGAGTTGGGTGGTTGGTACAGCAGCTGAGGTACATCAGTCATACTATAGTCAAGAGTACATGTTCTAAGAAATGGCATCACCCACAGTATAAATATGACAAGCTGAGGGGAACCATGAAATACTCCACCTCACACCAACACACCGAGCCTCTTACCGCAGAAAATGGACCACTAGGTTATAGTTGGTCAGATAAGCATGATATATCCACTATAGCACGACTCCACTCTCGTACCAGACAGCTGAATCTCATAGGGTCATAACATGGAGTGAATCCACAAGTTCATATGTAGGATAAAAGAGAAGCAGCTCCTCAGTGTAGTATGTTAATTCAAAATGATTTTATTAAGTAAAACGCAGATACAGGGTACTCACATTTAGAGAATTAAAACAAAAAGTACTTGGTTAACATTTGTTTCCAACCAACAAAATGGCCGCGGTCAGCACATGTATTGTTGTAAAGTCAGATCTCTGGGCTCCACCCTACACAGCATTTCATCCAATAAGGAATGTCGTCAGGGACGCCACCAATGTGTATGAGGAGAGTGGTGAGTCAGCTGATGTAGATTTGTTACTTGTGTTTTTTACTGTTTTATTTTGTAAGTGTGTTCCATTGGGGGTTTTAATAAATAGTTAAATGGGAAAGCACTATGTATCTGTCTCTGTTCCCTGTGATCCTGTTGTCGAACGTGAATACAAGGGTGAGAGATAACCGATAAATCAGTTCTCCCAGGAGCAGAGTGATATTTGATGATGGGCCTGATTATTTCTATTTTGAGGTGAGCAGGTTTTTCACCTGGTGTTGGGATCACATGCAACACAAGAGGAAGGATTTATCACTGAACACATTTGGTGGAAGACGAGATTTTGATGGACACTTATATATGAGTATATTGACGCGAGCTGCCATCCAGAGCACCCAGACCCATATGGTGTATCACACGTGACAGAATATGCTATCTCTATCCACTTTGAGATCCTGCAGACTTCTTAATTAGAAGCCCTGCTGGAAAATCTTCCCTTTTCTGTTCTTTTCTTCTCTTGAACAATATGATGTAAGGTTTTTGGAATTAAACCATTTCATTTAGCTAGGATGTTCTCCATTCTTTTGTGACAATTATGGAATTGGGTTGTAAAGCGTGTTGGTTGTGGGCCATCTGAAGTCCTAGATTATGGAGGAGGTTTGGAGACATGGTGGAGAAAGTGCATCAATGCGTTTCCCTTCTCCTCCAGGGCGTCATCAAAGGACATGTCATGTCCTTTGACGCCCCCGAAGGAGAAGGGATGAAATGCGTTGACACACTTCCGGTTTATGCTAACCATTGACGCAACTTCCGCCTTCTGTGGAACACACTAGGATGTTTATACACTGATGCCTGTTTATCCAGATATCTCGTAAGTGGCATCTAGTTTGTGCAATTTACCTAGTTTTATGGTATTCCACTACGCGTTTTCTTTGTTTTCCCTTTTATCAACAATGGTCAATCCACTCTGATATAAGAACACCTTTCTGAAGAAGTCTCTGACAATCGATTCCTCACATACCAGATCATTAGATCAAAGCTTTTTCTAACCCCACACTGCAAAGCTGAGGGTCCAGTACCTTTGATGATTGGAGTCACCAAAGGGCAGTGTTGCACATGACACTAAAATAAGTTTGGAGCACCGTTGCACTTTACCATATATTTTTATGAGCACTCAGCACTTTAAGAGACTGTGTCCACTTATATGTTCATATAGTGATGCATTTTTGATTATCACAGTATAAGATGTTTAGATATTGATTTATATTTGCGATTTTCTGCTAGCGCTGTTTTTTCACAAGTATTTTATTTTTTGAGGTTGTAGCACCTTTGCAACAGTCGCTGCAATTTTCCTTAGACTTTTCATAACCTTAGCGCGAGTTTGTTATACAGTAGTTTATTTATAGTGGAGAAAGGCTTCCTGTACAAGGGTATGGAGATATCTCTGTCCAAGAATTTGTCTGTGAAGAATTTTCCCTGTATTTGGTGGTCCTCATCTTTAGTGCAATTGTGATGGATTCTGTGAAATTGACTTTTGGGGATCTTATTGATCCAGCTGGGATGGTGGCAGCTCTGGTAATGAATGAAGGAAATGCCAGCAGTAAGTTTTACAAAATTGGTGGCATGTATTTTGGATTCACAGCGGTAGAGTTTTTGACCCAAAAAGGCCAGTTTGTTAGGGTCCATGACATAGGTGAAGGAGTGTTCCATTTGGTTGTCATTGCAGTGGTGCACGAATGCTTCCACGCTCTCTTTAGTGCCATCCCAAATGATAACTATGTCATGAATGTAGCATCCATAGTAAATGATTTGGGCAGCAAAGGGGTTATTTTGTATGATATGCTGGAGTTCCCAGTAACCCATAGTGAGGTTTGCATAGTTTGGGGCAAAATTGTCCCCCCATAGCTGTACCTTGGGACTGAAAATAAAATGTGCTATCAAATTCAAAATAGTTGTGTTTTAAACAAAATGTTGTTGCCTCCAGTATGAAATTAGCCTGTCTGGGATTAATGAGAGGGTCTTCAGAGAGGAAGTGTTCCACTGCCCTGAGACTTTAGTTCAGACAATATGCTATCAAGATACACCAATATGTTCCATTTCATGTTTATGGTGCAAGTTGAAGTGCTTTTTTATAATTTTTGTAATAATTTTTTTCACCTTTATTTGATATTTTTTTTAATCAAGTAGCCCTTCTTTTAGATATGTTTTTTTAGATATATTTTATTAAAATTATTGTTTTTAACTATTTTGTTTATATTTTTTGTCCACTGAGTGCTGTAGTCTCACAGCTGCGGATATCGTGTCAGTGTACTTAAACTGCTCTCCTCCCAAGAGCAGTAAGCCAGTAGAAGGAGTTGTGAGCTCTGAGCACGTAGCCTAGGGTTTTTTCAGATTGACAGCCCCCAGCTCTGATGCCCTGTTCTGGTGACGTCACATCCGCTTTCGCATCCCAGGTTGGTCAGCGCGGAACTTCCTTCTTCCTGGAATACAGAACATTCCCAGCAAAAAGATCTACATCCCCATCAGCAAGGGGACAGTCAGCGGAGCCCACAGAGTGGCATCGGATGACTTCGGACTGATCATCTTCACCCGTTCTTGGACTGTGTAAGTGTACACTTTGCACACTTTTCTTTTTATTGTCAACTTTCTATATCCGGTTGGTGTCTCCCCCCTCCTCTTCCTACTACTGACTTGTCTACAGAGGTAATGGACACCCTCTCAGGGTGGCTGCATCCTTTATTTTAAATACCAGTCACCAGCATTGAACTATTGATAATTGCTATTACAGATATCCACCCATAGTTTTAAATTAAGGGCATTACACCTATTGGAGAGCTAGAATCCTTTCTTTTTAGTAGTCGGGGATGATTGAATACAAATGCACGTACACACTTTTCACATATTTATTTGTAAAAAATTTGA
This sequence comes from Lithobates pipiens, assembly GCF_037356315.1. Lineage (NCBI taxonomy): Eukaryota > Metazoa > Chordata > Amphibia > Anura > Ranidae > Lithobates > Lithobates pipiens. The sequence goes on from NW_027507764.1 coordinate 221,295,666, forward strand.
AAACCATTTATCATTTTCCTTCCAATCCCAATAAAATACATTAACGCTTTTAATTGTAACATGAGGAAATTTGGAAAATGTCAAGGGGTATGAATACTTGTTCAAGGCACTGTAAATGAACAGTGAAATTATATTTGAACTTTTTTTAAGGCATAATTGTTTTCAACTGTTGCACCTATTTGGAAAGCTGCTCTCGGAAATTTCTTTACTAGTTTGCACCATATGTTCGTTAAGGTAAAACATCCCTGTGGAATATATTTGTAGATAGATGCTGCCAATTAATAAGGATTTTCAATTTTTTATTTTTTTTGCTGAACACCCTTAACCAAGTGTCAGCTATCATTTTCCATGGAGGAAAGCTGGTGTAAAAGTTGAATATGTTGCTATATATTTTTAAAGTGACAAAATGCTAATGATTCAAATGATACTGCTGCATGAAGAGCATTTTGGATGACAGTTTCATTGCATATTGGTTAGATTTGCTGGTCCCTTCTTTACTAATGTGTCCTGTAGTGGCATACAGCCAGGTAGACTGAACCACATAGCACAATAAAGACAAATCATTCACCACTTTCATAAGTATTCAATTGTAAAGATTCTTCAAGCACTGATATGTCTTCAATGCAGCAAAGATCGGTGGCGTGGGCAGCAAGAGAGGTAGGTTTTAAAGTAGTTCTAAAAATATAAGCTTTTTTATCTTAATGCATTCTATGGACTAAGGTAAAAAAACCTTCTGGGTGCAGCTCCCCCTGAATTACCCCATAGCAAGAGGCTTGCTATTGGGGGCACTTGGTGGGGGGGGGGGGGGAGCCAGTACCGCCCTCGGGGGACCGAAAAAAAAGAGCATCTGGGCTACTCGGTGCAAAACCATTGCACAGAGATGGTAAGCATAAAAAAAAAAAATGCATTTCTTTATTTAAACCTTTAGAATCACTTTAACTGTTTTCTTTGCGGGGCATCTGTATTTTTGTTGCACCTAACTAGTTTGTTTATGTTCATTTCAATGCAAATGCTTTTAAATGAAACTGATATAAAATGAAGTAAAATTTTGCAAAAAAACTTGATATGCAGAAAAATGTTTCTAAAATCCTGTTGAATTTTTTGCAGTGCAAGTCACTATGGACAGAATATAAGACAAGACAGCAAAACTCACTGGTTAGTAATAGTCAGCCTCATAAAAGCTGCTCTTGTTCAGTAAACTCACCTAATGGACACCTGACACTCTAATTACTGTACACCCCATCTACCTTAATGCAAAAACAGCCCACTATTATTTCTAATTGATCCTATTTTGAAACTAAGGCCCAGTGCATCACATTTTAGGAATAAGCATTCCCGCCAGTGGCGGCTGGTGCTCAAAATCTTTGGGTGGGTGCAAACAAACTGAAAAAAACATCAATTGCAGCCTCCCTGTGCCCATCAAATGCAACCACTGTGCCCATCAAACGCAGCCACTTTGCCCATCAAATGCAGCCACTGTGCCAAAACGCAGCCACTGTGCCCATCAAACGTAGCCATTTTGCCATCAAATGCTGCCACTGTGCCCCATCAAATGCTGCCACTGTGCCCAAATGCCACCATTGTGCCCATAAAAAGTTGCCACTGTGACCCCCCCCCACCATATCTTGGTGGGAGGTCAGACAGCAGTAGATGGTGGCGAGTTGTGGGACCTTGTAGCGGCAAGATGTGTCCTCCATGCATCTCCTCCCCTCCTCTTGATAGGCGTCCAATCGTTTGAGGTACCAATATGAATTATGGCAACCAAACATGTGTTGCGTGGTTTGAAATAACCTAATGTGTATGTAGCTTAAACCTCTGGGATCCTTTTTTCTTCTCAAAGGTCCCTATTTTTAGTATTTTGTGTAGAACTATGTAAACAAATGTGAAATGATCAAAATTGTTCCACTGGCAAAATACAAATGCTAGTATAAAGGAAAATGTATGGTAAAAGTAAATGGGGTTTACCTGATAATTCTTTGTGAATGATTTTACATGGTCAGTGCTCCTTCAGTACTTATCTATTATTTTTACTTGTCCTTGCATCCTGATTGAAAAGTCAGTTGTAGGGGTACCTGTTTTTCTGATAAACAGGAGCTTCAACCTCAAGGACCTTCAGAATGGTCCCAGTGATGAAATGCATTAGGTGGCACTTTGGATGATATCAGCACACATGGTGAGAACCAGGAAGTGCAGTGTCTAGGTTGTCTGCAAGAACTGAATACTGGCGGTGTACTGTGCTATTGCTGTTGTAAGTGGATGAGCTGTAATGCACTAGTAAATGTGAGTTTTGTTCTAAGACATAGTAAATGAAGGTTTATTTTAAATGGTAAACACTATTTATTTTAAATGGTAAAACACTATGTGTTTGTTTTCTGGTTGATGTTGTGGTTTGGAGGAACAACGTACAACTTGCTGAAGGACAGAGGATCCCATTTAAATAGGGTACACACTATATATAACCTTGCATTTTATCTGGGTCATAAACACAAGGTGAGAGCACAACTGGTGCTGGTGGAGCAGGTGAAGGTGAAGGATGGGTGGAATTGTCGGGGCTCTGCAGGTGCCAGCATTTGCAAGGCTGGCTTTACAACTATGCACTTCCATGCATGATTTAATGCAAATGTTCATACATGTATGCACATTTTATCTTGTGTTTTCTCACACCAAGTGCAAAACATTTAGGTAAGTGTGAGCCCGTGTTTTTTTTAACAAATATAGATGAACCAAGAAGACAAAGCGTGTTGGCAGGGGTGGGTCTCAGTAACAACACATTTCATGCCATGAAAACAGATTTATTGTGCGTTTGCATGCACTACAATTGACTTCTATGATATATGTAACATATCTGAACTATTTTCATGAAAAAAAAGCAAAACCTACAGTACTGTGCAAATGTTTTAGGCAGGTGTGAAAAAATGCTGTAAAGTAAGAATGCTTTTAAAATTATATATTTAATTGTTTATTTTTATCAATTTACAAAATGCAAAGTGAGTGAACAGAAAAGAAAAATCTAAATCAAATCAATATTTAGTGTGACTACCCTTTAGCTTTAAACCAGCATCAATTCTTACATTTGAACACTTTGTAAACGTGCACAAAGTCAGGGATTTTGTAGAATTAGAGCCAAGTTTATGTTTAATCAATTACACCAAGCAGGTGCTAATGATCAATTTCATATGTAGGTTGAAATACAGTCATTGACTGATACAGAAACAGCTGTGTACTAGGCTTATACCTGGGTGAGAAACAGCCAAACTACTACTAAGATGAGGCTGTGGAAGACAGTTTCATGTCCGGTCATACACCACGGTAAGATTGAGCAACAAGATACAAGGTAATTATACTGCATCAGTAACGTATCTCACAGTCAAAGCTTTTAAAGCAGACTTAGATTTCAAGATATGCTGTTCAAGCTCTTTTGAAGAAACACAAAGAAATGGCCTATGTTGAGGACCATAGACACAGTATTCGGCCAAAGAAACCTAATGCAGCAGATGAAAGCACATCATGCTTACCTCGCTTCGACATCAGAAGATGTCCAGCAGTGTCATCAATACAGAACTGGCAGAAACCAGTGGGACACAGGTACATCTATCTACTGTCTGGAGAAGTCTGGCCAGAAATGGCCTTAATGGAAGAGATGAGGGCAAAAAGCCATACCTCCAAAGTAGAAACAAGGCTCAACTATGCACAAAAACATAGTAACTGGGATAAGGAAAAATGGCAGCAGGTGCTCCGGACTGATGAGTCAAAATTTTTAAAATTTGGCTGTAGCAGAAGGCAGTTTGCTGATGGGCTGGAAAGCGGTACAATAATGAGTGTCTGCAGGCAACAGCTTAACATGGGGGAGGTTCCTTGCAAGTTAATTTCTTCAAACAAAGTTGTGGATTTGGTCCGGATCAATGATTTCCTCAATGCTGAGAAATACAGATACTTATCCATTATGCCATACCATCAGGAAGGCATGTGACTACCCCAAATTTATTCTGTAGCAGGACAATGACCCCAAACATACAGCCAATGTCATTAAGAACTAACTCCAGCGTAAAAAAGAACCAGGAGTCCCGGAAGTGATAGTTTGACCCCCACAGAGCCCTGACCTCAACATCACCAAGTCTGTCTGGGATTGCATGAAGAGAAAGCAGGATTTGAGGTATCCTACATCCACGGAAGATCTATGGTTAGAAACAACCTACCTGCCGAGTTCCTTCAAAAACTGTGTACAAGTGTACCTAGAAGAATTGATGCTGTTTTTAAGGCAATGAGTGGTCACACCAAATATTGATTTGGATTTATTTTCTGTTCATTTTCTTTGAATTTTGTTAACTGATAAAAAAAATATAAACATTTCTATTTCTGAAAGTATTCTTCATTTACAGCATTTTGCATACTTGCCTAATACTTTGGCCTTATGAATTATACATTCTATAGCTATCACTGAAAAATGAATAGGGGAGTAAACTTCCAGTTGGGTCCCCTGTTCTGCTGGCAACTGTTTAAAAGGGGATCTCCCCCACTTTAAAGTGAATTTTACTCTCACTTCCTGTTGTTTCTTCAGGACACAATGATTCCAATGGGATACAGACATAAATAACGGACAGGTTAGCATTATGTATACTTCCACACACCAATGAAAATTCTACTAAACCCTACATGCAATTCTATTCCCGAATCATAACCCAATAAAGCTGGTCATAAAAGTGATAATTTATCTCTTTTGGCCAGTAGATTGGATAGGCTAAAAATGTTCTACCCGTGTACTTTGACAAAAGTCAATTGAAAAATGTACTTTCGTTTAGCCAGGGCCACCCACGCCCTACTAAATTGGTCTTGGGGAATGCATGGGGATTCTATGCTAAAGTCTTGCTGGGCCCTAAAGTCTTCCTGGAACGCCGAATCACTGGAAGAACACTGCATCATGGACTTCTCCGTTAGAGCACTGCCAAGTTTGTATTTTCCTCTAAGAAACTTCACCTGGGCAGGTAGCCTGGGGCGGCCACAGTTAGGAACAGGATGTTATTACATATTATAAATATTGTAAACATTGATTCAACTGCTCTGAGCCTGGTCTGGCGTTATTCAAAGGGGTGAATGTGAGGTCTAGGCATACTACTAAAGCACTTGGGACTGCAACTATAATAAGGGGTACATGTAACATTGCTACAGTAAAGGTTCATGAGCAACTACAAAGAAAACAGCAACCAGTTGTTGACGTGGTACCTGGTAGGTGACACGGTCTGTGTTTGTACTCCCTCCCTAGCTGTCAGTCTCCATCGGTCGCCGGGAGTGGAATAGCATTATGGAGATCTATAGCTGGTCACTTGGTACAGAAAGGGAAAGAATCAACTGAGAGTATGCATGAAGTCCGTGCTATGTGCTCGGCTGGACCCCATTCTATTACTGGGAGTGAGGTAATAGAGGTATGCTGACTGGTGGAGTGGACAATGGCTCAGCCAGCCCCTCCAAATGCAACACAGACATCAGTACAAGTGTGTTGGACATGGAACGAAGAAGTTAAGGAGACATTTTGCATCTTGGGCACTGCACATAGCTCATTATAGAGCTAGGAAGCCGCCTTAATGTCTTACTGTTCACATGAATGCAGCTTCTGCCTGGTCCCCAGGCTTTGGTGAGCAAACCTTTTGGGCAAAGTATTACCCAGTGCAAGGGTTAGTGACACAACGTTCAATGCCTCGCGTAGTCTAAGAACTCACCCCAGGGGGGAACCCCTCATGTGACCCTTGCTTGGCATGCAGCAAGAAAGGGAAACATGGGGAACATGACAGAACACCAGTCAGCCCCCTTTACAGGTTTTATAGCATTTCTCTTGATTGCTATGAAATACACATTCAGTTTCCTGGCTTACACATGCTGCTCTGACCTCACCCTTCGGGCCCTTTTGTCTGTGTTCTCCAGACAATCTTCTCACAAACTGTATGTACATAACTTTCAGCCCCTTGCTGCTTTGGTTCTCACCTGTCCTTTAGGTGGAGCCCGCCTAACTTCTGGGCAGAGACCTCATCTGTCTGCTGGGGTGTAGCCCAGAAACAAAAGCTTCATACACACGGTAGGATTTTCCACAGACAAAACCTCTGACTTTTGTCTGAAGGGCATTGATCAGGAACTTGTCTTGCATACAAACGGCAAGGAATTGTTGGCCAACAAACACGAATGTAGTGACCTACTACGTGTTTTTTCAGCTCTTTAGCACCGCCCTTTGGGCTCTTTCTGCAAATTTTGTGTTAGTAGAAGTTTGGTGAGTGTTGATTCGCGCTTTTCATTTTGCGCTTTTTAGTTTGTTTCTGAACGGCCGTTCGTCAACCAGCAATGTTGCGAATCGGAGGAGATATCATGTTATTTATTATTGACCTTGGAGTTATTGCTTTGACCCAAGTCCAGTCCAGAAACAGGAGGATGAGGAGGATTACTTGGACCAAAAATGGGTTGCTTTATTAATTGTGACCAATTATGTCATACGCCTTTGCTGCGGGGGCTCCAGGAGAATAATCCAGAGGATTTGCAGAATTATCTCCAGATGACGGACCCCTGCTTTCACCAACTCTTGGCATAGCTGACCCCCTATATTAAGAAGCAGGACACATGCATGAGGCTTTTATTTTATTTTTTGGTTGAATAATGATTTGATTTGGTATATTTTCTATATTTTTGAATGCACAGAATGCAATTTTTGGTTAAGTTTTATTGGCAGATAGCATGTCGAATTTTATTTGTTTTCTTTTTTTAATGCAAAATTAAAAAAATTGTGGAGAATAATACTTGGTTATGTGTTTTACTTCAAAATGACAGTTTTGGAGTAGGCAGTTACATTTTAAAAAATACAATGTAAAATTAACAAGGGACACCAACATAGTTGTATGTTTGATCTTAAAAACAACAGGATAATGGTGTTGTGGTAACTTGCACCAAAAAAATTTATAAATAAATCAACAAGCATAATAATATTATAATTGATATCACTAGAAAAAAAGCCTTTGCAAAATAATTTACAATAACTCCATCAGTATCACCAGCAAAGCAGCTTCATTATTATCCCATTAAAGAAGAAGAGAATGTGCATTGCATTTCGAGCTTTCATAATTTGGCACGGCACAAATGTTAATTCTCTATTACAAACGCTAGTTTACAAGACCAACCGCTTCTGACCACTTCTCGCAGTACTTTGGACTTTTGTCTGACGGACTTTTGCACACATGATCGGACATGATCGGAAAAATCAGACAACAGACATTTGTCCATTTATAAGCCTGCCATTCAACATTTTTCAACAATTGTCCAATGGGGTGTACAAACGGTTGGATTTTCCGCCAACAGTCTGTCATTACACAATTCCCGTCTAAAAATCCAATCGTGTGTACGAGGCTAAAGTCACGATTCTCCTAAAAGCCAAGCAAACACCTGCTCATTTAGTGTGCTGGTGTTTCCTAAAACCAGGGATTACAGATTTCATCCCAGAGATTTCTTCCAAGTTTCTACAAAATCTCCAGGCCCCAGGTCCTAAACCGGGTTTTATTAACCACTGAGAAAATTGAAAAGCCAGTTTTCTTTGAAGTAAACAAGCACCCTGCTTGGATGAGAATCCTGGGTGAAAGAAAACCCTTTTTACACCATGGTAGGGCACTGCTCTGTGACAAGGGTTAAATTGTGGTCAAATTCCAGTGCAATGTCTTAGAAAAAAATATTCTAGCTACTGGTTTTGGAGTTGAACAATTGCATTGTTGGGCTTTTTTTTTTTTATTTATGTGCAGGATTTCTGTCATCAGTGCTGGGACAAGATCATCCAGTGCCCAGGGCAAAGATGGGAAATTGTGCCCCCCCCCCTCAATTATGTGTGAGCTTATGAGGAGGAGGGGAAGAGAGAGCACAGCCTGCACCTCCTCCCAGCTTTCTCTTGCTTTAACACTTGGCTGACAGAAGTAGTGATATCACTGTCACTACTCCTGTTGGCATTAAAGTTGAAGGAACTTGCAGCCCCCCATCCCTAAAATACACATGGCGCCCAGGGTAGCCGTCCCTTCTGCCCACTCCTTGTCCTGGCCCTGGCTCTCATAACTCTAATTCAAAGTCCACTTTTCCTAATTTCTCTACCTTCTCTCCTTCTTCCTGCTTATCCTCTTTTCCAAACTGGCCTATCATATATAATAATATAAAATTACCTCCACAAATATATCATGCTAGTAAGTTTTAAATAAGACTGTAACATATTACCATAATCCATTAAACAAATATATCATGATAGTGAGCTAACATAAAACTGCAACATATTTCCATAATTTTCACTCTAATATAAGTAGGCACAGACGGCCATAGAACACTGCATGCCCCACCTTCACCGTTACTTTTGTGTTTTACGTTAGAAATAGACATGGCATTTAGGTAATGGATGATATTTACACATTACTTATTTGATATTTACCTAAACTATACATAAGAAGATCTCACAATAAAAACTACGGTAAGCTGAAAGAAAGCTTAGGTTCCCCCTTAATGATTATGAAGTAACGTTTAAAGTTTTAGAATCAGCAGAAACATATCTGTCTTCTGTAGCAAGGAGATCCCACAGAGCTTTGCTTTCGAGTTGCATGAACTACAGCAACTCTACAAAGTGCATGCTGATGTCAGCAAAGTCTTAATACACTGCATTCATGGAATTAGTTCACATGACTCAGAACTGGAGTGCTACTGAATTTCTTTAATATGGCTGACAGGTATATATATTCAGATTTTAGTGCTCCTACCTACCATCCCTAATGTTTCCCTTTAAAATTGCCTTAAGACACAACAGATTTCTTGCTATTTTTTTTCCTGCAATCCTTTAGAACATGTATTTCACTGTGGGTTGCACAATCCCTTTGCAAGATTACCTCTAAACAAAATCAGCCCGTGGGTCTGATTCTGTAAAAAATTAAATAAGACTCAAAAGCTCATTAGAAAAAAATCTTGCATTTTTTTTCTTTTATCTCAGGGAGCTGAAAGTCATTCTTAGATGGTCGCTTCTAGGGAAAACATCTGGTGTCACTTTTAAACGTGTTCTTTTCAGAAAGAAAATATTTAGGTATAACAGAAGACAAAGGAATTTCTGAATATTTAAAAAATAAAAAGTACTACCTATTATAGTATGCACATGACCCACATACATGTGATACAGTAGTGGTTACTTATATCCAGTTTGACAGATTTACATGCTGAAGCAGCAAAACTACAAAACAAATATTAAAATAATATCTTTATTTGAAAGTATCATTCACCAGTAAATTTGAATATATGGGTTTATCACCAAGCCTGATAGATACCACCTAGGTAGGTGTCTTACCAAGAACAGCAGGCAATGACCTCTACCCAAATTGCATCACTCCTGCAACTAGCTGAATGGTCAATATGCTACATGCACAGATTTACCTGGAATTTACGCAAAGATTTCCATTAGATTCATCAAGAAATCATTCACTTACTTTATAACAAACATTTATCATCCTAGGATGTAACATTCACCCATCCTTAAGGCCTGTACACACAATAGGAAAATCAGAAGTAAATTTCCATCCGATGAACAATCTGCCGATTTTTGGAACTTTACTATGGTGCTTTCGACAGCCGATTCCGATTTTTCGTCCGACAAAAGCTGGATGTGCAGACTATAACATTTTTGTGGTACGTGAAATCAATGGACGATTTTCATTTAATCAGTATGGTTTTCATCCGGAAAAAAAAATGTAAGAGCAAGACTACGCATGCTTAGAAGTGAAAGAACACATACAAAACTATTCAACACATGACGTCACTTCTGAAGTTGTATTTTGTCATACGAGAATTCTCATATGGTGAGTAACCTCTTCCCTTTAGACATGAAACTAGCATGCAACAAAAAACAAATGGTCGTCAGAAAATCTTATCATGTGTACGAGGCTTTAGGCTGGCCATACGCTATACAATTTTCTTGTTCAACTTTCCCTTAGAGTTACCAAAACCATATAATATGAGATCAAACCTTAACCCTTTCAATTTGTATGCAATCTGGCAGGCCCTTGCACTACAGGTAAATCTAAAGGAAATCGAAAAAGAAAATTGTATAGTGTATGGCCAGCCTAAGAAGATGGAGTTTAGAATGATCGATTAAGAAATAATTTTGTTTTTGTTTTTTTCATATAGACCCAGTTTGCTCATCATCCCATTCACTTGAACATGGGGTGTCATATGGGAACCCTAGCAACACACAAATAAGCATATATAAAACAAACCATATAACATGAAATAGAGCAGTAACCATTATTTGGATAAATAAAGACTGCAGGATTCATTAAGGGGATACGTTACTTCAGGGCCGCTGATAGGGCAGTACAACCAGCCCTGTTGTACCGGGCCTGGCCAGCAGGGGGGGCCCGAGCAGCTTTTAACTTCTAGCTAAAAAAAAAATAAAAAAAATAAAAACGAAATAACTATATTAACCTGCACCCACTTGATTACTAACATATATAAGGAATATATATTCATTTCCTGGGCCCCATCAGGTTACCAGAGGGGCCCAGGAGGTGAAAGCAGAAGAGGGACTTTTTTTCTATTTTCGGGTGCAGGGATACAATGCTGTGCCGCATGCTGTTCTCAGTATACCTGCACAAACTAAAGTTCTTCCTGCTCACTGTATGCCTCTCCGGCGGATGGATATTACTGTTATACGGCTCCCTTCATTCAGTAAGTGCTGCAGCTTGAGGGACTTATCACTGGGACGGCTGAGACAGACAGAGCAGCAGGAGTAATCTGGACAATGGCAGTGGTGCACAGGCAAGCAGTCCCCTGCACACACACACACACACTGACAGGTCACACTATTGTAGCATGTGCAGTCCCTAGACTCTGTGTGCTCATGGTTATTATCATTATGATGATCAGGGCACAGTAGGTGCTGTATGGCTCTGTCAGTGTAACATGACTGTGTGGTGCTGACTTTCCTGATATATGACTGTACTGTGTGTTACAGACTATAACTCAGCACAGCCATAACAAAGTCAGCATCACACAGTCATGTTACACTGACAGAGCCATACAGCACCTACTGTGCCCTGATCATCATAATGATAATAACCCTGTGCACATAGTGAGATGCTACTTTTACACATGTGATGGGGGAAGGGACAGTAAAAATACATAGCCAAGCTGCATTTTTACCACCCCCAAACCACTCTCCTTTCATAACCTTTCACCCAAGCTTTGCAATTAGGTCCTTTTTCATGCAGACCTGATTGAAAGCTCCGTATGAAGACACAAACTGAATGGGCACAGATGTCAAAACACTGACATCTCTCCCATTTAGATGCAGTTATGATTGGTGGGGCGCTGTAAATGTTAAATGTTCCTGCTCCTGCCTCCTGCCCTGACAGCGTGGAGGCAGGGGTGGGGTTATGGGCGGAGCCAGGATGGGTTGTGGGCGGGGTCAATGGGGCCCCGTCAGGTAGGCTGTATGGGGCCCCATGATTTCTAACAGCGGCCCTGCGTTACTTGATGCATTGCATCATTCAATTAATGCATTCTTTCATTGAAATGACCTACGAAACAAACCCAGTCATAGAAGTGTATACAAATAATTACCATAACCTTGGTCCATTTTGCTTTAGGCAAAATGAGCATCCCCACTAACTGCATCATGGCAAATACCAAAGGGGACAAGAGAAAGAGGAGCTCCACTGCTGATGGATTCCAACAGATGTATAGCAATGTAATTTGGACCATTTAAAGGAAAGAACCCTTGTGCTTTCAACAGTCTGGCAAGGGGTGACCCGAGGAGGAGCCTGAAACTCTGACTCTATACACCAGACTCATCAGAATGTTGTTGCTACCCAGTTACCAACTGTAACGCATGATTGCATATGAAAATTATAAGGTAAAAACCCTAACCCACCCGCCAAAACTATGAATAATAATAATAGGCCATATCATTTGGCATCATGTTATATACTACAATGCCCTTCATTCATCGAATAATCACTAGAATTTTAGTTTATTTTTTTTTACATAAGGAAACCTGGGAAGTGCAAACTGTTAAGCAATGCAAACTTGGCAAATCTTGCTAATAAACGCAGGCAAACCTCCCCAAGTTACATTTTCTCTTAGAAAAGGTAACAATATACAGCTACAAATACGTAATAATGCGTGCCTTTGACAGTCAGAGGCATTCAAACAATGTTGTTGGGGACTGTGCTGACATGTCTTTGTACCCATAGCTAAAAAAGGATAATGACCACTGGAGAGGTTTTAAGCTAATTCTCAATGATGTTAGTGCAAGACATTGTGGATCCACTTTACTGAGTTGCAAAAGGTGAAGGAAATTGTGGCAGTATTTCCTAAATTTTGTTATGTTGTGCTACATTGCAGGAGGAAGGGATTCCTGCTTCATAATCTTTGCCACTCATTACAGCTTAGTGGCAACAGGATCCACACCAGATCCCATGAACTAATGAAACAGAGGTGTGTTTGATAGGGACAGAGTACAGCCTCATATATGGACTTGTATTTGGTTTAGGTGTCAGAGCAAGTCAATGATTTTTAACGAACACCACCTGCAGCAGGTTAGGCTGATTTGTTGTCAATCTGTGTTTGTTTGAATTGCATAACTCACTCCCATCCCTTATCCTGAGTCTGTTTTTTCCTTTGTGGTGTGCATTTCCTAGTTGCTGCAGTCATTTTTGCCCTACATAAAATTTATAGTAGCTTGCCATTTTAAATAGTATGGATAAATTATGAATTTGCAGAATTTATACAGAAATGTCAACCATAGGTCTAAGGTCCGCTGTCAGCTAACGTCACTCAGTCGATCTAGGCACTGGATCAATCCCAACTTTACAGTTGGGATCCACTCAACCATATTTCAGGATAAGACCTAGGTCCTCTAATTTATGCGTAAGTTCCAGTGAGGGTTTCTGAAGTTTTAGAATTCAACCAAACCCTTTTAAGGTTTGGAGTGTTCACCTCACATTCTTGGTCAGAATCTGTGCCGACTGTTCTCTCAAGAGGAGGTTCACCAGAAATCCCATAATAGGAATAGCTTTGGTACATAGCAGAGTTTGGGTGGGTGTCAGGTCACCTGCGGGGCCAAGTGACTAGGAGTGCACCACGGAGGTTGTGGACTCAACGGCTGACTGCTGAGGGTCGAACATTCTGTGTAGCAGCTACAAAGGGTCGCAGCCAGAGTCCTGGACAGGGACATAGAGTGTAAGATTCCCCAGGGTGCTGAGTCTAAGGCCGCGTACACACGCGGGGACTGTTCGCTCAACTTTGTCCGCTGAACAGTGTTTCGGCGGACAGTCCGCTCGTGTGTGGGCTTTCAGCGGACAGTTTCAGCGAACAGTCTGCTGAACAAAGTTTTTCGGAATTTCCGAAAAACTGTCCGCTGAAACTTTGTTTCAGCGAACAGTCCCCTCGTGTGTAGGCTTGTTCGTCAAACTAAGTTCCACGCATGCTCAGAAAGGATTTACACGCCGAAGTTTGCATTGCAGTGTATAGGACGTTGTTTTCTAGCCCCGTCGTACGTGCCGTTCACGTCATCGCGCACGGTTTCAGCGGACTGTTCGTCGTGTGTGGCCAAGTCCGTCCATGCTAATTTTGAGCGGACTGTCCGCTGAAACTGTTGGACGAGCAAAGTTGAGCGAACAGTCCCCGCGTGTGTACGCGGCCTAAGAGCCAGCAGGTTTTCACCAGAGCCTCTGATGGTGAGGATGAACTTGGCTGCAGCTCACTCCAGGTTGCAGCTCCCAGGGTCTCCCAGCTCGCTCTCAGGGCTTGCTCTGGTGGATTGAGAGGAAGCAGCAGTCCAGGGCGACTAAGAATAGTCAGGAGGACAAGCCAAATGTCAGGGCAACAAGCAGATAGGGATGGTCAGGAGAACAAGCCAAAGTTGGTACATGGAATCAAACGTAGAGCACACCTCAAGAATCACTCAGGAAAGCCTTCACACAATTGTTGCTCAGGCAAGGCTAGCTTGCAGTGCGTGGGGTTAAATAGTGTTTTCTGTTAGAGGCTGGGGTGGAGCCATGCTGAGAGAAGATTACCTAAACACACAGGTGTGAGAGCTCGTCCCTAAAGATACCGACCAGAGACGCAAGTAGACAGTCAGGGCATGAAACGCTATTGCAGATTCATGACAGTGGGACAGACTAAATGGTAATTTGAGTGCACACAGAAAACAAAGGTAGTGTTAATACACTGGGAAGATGGGGACATGCAATTAGGCATCCTAGACAGGGGTCAAGTCCTGGGGAAAAAGTGTGGGAACTCCCACCTAAGATCCACTTTCCCACCCAAAAAAACAAAATGATACGCTCATATGCACGAACACTTCAAAAGTGATATTTGTCATCCAATTTTCGTATTGTGCATATGAAGCTTAACTGTTAGTACAAAAAAAAAACAATCCTCAATAAACATAAATACGGTAATTCTCTGAATTCATTCAATTGTGCTTCCATGCAAATGTGAACATCGTGTTCTGATCTTTTGGATAACACAGGGTTAAACGGAAGGGTCATAAATGAGCTGCACATTATCTGGACAGAATGATTGGGGAGATAGTGATGTGTTCCTGCTTAGGAGATGTATGTTAGCTTGGGGGGCTGCAAACTCTGCAGGGCTCCAACACACACTCGCTGCTATTCTAACCCTTCACATAATTTCCACATAAACTTCCCTCCTGGCATTAAACTTTGCCAGGTATTGTGCTCCGCTTACCACCCCAAACTGATGTTCCTCCCTCAGCTCACCGCTCTCCCTGCATGCCCTGTCAGCAGAATAGCTGATCTACCCGTCACCTAGACCTGATCCACCCGTCAGCTAGCTGTGATTGACAGGTAGATCGAAGCGGAATCTGTCATGGGGCCCCCTACTGGCAATGCCTGAATGGTCAGGTGTGTGGCACTTACTATTGCAAGCTGTGTCGGTGGCTGCTGGTGTAGCACCTGCCACACAGCTCACATACTTCAAAGTCTTGCAGGACACGGCTGCTAACGGGAACTGAGTTCCTGTTGTGGAAAAAGTACAGGAACTCCGTTCCCATGCGTTCCCGCAGGACTTGAGCCCTGATCCTAGATGTCCACTGATGCTATAAAGTTTCTCTGATGAAGGGAGGCTATTAATAACCTGATGGATTCCATGCAAAATTTTTGGATCCATATAGAGACATTCAAGACCTTCAGACCCAAGATGGACTGACACCCCCCTTTGGTTTGCAAAACTGTCAAAAGGTTAGAGTAAAAAACCTGAACCTTCCTGCTGTTCAAACTATGGCTATAACTCCTTGAATTAAATAACCAGCAAAAGCACCATGAAGGTCTGTACAGAGACACTGACAGGTTGGAAACATATAATGGACAGGGAACAGAGATCAGAATTCCTTTAAACCACATCTATTACCCAAGCATCTAAGGTGTTTTCTGACCAGGAGTCCTCAACCATCTCAGTTTGGAAAGTAGGTTGTTGTCCCTTTGTGCTGAGGTGTACTTGTCAGCAGGTTTGGGGGCCCAATGTTTGTTGTTGAAATGGGCTTCTTGCTTGGGCCTAGGCTTGAAGGTTGAAACCTGGGAGTATTGAAAGGAACTCTTCCTGGCCACAGAAGTGGGGGGGGGGGGGGCTTCCCAGCTTGTGGTCTAGCCTTATGAGCAGTACACACGATCCGAATATCGTACAACCATTTTCGGTTAATAATCGCAAGTAGAAATTGAATAGCTAAATAAGGTCACGAAGATTCTCGTACGATAGAAAAAAAAATTGTAAGTGATGTCATGTGTTGTAAAGTATTTGTATTGTATTTTCGGATGACAACTATACTGACTAAGCGAAAATCATATGATCTGGAATCGTACGAGGAAAATTTCCGTGCATTTCCAATCGAATAATATCCGATGAACAGTCGTGATCGGCTGTCAAAAGTAGTGTACACACGATCCGAAAATCGTACGATCCTTCCTCTGACGACCGTTTTCATACAATATTTGGATCGTGTGTTAGCCCTGTAATATGTTTTAGAGCAAAGCTGCTGAGCAGTTTAACATTTTAACCAAAGGGTTATCCATGTTTTTACTGACAGACTCATACAAGAAATGTGATAGGGGATATCAACCAAACAGTTTGCCCAAAAGTGCAGGGCTGTGGGATTAAGTGTTAGGAACTCTATAAATAAATCATCTATGTGAATAGATGTTGTATTCTTTAACATGAATATAGGTAATTTCCTAAGATTTGATAGCTTAATATCACAGCCATGGCAGGCTGTAGAGCAGATTGGGAAAGAGCTTACAAATGTTTGTAAATGCCATTTTAAACACTGATGCATCCTTGACAGGAATGTTGCTTTATTAAGAGACACTGCTGAATCTACCATGGACATGGCCCACTTCTTAGGAAAGGGCATTTTAGAAGATGTGAAAAGTTGATCAGGGGATCTCCAGTCTACAGGATACCTTGGAGTACAGTGTGTACCAGTAATGTTTTGATAGTGTTGCGCCGGGCTCTTTAAATTTAGCCCAGCAGCTTTGGCAAAATAAAGATATATTTTTTTCTCCATGTTTGAGTGGTACCTGCAGGGAGAAAGAAGCTAATATGAGCTGTGATTGGCTGCCAGTTCTGCTAATGGGCATGATCTTTCAGCCTAGAAGCCTAACAAAAACGTACCTGGGGAGTTTCCCATCCCTACCACCTCTTTTTTTCTAATGAGGGGGCATGTTGTGCCTGACCTACATGCTGGAGAGCCCAGGAGATCTACTCCTTGAGTAGGAGAGACTGAGTGCAGGCAGAGCTGGAAGCCTGTTTACAAAGAGCTAAGAAGAGACTGTTGAAATGTTGGCCAGAGCTGAGAGCTCTTTCACAAGGAAACACTGGCATATCAGCTGCTGTGTTGGGACAAGTGCTCCAGGACTAAATGTTGCAAGGAGTTGTAAGTACTGAGCCATGTTCTAGTGTGATCCATGCTAAGATAGCTACTGACTCTGTTGCTACTGCTAGAGAGGAAGAGAGAGACTGTTCCTGCATCTGGGTGCCAAATGTGTAAGGACCCCAATCACCACCATTTGGAGACTGAGACCCATGGGCAAAGCCTGGAGCCCAGTAAGAGACTATCCTGCTTGTGTGCCCTGAGTGTGACCAGAGAGCCCTGTGTTGGAACTGGATGTACACAGAGTTAAGATGACAGTTATACTCGCTAAGCTAAGAAGGCAGCTGTGTATTTGAGGCAGTGAGCACAGGAAAGGTTAAGGTACTCTGTCGCTGTTGGCATCTGGGAGCCTGTGGAGAAGGCTTGGCTGCTGTAGACTGGTTGCTGTTGGGTTGTATGCTGCAAGTGAGATCTGCAGGTGAGTCCACGTGGTTACTGTGTTACTTTTGGGGGGTGTGTGTGCGGCAAATCCCAAGTGACCACAGGGATATCCCAATCCTTTTTACCTCAAAGTGCTGCTGCTGATAAAGTGTCCTGGAGACTGGGGCGCACCTCAGAAAGCTTTTTTAAGAAGTGTGTCCAGTGATATGGGTGAGACCCTTTCTCTAGCCATTGTGGGATCACTGGAGCTCTAGAACCAACTGCCACACTCATGAAAAATATTTTTCAACTTGTTGTTGTGAGGTAATGCCAATGCTACAAGGGCCCATCACCAGCAGATCTGTGTCATCAAGTTCACTGGCCAGTCACTGGGTAGACTGAAGGCACTAGTTTACCTGGGTGACGTTCAGGCCTGTAGGATACTGTATGCAGCTGGCAATTTCTCAGAAATGTAAAGCCGTATGCTGCACTTAGCATCTAACCCTTTTTCTTTTACAGTGCTTTACAGTCTAATAAATGTTTCCAAGTGCTACAAGGTTTAATTTGCATACTGTTAAGGGTGGGTCATCACTAGTGCAGGGAACAAGAGACCCAAAATATCCAGCAGCCTTTACAGGTGTAAATGCTACAGCAGTCTTAGGACACTCAGACTAGTAACAGTGCTAGTAGAAGCAGCATGCTGTTCTTTTATATATACAGTTGTATGCCCCAGATTATTAGAAACCAAATTTGTTTTCTTAAGTCTGGCAGGTAAGGCAGATGTCTGCAATGCCATGCAAACAAAATGCTCTTACATGGTTTTGTGAGACTTCATCAGATAGATCCTCCTCATCAGAAGAGTCAGAGGCTACTACAACTGTGCATAAATTAAATTGCTTCTGGAGGAAAAACGGTGTGTGGGTCCCCCCAAGGTCCATACCAGACCCTTATCCGAGCATGAAGCCCGGCCGGTCAGGAAGGGGGGTGGGGACAACCGAGCGCCCCCCCCCCCCCTGAACCGTACCAGGCCACATGCCCTCAACACGGGGGGTGGGTGCTGTGGGGAAGGGGGGGCATGGAACGGTTCAAGAGGGGGGCGCTCGCTCATCCCTAGCCCCTTTCCTGACCAGCCGAGCTACATGCTCAGATAAGGGTCTGGTATGGACTTTGGGGGGATCCCCACAGCATTTGTAGGGGTTCCCCTTTAAATCCATACAAACTAACATCAATTAGCAAATTCAGATAACTGATGGTAATAATCTTCAATCTTATAGTGAATATCTAATACTGTGGGCAATAGTCCTTATATCTGCCTGGTGATAATAAAGTGCTCCATGCAAAACAAAGCCGATGTATAAATATCATGTAAGATAATATCATAAAAAGGAATAGAAGATGTGCAAATCCCCTTCTAATAAAGTGCTAAATATTGCTACATATATCTCAAAGTGCTCTTGTGCAAAGTATGGGCAAAAAAAAAAAAAAAAAAAATATATATATATATATATATATATATATATATATATATATATATATATATATATATATATATATATATATATATGAATCAAACAATCATGTGAAGTAATATTTAGTCCATATATATCCACCAATTGATATGGTAATCCAGTGATGCTTTTCATTTTTATTTAGGAAAGATTTTCCAGGATGCAGGATCAATCCATATATTTATCCCTAATCCTCATATGAACGATATTTCTGTGTGTGCAAAACAACATAAGAAAGTGCAAGTGCTTTCATGTGCAAAGTTGTTTTATGTGCAAAATATTCCACATGTGCAACCATGTCCTTACCCTCCTCGTGCCACACCACACCAATAAGTAACGGTCCCTTACCTTGCGGTAAAGAGGTAACCACATAAAAGTACACTGGCTATTCCCCTTCTTTTTCTTGTCCTTGGTAATGAATAAACCTGGACCCCCAGGGTCGGCTATGTACCGTCTTTGTCTCTAAGCAGCAGCAGGAACAGCTCAAAGGAAGGAGGAGTGCCACATAGTGTAGTATGTTTAGATCCACAATGCATTTATTAATAGAAAAGGTACTCACATAAAAACAAACCAGCAGTACCTATCTCCGCCGAGCGCCGAGCTCGTATTGCCTGTATCAGTTTAGAACGCCTATCCCGTCCCTGCGGTGACGTCACGACCATGTGACTTCATCAGGGGATACTCCATCATCAGGTGATACTCATTCACATAGGGTGGGGCGCCGGAATCTGGGGGCCCCCTTATTAAAGGGGGCGCCCAGTTTCCGATAAGCCCCCCGCTCGCAGACCCCAACAACCAATGGCCAGGGTTGTCGGGAAGAGGCCCTTGTCCTCATCAACATGGGGACAAAGTGCTTTGGGGTGGGGGGGCCGCAGCCACCCCACCATGTTGAGGGCATGCAGCCTGGTACAGTTCGGGGGGGCTCGCTCGTCCCCACCACCTTTCCTGACTGGCCGGGCTGCATGCTTGGATAAGGGTCTAGTATGGACTTTGGGGAGACCCCCATGCCGTTTTTTTAAGCATAGGGATTCCCCTTTAAATCCATACCAGGCGATGGGGCTAGCGATGTGTCAATCTCGCCGATGGAGGTGGCGACATTGACTTCCTTCGCTAGTCCCGTCTACCTGGAGTTATGTTCAAAATTAACAGACTTTACTCCATGTGTGGGCAAGTCCGTTCATTTGAAAAGTCCAGCGGACCTCTGCCAAAAGTCCGATCGTGTGTGGGCAAG
The DNA here is from genome assembly GCF_037356315.1 of Lithobates pipiens. Lineage (NCBI taxonomy): Eukaryota > Metazoa > Chordata > Amphibia > Anura > Ranidae > Lithobates > Lithobates pipiens. Next base: position 221,315,695 of record NW_027507764.1, read on the forward strand.
TCCGCTTGTTTGGAAAGTCTGGTGGACCTCTGCTGGAAAGTCCAGCGGATAGTCTGATCGTGTGTACGTGGCATGAAAGAGGTAACGAGAACTATTAGGCATGTAGGAACTCAATTAGGGGATAACAGCCCAGACAGTCAGTGTAAGGCCCTGGAGATGGGATACTGCGGGCATCCTTGTAACTGTTATGCCCCGTACACACGAGCGGACTTTTCAACATCCAAAGTCCGTCAGACCGAGTCCGTCAGACTATCCGATCGTGTGTGGGCTGCAACGGACTTTAGCTTCGCAAAAGTCTGACGGACTTTAGAAATGAAGCATGCTTCAAATTTTCCCGACGGAACTCCGCCGGACCCGGTCCCCTTCGAAAAATTTGCTCGTGTGTGTGCTACTCCGACGGACTAAAACCGACGCTAGGGCAGCTATTGGCTACTGTCTATGAACTTCCTACGTCGAATCCAGTCGTACGTCATCACGTTCGACTCCGTCGGAGTTTGGTGTGATGGTGTGTGGTCAAGTCCGTTCGGTCGAAAAGTCCGCCAGAACTCCGTCGGAACTCCTTTGGAGGTCTGTCAGACTTAATCCCTCTCGTGTGTACGGGGCATTAGTGGTTCATGAACTGGAGACCTGATGCAGCAGCACTGCATCTTTTTCTTTTAGGATCCTACATGTTGCACTGCCTAACAGAGACAAATGTTAAGAGGAGGTTAAAAGGGCCAGGGGTTAGCAGGATACAGCAGATGGCAGCGAGGACAAACCTGGGTGAAACCCGTATCTTCTGCAAATGGGAGCAACGATGGGAAGACTTTACCTCATACTGAAAAGGAGGGAGCAGAGTGCATGTGATAAACTCAATCGAGTGATGCAGCCCCTAATTCCCCAGCACATAAGTCCTTTACATGGGAAACAATGGAAAAGGAAAATAGTAATGGCACCCACCATTTCTAACAAAAGAAGTGGTCCATGATGTATGGTCCCATGGCATGCTCATTAATAGGTCTTTAGAGATTGGGATCATGCCTCTTAAACTGTGCCACCAACTAACACAGGACAAAAAGGTCTGGAAAGCACCACAAGTAAAGCCCAGTGCCTAAAGGTCAGATTTCATTCACACTCTTTGATCCAGCAGAGTTTGGGTATGGCCTTCAAAGCTATTCCTGAAGAATACTAACAGGGATAGCTGCATGATGGGACTAGCCCAAGTAGCATATAACAAAGTTTATTAAAGAGAAAAAAAACACCTTCAGAAAAACTAAAAATGGCTGCCAAAGTGGTTAAACATTTTCTTAACTAGCAAAAACATGGGTATGCTGGAAGTGGGAGGGGGTTATACCAGGCTGGTCCATATCCACCTATAGATGTCATGACTGGTGTAGATAAGATGCACCTCCTCGTTTTCCCCCACTGCGGCCCACCGTTACACCCCCCAACCTGTCTCCCGTTTCTTATCTATAGAAAATGAGACCACACCTTTTATGGGGTATAACCGGCCACAGCAGCCTTTTATTTCTAAATACATAAATATATATAAAAATATATATATCAAAATATCAACATATAACACTTAACCATTTAAACCATTTTGACCTCGATAAACCTCCATCTAACTCTGAAACCTCCTCAGTTTTCTGAACCCGGTGGCTTGTATGGCACTTTCCCAACACCATCTCACTTTGTTACACTGCGGGCAAGCTAACCGTACTAGGCCTCCGGCCGTGAATAGCATCAGCCCGGAGACAACTCCCTACCCGCAGTGTCCACTATCCCATAATCAGCTAACCCGCATTAGCTGTAACCCAGGGAGCCCATGTCCCTAATCGGCCCCCCGACACTTCCATTTCCTGGGTCAGTTACCACCATACAAGCCACCACCACCGCCACCAGCTACCAAGGGAGACCCCCTCACCCTTGGGAGCCCCGCCACACTCTCAGAGCCCGCTGTATCCCCTCCTGCAAGCCCAGGGCCCAAAGATCCATCCCAACATCTGAGAGATGTACACCATCTCGCAACAGATACAGCCCAACATCCCTTTCCAATTCCCGATGACGAACCACCAGACCCCCATTCCTAAGAACAAACTGGCCCACCCTCTTGTTCACTTTAATTCTGGTTTTATTAAGGCTCGCTACGGACCGGGCCAACCGCCAACACGTCCTGGCCACAATGTCGGACCATACGATTAGCATTCCGGGGAAAAGGGTGCTCAAACGCAAAAAATCCAACTTGATGTCACGAATGAGCTCCCTGGCCGGCCGGCCCCCCAGATCGTTGCCCCCCACGTGGAGCACCAGCACGTCAGGCGGCCTATCCAGGCGCGCCACGTGCAGCACCTCCGGTAACACCCTGCCCCACAGCATACCCGGCCTCCCAATCCACCGCACACAAGCCTCCTCCTGAGGAACCCCTAACTGCCTGCCATTCTGCCGTATGTCTGCCCTCCTGGCCCCCCGGAACACATAAGAGTGCCCCAATATCCACACGAGGCCTATCTGGAATCCATCTGAAACAACATAGAAAAACCATAAATAACAGCAGGCTTGAAGAAAACACACAGACACCGACACAACACACACCCCACAGAAAACCTCCCCCACACATCCGGCCACGGGCCCTATTCCACCGCCAGCTCCGGCCGAACGTAAGACCGAAAACAAAGTGAATCCCACCGCCCTATCCTCCGGACCGCCGCCTCGTCCAACCCGCAACGAGCAGCTTCTGTAGCCGCCCCAATACGGAAGGAGTGCGAGGCAAACTGCGAGCTATCCAAGCCGGCCACCGTCAAGCATTTGCGAAAAACTGCCACAAATTGGAATCTTGACAGCAAAGACCCATCCGCATGAACCAGCAGCGTCCCGTCCCCACCAGACCGAACACCCAAAAACTCCCCTACCGCCTGCACGGGGCACAGCGGCGACCCCTCCAGCCGATACAAGCACACTGTCACCCCTCTACCTCCCTGATCCGTTTTAGACCGGCGCAACAAAATCTCCACCCTATCGCCCAACAGGCGCACATCCTGCGCCAAAATCCCTCCAGGGAGCGTCCTCGATGGACTCACCAGTTCGCTAACCCTGAACGCGCCAAAAAAGGCCAGCGCAAAAGCCGCCCGAAACAACGATGCCTCAAACACAGAGGAGCAGATCGACCCCAACCTACCCACCACCTCCTGTAAGTTGCCGAATGTCACCGGCCTCCTGTTATCCTTCCGTTTTCGCGCACGACGATAGCCCTTCATCGCCTGCCGAATGCAAAAGCCTTTGGTAAAATCCGCATACCCTTGCAATTTAAACCAGAAGGCCAGCCCCGCCAGCTTCCGGTCCATTGCGGAGACCGACACACCACGTTCCAGACCCCGGGCCACAAAATAGAGAACCAACATCGGCAGCTCAGCAGCAGCCGGATCCCCGCCGACCTGGCCAACAAACTCCCGCCACTCACACCATACCTTACCGTAGGCCAGCCAAGTGGCGGCGCTTACCGACCGCTCGATCCACCCAGCGATGACTCCCAGACCATCGACCACATCCAGCTGGGGCAGGGGACACCCTCCCTTTCGGCCGCCGGCGCCAACTCCCGAAACCTGACCCACTGGAAACGAGACAAGGCGTCAGCCAACGTATTCTCAACCCCTGGCAAATGCACTGCATATAAGAAAATGTTCAGCTCCAAGCAGCGCAGCACCAAGTGCCGCAGCAACCGGACGACATGAAGGGAAGACGCCGAGATGCAGTTAATGACCTGAACCACGCCCAAGTTGTCGCAATTCAACCTAACCTTCATATCTCGGAACGCCGCCCCCCAAACCTCCACCGCCAAAACCACCGGAAACAATTCCAGCAGCACCAGGTTCTTGCACAGCCCCGCCTCCACCCACTCCACCGGCCAAGGAGCCGCGCTCCACTGACCGCCAAAGTACGCGCCGTACCCTGTAGATCCTGCAGCGTCAGTGAACAACTCCAAATCCCCATTGCTCACCGGCCCACTCAGCCAGAGGGAACGGCCATTGTACTGAGCCAAAAAGGTGTGCCACACCCTCAGGTCTTCCTTGTGTTCACGCGTCAGCCTGATGAAATGGGTGGGCGATCGAACCCCCGCCGTGGCCGCCGACAAACGTCGACAAAAGACTCTACCCATAGGAATGATCCGGCACGCAAAGTTCAGCTTCCCCAGCAACGACTGAAGCTTCCGCAGCTGCACCTTGCGCAACCCGGCCACCCCTTGAAGGTCAGCCCGCAAGTCTTCCAGCTTCCCCTCCGGGAGCCGGCACTCCATGGCCTCGGAATCGATCACAATCCCCAAAAAACTAAGGCGCACCGTCGGGCCTTCCGTCTTGTCCGCCGCCAACGGGATACCGAACCACTGGGCCGTCTGTTGCAAGGTAGCCAGCAACACCGCGCAAGTGTTCGATCCGGCAGAGCCCACGCACAGGAAATCGTCCAGGTAATGAATTATCGAATTCAAACCCGAAACGTCCCGGACCACCCACTCGACGAACGAACTGAAGGTCTCAAACAAGGCGCACGAAATCGAGCACCCCATGGGAAGGCAACGATCCACATAAAATTTGCCTTGCCAACAGCAGCCCAACAGGTGAAAGCTGTCAGGATGGACCGGCAGTAAGCGGAACGCCGACTCCACGTCCGCCTTCGCCAGCAAGGCCCCCCGCCCACACCGGCGCACCCACGACACCGCGGCGTCAAAAGACGTATAAGACACCGCACAAGCCGCCGGGTCAATCGCGTCGTTGACGGAGCCCCCTTTCGGAAACGAAAGGTGGTGGATCAACCGAAACTTATTTGGCTCCTTCTTGGGCACCACCCCAAGAGGGGACACCACCAGATCCGCCAGCGGCGGCTCCCGAAAGGGGCCCGCCATACGACCCAGCGCCACTTCCTTCCCCAATTTCGCCCCAACCACCGCCGGAATCGCCTCCAAAGCACTAGGTATCCGAAAACCCTCCGCAAACCCCTCCCGCAAAAGCCGGGCAGCCGCCCGGTCCGGGTATCTACTTAGGAAAGGCGCCATCCTTTCCCCCCTCACCGGCGTCGTCCCTTTTGTTAGCCAACTCTCCCGGTCGCCCCTTCCCCTTTTTAAAACACCGGGAACCCGGGTGGGAGCCGCCGCAGCCGGAGCACTCGTGTTTGAAGCGGCAAGAACTTCCAAACTTGCAAGTGCCGTTGTTAAACTGCCAGCAGAGTCCCCGTTTGCTGGAGGCCGGCTGTCCCGAGGAAGAGAAACCTCCGGCCCCCCCTGGAAAAAACTGGGAAGGGGCCCTCGCCGAGGACATCAACCTCATCCAGAGGCTTATGTCCTTATGGTCCCACCGCAACGACGGCCGCACGGCCCTCCGCTGACGGAACTGCTCGTCGTAGCGAAGCCACGCAGTGCCTCCGTACACCCGGTACGCCTCCCCCACGGCGTCCATATAGCAGAACAACGCCGAACAGTGTTCGGGGTTCTTCTCCCCAATGACGCTGGCCATAATGGCGAAAGCCTGCAGCCAATTCGCGAACGTGCGCGGAATCAACCGATAACGCCGCTTCTCCTCATCCTCCTTCTTACTATCGTCAGGTTTTACCCTGTCCAAATTAAACTTCTCAAGGGGGAGCAGCGAGAAAATCTCCACGTACTCCCCCTTCACTATCTTCTCCCGCACCTCAGGCTTCAAGTGCGACCCCAACGGACCATCAAAGCAGACATATACTTCGCATTTCGCCGCGTCTGCTATGCGCACTATGTCCGCTCTACCACCGCCGTCCGGGGACGCCACCTTCTCCCCCGCCCCCGTCGCTACCGCCGAAGCGACCTCAGCAGCCGCCGGGGGCACCACCACAGCGAGAAGGGCAGCCGCGGCCGGCGCCGCAGCCCGCTCCTCCCCGACCTTTTCACCCCCCGCCGCAGACGTCCCCCACGCAGCAGCCGGCGTATCCCTCCCACCGGCGTCCTGCGCAAAGCGCTGCACCAAATCCCGCAGACCCCCCAACAGGGCCTGCAGCTGCGACTCGGACCCCACCGCGGCCGACCCGCCAACGCCTGGGCCCACCAGCCCCCCGGCGGACCCCCCAGACTCGGACCCACACACCCCGGTCCCTGAACCACTCCCAACAACCCCAGACAGTACAGGAACCGTAGAAGGGAAAGACAGAAACATGGACTTACCGGGCCGACCAGGGAAGGACCCCGCCGCCTCTCCGCTCGCCTCCACCGCCGACGGACGCTCCTGCTGACCCTCATGGTCGGATTCGCTCAGCTCCCCCTCGGACAGGACCACGGGCGTACGCAGGGGCTCCGCGCTCTCCACCTGAGCCAAGCGTGTAGCAGGTCCACCAGGCCTCTGACCGCGACGTCCGTCTGAATCACCGGCCTGTCTGGCTCCTCCAGGGATGACGTCTGCTGCCGCCACTGTGCTCCTCAGCCGCCGTCGGCCGCCATCTTGACCACGCCGCCTCACATCCGAACCGCCGGCCGGGGATGGGGAAGGCCCGGCGGTCGTGTTACATGCTGCCCCGCGCCGAGGCCTCCCCCTCCCCCCGCGTGGAGGGGAGAGGGAGCCCGGATCCTCCGGAGATCTCCGCCGAGCGGGCGGGGGGGAGGGGCTAGCCCGCTCCGAAGCCCCGCCCACCGAGCGCCGCTGTAGCCGAGGATTCCGTCCAGGCACCGGACCAGCGGAAGCCGGTGTGCGCTTCGCTGGCGGGCCTGACGGGTCCCTGCCGGGGGGGCTCCTATCTGAGCGGGCAGCTCGAGGGGACACATCCGGCGAAAAACGCTCCGGAGGCCGAGACCTCCGGGCGCGTGGCGTGGCCGATCCCCCAGCCTCAGCCTGGTCATTGAGAAACGGCGCCACCTGCCGCTCTAGCCACTCCGGTCCATGGCAGGTGGCAGCCGCTCGCAGCTGAGCAAAGATGGCCTCAAACGCAGCCATCCCGCAAAGGCTAACTAACCTGCTCTAAGATAAACTCTCCTAAACTTGCAAACTTTCCTCTCCTCGTGCTCCTACCGTTGTTACCCCTCCTCTTCCTGTTCTACTCCTTTTAAAGGCTACCCACCCCTTCTTCTAACCACCCCCCCCTTCCTCACCATTTACTTTTACTTAACCCTTTCCTGTGCCCTCATCACCCTGTCATGCTGTCCCTACACTACCACTCGTTTCCCTCCTTCTCGTTCCCGGGACTTTCTGTATAACCCAATTATTTCTAAAACTTGTGTTCTTTAGTGACTAAGAAATAAATGCACTTTTTAAGAAACACATACATTAATCAGTTGGTGTTTTGTTTATCTGCCTTGAGTTCAGTTTTAAATTTTGGCAAACAAACAAGTAATACATCGGAATGGTATTTTCAGAATCTTGTGCTTCAAATTTTCTTATCAGTAATAAAATATTTTTTTTTTCTCTGTTTAGGAGATTGCTTAATACTGCTTTGCTAGTTTTTTCAGAATTTGTCCAGTAAATATTTCTCATACATAGCACATTATAGTAGTAAAACAGATGACTTTTTATTGGCAGAAAAATAAAAGAACATGAAATCTCCATTTTGTTTCTAGTGGACAGCATGCAAAAGAATATAGTAGCATTAGTGCAATGAATAAGCAGTAAAGCAAAAATAATGTAGTTGGAAAGAGAAGAAAAGCAGATGGCAAGTGAGGAAAAAACAGCTGAAGACAACAACAAAGATTAATCTAACAAAAATGCTGAAAGGGAGGGAGTAAAGTCACAGGGTGTTTATAGGGAGAGATATACAAAACAGTTAACATTGGATTTAAAAAAATAGCTTGGATTTAAAAAAGAGCAAACTTTTGTATTATTTGTTTAGCAGGGAAAAGGACTGAATACATGCAGGTCGTTTGGTCATTTTCAAAACTAAAAATGACCATTCCTTGAATGATACATGTGATACAATGAATGGCGTGTGCCAGTTTATGGTGCATGTGATACAGTCCAGAGCCATGTAACTTTGGCCAAAAAGTTATCAAAAAGAGACCCCAAAATGGCTTAAGGGCCTTACTTTAAATATTAACCCTGCACTGATGGAGACCATGCGTTAGTAGCGTTCCAAATGATGATGCCGAAAAAAAATAAAGGTTTATGGGCATCTTTCTTGTTGTTCTGCTTTGTCTGATAAAGAGGCCCTTTAAATCCCTTTTCTGTTCTGTCAATATGGATATTAAATTATATCTAAACCCAAGAACAAAAAAATGAATATATTGCAACTTACAAGTCCTTAGATGTGGTAACTGCATTCGTTTTCTTTTTAGGTTAGGTAAAATTATCCAGAAAAATATCTGCTGATCTTGCCTAAATTCCAGTGTTATTGAAGGTTCTTGTGCTCTTAAAGGCCCTTTCACACTTGCTTTGCTCTATTCAGCAAGGGATCCGTGATCAGATTCCTTGCTGAATCCGAGCTAAAAGGACTTGGAAGAAAGTGGTGGTACAGCAATAAAATCAAAATCATTAAACAGTACAATGCTCCACCTTATAAACAAATACTAACAAATTAATAAAAAATGCTACTTACTTAACCACTTGCCGACCGCCTCACGCCGATGTACGTCGGCAGAATGGCACGGGCAGGCATAAGCACGTACATGTACGTGCTTTGCCTCCCGCGGGTCGGGGGCCCGATCGGGCCCCCGCCCGGTGCCTGCGGCGGTCGGTTTTCGTTCGGGAGCGATCCCGGACGAGGGGACGGCCATTCATTCATGGCCACCCCCTCGCGATCGCTCCCGACGAATGGAAATCCCCGGTGACATCACTTCCTCTCCTGTAATGTAAACACAGGAGAGGAAGTGATGTATTCTCTCCTCCGTGTCGGTATTTTTCGTTCCGACACGGAGGAGAGCGGATCAGTGAGTTGCACCAACACATCCCACACACAGTAGAACATGCCAGGCACACTCACACCCCCCCTTTACCCCCCGATCACCCCCCCAATTACCCCTGCCCCCCAGTCACAGTGACACCAATGTCATTTTTTTTTTTTTTTGCATTGGTGTCATTTGTGACTGTAATAACTGTTAGGGCAGTTAGGGTTAGCCCCCTTTAGTTCTAATGTACCCCCCTAACCCCCCCAATAAAGGTTTAACCCCGTGATCACCCCCCGTCGCCAGTGTCACTAAGGCTGGGTTCACATTGCAGCGGTTTATGAGAACGAATGTGATTCGCACCGCACTGCAGTGCAAATCACATCCGATCTCTGTGCGATTCGAGTTCAGCCATTCGCCGCACCCGCCGCACCCGCCACACCCGCCGCACCCGCCGCAAATTCGCACGGGACCCTTTTTTTGGCCCGCAGCAGAATCGGATCGCATGGGTGTTCACACCATGCGATCCGAGTTTGCAGATCGCACTGCGATATGCGAACTGATCTGGGGGTGTCAGTAACATTTCACTGACACTCCCAGCAGTTCGCATAGGGCAGTGTGAACTGCCGCCGGGAGGCATGCGATGCGGGAACCCGCCGCGGATTCGCGGCGTTTCCGCATCGCTCCAGTGTGAACCCAGCCTAATAAGCGATCATTTTTCTGATCGCCGTATTAGTGTCACAGGTGACGCTAGTTAGGCAGGTAGGTATTTAGGTTCGCCGCAGCTTTTTATAGCGCTAGGGACCCCCATATACTACCGCATAAAGCCCCCTGATTGCCCCCTAGTTAACCCTTTCACCAGTGATCACCATATAACTGTTACAGGTGACGCTGGTTGGTTAGTTATTTTTTTATAGTTTCAGGGCACCCGCCATTTATTACCTAATAAAGGTTTAACCCCCTGATCACCCGGCAGGTGTCATTTGTGACTAATAACTGTTAGGGCAGTTAGGGTTAGCCCCCTTTAGTTCTAAGGTACCCCCCTAACCCCCCCAATAAAGGTTTAACCCCGTGATCACCCCCCGTCGCCAGTGTCACTAAGGCTGGGTTCACATTGCAGCGGTTTATGAGAACGGATGTGATTCGCACCGCACTGCAGTGCAAATCACATCCGATCTCTGTGCGATTCGAGTTCAGCTATACAGATAGTATGGCTGAATTCGTGTCGCACCCGCCGCACCCGCCGCAAACTCGCACGGGACCCTTTTTTTGGTCCGCAGCAGAATCGGATCGCATGGGTGTTCACACCATGCGATCCAAGTTTGCAGATCGCACTGCGATATGCGAACTGATCTGGGGGTGTCATTAACATTTCACTGACACTCCCAGCAGTTCGCATAGGGCAGTGTGAACTGCCGCCGGGAGGCATGCGATGCGGGAACCCGCCGCGCATTCGTGGCGTTCCCGCATCGCTCCAGTGTGAACCCAGCCTAATAAGCGATCGTTTTTCTGATCGCTGTATTAGTGTCACAGGTGACGCTAGTTAGGCAGGTAGGTATTTAGGTTCGCCGCAGCTTTTTATAGCGCCAGGGACCCCCATATACTACCGCATAAAGCCCCCTGATTGCCCCCTAGTTAACCCTTTCACCAGTGATCACCATATAACTGTTACAGGTGACGCTGGTTGGTTAGTTATTTTTTTATAGTTTCAGGGCACCCGCCATTTATTACCTAGTCTCACTAGTGTACCCCTAAATTTAGGGGTGTCTACTTTCTAAAATGGGGTCATTTGGGGGGGGGGTTTGTGCCATCTTGGCATTTTATGGCCTTCAAAACTGTAACGCCCTTAGAAAGCCTGAAGGCGGTGCTTGGTTTTTGGGGCCCCGTACGCGGCTAGGCTCCCAAAAAGTCCCACATATGTGGTATCCCCGTACTCAGGAGAAGCAGCAGAATTTATTTTGGGGTGTCATTTCACATATGCCCATGGCATGCGTGAGCAATATATCATTTAGTGACAACTTTGTGAAAAAAAAAAAAAGTTTGTAATTTTCCCGCAACTTGTGGCAAAATATAAAATATTCCATGGACTCAACATGCCTCTCAGCAAATAGCTTGGGGTGTCTACTTTCTAAAATTGGGTCATTTGTGGGGGTTTTGTGCCATCTTGGCATTTTATGGCCTTCAAAACTGTAATAGGTAGTGAGAAGTGAACTCAAAAAATTACGCCCTTAGAAAGCCTGAAGGCGGTGCTTGGTTTTCGGGGCCCCGTACGCGGCTAGGCTCCCAAAAAGTCCCACATATGTGGTATCCCCGTACTCGGGAGAAGCAGCAGAATTTATTTTGGGGTGTCATTTCACATATGCCCATGGCATGCATGAGCAATATATCATTTAGTGACAACTTTGTGAAAAAAAAAAAAAAAAAAAAAAGTTTGTAATTTTCCCGCAACTTGTGGCAAAATATAAAATATTCCATGGACTCAACATGCCTCTCAGCAAATAGCTTGGGGTGTCTACTTTCTAAAATGGGGTCATTTGTGGGGGTTTTGTGCCATCTTGGCATTTTATGGCCTTCAAAACTGTAATAGGTAGTGAGGCGTGAAATCAAAAATTTACGCCCTTAGAAAGCCTGAAGGCGGTGCTTGGTTTTCGGGGCCCTGTACGCGGCTAGGCTCCCAAAAAGTCCCACATATGTGGTATCCCCGTACTCAGGAGAAGCAGCAGAATTTATTTTGGGGTGTCATTTCACATACGCCCATAGCATGTGTGAGCAATATATCATTTAGTGACAACTTTGTGTAAAAAAAAAAAAAAAATTTTTTTTTTGTCATTATTCAATCGCTTGAGGCAAAAAAATAAAATATTCAATGGGCTCAACATGCCTCTTATCAATTTCCTTAGGGGGTCTACTTTCCAAAATGGGGTCATTTGGGGGGGTTTTGTACTGCCCTGTCATTTTAGCACCTCAAGAAATGAGATAGACAGTCGTAAACTAAAAGCTGCGTAAATTCCAGAAAACGTACCTTAGTTTGTAGATGTGACAACTTTTGCGCAAACCAATAAATATACAATTATTGACTTTTTTTTTACCAAAGACATGTGGCTGAATACATTTTGGCCTAAATGTATGACTAAAATTGAGTTTATTGGATTTTTCTAATAACAAAAAGTAGAAAATATCATTTTTTTTCAAAATTTGCGGTCTTTTTACGTTTATATCGCAAAAAATAAAAATCGCAGAGGCAATCAAATACCATCAAAAGAAAGCTCTATTTGTGGGAAGAAAAGGACGCAAATTTTGTTTGGGTACAACATTGCATGACCGCGCAATTACCAGTTAAAGCAGCGCAGTGCCAAAGTGTAAAAAGACCTCTGGTCATTTACCAGCAAAATGGTCCGGTCTGAAAGTGGTTAATAATCCTACACAATTCATTGCGAAAAAAATATATGCACAATAGAAAAAAACAAAACAATATATAGTATATAGTCTGTGATCATGAATAAGTGCCTTAACAGATAAGTTCACCTTGGTAACATGTTACACCCATATTTAGGGTGTAACATGTTACAATAACGCACCTGCTGAACCCCCCCCCCCCCCCCCCCGATCAATCAATGTGACAATGTTGAATCCTCTCACTCCACCTTCAATCACAATTTAAAAACACCAAGTTCTTTGAATGAACTACAATTACCATCATCAACCATGGCAGATGGCTTGTAGTTCACAATAAACTGGTGAGCACTCTCATAGTTTATTGATTCTTCCTGGAATTTGGTAACTGTCTGTATGGGAGGTACGAGCAGACAGCTGACTGGCACTGTCGATTGCGGGTGCAATGCTTTACAGGCTGCATTAAAAAAAAAAAGTAAGAAAATAATAAATGCACATTCTTTTTTTACCTTCAAAATAATTTGCTTTTTTCTTCTCATTATTATTATTATTTTTTAATTTTTTTTTTTTTTTTTTTACAAAAGGTGAACGTATCTTTTAAAAATAATTTAAATATATGCTTATTACTGTGAGAAGTCCATTGCTACAAACATAAATAGTGCACAATTACACATAGAAAATATAAATTGATATAAATCATGTCCTCTTCTTAGGCAATCACCAACGTATTGTGTCCTCCACCCTTGTGTAGCAAATGGTCACTTACCTTCAGATGCTGGCCTCTTAAATCACAGGAGGTCAAATATAGCTCACATAGGGTAGCATCACCTGCTCTTAATAGAGCCACCTCAATGGAGAATAAACCGGAAATTCCTTCCTTAAGGTCAGTACACTATCTCCTTGATTTCCCCCAGACAGTTCATAAACACTCACAAATAAATAGAAAGAATATCTAGTGCTCTCTGTGTATACTGCTATTTATTGTAAAACACAGAATTGCACTCACATTTTACCAACTTGAAAATTAAGCATGTAGGTGAAGTAGCCAGCAGCCGCATCAAATTCACCATCCTATAGTCAATACCATTCTCCCGACAGGTGACTCAAGAGGATCTTGCTACCAGCTTTACATCCCAGGAAACTTCCTCAGAAGCTTCTTTGTTTTCAAGTTAGTAAAATGTGAGTACATTTTTGTGCTCTCTCTTCACAGGGTCACAGAACAGCAGCAGACATTGCCTCCTGCTGACTTCAATCAAATCCAGTGACAGCGGCTTACTATGGGGCAGACACAGAGAAGAGGAGTGGACAGTGCCAGTAGGGTACCCCAGAAGAGGAGTTCTGCTATGTGCAAAACCATTGCACAGAGATGGTTATAGATAATTTTTTTTTTTTTATTGGCTTTAGTAACACTTTAAGTTTAGGGTTAAGATGAACAGGCACCATTACTTACCTTAGCCACCGCTTTTCTCTTATCTTCTCCCAGAAGTTCTGCAGGGCTATTAACTCTTGCATTGTATGTGAAGGAGTCAGGAGTGTACATCTAAGAGTGGCTTAGAGAATAAGCAGTGCAGAACCAGTTGCACACATTCAGGGAGCCTGCCAGAGCAGGGGGTAAATCAAGTATTAATCCTTATTTTGACTTAACAAACAGTTAACCCTTGCAGCACACCACTGCAAGATTACATTTTACTTAATTCCCAGAGTTCAGCTTTTAGTAAAGGGAACATTCTGTCCCACTAAGCCAGTGCTGTTTTGTGCCATCCAGGGTTGTCACCTCTGATTGGGCTAAAACTGAGCACCTTTCTGGGGGAAATTTTAAACAGTTTGTGTCCTATGCCGTTTGTCCTTGTGATCTAGTCTCCTTTTAATACAGATCGTGCAACCCTTTTCAGTAGGAAGTTTAACTGCTGTTGTTAAAATAAATCTACCATAGTGGAAATATGGAGACTACCATTGCTTAGGTGACCTTCTTAAGCTGCTAGTTGCCTTAATTTTAAAGTGTATGTAAACCCAAGCACAAATTTTTTTAATATATTGCAACTTGCCAATCCTTAATCCCCATTCATACATGTGTATTTTCTACTAGTTCCCCTATGTCTGACTATGCTTAACATGCAGAACTGTCCCTTCTTATATGTTCAGTCACCCTACACTTTACATGTAACGTAGAGCAGACAGAGGCTGCAAACCTCCCTAATCAGCATTTCTGCATCAAAGAATCCCTCCCTTGCAACCATCTTGCTCTGCTGTGAGTGAGCACATGGCAAGTATCCAAGGGAGGTGACTTGTTACCAGGAGGTGGAGAACAAAAGACAATGCATGCAAAATGCATCATACGTGGCCCTAAAAAATCATGAAATGGGAACAAACACTTTTCAAAATGCACTGTATTTCAGCACATATGTGAACAGGCTTTATCAACAAAATTTCCATTTATTGCTCATGTGTTTTAACACATTCCAACGCAGGCGTTAAAACATAAATGTGTGCACCAGGCCTAATTTCTGACCTGATATTCATGTTAAATCAGTGGCCTCAGAAAGTATTACACTAGTGGGTTAGCATAACAGCCAGTCAACTGTTGCCTTTAAAAAAAGATTTCAGCTAGCAGGTTTACTTTAAGGGCCAGTTCACACCAGAATCCTGCGTGATTCCTTGCAGTGCAATTTTTAGCCCATTCATTTGATTTGGCTGAAATCTCACTGGATCGCAAAAACCCCCTGCACTAAATTACATTGTACTGTGGTATTATGCAATCTGGTGCCCGCAAAAGCACTTAGGTGCCGTTAACGGAAATGTGCCATTCCAACACCATACCCTGGTATGAACTGGCCCTAAACAGTCTAACTGCTTCCGGACTGCCTGTCTGCAATGTACTGTGGAGAGGCAACCCATGCAGGCAAATCGACATACCCATACTTTGCTGCCTGCTTCTGGGTTTAGGGTGTGCGCATGCCAACACCCGCTGTAATTGTGCACAGCAGGAGTTTGTCAGCAAGTCCCAGTCAATGATTCATGCCCGGGACCTACTGATCTGCTGTGTCCAATCACAGCCCTCTGTTGATAATTAACACAGGGCTCTGTACAGGGGGAACAATCTCTCTGAAACAAAAAGATCTATTAGTATTAAGATCAGAACATACTACACACATTACACATTGTTAGGCACGCATTTAACCCCTTGATCACCCTAGATGTTAACCCCATCTCAGCCATTAGTACAGTGACAGTGTGTAAAATTATCCCTGATCACTGTAATAATGTCACTGGTGATGTCAGTGGCAGTTAGTCAGTTTCCCACCCCAGCATCAGTTAGTGTCAGATTTCCGACCACACTGTTGCAGTCCCACTATAAGTCGCTGATCTCCGCCATTAGTAGTATAAAAAAAAATCAATATGCATTTATTGGGATTTTTGTTACCAAAGACATGTAGCAGAATACATTTTGGCCAAAATGAATGAGTTTTCATTCTCCCCTGATTGTCCTACAAGGCTTCATGACTGCTGATCCTCTGTCTGGACTGTGCTGATTGGCCCTGTGCTGATCACATGCACTCTTCTAAGAAAATAAAAAACTCTCTAGCAATACACACCAAAGTGGGCATGTGCAGCTCTATTCTATCAGCAGATGGATTAGGGGCAGTGGAAGAAGGGGAGGATCAGAGGAGACAGGCTCAAACAACCGTTTTACACAATTCAGAGGATTGACCCCATAGATTCCACCAGCATGTGGGGGAAGCATGGGTTTAGTAACATTTTAACTACAGGGGTTTCTTCAAACCCAAATCTCTGAATTAATTCATTCATGAAGGATTTTTGCGTATTACTATCCCGTATTGCATCACTGACAACATCAAAAGGAGCTTCCAGATTTGTTTTTTTTTTGTACAGAAAATGATTAACCGGCCTCACTGTCAGTTTAGAGATTCTTGGGGAAATTATCAGTATCTGATTACTGTTAATGACCTGATGAATCCTGTGTACTTTTACTATTGCAACAGAAAAATCATGTCCTGTTAACCACAGATATACTTTTCTGTCCTGAGAGTCCTGATAGACTATTTGAAACTTATCATGCTTAAAGTGGTTCTAAAGGCTGAATGTTTTTTTTACCTGCATGCATTTACTATTATTTGGCTAGAAGTAAAGCTTAATATAAAATGATGATTAAATATGAAAAAATGATTTTTCTTTCCCCCCCCATAGAACAAAAAAACCCCTTTGAAGAAGACCATAATTAGAAGGGTCAAAACGCATAGGGGTATCATGTGGATTACCATGTTGCAGTAAAATGCTAAATAACGGGTTGCATATAAATGTGTCGTTTCATCACGATTGATGGGTAATGTTATTTTCATGTAAATGCCAGAGCTTGTTTTTAATAACAACTTTCATGAAATTGTAAATGCTTTTTGATAAATAAAATAATTTTTAACCCAAAAATTTGAATATTTTTCTTGGCCGCTAAAAAAGCCCGTGAGAGAATTTTCCATTTTGTATAATGTTTTGGGGTGTGCAGCACCAACAGCTCATATACATGTGTTTATTCTATTGTATTCTGAGAGTCCTCTTAAATAAGTTCCTCACAAATTTACACATATCCTGGGCCAGAATATAGGGATGAAGCTCTTGTCCACATCATCATGTCAACAAGGTGCCTTGTCAGTTGGGTGGCTTTGCAGTTTCCCCCTTTTTAAGGTATCCTCTCAATATTGGCAGGAATGTGGCCCGGTATAGTTCAGGAGGTAGGGAGCACATGTTGCTGCCCCCCTTTCCTGGCCAGACAATCTGTATTCCTGAATAATGGTGTTTTATAGATTTTGACAGGGACCAGACACCATTTTTTCTTAACAGGACAATAAACATTTTAAACAATGTGTACTGATACTTTAAGACAAAAATTGGGCCTCCCTTAAAATCTAATAAGACCATTATCCAAGTATGCAGCCTGGATAGCCAGAAAAGGGGGGCAGTAAGCTTGTGACCACATGAACCATATCAGTCCACATGCTTTAAGCATAGAGAGGGTAACTTGCAAGGGAGGACAACATGATGCCCTGTAAGGCACCTTTTCTTCTTGCTAATGTGGAAAAAGGCCTCATCACAACATATCCAGAGCCCCCTACGTAAATGAGTAAGGGGTATTAAATAGTACCATTTGTTACTTATTCGCAAAAATATGTTAAATAGTAAATAAAAACAAACACCATAGGAAAAGTCCTTTATTAAAAAAAAAAAAATTCTTCAGTGTAAATACTAATTTAATCATGTCGTTTAGTGATGTAGATCAAGGATTGTGATGCTCCAACAACCAATCACAATGATGATACCGACCCAACACACACACACAATGATTGTTTCTCAGGTGCTGTGGTAAGTTAAACAAGCAGCCATGGATCCTGGGTGACATCATTGACTAAATATGCTCATGAGTGCAAAACTCTCCTCGTCAGACATCTCCACTGGGCTACCTGTGACAAGCTTTCTCTGCCAGAACTCTCCCAGTGGTCACTGGGTTCAACAAGGCAAATTTTCCATGTCTGATGAATGCCTTGTTAAAATCTTTACTCCTTTTGTCAAGTCCTGAGAGTGCCTCAATTACAGCTATATTGTCTACACATCAAATATACAAAGTCATTGAAATAAAGGAAAAACACTTCTTGGGGAAGGTTATGTGTTTTGCTAACGGAGATAGCAGAAGTGTTGCACATAAATACAAACACAGGTTGCAAACTATATTTTGACTTTGATAGCACTGATATAATTTTTACAGAGAACCCCAACTACACCTTTGGATCTGTTTATGTATTTGTTTTTTCAATACCCACAGTAATACTCTGCAGTTAGCACATAACAATGAAAGTTGGTATGTGTATGAAATATTCAATTATTCATAGGCAGCTGTGAGGGGTTAGCTCGGCAGCGGGTGTGTGTGACCCCCTGGATGGGTTCACAACACAAAATCAGGCACAGCAGACAGCGTTGTAGATGCAAAAAAACAAAAGATGCGGTTTATTTATGCTACATGCAGTGAAACATATAACAGCCAAACAAAAATAAAACATGAAAATAAATCCTGGTCAGCTTGACCTCTAACTACACACTTAGATTCCCTATCTAACAACTGAGTGCAGCCTTGTGCAGCACCAGTCCCTGTCTCTGTTGTAGAGGTTTGCCACACAGGCGTTAACTCACCGCACAGAACAAGTGTCACACTCCCCAGTCTATACAACACAAAACTGGTTCCAGGATGGAGCATCTCCCTTAGCATGCTGGGGTTTTTTGTAGAGGTCTTAATGAGCCCACTTACTTCAGCTGGGCTCATTAACTCTTCCCCTCTAATTGTACAAGTCTGCATAAAGCCTGAATCTAGGGCATACATATTTCCCATCCTGGATACAACCAGGTGACTTTACCTGCGTGCTGCCACATACCCCCCCCTCTTGTTTCAACCTTGGGGTTGTAACACAAGCAGTCAGACACGCATGTATCCGAGACAAAGCATCCACATTCCCCATTTTAACACCAGGGCGATGCTTAACTGTAAAGTTAAATTCCTGTAGGGCCAGGAACCACCTATTTACCCTTCTATTGGTCTCCTTGTTTTGAGCCATCCACTTTAAAGGAGCGTGATCAGTCACCAGGTCAAAGTGCCTACCTAGCAGATAGTACCGAAGGGAATCTAGAGGCCACTTCACTGGTAAATGACTGGGTGCTCTTCCCCGTTCCAGACCTGGGATAACACTGCTCCTAACCCAACGTCTGATGCATCAGTTTGTACCACGAAGTCCTTAGAGAAGTTTGGTGAGTACAACACTGGCTGGCTACATAAGGCTGTTTTTAAGGACTGAAATGCTTCTTCAGCCTCTGGGGACCATTTAACCATGACCGACTCTTTCCCTTTTGTCAGGTTGGTGAGGGGTACAGCCTGAGAAGCAAAATGGGGAATGAATCGTCGATAATAGCCAGCGATTCCCAGAAAGGCTTGTACCTGTTTCTTGCTGTTGGGACGTGGCCAACTCTGTATGGCCTCGACTTTATTGACTTGGGGTTTTATCACCCCCCTCCCAATAGTGTACCCAAGATATTTGGCCTCCTCCTGTCCAATGGTACACTTCTTTGGATTGGCCGTAAACCCAGCTTCCTGGATAGAGTCTAGGACTGCTTGTACTTTTGGCAAATGTGAGACCCAGTCTGTGCTATGGATAATCACATCATCCAGGTAAGCTGCAGCATATTTCTGATGGGGCCTCAGAATCTTATCCATTTTCCGCTGGAATGTTGTCGGTGCATTCTGTAACCCAAACGGCATTCTCTTATATTGGAATGCCCCATCTGGGGTTACAAACGCAGTTTTCTCCTTGGCCGACTCGGCCAGGGGAATTTGCCAATACCCTTTGGTGAGATCAAGAGTTGTCATATATCGGGCTGTTCCCAGCCGGTCAATCAACTCATCTATACGCGGCATGGGGTAGGTGTCAAATTTTGTAACTTTATTCAATTGTCGAAAATCGTTACAAAACCGCCAGCTCCCATCAGGTTTGGGCACTAGTACGATAGGACTGGACCAGTCACTCTGGGACTCCTCTATCACACCCAATTCCAGCATCCTTTGAACCTCCCCACGTATTGCCTCCCGTCGGGCCTCTGGTATTCTATAAGGTTTTAGTTTTACCCTTTCTCCTGGCGGGGTGATAATGTCATGCTCTACGCCAGATGTTTGTCCCGGCAGCTCAGAGAAAATCTCTTTGTTACGAAGTACAAACTCTTTAACCTCCTGTTGTTGGGCTTTCGATAAGGTGTCTGCTATTCCAACCTCAGGAACTAAGCAGTCAGGCTGTGCTTGTGACAAAGTCTCTGCGACTAGGGATTCCCTATCCCTCCAGGCTTTCAGCAGATTGATGTGATAGATCTGCTCCGGCTTTCGCCTTCCTGGCTGTCTAACCCTGTAGTTCACCTCACTAATTTTTTCAATTACTTCGTATGGACCTTGCCATTTGGCCAGAAATTTGCTTTCAACCGTAGGGACTAGCACCAAGACCCTATCCCCCGGGGAAAAAGTACGGGTCTTGGCCCCACGGTTGTACACTCTCTGCTGTGCTAACTGCGCTTGGGTTAAATGTTCCTTTACAATTGGCATTACCTGTGCAATTCTATCTTGCATCAGGGCGACATGCTCAATCACACTCCTGTGAGGAGAACTCTCATTTTCCCAAGTTTCCTTGGCGATATCCAGCAGCCCTCTTGGGTGTCTCCCATAGAGCAACTCGAAGGGTGAGAAACCCGTAGAGGATTGGGGTACCTCCCTAATGGCAAACATCAGATAGGGTATTAGACAGTCCCAATTCTTTCCATCTCTATCCACCACCTTCTTTAACATTTGTTTTAGGGTTTTGTTGAATCTTTCAACCAACCCATCTGTTTGGGGGTGATACACAGATGTACGCAATTGTGTCACTTTGTACAACTTGCATAGTTCTTTCATAACCCTGGACATAAAGGGTGTACCTTGGTCCGTAAGCAGTTCCTTACAAATACCCACGCGGCTAAAAACAAGAGATAGCTCTTTGGCTATGGTTTTGGCCGAGGTATTTCGAAGAGGAATTGCTTCCGGATAACGGGTGGCATAGTCCAATATAACCAAAATGTACTGATGCCCCCTAGCAGACTTCATTATCGGACCTACCAAATCCATTGCGATCCTTTCAAAGGGGACCTCAATGATAGGAAGAGGTACCAGCGGGTTACGGAAATGTGGCATAGGTGCCGACTTCTGACACACAGGGCAGGAGGAACAATAATTTTCTATTTCCTTCATGACCCCAGGCCAATAGAATCTCTGCAATATCCTCTCTCTGGTTTTCTCTGTCCCCAGATGACCTCCCAGAATGTGCCCATGGGCCAATTCTAACACCAACTTCCTGTAGGGTTTGGGCACCACAAGTTGCTCAATGGTTTCTTCTGCCCTTTGAGCCACTCGATACAGCAGGTCCCTTTCCATAGTGAAGTAAGGATAAGTGCAAGTCTTATCTGGGTTCACTAACTCGCCATCTATTTTCACCACATTTTCCCGTGCCTTTATTAGGGTAGGGTCTTTTAACTGCTCTGTGGCAAAATTTTCCCTGTGAACCTCAAGATCCGAAAACTCCACAGACGGCATGTTTTCATCTGAGGATGTTGGCTCCTCCCCAGTTTCTCGAGTTTCCCCCGCCAATACCGACAAGGGAAATTCAGGAGAGTCCTCACCACTCCCAGAGGAATTCTGGTCATCTTCCTGGTTTATAGGGGCACCAGTGGGGGGCTCTGGACAATCCCAGAGTTCCCAGAACTTTGGAAAATCCCTTCCCACAATAGCATCATGTGGTAAGTGAGACACTAACCCCACCTGATGAGAGAGGTTACCTTTGGGGGTCTCAAAAAACAATGAAGTTACAGGATACTCTCGGGTGTCCCCATGCACACAAATAACAGCCACCTTGTTCTTCTCAGAGACCTCTGTGGTAACTAATTCAGCTTTTATCAATGTTACCAGGCTACCTGAATCCAGCAACACATCAACATTTCTACCATTAATACACATTTTACATAAATGTTTCTCAGGTCCCCGAATGGCAGTGCATGCAACTGTCGCAAACAGTGACTGACGTCTCTCCCTTATAAAGTCACATTGCATAGGCTCATCCACAACGGGGCAATTGGCTGCAATATGTCCCTCTTGCCGGCAGCGGTAGCAAATAATCTTTTTCGCTGCCTCTTGCAGCATGGGCTTCCTGGGCTGCTCCCGCCAGACCTTAGGTAGAACTCCCACCCTCTCACTCTCTCCACCCTCACCCCTTGGAGTCATCTTACCCACCACTGGGGATGATCTGGTCTTAGGGTAGAAAGTCCGTGAGTCCCTGGAAGAGGTGGTCAAGTTCTCTGTAGCCAAGTACCTCTCAACCAGATCCACAAGTTTATCTGCATTTTCTGGGTCTCCATGGCTTACCCATTTTTGGATGGCAGTAGGAAGAGCTCTCAGGAAACGATCCATAACCACATTTTCCACAATATTTGGTGCGGTCAAAATCTCTGGCTGCAGCCACTTCCTGCTCAGGTGAATGAGATCATACATTTGAGATCTGGGGGGTTTTCCAACCTGAAAAGTCCAATTATGCACACGCTGAGCCCGGACGGCCAGGGTGACACCCAGCCGTGCCAATATTTCTGTTTTTAGTACCACATAGTCTTTTGCTTGGTCAGGCTCTAGGTCATAATAAGCTTTCTGCGATTCCCCAGTTAACAGAGGGGCCACCAGTCCAGCCCATTGCTCCTTAGGCCACTTTTCCCTTTCAGCAGTCCTTTCAAATGTGGTCAAAAACACCTCCGGATCATCCTCTCCAGTCATTTTTGTCAATAAACGGCTCACACCAAAGGATGCGGTATTATTGTAACCACTTGCTTCATTGGTCTGCGGACGTTGCTGTATTAATGTCTCTATTTTCTGTTGAAAATTCTGCTCTTGCTTCTGCAACAGGTCTATGAAGCGGGCTTCAGATTGCTGCTGGGCTTGTTGCTGAGCTTCCAGACTCTGCAGGTGAGCTTTCTGCTGAGCTTCCAGACTCTGCTGCAAAGTTGCATTTGTCTGCTGCTGGGCTTGTTGCTGAGCTTCCAGACTCCGCTGCAAAGTTGCATTTGTCTGCTGCTGATTTGCATTTGCCTGCTGCTGATTTGCATTTGCCTGCTGCTGGGCTTGTTGCTGAGCTGCAAGGCTCTTTTGTAAACCCGCATTTGTTTGCTGCTGATTTGCATTTGCTAGAGTCAGCTGTCTCAGTATCTCCTCCATGCTGGCCTTAAAAAAAAAAAAAAACTGCCAAACATTCTCCACCAACTGTGAGGGGTTAGCTCGGCAGCGGGTGTGTGTGATCCCCTGGATGGGTTCACAACACAAAATCAGGCACAGCAGACAGCGTTGTAGATGCAAAAAAACAAAAGATGTGGTTTATTTATGCTACATGCAGTGAAACATATAACAGCCAAACAAAAATAAAACATGAAAATAAATCCTGGTCAGCTTGACCTCTAACTACACACTTAGATTCCATATCTAACAACTGAGTGCATCCTTGTGCAGCACCAGTCCCTGTCTCTGTTGTAGAGGTTTGCCACACAGGCGTTAACTCACCGCACAGAACAAGTGTCACACTCCCCAGTCTATACAACACAAAACTGGTTCCAGGATGGAGCATCTCCCTTAGCATGCTGGGGTTTTTTGTAGAGGTCTTAATGAGCCCACTTACTTCAGCTGGGCTCATTAACTCTTCCCCTCTAATTGTACAAGTCTGCATAAAGCCTGAATCTAGGGCACACATATTTCCCATCCTGGATACAACCAGGTGACTTTACCTGCGTGCTGCCACACAGCATTATGCCAGGAGAGATCTGTCACAACTAATATAAATAATAGGACTGTTATCAGTGGGTGAAAGGCACATTCTGCATTTATACCAGGTTTAAAAACTCATTTGTAATACAATTCACTGCAAGAAAACTACCTGGTCATATTTGATGGTAGGTGACCTGGAGCAAATTTTCCTACCAACAAAGGCTTGTTTCTGACTTCTCAAACATAGTGTGACTTTACAAAAATAAAATTTCAGGAATAACACAAATGTTATTCATTGTAGTTGGCTAACCTTAACAGAGATGAGTGAATAAAGAAAAATTTGCTTGAGTAGTTTCACACCCAAAACTTGTCCCACTGAGTTCAAATCTAGGCTGGTGTGCAAGTATGTTTTTTAAAAGGTAAAGCCGATGGGGTAAATGGCGCTACCTGTAAGTGGGGAACAAAACTTAATCCCAGACCAATAGTATGCTTTCTCACACTACAGTTCAAAAGTGAACAAACAATAACAAATCATATGAAGTGGCGTATATGTGCATTAGTAAAACATAACATGCAATAAGAATAACAATAATAGCAACACGTATGTGACGTGTCCAAGAAATATGAATGAATTACTCCTTTATGTGACAAAATAAATAGCATAAAACATTCCAGTCCATCAATTATTGACAAGTGTACCAACCAAAAAATATAATAAGTGTACCAGCCAAAAATATTAGGTGTACCAGCCAAAAATATATAACTAAAAATAACATAAAAATAAAGAAGTCCGGGAAAAACAATATTGTTGTTATAAAATTAGTGAAACTCCAAATGACCAAGTGCTCAATGAAACAAGTGACTCTTGTTCTCAGCAGATCAGGTGACTCTTGTGCTCCTCCTCAAGGGTCCCCACTCACCAACTCCTGCTACCCCTGCAGGGGGTAATCTTTCTTAGTGGCTTCCTCAGCGGTTTACCGATAGCCCCTCTCACTGGCTCCTTTACCGCTGTGGGTCGGCTGGCACCTGTTGTTCTACTAGCTTGTGTTTAGCTCTGCTGCACTCAGCAGCTATGGGGGATAGTACGTTTTTTGTCACTTCAGCTTCTAAAAAACATATAGTAAACACAAAAGGTTGCATTTCAGTGATGTCACTGGTATGTCAGTTTTTTTAACCAAAACCGCACAAGCACAGGGCCCAAAACAGTGTTGGTTGTGACAGAAGTTTAATAAACAATAACACAATACATACTCACTAGATTTGTGTGGTTCATTTCATTCCGAATAATTATTTGGACACATTTTTCATTATTCGGAGATTCGGAAATATCCGAATAACCAAATTACAGTATAAACAAAGTTTATCGAATGCTCTGAATAACAAAACAAAATTGCTCCAAAATTCCTGAAATTGAAATTTAATTTTACATTTAATTCCAGTAGAATTCGAACTGTAAACTTGTTTCTGAAATCAAAGACTGTATTAGACTAGCATTTTGAAATAATGGTTGTTTAGTTAAGCCAAAGGTGATTTAAAGTGTCATTGTAATCATTTAATGAAGATTTTTCTTTGTTCACCTTGCCACATTCGAATCAGAAAAAAAAAAAAAAGTTTGCAATCCAGCCAATTCAAAATGTATCGATTCAAGTGTTTCGAATGTAAAAAAAAACTGTAAATTCTAAGAAAATTCGAAAGAGACATAAAACAAATTTTGAATACGAATTGAACAAATTAACCGAAATTTAACGAACCTAAAAAACTATGTTAACTAATCTAAACAAAACAAAAGGAATTTTTTCATCATGCACATGTCTAACACTCACATATTAATGTAAATCACAGTGAGAAGAGAGTTGCCTCCAAAAGATCCCAAGGAACAAGCAGAGCACCATCATAATGCAGGTATTCAAGCAAGCTGTCAAATCCAAAGCCAGGACTGACAAGCTGGAGCCTGCATTGCTCAGAGCGAGACTACAGGAGATAAAACCAGGAAACATATTTTGGAGGGAGTGGGCTGATTTGGCAACGCATTTCAGAGCTGTCTGCCTCTTTCTCAATAGCGATAGCTTGCACAGAATATGCTTCTTTTTAATGGACATTATATATTTATATACGGACCTTATACGGACACTGATTTTTTTGTAGTGTCTCACCTGTTGAGCTACAATACATTTATTTACGTTTTTTATTTGGCCATAACAAGTGGCATAACCCCATCTAAAAGCATCTACTCTGTAACACGTTT
The DNA here is from genome assembly GCF_037356315.1 of Lithobates pipiens. Taxonomy (NCBI): domain Eukaryota; kingdom Metazoa; phylum Chordata; class Amphibia; order Anura; family Ranidae; genus Lithobates; species Lithobates pipiens. The sequence continues at coordinate 221,341,495 of NW_027507764.1, forward strand.
TACCTAGAAGGGCTTTAGATTAAGCTCTCAGGATTGGCATCCAACATCTGCAGAGAGTAGAATTGCAGTGTTCTCTTGAGAGGTGGTTTCTTGTAGATAGTCTAAGGCTGGGTTCACACTATCTTTGCATGTGGCTCAGGGGTCCGGTGCTTCCCTAGTCACTGTTTCAGATCCAATTTCAGCCTGAATTTTTGGCTGAATTCAAGCCTAAAACTGACCAAAAGACGCACAGGGCTCCTGTGCAAATTAGCACCAAAGCCACAGCGGAGATATGTGAATCAGCTCCATTGAGAGCCGGTCAAAATCTCCTGCTATTGCAAATTGGATGCGGGAAATCTGCATACAATTTGCAATAGTGTGAACCCAGCCTCATTCTACTGTAAAAAAATGATTTCCATCATTTTTTTATTTTTTTTTTAGTTTCGTTTTTGTTTTAGAGTTTTAGTCCAACAAAACAATGAAGAAGAGTTTTAATAACTCGAGCGTGGAGAATAAAGTGGCAGAAAATCATAACTTTTGTTAAAAATTTTCCCTCACCCTTTTTCTACCTACCCTGCCTAACCTGTATAAAAAAAAATGATCTGTATAGTTACTTTTTTTCAATCCACTCAGGTTCAGAGACATGATCCTGCAGTTCTGTCTAAGGGAGCATTGAAAATGGCTGTGAATTCCATGACATTATCCATAGGCTTCCATGGCTCAGTCTTTGTCGGCGCTCCCTCCTCCCACCTGCAGCAGCTGTTCACTGACACCAGGAAGCCAAAGCTGCGGGATCACTTAACCAGAAAGGAGCAGATTAAAAATAGGTAAGTGCACTTATATTTTTTTTTATACAGGTTAAGCAAGATGGGTAGAGTGAGGGAACCTTTTTTTAACAATAGTTTTAGGTTTTTCCTCCACTTAATTGTCAAAATGTATATTTTGTAAAATCTTTTCTCAATAATTAGAAGTTTGGTCAGCCTGATGGGGTGACTGTTTGTAACCTGCCTCTGCCTTCCTAATAGTGTGAATATATATTGGGAATATTTTCTTAATACAAAAAGTAGCGAGTAAGTGTTTATGCTTGTAATCTGTCAGATACCTTACTACTTGCAACATTCAACCTTTCCCACAACACATGAAATGACAGCCAGCACCTTTATTTAGGAGCCACTTTTACTGATTAGCTGCTGCAGGAGTCGCGCAAGCGTCTTTCTCAGTCATTGCCAGAGACAATGTGAAGGCCAGAGAAAAGGACAACAATTGCCTGTGTTTAAAAAATAGTTGCGCAACCATGGAGACTTATCATCTGTGAATATTGGTGCAAAGACACGCACAGCTATTTACATGCAGGCAGCCCATGTAGGTTTTTGAGGACGCAGTGGCTACACGCATAAAGCCTTCTCATCCCAATTTTACAGGCATGGTGGTGAGCAGCCTTGAACATAGACAATGTGTGTTTTGGGTCACTCACCCACATGTACATGTTAAGTCGGGACAAGTGGCTGTATGGGAGCAGCTTCTGCATCGCCCTACACTTACATAGGCTGCCTGCGAACAGCACATGGGAGCACAAGCCTCATAAACACACAGTCCAAACACAGTCTACAGGCCTCAGCACCTGTGTGAACTTAAGTAAAGAAAAGTCAGGTCACTGACCTAGTGTTCTTGTTTGGTAGGGCCACTTACGTCTCAGGAGTGAAGGTACTGAAATACAAATGTTTGGTAGATAAAACAAGGGATATATATGTATTTTTAGCACACCCCCTAAGGAGTTGTTGTCCTATTTCCCCCCTTAGAGTGCACACAGTCAGGCACACAGCATTTCCTACATTCTTTCATTGGTTCAAATGAACAATCTTGGGGTTTATTTTTCTTGTTTTTTATGGAGAACGATAAACTGGGATGGAAAACTGGAGCATGGGATACCCCAAAACTGCAGAACTGGATAACTTGAGGACTTCTCAATTCCTGGCTGCCCTTTACAGACTACTGGCTGCACTTCACAAACTGCTGGCTGTTCTGTACAACTGCTAAATTTCCCATAGAATTTTCTTTGCTGACAGTGACCTGTACTCCTTTCCAGAGTTTAAAAGCTGCCCACAGTCACTAACCCCTCAGCAATAGGGTTTCTTCTCAGTTAGCCACAGGATCATCAGTTAAGTCCTGCCAATATCCACCAGACTTTTCCTACCTTTTGTTATTCTGAAGAAATCTGTTTTTTTCTCTGTGCCCCTGCACTCAGTGAGACTAATGGGAGTGGTTTCATAATTATCAACCAGCTGCTGCAGAATCAGGGCTGTAATGTGGAAAGTGGCAGGGTCGGCATCCCTTTAAATAGTATCTCCTTTTGGGATTACCTTATAAAAAATAAAAAAATGGTTACAGGGGATGCCAAAAATTTGACTTGTTGTTTGTATCTTAGTGCAGACTTCTGGGAAAATCAGTGATCCAATCACACAAGCAGGAAATTATGTTTCTGGGGGTGGTTCTGTACAGATTCTGTGTACAGAATACCTTTGGGTAGCCATATTGCATTGCACTTTATAGATTGAAAAGGAAAGGTAATTTTTAATAACATTCAATTACAATATTACTTGTAATAATATGTCATAATTGTATATGCTATATTATTTTTTTATTTGCAATTTTTTCCCCCATGAAATTTCAGTTAACCTTTAAGCTTGTGAATGCCCCCCCCCCCCCCAACTACCAAGCTGGGACCTTGGTGTCTTCCTACAGATCCTTCCAAAAATCTGTCCCAGGGGCAAAACCCCTGCACAGGGATCCCCTCCAGCAAGACTGGATCCAGAAACACTGCTGCTGCTCAGTACTCAGGCTATTTATGAGCTCTCTCACCACCTTCTGGGCACTTCCTCCTAGGCATTGGCTGTTCTTCCTCTATAGTTCTAGAATCCTATAAAAGATACAGGAAAGCAGCAGAGCAACAGCCTGTGAAAAGCTGAGCAGCCCTAAATAATCAATCTTGTACCACTGAGTATAGGGAATCTAAACTATATTTACCTAGCATACATACAGTATGTAAAAAATGCATGCTCAGATCAGTATGTATATTAAAATAAATAATAAAAATAAAAAATACCTAGCAACCTGCCCTAAACTAGGAGGGTCCTACATATTCGAACTTTGTATTAACTGTCTGACTAAAGTACAGCTTTAAGTACATGCCCCCCTCACTGAATGAAATTATTATTTCTAAAGCACTGGGTGCCAGAAAAGAATTGCCATTAAAAAAAAAAAACCTACCTTTTTGCATGTTATAATCCTTTGTTGCAGTTCGGTGCTGCTGATCTCTTGCTGCCTTTCTGCAGCCATTTCTTGCCTACATGCATTTCATGCATTTGTTCTAGCGATGGCTTCCTGGCATCTTTTTGGACAGATTTCCTGATGGACACCAGTGGATCATACCTTTATAATATGTTTTGAAAGAGCCACTTGTAGTGTTCTCGGATGGAGGCTTGTTTGACAATGGGACAACCCAGGAGCACCTTAAGAGATAAAGGAACAGATTGTTTTCACCCAGGATCCTGGCAATCATCCTTTAATAACAGCTTCAGGTTAAAAATATATATTTAAAAAAAAAAAATTTAAATCATCACATCTTTTGTAAGATTTTAGCTATTGAGTTAACATTTACTTAAACGCCCATAATTTTTCTACCTACACTATTGTTTTTTGATTAATAATAATTAAATATTATAATTCAAATGAATTAAAAGTACAAAGCGTAATAAATAGTTCACTGTCAAATTCAATTCATATCATAACCAGTTATGTCATAACCAAGTCATATTAATGTAATATTCTTATGTAGTAGCGTTAGCTTTAACCTTGCTTTTACAGTATGGTGGTACTGGTAATACAATTTTTGTTGGATGTACAGTGAAACTTTTATATCCACTTATATTTACTGTGCTTTTATTTATTTTTTACCTATGGTAGAAAATAATACACAAGTGCCCGTGTCTTTTGTTATAAAAAAAGGGATACCATATTTAGAATTTTTTTATACACATATTTTTAGGAAGTGTTATATCTGTATAAGACATAGGAGAAATATAAAAAAAAAAAAAAAAAAAAAACACGATACATTGTATTTACGCAGAATGAGTTCATAATGGGTTAATTTAATGTAAGCAAGCTGACATAGCATCAGATGCATGCATTCACCTCATTCCATGCTGTGTCATTTGGAGATGAGAACTTAACATTGGCATCACTGCCTTCTATTTAATGTGTCCCTTAAGATTCCCTGGGAAAAAGGAGTCACTCTCATGGAACTGCATCGCCTGTATGTGAAATGCTGGTGTAGATTTTTTTTTTTTATCAGTCTAACCTTCTGTGTTAATACATGAATGCTGGTACCAACTTACAGGGATGCCAGATGATCAGTGCAGAATGAAGGTCCCTGGGGAATGCATCATGTGGTTCTCTGCCCTGTGACGTCACCAGCAGATGGCATGGGTACCAGCTCTGGCAGTTGGCATCAATGTCACTTTTTTAGAGATCAATGAGATACACACATATCTAGACTCCTGGAGATGATGCGACATTCGGACTAATTTAGAAGACAAAAAAATGAAAACTGCTTGCTAATTTAAACAAGTCTGGAGGTAATTTTTTTACAGCTTTAACATATTTATCTTGCATACTATGTTAGAGGGTACTATAGCTATTGTTTGTGATTGTTTATTGTCATTCCATTCATTATCAAGTCATATGGTTCTTTACTGAAAAGACAATAATGTCTCCTTCAAACGACAACAGTATAGCTTGCATGTTTAAACTTGGTCTATGTCTTCTGAATTTTCTAATGAAAAGACTGCTTTATAAAATGCTCATGTGATAAGAGAAATATTGTTTTTTTTCTTTATTTTTGATTTGATGCTTGTTATATAACTGTATAGGCATTTAGTATATGGAAAGGAAATGACATGCTACTTTATATTTTCAGGGAGCATTTGTTTTTAAATGCTTGCACACAGTAAATTAGTGGAGATTTGTTAATGAATAATTTTTGAAGATATTCCCAAAATGAAGGTTGCTATTCATCTCTGTCGCTAACATTTGCAATTTTAGAATAGTTTATATGCAATAACCATGGCAGATCTTTTAGACAAAGTAAAATCAGTAGATGTCACAATGTTTATCTATATAGTTTAAAGGACAATTTCTTAGCAGAGAGTAACAATAGGTAGGAACTGAATTTCTTGGAAAGTGCATTTTCTCAATGCTTGTTGTAAGCACAGTTTGCCAGTTCTGAACAAGTTTTTATTATTAATTAAATATATATATATATATATATATATATATATATATATATATATATGAGGAAATATTGCCAGCAATAATTGTGTCTTTTGTCGGATGGTTATTTATCAGTAATATGGCTACATATGGTTTTGTCATTTCAGGGGATTTTATTCTAAGCAGCAATGTTAACACTTCCTTTTGATGAATCTGTTGTGATGACGGAATCGCAGCTTTGTAAAAAATATGCACGGGAAAGTGAAGATCAAAAAGCAGCAAAGAAACCAGAAAGCTGCTCTAAACAGCTAGTGTCCCATGGGAAAAATATCAAAAGGTCCCCTGAAGAGGAAACAGAGCAAGACGAAGAGGAAGAGGACAAGGAGGAAGAAGATGAAAATGGATTGCCAAGAAGGAGGGGGCCAAGGAAAAAAAAGATGACCAAGATTAGGATTGAAAGGATTAAAGTAAGACGAGTTGAGGCTAATGCAAGAGAAAGGGGTCGGATGCATGGGCTCAATGATGCATTGGACAATTTACGGAAAGTTGTACCTTGCTATTCCAAGACACAAAAGCTTTCTAAAATAGAAACCTTGAGGCTGGCCAAAAACTACATTTGGGCTCTGTCTGAGATACTCAGGATTGGGAAGAGGCCAGATCTTCTCACCTTTGTTCAAAATTTATGCAAAGGTTTGTCCCAGCCTACCACAAATTTGGTGGCTGGGTGCCTGCAGCTTAATGCCAGAAGTTTTCTCATGGGTCAGAGTGGAGACTCAGTGCATCATGGAAGATCTCCCTACAGCTCTATTTACCCTCCTTATCACAGTCCTGAGATTAGTACCCCACCAGGTCATGGGAGTCTTGACACTTATAAGACAGGAAAACCTTACAATTACTGTAGTGCTTATGAATCCTTTTATGAAAGCACTTCTCCTGAGTGCACCAGCCCTCAGTTTGAAGGTCCCTTAAGCCCTCCCTCTATGAACTATAATGGGATATTTTCCCTGAAGCAAGAAGAGGCCTTGGACTATGGGAAAAATTACAATTATGGCATGCATTACTGTGCAGTGCCAGGCAGGGGTCCCCTCGGGCAGAGCTCTATGTTCAAGTTGCCTACAGACAGCCACTTCCCTTATGACTTCCATCTGCGCAGCCAGTCTCTCGCCATGCAAGATGAATTAAATGCAGTTTTTCATAATTAATGAGGAAAATGAATATAAACAGTGGTCAATCACCTCCCTCCCCCCTTCTAATTAAGATAAAGCAGATGCTTGTTCACACAGTAATTGACACGGCTTGATTAAGGTATCACCGCAGTCCCGAAAGTGTGTTTTAAACTTCTGTGGTCTTGCTTGTTTGTTTTTTAACCCATCTGTAAAAGCCAGATCCAATGCTATATTTTACCTTATGATTTTATTTTAGCATTTTACTTGAAGACTGTATTTAATTCATGCACTAAAAGGATATTTTATGTTCATTTGTTAAAAAGAAACTTTGTTGACGTTATGTGTAAAAATAAAGAAATGTACACTATTACTATTCCAATGTCTATCTTGATTGCACACAGACAATTTAAAGCAATCACATAATAAACTGTTTTCTGCCAGAGGGGCCTGTAAGCAATTGCAATGAAATGCCTTAAAGGCCTCATTTAAAATGAACAGATTAGTGACTGCATAACAATACACAATTGAAGCTCATTAATCTCAGAATAGGAAAGTTGAGACTGAACACGAAAAGTTCATCAGATGAAATATAATAACAAATGGTGTCAAAACTGCTATTACTAGCTTCAAAAAAATCTAAGCTGTTCCCTAGCTCAGAATAGTAAATTAGTGGACGCAGATGGCTGGGGATCCAGTGTAAGATTTTGCATTTTTAATTAATAGGTGTTACAGACCATCTCACTAAAATGCATCACTACTTTGCACAGATTAAATTAAATATAAAATACCATTAGGAGTGTTTTTCATGATGCTACTGTTACACCATATGTCAGTATTTAAGAAAAACTTATTTTTCAAACATAAATATTATTGCTGCTCTGCATATATATATAAAGCACATTTTAAAGTAAATAAGAATAATTAATTACAAATGATCGGTTTAGGAAACATTATAAATTGTTTCCTAACATTTATCTAATAAAAAACATAAACACTGACATAAATAAGTTTATTAATTATGAATTCTAAACAACCCCTTTAATATGTGCTGTGATTTCAAGCTTCAATTCTTTTAATTTGTATATTAAACATGGCTTTTTGAAAAGTTGAATTTATTAAGTCCTTTGTGATGTACTAATTGACCAAAATAAAAAGTATTTGCTGCATTTTGTATGTTTTCGTCCAACTTTGCAGAAACATTTGAACAATAACGTCACAGATTTTAAAGGCCTTTGAGAGACCTCATCATGGTTTGTATTTCGTTAAGGATAGCTGGTCAGCCGCCTTATATAAACATGTCCGATACAGTAATTTTTAAGTTTAAGAGATGCTAATTGTTACTTTTGAGACTATAAACACGTTTTTAAAACCTAGGCCTCTCTATTGTACGTACACTGTAATAAGTTTTAAAGTTGGAAACATTTCTAATTGATTTAGATAAGCCGCCATGCTATAAATAGCTATTTCACTGTATAATAATTGGCAACAAACATACACTGGCAAACTTAAAACTATAAGTTTGTTTTTGAATGTCATGTTAACCTTTGTTAGATATCACCTGTGAGTTTTGACATGAACACTGTGATTTGCAAAAATGTCATTATTGTTCATGATTGAATGTTTTTTTTTCTTACAAAGGTACCACTATCCTCTGTAAACTATGTGTAAATTCACATATATGTAGGGTATAAAAAAAAGATTTTATGTTTGTCTGAATGGGCACCATAATGGTTAAAGTGCTAAGACATACCGTATATAAAATGTGTACCATATACAGTACAATTCAGAAGTGACAGACTAAAGGGAGTGCATTACAAACTGATTTCTTTAACCTAGATTAAATTCTAATCTCAAATTAAGTCATATCACAAGAAAGGAAAATAACCCTTAATCTGACTAGGCGTTGAAGTGAACACAGGTCTGCTGGGCCTACATGAACATATGCTCTCCCTTTAGTTTGATAGTTGAATATATGTTGCTTACATTCATTGTTCTGTTTATTTTGACCTAGTGACCAAAATAATAATTATTTCTTGGAACAATGAATGGCACAGTAAAAAAAAAAAAAAAAAAAGGTTTAAATAGGGCTGAGCAAGATTAAAACAGACACTTTTTATAGAGACAGTTAGATCTGAACATGTTTGTTCTGCTTTACCAATTCTCTTTAGAGATATGAGTAACATATGACGTATTTATAATTAGTATGTGCAAAAGTACTGCAATTGGTTTTACATTCTCTATTCAATAAATGTGCCAGCTAATGCTACAGTTACAATTCAAGTTGAAGCAATAGTGAAAACATAACATTATATGGGATGATTCAGGAAAAGATTAAAAAAGCTTAATATTTCGAATGCTAATTCTGATGCAATAGCATGCAATCTTATATATATATATATATATATATATATATATATATATATATATATATATATATATATATATATATATATATATATATTTATTATGAACAGATACTTTATGGAACAGAACATTGAGGAAATGGTCTGGTCTGCAGTTTGCAAATCCACATGTTGCTATTGCTTTTTAAAATTTTAGCTTATTGGAGTTAATGTATGACAAATACAGTTCTAATTTTACACTATTAGATGGAATTGTTGGATTTGCAATACGGCATACATAACAAATCAAAAAGGACAACATAGCATACATGCAATATAATAAGCAGGGACAAAACTAATCACGTCAAATTTCAGATGATAATTTAAGTCCAAAATGTAGCTATATATTTAGCTTAATAAAGACATTTTTTCTGGTGTGAGAAATATATGTAAACAACATAAACTGTTGGAAGGAAAATTCTCCAGAAATGTATCAGCCAATTAATGCAGGTTTGCGCAAATCTGAGGTTATGTCAATAAATGGTAGTTACAATGCTCAGTTCTTAACTACTCTTTACAAATAAAGATAAGACATAAAATTATTAGTTCTGAAGTATAGAAATTTGTTCAGTAGGGGAAAACTTTTCAGTCAAAATAGACTACATATAAAAAGCTTGTTTGTGAGATAAAATCAATCAAAACCTAAGAAAACAATATTTTAGTACTATACTAAGAACTAAAAAAATATAAAAAATATATATATTTTATTAATGGCTACTTACATTATACTAAAAAGTCTGTAATATTTAGATTATAAATAGCTTATTTCTGTTTGAAGCTCAGGTATCATGTTAATAAATTCAATACTTCTAAACTTCTTAATAAGATCACAATTAAAAAAATATATATTTTTACCCCTAAGATAATTAATATTCTAATCAGTTAAACAATGAATGCATTGTTGGAGGTGATGTTACAACAGAATGTTACAAAACATTCAGGACTTTAAACAACTAAAATGTACAGTACATAAAATATGCTGAATGAAATAATTTTGTACTGCTGTGTCATTTCTGTAAAAAAGAATAATATCACAATTTTAAAAGTTTCAAATATGATTCAGTACATTTAATGCGTATACGTTTTTAGATATATTAAACAGAAATGTGCACATTAATAAAAAAATATAGAAATACAGCGTCCACATACATATAAATATTGTGTATTTGTTTAACAAAATATAAAAATAATAAAGGGTCATGCTTGTGTTTTGTAAAGCTAAAAATCGTAACTCTTACAATACTTCAGTATTGTGTTGTCCAGGACATAATGACGTGACCAAGTTGTAACAGCATGGGCTCTGTACGTGCATTCAGACAAGTGCATTCAGAGAGCAAAATAGAATTAACCCTGAAGTATGGCTTAACCACCCCAAAGCATGCATAATATTTTAGAAGCTGTTAGGAATGAACCAATTTCCAAGTAAGCCATACCTATACAAGTTAAAAATGCTAATCCTTTGTCTCTCCATCTGCTGTGTTCTCACAGAAACACAAGAAAGCATGCTCATTAATGTGCCAATTCACAGTTATAAACACAATAACTGTTGTTCACTAAACAGTAAATCTTTTCAATATATAAATAAAAAAATCAGTATATCACATAATCTTTCTTATGCTTACATTTTTGTACTGTGAAAGCCATTTTTGATCCTAACATTGTTTTTAACTATTGTACTTTTTTGTTAAAATTAAAAACCTTTTAAACATTGGATGCATTAAAAATAAATGTTTTGATGCAGGTCCAACAAACCTTTATTCAATTCAAACATACAGTTGGTTAGTTTGATTTAAATACAAAGTAAGGTTTTGAACAAGTTTCTTTTTTTTATCTTTCCCAATCAAGCTTGTGTGTTTCCAGAATACTTTAAGAATAAATAACCCCCTTGACAAATATTATTTTATTACATTTTTAGTATTTTTGCAAAAATGGCTAACATTTTCTCATAAGAATATATTTTTTGTTTTTTCGAGTAAACAACTAATCAGCAGATTCTGCACATATGTTCTCTGCCAGAAGGAAATGGCTTCACTGTTTTTCATTCAAGATGACACATTCAAATGTCAGCAATTGTCAGTGTCTGAAATCTGCTGCTGTAACATTATTTTGTTAAGTGAAATGTGATTTTGCCATTGTTGGGTATCTAAAGTTTACATTTCCAGGACTGCTGCACTATAGTCAGTAAGTAGTCTTTTCAGATTAATTTTACAACAACTTGTATTTTTAATCAAGATTTGTTTTTTTTTGTATACTATAAACTATGCTGAAAGCTTAGGTTAATTATTTCCTAATTACTTTTTTGTTCAATATGGCATACTGCTGTATTTTTGGTCTGAATTGTCTCTAGTAAACTAAAGGGAAAATGTTGACAAAGATGTTTTTATAGCATATACATCTTAATTTTCAACTCTTAACGGTTTACGAAAATGTATTATATAATATTTTCAATTTTTGGTTGTGGTATCTTATCCCATCCCTTGACTACATCCACTTTGCTTTAAAAGAAGTCAATTTCCCCACCTCCCACACACATACACATGGAAGATTGTTCAGTGGAGGGTGGCATGTATGGTTGTCTCTGTAAACATGCTTCCCCTTTAGCACATCAGAAGCCAACAGCATGCAGTTCAGATTGTATTTTTAAACTCTTCTCATCCACCAGCATTGGAGGAAGAATGCATAGAGACTATTGCCCCCCCCCCTCCCCCCGCCATTTAGCAAGCTTCTGGGGAGATGAGGCAGCTTTTACAAAGCAAACAGACAGAGTGAAGGTGAGAAGAAGGAGGAGGCACAGATGGACTTCAGACACTATTGGACCATGCCACCCACTTGGCATGGATTCAGCAAATATGGTCCCATTGCATCACAGTGGTAATACTGCATCATTTTAGCAACAGGCATGATAAAGACATAGGAGATCTGAGAGGGTTTCTAAGAACAAGGCATTTTTTCACTGGAGGCTCAAGCTAAAAGTTTGCATAAGGCCTCTTATAGCTTAGCTAAGGATGACCATTTGAAAATATTTGAAAATGTTCATTTCCCTTTTCTAGTCTGAATCTGCACAAATCCTAGAAATGTAATAAAAATATATAGATCTATATTAGGTGATCATTTGGTGTACTAAGTCATAGTCCAATGATCTTTGGCATAGGAATTGGTGATTTAGGTCTATCTGACAAAAAGCTATATGCTTCTTCTCTGTCTTCAAGCATCACTATCTTTGCACTAGAATGATATGGGATCACTCGTTCCTTGTCACAGTGACAAAACACTATGTAAAATCATTTTGAAAGTTGATTGCTTTTACCCACACTTGTTATGCCGAGTACACACAACCGGACTTTCTGGCAGTCTAGGTCCAATGGAATCAGTCCGTCGGACATTCCAATTGCTCGTGGGCTAATCCGATCATTTTTCATTAAAAAAATCAGACTGACCTAGAAATAGAACATGTTTCAAATCTGTACAATGGACTCAATTCCTATTGGGAAAACTATTCGTCTGTATACTGGTCCGACGGACGAAATACGACACAAGGGAAGCTTGTCAAGTCTGTTGGTTCGGAAGTCCGCCGTAACTCCGCCGAAAGTCCGTTGGGAAGACCTTTTCTGCCGGAAAGTCTGGTCATGTATACACAGCATTAGACTGATGAGACCAGCGCTCTTCATTTGACCACTGAGATTGTGTAGTTTAACAGGAAGAACAATATATAACACTTCTCTATTAAGGTAAGAGTTACTTGAGCATCAGATTCCCCCCATATGACATCATCTTAAGCTAAATCTGAGTTTATCAATTTTCCTAGACATTAACAAAACCCGTTAATATGAAGCGAGTATGCTACAATTTGCCACTCTTCATAGGATAATGATAGTTTGCAATTATATTTATTATAATCTGCAAAAGAGTGCACATTATTTTTATTTTTTTAATAAAGTACTGCATTGCTGTAATCATTATATCTGATGGTATTACAATGCCATTGCCATTAAGTACTATTTTTGATGGTCACAGCATATATATATATATATATATATATATATATATATATCTATATATATATATATATAGATATATAGATATATATACCGTATATACTCGAGTATAGGCCGACCCGAATATAAGCCGAGGCCCCCAATTTACCCCCAAAAAAACTGGCAAACTTATTGACTCGTGTATAAGCCGAGGGTGAGACATGCCTGTCCATCCCTGTGTGTGTGTCCGTCCATCCCTGTGTGTCCGTCCATCCCTGTGTGTCCGTCCATCCCTGTGTGTCCGTCCATCCATCCCTGTGTGTGTGTGTGTCCATCCATCCATCCATCCCTGTGTGTGTGTGTCTCCATCCATCCATCCATGTGTGTGTGTGTGTGTGTGTGTGTGTGTGTGTGTGTGTATGTGTGTGTGTGTGTGTGTGTGTGTGTGTGTGTGTGTGTGTGTGTGTGTGTGTGTGTGTGTCCAGCCTACCTGTGTCCCGAGCCTTTGTCCCGAGCCTCCGTCCCGTGCCTTGCCTCCTTGCCTCCGTCCCGTGCCGTGCCTTGCCGCCGTGCCTTGCCTCCGTCCCGTGTCGTGCCTTGCCTTGCCTCCGTCCCGTCCCGTCCCGTGCCGTGCCTTGCCTTGCCTCCGTCCCGTGCCCTCTTCGTCGGCGCCTCGGCGGCCATTGTAAAATTCAAAAGCCTCCGCCTTCGCCTGTGATAGGCGGAACACTGAATTTCCCAGCAGCCTGTGTTCCGCCTATCACGGACATCGTATCATCCTCGTCCGTAGTACGAGGATGATACGATGTCCGTGATAGGCGGAACACAGGCTGCTGGGAAATTCAGTGTTCCGCCTATCACAGGCGAAGGCGGAGCCGGAGGCGCGGCTTTTGAATGATAGAATGACCGCTGTCTGTCTGCTCGACACGCTGATCGAGCGGGCAGACAGCGATGACTCGAGTATAAGCCGAGGGGGGCACTTTCAGCCTCAAAAAAGAGGCTGAAAATCTCGGCTTATACTCGAGTATATACGGTATATCATTTCTATTTTTGTGGTGAATCTAAAAACATATAACGTAAAAAAAGGAAGGAATTAGACCAGCATCTAAAATTGTGTCTTTTTAAAAACATAATATGTGGAAAGGCATCTATCTTTCACTGTGCTAATTATGCAGTTACAAGTGCAAATGTTGCTATTTCTGCTTAAGAGATATTTGGATCCAGGGACAGATTTACATTTAGAAATTGTAAAAATAGGATCTCTGGTATTTTAATGATTTAACTTCCAATGCCTTCAAGTCTCTCTAAACTATAAAACTAGAAAAACATTTTCCTGTCTTTTAAAAAAATGTCAGTAGGACAGGAAGTGATTAGGGATAAGCTAATGGAGGTTCGGTCAACTCAGCAGGAAGTCCCCAACCTTGAATAAAGTGCTAAACCATAATAAATTCTGATGGTGAATCTTGAAATTTTTTTTCCCCTTTTTTTCAAGGCTGATTTGCATGCATTTGTTCTAAAAAAAAAAAAAAAAAAAAAAAAAAAGGTATGGGTAGCTAAAAAATATTCTACACGTCTGCCCCATAGCAAGTGCTTGCTATGGGGGCATGAAAAAAGAGGGGTGACTAGTGCGCACAACCTCACTTCAGAAAATGAAGGGAAGATGCCAACATATAAAGTGATCTCACACAGTAAAGTACAATCATTTCAAATGGTATGTGGCGCTACCCACCCTGGGGAAACCCCAAATAAATACTAATAGGACTAAATAAAATAAATACTGAAATGAATAATAATCTATATCAATCTTCCAAATCAATCTTCAAGATATATGATAGATGATTAAATATAGATAATTACATTAAGTGTATAAAATTAATCTAAAGATCTAAAGTGCAAAATAATATATCCTTATGTGCAATAATCCATAAATGTGCAATCTTCACAATAAAGTTCCTCCAATATATAACATAAAGTGCAATAATGTGCTAATGAATAACATAAAGTACAATGCTGTTCTAATTGTGTGCTAAAAACTTATTTAAAGTGCAATCTGTGACACATAAATCCGTGACAGAAAAATAAAAATAAAATAAAAATTTAAATAATAAAGAAACAGGTTCCAATAGTTTAAGAAAAATGCAAAAAGACACACTGATCTTCTTCTCAATAGTTCATCAAACCAATGTTTGAAAGAAAAAAACTATGTGCAATAGGTGTTAAAAAAGTGCCGATTCATGCATCCAATATGATCCATGCAATCCAGGGTGCGCCTCACTGTTTCCCCCAGCCTCTTACCTCAATAGGCAGCCCCTACATGCCTAGTTGCGCTGTGTATATGTAGCCAATTCTCCCAATCGATCGATCAATCTCCTGTATTCAGTTCTTCATTAAGCTTCACGGGAGTGCTCCGATCTCAGAATTACTGGTTCCCAGTAATGGGTGAAAGGAAGAAGGGATAAGGGGCTCCAATGTGTAGTAACTCAACTAATAATTTTATTTGCAACAAATATCGACTTACATTTAAAATACAGGTAAAAACAATGAAGATATGGGGTACTTCCGGTCTCGGCCATGACTGGAAGTGACAACGACACCTGGCTTCTCGCTGATGCATTGCATCACTGATCACGTGACTTTCTCAAAGGGAAAGTCATGTGGACAGTGACGCAACACGCCAGAGAGGAGCCAGGTGTCGTTGTCACTTCCGGTCGCACCCGAGACCGGAAGTACCCCGTACTTTCATCATTTGTACCTGTATTTTAAATGTAAAGCCCCATACACATTATCAGATTTTCTGCTGATTTTTTCCTTCAGATTTACCAAAACCATATAATATGAGGTCAAACCTTAGGGGTTTCAATTTATATGCAATCAGGTAGGCCCTTGTACTACATGGTTTTGCAAAATCTGAAGGAAAAAATCAGCAGACAATCTGATAGTGTGTATGGGGCTTAAGTGGATATTTGTTGCAAATAAAATTATTAGTTGAGTTACTACACATTGGAGACCATTATCCCTTCTTCCTTTCATCCATTACAGGGAACCGGTAATTTTGAGATCGGAGCACTGCTGTGAAGCTTATTGGAGAACTAAATACAGGAGATCGAACGTTCTTTGGCAGCATTGGCTACATATACACAGCGCAACTAGGCCTGTAGAGACTGCTTATTGCGGTGAGAGGCTGGGGGAAACAGTGGGGTGCACCCTGGATTGCATGGATCATATTGGATGCATGGATCGGCACTTTTTTAACACCTATTGCACATAGTTTTTTTCTTTCAAACATTGGTTTGATGAACTATTGAGAAGATGAGTGTGTCTTTTTGCATTTTTCTGAAACTATTGGATCCTGTTTTTTTATTATTTAATTTTTTATTTAATTTTTATTTTTTGTTTTTCTGTCACGGATTTCACTTTAAATAAGTTTTTAGCACACATATGTTTTTTGTGCACAATCTGGACTACTTGCACATTGATTTAATATTTTTGCACTTTACTGTGTTCTTATGAATTAGAACAGTATTGCACTTTATGTTATTCACTAGCACATTATTGCACTTTATGTTATATATTGGAGGAACTTTATTGTGAAGATTGCACATTAATGGATTATTGCACATAAGGATATCTAATTTTGCACTTTAGATCTAGATGAATTTTATACACTTGATTTAATTATCTATATTTAATCATCTATCATATATTTTGAAGATTGATTTGGATGGAAGATTGATATAGATTATTATTCATTTCAGTATTTATTTTATTTAGTCCTATTAGTATTTATTCGGGGTTTCCCCATGGTGGGTAGCGCCACATACCATTTGAAATTGCTATGGGGGCAGACACAGAAAAGGAAGAGCCAAGATCACCAGTGGGAACCAATACATTTTTGTTAAGGGCTGCTATTATTTTAATAAAAAAAAAATTGCATTTAAAACAACTTTATGACCCCTTTCACATTGAGCAAAACCGGGCGTCAGTGGTAAAGCGGCGCTATGTGGCCACTAGTGGGGTGGTTTTAACCCCCGCTAGCAGCTGAAAGGGGTAAAATCCACGCGCAAAATGGCGCTGCAGTGGCGCTTTGCCGGTGGTATCACAGCGTTTTCAGTGGGCACGAGCAGCGGAGGAGCGGTGTAGGAGTTGTGCAAAGAAGCTGCCGCTGCAAAGAAGCTGGTGGCAGGACTTTTTGTGACACCCTGCCAGCGCAGCGTCCCAGTGTGAAAGCACTCAGGCTTTAACACTGGGTTTGCAGCTGAGGCTTTTTTCAGGTACTTTACAGGTGCTATTTTCAGCGCTGTAGCACCTGAAAAATGCCTCAGTGTGAAAGGAGTCTAAAACTGCATGTACAGTTAGGGATGTAGTCCTTTAAATGTAACATTTGAAGAAATGGGTAAAAAATCTGACATGCATTTTCTTTTAAATTTAAACCAGACCCTTATCTAGGCATGCAGAAAGGCAGGACGCCTCCCCTCTCTACATCTGATGGGATTGCCTAGTATTAAGCACCCTCTGGACTGAAATTGTCGCCTTCCTTGAGTCACTAAACTGCTTTAGAATTGACTCCTCAGATGGCTCTTCTGGTAGTGGGATTAGAGGCTTGGCCTACCCCTCATTTGACTACACATATATTCTTTAAACAATGGGAGTTATGGCTTCCTGACCCTAGATGTCGTCTCCAGGACTTCTCCAGAGCCTTTCCAATCCTATGGAATGCCTTACCCCAATCTGCCCGCTTATCTCCTACTCTATTAGCTTTTAGATGATCCCTGAAAACACTTCTCTTCAAAGAAGCCTATCCTGCCCACAACTAACAAATATATTTTAATTTTCTCCATCACCTCATTCCCCACAGCTATTACCTTTTGTTCCACTTGACCCTCCCTTCTAGATTGTAAGCTCTAACTAGCAGGGCCCTCTGATTCCACCTGTATTGATACTGTAATGTCTTGCCCTATGTTGTAAAGTGCTGTGTAAACTGTTGGCGCTATATAAATCCTGAATAATAATAATAATAATGTCATCTTCCTCACTGATTTCCATACTATCTCTCAGCCCTCTCAATATCTACCGTATATACTCGAGTATAAGCCGAGATTTTCAGCCTCTTTTTTGAGGCTGAAAGTGCCCCCCTCGGCTTATACTCGAGTCATCGCTGTCTGCCCGCTCGATCAGCGTGTCGAGCAGACAGACAGCGGTCATTCTATCATTCAAAAGCTGCGCCTCCGGCTCCGCCTTCGCCTGTGATAGGCGGAACACTGAATTTCCCAGCAGCCTGTGTTCCGCCTATCACGGACATCGTATCATCCTCGTACTACGGACGAGGATGATACGATGTCCGTGATAGGCGGAACACAGGCTGCTGGGAAATTCAGTGTTCCGCCTATCACAGGCGAAGGCGGAGGCTTTTGAATTTTACAATGGCCGCCGAGGCGCCGACGAAGAGGGCACGGGACGGAGGCAAGGCAAGGCACGGCACGGGACGGGACGGGACGGAGGCAAGGCAAGGCACGACACGGGACGGAGGCAAGGCACGGCGGCAAGGCACGGCACGGGACGGAGGCAAGGAGGCAAGGCACGGGACGGAGGCTCGGGACAAAGGCTCGGGACACAGGTAGGCTGGACACACACACACACACACACACACACACACACACACACACACACACACACACACACACACACACACACACATGGATGGATGGATGGAGACACACACACACAGGGATGGATGGATGGATGGACACACACACACACAGGGATGGATGGACGGACACACAGGGATGGACGGACACACAGGGATGGACGGACACACAGGGATGGACGGACACACACACAGGGATGGACAGGCATGTCTCACCCTCGGCTTATACACGAGTCAATAAGTTTGCCAGTTTTTTTGGGGGTAAATTGGGGGCCTCGGCTTATATTCGGGTCGGCCTATACTCGAGTATATACGGTATTTGACTTGCGTGCCCTTTTTCCAGAGGAGCCATCTGTTGCACTATTTCAATGTAATAACTCAACATAGAATCCCCTCAAGCCACTTGTCACATACCTGTTAGTTTTAATAATTTTCTTTACGGGTCTGAAACCCTTGTTTAGCTCACCCCCACTATAGCTTATATCATGCTGCCCTGGGCAGTATTTATCTTTACTCTCTTTTTATTGAAGTCTTTGTTACAGATGTTAGTATTGTCAATTGCTTCTGTATGCGTGTTTGATTCAGGATTGTTCACACCCACTTTGTAACCTGTTATGGCTTTGTAATATTTTTTTTAGGAATCCAATAAAAAATGTATGTGAAAAAATTAATAAAAGAAAAGGCAGCGAGCAATGCACCTCTTCCTGAACTATACTAGACCACATGTCTTTCAACACTGGGGGGAACCTCTGGGGCCAAGGCTACCCCCTCTTGCAAAGGTGCCTAGTCTCAATGTTGAGGAACAAGGGCCTCTTCCAAACATTCTGGCACCCACAATGGATGTGTTTTTTTGGGTAGGCTTATAGGAATCTGGAACGAGGTTCCCCATGGGAATGAGTCCAGGGTACATAAGTACCCCTTATTACTCATTTACCAAAAAAGACAGCAATACTCAAGTAAGAGAGTCAAGCAGAGCATCCCTACTTCAGTAAAACAACTAAAACAGGGTAGCTCTGGTAACATTGATGAGCACCTGGAGGGATACAAAGAATATGGGCCACTCTATTGGAACTGGAGTACACTAGTAGCAAACAGAGAGGGGCTTCCCAAAGTGGTTTGGCCTTCTGGAGAAGCTAAGTGTTATTGGGGTTTGGCCCAGCTGCCTGAATGGCAGTTGCGACAGTGGAGGGCCTCTCATCTGGCTGCAGATCACTTGCCAAGCTACTCCTGCCTTATCAGGTGTGGCCTCTCTGAACTGCTTTAACTTAGTTAAATTGGCTTGCGCATATATCTGAGCATCAATCATGACCATCCCAGATAGCAAGAAATTGAGCTGCAAGTAAAAAAAAAACTACTTGCTAAGCTATTACTAAACTTGCCATGCTTCACAAGTGTGTTGCACAATTGCATCAAATCCACATTGCATAAATGTGGATGGCTGAGCATGACTGAGTATGTCTGAGTATGGCTGGATATGGCTGGGTACCAGCTGAGTATGGCTGGGTATGGCTGGATATGGCTGAGTATGGCTGAGTATGGCTTGGTATAGCTGGGTATGGCTGGGTACAGCTGAGTATCACTGGGGGTGGATTGGATGGTTGAGCATGGATGGATGGATGAGTATGACAGAGGGATGGCTGAACATGGATGTATGGATGAGTATTGCTGAGTATGGATGGCTGAGCATGGATGGATGAGTATGATAGAGGGATGGTTGAACATGGATGGATGGATGAGGCTGCAATGGGCACAGAATGGGGCATGATTCTAGGAGGATGTATGCACTCCCAGAGTTATCGAGTTGCACTGTAGCCATCATTTGGCTATGGCCCAGTGGTTAAACTGCAAAAACCCTGATTAATCCTACTGTTCACTGTCCCTCTCTTCTTGTCTGTGTTCCTGCTGCAGCCTGAGATTATATAGATCAGCTGTTGAGATCTACTGAGTATGCTCCAGCTTCAGTTCCCTTCTAAGTTGTTAATTTCATCTTTTTTTTCTGTCTCTGCAGCACCATGTTACTATAGAGACACACATGTGGGCATATAGACAGTGGCAAATGACACTCCCCTCCATTGTTGCAAACCCCCTGAAATGAAATTTACTTGCAGAAAGATAAAATGTACTGGTAAATATTTTTTTTAATGAATAAACCCATTTTTTACTGGCAAATAATTGTGACATGTACTGGCAGGGCCACATTTTTTACTGCCACTGCAAAAGAGGAACCTAGAATGGACGTTTTCAGTGCTAAACCATGTAAATATCAATATTTAAACAATAAACATGTAGCAGTGCTATTAGCAATGTCTTTAAGGTCAAAAGTCAAAAAACATATTTCTCCATTTACATGAAGGTCAGATTAATATAACCCAGCCAGCACAGAGATCCACCCATATATCGGAGTGTGCAGGATTCCCCCTTACAGTGCAAGGGAACTCTGACGTTAAGGGGAATTCTGCAGATCATGGTCCAAGGGGGAATGATGTAAGGGGGGGGGGGGGGGGATCACCCTATATCAGAGTCTACTGCATTCCCCTTTACATCAGATTTCCCAATTACATCAGGGTATGGCGCATTGCCCTTTACATCAGAGTTCTCCCTTGCACTGTTAGCTGAGAATCCTGCAGACTCTGATTTAAAAGGGAATGCCGGGGACTCTGATGTGGGGGGTGCGCTCTGGTGACCCCAAATCACCTTCCGCAGAATGAATACACTAAGGTAAGGGGGGAGGAGTTACTGATACAAGGGGAACCTTTATATCAGTGTCCCATTACATTATTGTATTCACTCCCCCCCTTTCATCAATGACACCCTCTTCAGACTGGCCTGGCGGCACTGTCACTGACCTCCTCTCAGGTGCACCATGCAGGGCTCAGTCAGACAGCTCCAGGTGGGAGGCTCTGTTTTTTTTCCTTAGTCTCATCTCCACAGTCTGACTGTGGATATGAGACTATCTGACTTCTCGGATAATCCCCATCCCAGCGTCACTTTCACTCTTGACTCCTCTCCAGACTCCCCCCTCAGACTGCAAACATGATAAAAAACAAGAGATAGTTGGTCAGAGGATGGCGGACAGGACACAGGAGGTGACTTCTCACATAATCCCCATTCCGGCATCACTCTCATTCTTGACTCTTCTCCATACTCCCCCCTCAGACTACAGACATGATAAAAAACAAGAGATGGTCAGAGGATGGTGGACAGGACACATGAGCTGACTTCTCCCATAATCCCCATTCTGGCATCACTCTCATTCTTGACTCCTCTCCAGACTCCCCCTTCAGACTGCAGACATGATAAAAAAGAAGACATGGTCAGAGGATGATGGACAGGACACAGGAGGTGATCAGAGGATGGCAGACAGGATACTAGAGGTGGTCAGAGCTTGGCAGACAGGATACCTAAGGTGGTCAGAGAATGGCGAACAGGACAGAAGAAGTGGTCAGAGGATGGCGAAGAGGACAGAGAAAGTGGTCAGAGGATGGCGGACAGGACACAGGAGGTGGTCAGAGGATGGCAGACAGGATACAGGAGGTGGTCAGAGGATGATGGACATGACAGAGGAGGTGGTCAGAGGATGGTGAAAAGGACACAGGAGGTGGTCAGAGGATGGCGGACAGGACACAGGAGGTGGTCAGAGGATGGCGGACAGGACACAGGAGGTGGTCAGAGGATAGCAGACAGAACACTACTCGAGGTGGTCAGAGGATGGCGGACAGGACACAGGAGGTGGTCAGAGGATAGCGGACAGGACACTACTGGAGGTGGTCAGAGGATGGCGGACAGGACACAAGGGATAGCAAGACAGGGATTGTGAACATCTGTAATCATGTACAATCACACCACTACCATTTTTATCTGATAACTGCTGCCTGTGGCTGTCTGTAGACATCACATAGATGGCATCCAGCCAAGGGATGGATGGATGTTGCTCCCAGGCCAGGGGTCCGGTGGTGGGACTCTCTAAGTTCAAATTGGTGTGTGTATGCACTCCACTCATTTACCAGGCAGGGGGCTGCAGCCAGGGCATTGGTCAGGGGGCCGTGTGTGTGTGTCAGTCCGTCAGCACTGTCCATTAATCTCTCTTGCGGTGATGGTGCATTGGTTCCACCAGTACTCCGGCTCCACTGTACTGTTCACAGATTGCACAGGCTCCTCCCCCATTATCCCACTCCACTTGGCGCCTGGTATTTTAAATTTTCTGGCCGTGGCCGTGTAGCGGGAAATGCAGCTTGTGGCATGACAGCATCAGCAGGTGGGAGCAGACTGGGCGGCACGGACTCAGGATCGGATCGTCTCGGGAATTCCGGAACTGCACACGCGCAGTTCACACCCACGACGATCGCAGCCATTTTTACTGGCACTTTTCTGCTCCTATGGGCTTTCATGGGCAGAAGAAAAGTGCCTGTTTTTACAGCCGGTTGGCAACACTGGCAACACTGCTCCCCTCCCTCCCTCCTCCTTCTCCATGTCCTCATGTTGCTAAACACTATGTGGGCAGGATATAGGATGGAAATTGATGGAGGTTTCACCTTCCTGTTAGTCCCGGCACATACACTCCATAAACACAGGCTGGCGGAGAATGGCACAACCTGTAATTGACATAACCTCCTCCATATTCCTTTACAGTGTAAACAAAGTGAAAGCTATTGTCAACTTAAATTCCCACTACACCATATTATTGTAAAAAAATTATAAACATTTGCTTTAACCACTTACCCACTGGGCACTTAAACCCCCTTCCTAACCAAACCAGTTTCGGTGCTTTCACAATTTGAATGACAATTACTCAGTCATGCAACACTGTACCGATATGACATTTTTGTCCTTTTTTCCCCACAAATAGAGCTTTATTTTAGCCCTTGTACACATGGTCGGACATTCCGACAACAAAATCCGTCTGATTTTTTCCGATGGATTTTGTCCAAAACTGGTGTTGCATACACACGGAAATCATAGTATATTGCATTTCCACTGTGTAGCATTGTGACTGCTGAGCGGTTCTGCAGCGATACTACAAAGAGTGACAAATGCAATTAGAAAAAAGTATTATAACTGGTGTGATAGCCCCCAAAAACGACAGATTGAAGTGGGGTGTTATATACCTTCTTCCACATATACTGCACTTCTCTAGAGACTTTTGTCACAGGGTCATTTAAAAAATGGCAGGCAGAGGAAGAGGCATGCCCTTCCGCAGGGGTGGTAGGGGTAGGGCAGGAGCAACAGGCTTGAGCCAAAGTGGGAAATTGCAGAAGGTGCGTTTGATTACGTCAAAGGACACACCAGACTTGGTTGAGTGGCTCACTCAGCCTTACTCTTCTGCACCCTCCTCATCCTCTCGATCTGCACCCTCTTCTTCACTCTCTGCTGTGTGCACCCCCAAAGACACTATCACCAACACCACCACCATATACCCTCCGCTTGAGTCACAGGAATTATTTTCCGATCCATCACAAGACATTGCTGATGTGCAGCCACTCTTGGCATTGGATCAGGAAGAGGAGGTAGCAACAACCGCCACTTAGCAGTCTGATGACAGTACCCAGATCAGCCCAAGGAGGAGGTTGGTCCCCGGTGTTGCTGCCTACTCCCAGATCTCTAATTATAGTGGTGGGGAAAGTGACGTTGATGATGGGGAGGAGAGGAAGGTAAGGGGAGTTCAGAGGGAGATATGGACCAGCAGATAGGGAAGAGAAGCAGGCGGAACTTACATTGCACATGAGGGACAAACCAGACTGCTAATACATCAGGAGTGAGGCATCAACCATGTACGGTCACATCTGGCGCTCCTAGGACGCCGGCACTGCATGTGTCCGCTGCTGACAATAGTGTTACCATCTGCAGCCTTTGCAGTCAACGCATAAGTCGCGGTAAGCCAAACACTCACCTAGGGACGACCGCCTTAAGAAGGCACATGAGCTGCCATCACTGAGCCCAGTGGGAACAACGGAACCCACAAAGCCACAATTCAGGCTCTCACCATCCAGCCTCTTCTACTTCTCCTCTCTCCTCAGAATTGTCCTTGACTCCACCTTCCATCATGCCGTCCTCACGTTTTTCTGGAAAAAGGCAGGATTCCGTGGGCCAAATGTTCGAGCGTAAAAAAATGATGATGCCGGATAACCCTCTTACCCAACGGTTGACCGCTGGCTTGTCAGAACTGATAGCCTGCCAACTACTGCCATATAAACTGGTGGACTCAGAGGCCTTTTGAAAATTTGTGGCGATTGGAACACCACAATGGAAGGTCCCAGGAAGGAAGTATTTCTCACAGAAGGGCATCCCAGAGCTATATGGCCATGTTCAGCGGCAAGTGAATGTATCTCTGGCATACAGTGTCGGTGCCAAGATACATCTGACCACAGACACGTGGTCTAGCAAACACAGGCAGGGAAGGTATATATAACTTTTACTGCCCACTGGGTGAATCTTCTGACGGCCGTCAAGCATGTAACCCGTGGCATCCGTGTAGATTTGGTTTTACCACCACGGATTGCATGCAGGCCTGGCTCTTCTTCTCCTCCTCCAACTCCATCCTCCTCCCTCTCCTCCTCAGCTGACTCCTCCTTTTCCGCTGCTAGCGTCTCTTCCACTGCGCCGCCCAAGATCCCCAGAACCTATTCGACATGCCAGGTGAGACGTTGCCATGCTGTGCTGCGTCTGTTGTGCCTGGAAGCCAAGAGCCACACTGGCCCTAAACTCCTTTCAGCTTTGTGTTCACAGGCAGATCAGTGGCTAACACCGCTCAATTTGACAGTTGGTAAAGTAGTGTGTGACAACGGTGAAAATCTGCTTAGTGCATTGAAACAGGGCAAAATTACACACGTGCCATGCATGGCATACGCCTTAAACTTGGTTGTGCAGCAATTCGTTATCAAATACCCTGAGGTCCAGGACATCTTGCGGCAGGCAAGGAAAATCTCAGCCCATTTCAGAAGATATTACACGGCCATGGCTCGCCTTGCTGACAATCTGCCGGTCAGACGTCTTATTTGCGATTGCCCGACGTGATGGAACTCAACCTTCTATATGCTTGATAGGCTGCTCCAGCAGAAATGTGCAGTTAATGACTACCTGTATGAACTCTGCGGCAGAACAGGTTCTAGGGAGCTTGTTTTTTTTTCATCGCGCCAGTGGCTGCTCATGCGTGATGCATGCAGACATCTGCGGCCATTTGATGAGATCACCATACTGGTCAGTTGCAGCCATGGCGCCATCAGTGACATCGTACCTTATGCCTTTTTTATGGAGCGTGCATTGCGTCATGTTATTGATCAAGCCGTGGAGGAGTAGGAGCAGGAAGATGAGGAAGTCGCAATGCTGGAGGAATTCCCAGGGGGGCTACTCTATCTGAGACAAGTCAACAACAGAAGTCTGTAGAGGAGTCAGAGGAGGATGGTGCTAGGGCGGATGAGGGGGAGCAAGAAGAGCATGCTTTAAAACTTACTGGGATCCCTGTTGTCCATGGATGGGGAGAGGAGAACGAGGAGGATGACATTATCCTGGATGATGAGCAGGGGCCAGGCTACCACACGGCTTACAGTTTAGTGCAA
The DNA here is from genome assembly GCF_037356315.1 of Lithobates pipiens. Lineage (NCBI taxonomy): Eukaryota > Metazoa > Chordata > Amphibia > Anura > Ranidae > Lithobates > Lithobates pipiens. The sequence goes on from NW_027507764.1 coordinate 221,367,481, forward strand.
ATGGGGGCCTTCATGCTCCAGTGTTTTAACAGGGATTTCGGTATAAAAAGCATAAAGGTCAAGGACCAGTACTGGGTGGCAATGTACTTAGACCCCCGATACAAACACAAAATGGTGGAAATGTTACCACCATCACAGAGGGCTGTCAGAATGGAGCACTTACAGGCCTTGCTTAGAGAAATGCTGCATTCTGCTTTTGCGTGCACTGACAGAGGAATTCCCACTCCCAGAGAAAGAGTTCCGGGTACCAATCCAACAGCGCCTGCAAGAAGAGGGCAGTTTGAAGATGTGTTGGTCACTTCTGATATGAGATCATTCTTTCAGCTTACCCATTGACAGGTCTCATCTGGATCCAGCATCAGGGAACACCTAGACCGACAGGTGTCCGACTACATCGGGTTAACGGCCGATGTGGATGCTCTGAGAAGTGATGAACCCCTGGACTACTGGGTGGGCAGGCTTGACCTCTGGCCAGAGCTTTCCCAATTTGCAATGGAACTGTTGGCTTGCCCCTCATCCAGTGTCCTGTCCGAAAGGACGTTCAGCGCAGCAGGGGGGATCGTGACCGATAAGCGCACTTGCCTAGCTCACGACAGTGCTGACTACCTCACATTTATGAAAATGAATGAGGCATGGATCTCTGAGGAATTCAACACATGTGACCTATAGACCATGTATATTCATAGCTCTATAAACGATTTATATAATCTAGCACACTGACCTTTTTTCTACCTTTGGCTCACTTCCTTGTACAAAAAAAGCACACCGTACTATATGCCCATACCTTCCTGTTTGAAAAGGTTGAGCGGTGTCATATTTTTGGGTCGTGCAGCGAGTTGCTGGTATCATTGCTGGTGTCAGTGCTCTCTATCTCAGTGCTGGTGTGGTGTCAGTGCTTTCTCTATCTCGGTGCTGGTGGCAGTGCTCTCTCTCTATCTTAGTGCTGGTGTGGTGTCAGTGCTCTCTATCTCAGTGCTGGTGTGGTGTCATTGCTCTGTATCTCGGTGCTGGTGTGGTATCAGTACTCTCTATCTCGGTGCTGGTGTCAGTGCTCTCTATCACGGTGCGGGTGTCAGTGCTCAGTCTCTATTGCAGTGCTGGTTTCAGACAGTGAGGGAGATAGCAGCGGAGAAGCCAATCAGCAGGCAGTGCCAGCACCATGGCTGAGGATCAGCACTGGACTGGCACCTCCGGACCACCGCAGAGGAGCCCTGCATAGGTGGGGGTAAGGGCCGGGCAGAGGGAGGGGCTCAAGCACAGGTTGGCACACTGGGACACTGGCACAGGACTGCGCTGCCCTGACTGTGGCACTGATCATCTCCTGCACCCCCTTCATAGCCTGCCCTGACCTTGCCTCTCCTCCATGGCCTTCATGCGCTCCTGAATTGTCAAAATTTCACAGATAAAAAAAGAATGCTTGTCGTCGTCGATCTCAGATTCACTTAATACTTTTGTTATGTCAGTGTCCATGTTGTGGGACTATGTGTGCACAGCTAGTAAGTATTTTGTGGCTGAAAATATGACCTGTAGGTATTTAAGGTTCTCCTGCCATTAAGTCAATGGGGTCTGCCGCGAACCTTGCAGTTCGCAAACTTTTGGCCACGGTCGCGGTTCGCGTTCGCGAAACGTCCTGTCGGAAGTTCGTCCATCACTACTCCTGTCTCCTGGATGTGGTGAATTTGACACTAATGTCCCTTTCACTCCTGACCCCTGAGCTTTGTGTATTATCTACCCCTGGCCCCTTCACTCTTTATGCTATGTTATACAATATATACTCCTCACCAGTGGTCATGGTCTCAACAGTCGCTCAGTTTTTTTTTAAATTAAGCCTCATATAAAAAGTTTTAGCTCTTGGTCTATATTCTGTGTAGAAAAACAAATGTAATTTAAGTTTCATTTTTTCAAATAATTGTGCTGGGGTTTACATTTGTCTGTGAGACTCTTGTTTGTGGCATATTTTGTGGGTACAAAAAACTATTTTTGCGTGTTCGCGATTCTCCAAACCGGCAGACTTCCAGCGCTGTTCGTGCGGCGGACATATGCGTTTACATTGTGAAAGAACTTTGACCCATGATGACACATCCATCATGGGGTACAGGACAGCCAATTGAGACATTTCAGCACATGGACATTCCCCCTACCTTATAAATAGACCTGATCTGGTGGCCATTTTACATTCTGTCTTTTGTCAGTGTAGGGAGAGGTTGCTGTGTGGAGCAGGGACAGACTGTAGTGACACAAATCACTAGCTATTAGGTCCACAAAAGTCCTTCTAAGGACTGGTATAGGTGTACAGTATATAGGGTTCTGGTGCACTGCTGCTGACTGCTGTGCTGCTGATTGCTGAGTGCACTGCTGGCCGATTCTGCAGCTGTCTTTTGTCAGTGTAGGGACAGGACGCTGTGTGGAGCAGAGACAGTCAGTTTAATCACTAGCTATTACTATTAGGTCCACAAAGGTCCTTTTAAGGACTGGTATAGGTATACAGTATATAGGGTTGTACACGTATAATATACTTTCTTTCAAATATAGAAAGCCTATTATACTTGACTGCTGAGCTGAGTGCTGACCGATTCTGCAGCTGTCTTTTATCAGTGTAGGGACTGAGGGACAGTCTGCAAATCACTAGCTACTAGGTCCACAAAGGTCCTTTTAAGGACTGGTATAGGTATACTATTTGGTGTGCAGTATATAGGGGTGTAATACACATATAAAATACTTGCACATATAGAAAGCATAGTATAATGCATTTCCACTGTGCAGCATTGTGACTGCTGAGCGGTTCTGCAGCGATACTACAAAGAGTGACAAACGCAATTAAAAAAAAAGTATTATAACTGGTGTGATAGACCAGTGGCCCCCAAAAACGACAGATTGAAGCGGGGTGTTATATACCTTCTTCCACATACATACTGCACTTCTCTAGAGACTTTTGTCACAGGGTCAATTAAAAAATGACAGGCAGAGGAAGAGGCAGGTCCTTCCGCAGGGGTGGTAAGGGTAGGGCAGGAGCAACAGACTTGAGCCAAAGTGGCAAATTGCAGAAGGTGCGTGTGATTATGTCAAAGGATGCACCAGACTTGGTTGAGTGGCTCACTCAGCCTTACTCTTCTGCACCTTCCTCATCCTCTTGATCTGCACCCTCTTCTTCACTCTCTGCTGTGTGCACCCCCAAAGACACTACCACCAACACCACCACCACCATATACCCTCCGCTTGAGTCACAGGAATTATTTTCCGATCCATCACAAGACATTGCCGATGCGCAGCCACTCTTGGCATTGGATCAGAAAGAGGAGGTAGCAACGACCGCCACTCAGCAGTCTGACGACAGTACCCAGATCAGCCCAAGGAGGAAGTTGGTCCCCAGTGTTGCTGCCTACTCCGAGATCTCTAATTATAGCGGTGGGGAAGGTGACGTCGATGATGACGTGTCTAGTGATGTCACATGGGTGCCCACAAGATCTCGGTGCTGGTGTCAGTGCTCTCCATCACGGTGCTGGTGTCAGAGCTCTCTACCTTGGTGCTGGTGTCAGTGCTCTCTATCTCGGTGCTGGTGTCAGTGCTCTCTATCTTGGTGCTGGTGTCAGTGCTCTCTATCTCGGTGCTGGTATCAGTGCTCTCTATCTCGGTGCTGGTGTCAGTGCTCTCTATCACGGTGCTGTTGTCAGTGCTCAGTCTCTATTGCGGTGCTGGTTTCAGACAGTGAGGGAGATAGCAGCAGGCAGTGCCAGCACCATGGCTGAGGATCAGCACTGGACTGGCACCACCGGACCACCGCAGTGGAGCCCTGCATAGGTGGGGGTAAGGGCCGGGCAGAGGGAGGGGCTCAAGCACAGGTTGGCACACTGGGACACTGGCACAGGACTGCGCTGCCCTGACTGTGGCACTGGTCATCTCCTGCATCCCCTTCATAGACTGCCCTGACCTTGCCTCTCCTCCATGGCCTTCATGCGCTCCTGAATTGTCAAAATTTCACAGATAAAAAAAGAATGCTTGTCGTCGTCGATCCCAGATTCACTTAGTACTTTTGTTATGTGAGTGTTCATGTTGTGGGACTATGTGTGCACAGCTAGTTAGTATTTTGTGGCTGAAAATATGACCTGTAGGTTTTTAAGGTTTGCCTGCCATTAAAGTCAATGGGGTCTGCCGCGAACCTTGCGGCTCGCAAACTTTTGGCCGCGTTCGCATTCGCGAAACGTCCCATCGGAAGTTCGTCCATCACTATGTGTGATGTGTATAAACTGATGACTCAGATTTTAGTTAATGTACCCTTTTAAGCCCCTCACACTGTTGTTGCAATTTAGCCGCACCCTATATTTGTTATATGCGCCACGAGTACCCTGTTCAGGGTGCCCAAGATGGTCCTAGGTCTGTTACAATCCTAATAACTCCCTGGGTCTTGACCATATTTAGTCAATGACATTGCCCAGGATCCCTGGATGCTTTGTTACATTCTAGCAGCCAGGGATTTGGGTAGTTGAACTGGTCAAATATAGCCAGTTTGTTGATTAGTTTAACCCAAAAATGTGTGATAAAATCTCATTAATGGAGTTGCAGATAGCAGTAAGATCCTGATAATGGTTCTATCACTTTCCTACTCCATCCATATCTAAGAAAAAATGTTTAGGCTAGACATACACCTTACAGGCCAAGTCCAGCTAGCTTTTTTAACCACTTGGGTACCGCGCTATTGCCGAATGACGGCATTAGCGCGGACCTAGATTTCCGGGACTACGTCTATTGACGTCGTCCCGGTTACGAGCGGCCTGCGTGCCCCCTGAGGGGCGCGCGCGGCGCGCTCTGTGATCGGCGAGTCTATGAGACTCGCCTGATCACCGATCCGTGCAAGGGGTCGATCCCGACCCCTTATCACGTGATCAGCTGTCAGCCAATGACAGCTGATCATGTGATAGAACGGAGCCGGTAATCGGCTATTATTCCTCCTCGCGCTGACAGCGCGAGGAGAAAAAAAGAAAGCCGATCACCGGCGGCCGTGATCGGGACATCAGTCCCGATCACGGCCAGCAATGCAAGGCACCACATGCCACCTGCCAGTGCCCACCTGCCTCCCGCAGTGCCATCCTGAAGTATAACTAAAAGTAAAAGTAAGTGCCCCCCGTCTGTGCCCATAGTGCCCACAGTGCCACCCACAGTGCCACCCACAGTGCCACCCCACAGTGCCACCCACAGTGCCACCCACAGTGCCACCCAATCTGCCTCAAAGGTGCTGCACCCCAGTGCCGCCCATCAGTGCCCAGCAGTGCCGCCCATCAGTGCCCAGCAGTGCCGCCCATCAGAGCCACCTATCAGTGCCCATCAGTCCCATCTATCTGTGGTACCTATCAGTGCCCATCCGTGCCACCCATCCGTGCCACTTATCCGTGCCACCCATCCGTGCCATCTTATCTGTGCCCATCTTTGCCCATCAGTGCCGCCTTATCTGTGCCCATCGGTGCCGCCTTATCTGTGCCTATTAGTGCCGCCTTAACTATGCCTATCAGTGCCCACCAGTGCAGCCTATCAGTGCCCACCAATGCAGCCTATCAGTGCCCACCAATGCAGCCCATCAGTGCCCACCAATGCAGCCTATCAGTGCCGCCTTATCAGCGCACTTCAATGAAGGAGAAAAATGACCCGTTTGCAAAATTTTATAACAAACTATTAAAACATGATTTTTTTTTTTTTTTTTTTTGCATCTTTTTTTGTTTGTTTAGCAAAAAATAAAACTCCGAGCTGTAACTAAATACCACCAAAAGAAAGCTCTATTTGTGGGAAAAAAATGATAAAAATTTCATTTGGGTACAGTGTTGTATGCCCGCGCAATTGTCATTCAAAGTGCATCAGCGCTGAAAGCTGAAAATTGGTCTGGGACTGAGGGGGGTTTAAGTGCCCAGTAAGCAAGTGGTTAAACAGTTATAGCCAAAGATTTTGTTTTTTTACTGAAAGAAGTTTCAAAGCATATGCATGAAAATAGACCATTGTAAGTGCCCCCATCAATGTTATATACAACATAGAATGTCCAAATTCTGTAACACTTTTTCTGGACAGCTTGGCCTGTTACCAGAAGAGGAAAAATATTGTATCTACCGGTAGGATCAACTGGTAAGGAAACTAAAATGATAAAAACTGCTATGCTCATGCTAGTGACATAATATTTTTTGATTTTGTCCATAGTTGCACTTTAGGGCTTATTTCGCTAGTCTAAAGCTATAGCTTGTAGGGTACTTTGCAGTGATTAGGACTGCCTGCCAAGCACAGAATGAACAAACATATGTGTAAACATATCAAATAATAACCAGATCTTGTTTTTGATTAAACCACATTTATTAAACCTGTTTAACCTTGCCTATTTCTGCAACTTACTAGGGTATTGCATTGCCATATATTCCAACCACTATAAAAAAAACTCAGGCTAGGAAAAATGTTAAAGTTCCAAGTAATGTGGATTGCCAGTGCCAATTGGCAGCAGTCCATGTGAAATGGCTAATGTCTTATTTAGCTCCCAAAAAAAGCAAGCCATTGTTGGATGCACTATGCAGTGATGTAGAATCGGCATCACAGAGATTGACAGATTCTTTGTGCACTCCTGGGTCAAGAGATCTCCTCAACAGCCTGTGTATCTTGGCTGTGACTGTAGTATCTCATCTGTGGCAGACTAACTGCTTCACACTGCAATAGACTGCAGTCTTCTCCTTAGTCAGATCACTGCTGTCATTTAAGGGCCCTTTCACACTGATGAGCTTTTGATGCGTCCCCATTGACCTTCAATGGAAGGTGCCTATTTGGTACACTTTTGAAAAACTGCAATAAAGATACAGCATGTAGCAAAAGGTTGCCGGTGTGAATAAATTAATCTAACCCAACTAATTCAGAGTTCCACTAATCCAACAGAAAATGTATACAACATCCAAGTGCTCTGTATTCATGAAGAAGTTAGAAATTGGGTTTAAATGGAACCTGTATTGATGTATGTATGTAGGCCTCCTCTGATAATCTATCCTTCTCAGCAATGTTCATTATCTGTCGGTCATGCTAATCTGGTGGTAAGCCCCTGTAAGAGGTTGGATATGGAGGGACATCCTTTCATTGATTTTTTTTGTGTGACCAATGAAACAGAAGTAACAAGGATTTTGTCACTGCTGGTTTCATTACTGTCTTCTCCTGCCCGGTGTTCTGTCTATTTAACAATTTCTTCGAGATCTCCAATCATGTCACTTCCGGTTACTGTAAAGCAACAGTAATTGGAGATTTAGATGAACTGCTGTTTTGACACGACACCGGAAAACGTGTACACTCCGGTACAAAAAGTGGCAACTTTTTCCTCCTTAGCCACTATTCTGTCAAAACAGAAAACTCTTTTTGTGCTGGAGTGTACACATTTGCTGGTGTGGTGTTAAAACAGCAATTCTCATATTACTGTACCGATGCTTTACAGTAACCAGAAGTAACACAATTGGAGATCTCGATGAATTGGCTATTTTGACAGAACGCCGTTACAGGCAGGGAAGCATCTTATCAAACAGATCTGTGTTTGATCAAATGCTTTGAAGGGCAACTGTTCACCTTTTTCACCTGTTGTGATAGCATTAAAGTTAGAGGAGCTCCAGACTCCCCCCAGAAAATGTAAAGCCAGCAGCTACAAATACTGTAGCTGCTGAATTTTAATACAAGGACACTCATCAGTTCAGGAATGAAGCAATGTCCTAACCCAAGCGGATTCTTTGATTGACTTTGGTTGTAGGCACCGGAATCAACAGTATCGGATCACAGGCGGTATTGAACTCCAGACATGCAATAAAGACCAAATTGACACCATTTGGATAAAAATGGTCATGGCCTTATTTATTGGTTTTCACAACATATATCTTTTAATATATAATTCATCACATTTTATCAATTTCAAATCTTATAAAATTATCAACTTTTTTAAAACCAACAAAACCCCAGCTTTATGGGTCGAGCTGTAAAAATTAATTAAATCCATTTCAATGACTGTCCCCAACAGTGTCTAATGCAAAGCATTCAATATGTCACCTATCCCAAAACTGCGGCCAATTCAATGCATGTCTGATTTGAATTAAAAATATCCAAACCGATCTCAGATAAATGAATACCATCATCCCTATAGAGGCCCAGAACCCCACCCTCCAGATCAATGTGCCTCAATTAAATGCCCAAAGAAAGTGTCAGAAATTTCTGAACCGCCCTATTCACCCTCTCCCTAATTTTTTCAAATGGCTGCTGAAAAATATCAGATTCCAGCCAGCGCAATCTAGGGATGATTTCTGAAAAAGTAAACAATTATTGACTGAGGTGATGATGTGCTGATAATTCGCAGTGTATTGTGTATGTTAGCTATCAAGTCCAAAGTTCTGATCTGACCAATGTAATTTCCCCCTAAGTGTAAAAAGATCACATTCGGAGAAGGATACATTCGATTTATCTCAAAGATCTATTCCTCCCACACCACCCCACTGCAACCTCTCCAAAAAAAACATAAACTTATCTTTATCTAATCCTAAATTAGCACCATAACTTCTTGCCACCGCTCTTTTCTGTGCCCAATAAATGAATGAATGGCCCATGATCCATATCACTCGTTAACCTGTAATAGATTAAATAGAAGCGTTAGGACAAATGTAGCATTTGTAAGCACCAGATTTCCACCTACCTATAGTCTTTATTTTGATTTCATTGAGGCCTATTTGAGCAGCTTTCATTGCTGCTCCAATTCGAAAGGAGTGGGAAGAAAATTGCATATTCAGTGCCAAAAGACATTTCCTAAAAACCACATTAAATTGATATTTTGTCAAATGGATGAATAATCGATCCTGCAAATCAGGTCTACGTGTTATATAATCTCAAGCCAAACAAACAGGGCATATGGTATGGAAACATCTGAACAGCAATTTAAACATAACCAATGAACTTTACTAAATATATCAGTTTTGCTATGTGGAATAAACAGACCCAAACTATCTGGAAAAAACTTCAAGGTATGGAATAGAATACCTGTACCTGTAGTTTTGGAGGCCGGTACAACTTCAGAAATTTTCAGTGCTACAAAAAAAGTCAGTGTAAAAACTGGCTTAAACAATAAAGCTTCATAGTCTGAATAACATATTTCTGCTGTTATAAGACAATTCTTTCAACATTAACAAAGTAATAGGTTTTCGACTGTCAACCGTAAAAAATGAACTTTACGGTAACCTTTTAAAGCCTGACGAACTGAGAAAAAAAGTCAAGTAGCTAGGCAAATTGTTCAATTTCAAAAAGAAATATACTCCAGATAATAATTTATTGATGTACGACCATGAATAATGATTGTCCACCAGTAAATTCAGAAATCCTAACACTGTTTTTTCTGAAATGTCCAAAGGGTTTAAATGTATCCAAGATACATAAGACCCCCATGACTGCCATGCGTAGGAATAATTATTCAAAGTTGTAGGAGCCACCGAACGTTGAATATTTGCCCATGTTAAATCAAATCCCAAAACTTCATTGGGAATGGCTGACAAAACTGATCCGTGCTGGGTAACAACTGGAAAAAAAACACTGCATCTGTCGACGAGAAAGGGCATCTGCTATTAGATTTAATTTACCAGGAATATATGTCGCTTTAATCCAAATGTTATATTGAAGACACTGAAAAACGAAGTATCTCAATAAAAGAATAACCGGTGGTGACTTGGAGGACAGACAATTGATTGCAAATAGAACACCTCTATTGTCTGTACTTATCAATATCCATATATTGGCAAATTGCTGACCCCATATTTATAATGAAACAATAATTGGGAAAAGCTCCAAAAAAATATATTTTTGCAAAAAACGCTTTTTAACCATCGGTCAGGCCACAAATCGGAACACCAGTGTGTATTCCATATTGTGTCAAAACCCACAGAACTTGCTGAATCTGTAAACAGACAAAAGTCAGTGTCCAGTACAAATTCCTGTTGCCATATAGTTTTTCCATTGAAATACTCCAAAAATTCCAACCAAACGATTAAATCTTCCTTCATATCAGTCGTTGCCCTAACATGTGAATTTGGATTTTTTAAACCCCAAATTGTAGCATACCAACGTCTAGAAAAAAACTCTCCCTATAGGCAAAATTATAATTGCAAAAGCTGAGGACCCTAATAATGACTGAATTTCTTTCAACGTAGACTTATATTTCTTAATAAAGACAACATGAGCTGTTGCATTTGTAGCGCCTGCTCCTGAAGAGCATGCGCTATGCTTTTTGAAAGTTAAGGTTACACCTGAACTGCAGTTTGGTTCAGGTACAATTGTTCTAAATTTGGACCTCAGCATCAGTCTTACTGGACTATAGGATGTTCAGCTTTTCCACAAGGGGCACGGTCTCTTCTGGCAGGCATGAAACCACAGTCTAGCATCCTCCGGGACTGTGACATCGTAAGGGGACAGGGTCACCATGTGACATCAACCGAAGACCCCGCTCCTTGTCCCTATATAAGTCGCCGCGCACCCCGTCCCTGGCATTGCGGCCGGAGAGAGCGTCGAGTCAACATCTCCAGAAGAAGAAGAAGAAGAAGAACGGAAGGCGGCGGCGGTGGCGGTGACGGTGGCGACAGAAGACCGGGCCACCGCTAGTAAAAGAGCTGGAAGAAGAAGCGGTGGCCCGGGAAGAAGAACCGAAGAAGGGGACAAGACCCCCAAAGTCGAAAGAAGAGGGCATCGGTGGCGAAGAAGAATGCCGGGCTCCTCCGCTAGTAAAAGAGCTAGCAGAAGATAACGGAGGAGTCCGGCGAGAAGACCCCCGAAGACGGAAGACCCCCGGAGCTGTGCAATAAATTATTTTAACCCTTGTGTGTGTGTTTTTTTGTAATTTTTTTTCACAGGTGAATGGGTAGGGGTGCATTGTACCCCATACACTTTCACATATGGTGGGGGCTGGGATCTGGCGGCCCCCTTATTAAAGGGGGCTCCCAGATTCCGATAAGCCCCCCACCCGCAGACCCCGACAACCAACGGCCAGGGTTGTCGGGAAGAGGCTCTTGTCCTCATCAACATGGGGACAAGGTGCTTTGGGGTGGGGGGCCACACGACCCCCCTTCCCCAAGGCACACCCCATGTTGAGGGCACGCGGCCTGGTACGGCTCAGGAGGGGGGGGGCTCGCTCATCCCCACCCCCTTTCCTGACCGGCCGTTCTGCGTGCTCGGATAGAGGTCTGGTATGGATTTTGGGGGGGACCCCACGCCGTTTTCGGCGAAGGGGATTCCCCTTAAAATGCCTACCGGACCTAAGGGCCTAGTATGCCCCGAGAAGGCATGCAGGCTTCATGAGTGAGGTGACATTATCACTGGTTAGAGAAGCCTGTCGCCGGGAACCAGCGTGATACTGTCCCGCTTGAAACACAATATCGGCGGCACCTACTGTAAGTGAATCCAGTCTTGTGGGTATCGCAAAGCTGGCTGAAAGATCCAGGTATCACACGAGTGTTCCATAAGTGTTAGTTTTCTGAAGTCTACAACACCGTCTGTGGCAGAGACGTATTCCTGTATGTTCTACAACAACGCCTGTGACAGAGACTTGTTCCTGAGTAAAGCACCTTGTTGGCTGCTACGCCTTGTGAGAGAGGGACTATCCAACTTGAGTGAACATCCAGTTGTGAATGGCTATTCTCTGGATTTAGTCAAAGTAAGCAAGTCCTTCATTATTGACTTTGACACTAATGCCGCGTACACGTGATCAAAAAATCCAGCAGAAAAGTCTGGCGGACTTAGAAAGTAGTTTTGCATCAAAATTTGTCCGCCGGCGGACAATCCAGCTACCTGGAGCCGCGCTCAAATTTAGCTGACTTTTCTCTGTGCGGGAAAAGTCTGTTAATTTCAAAAGTACGTCAAATTAGCACACACGGAAGAACGCGTGCTCGGATAAGGGTCTGATATGGATCTGGCGGGGACCCCTATGCCGTTTTTTTGGCGTAGGGCTTCCCCTTTAAGTCCATACCAGGTGACGGGGCTAGCGTCGTGTCAATGACGCCGCCAAAGGTGGCAACATTGACTTCCTTCGCTAGTCCTGGCTACCTGGAGCCGCGCTCAAAATGAACAGACTTTCCTCCGTGTGTGGGCAAGTCCGTTCATTTCAAAAGTACGGCAGATAGTCCAGCAGGCCGGAAAAGCCCCGTGTGTGGGCAGGTCCACTCGTTTGGACAGTCCGGCGGACTTTGCAGTGGTTTGTCCGCAATACTAAGTCCGCCGGATAGTCTGATCGTGTGTACCCGGCATAAGAGTACCTTCAGGGACTTACCAGTGATGGACAGGCACAGCTGCGTGCACGCATGCGCACACGTGCTTCTTCTCAAACTGAGCCTCAGCGTGTTCACACTGGCAGGCGTCGGCGCGTGCTTCCGGCGCGCGCGTTCGAGGGTGTTGCACGCGTGCACCACCCGCTTACCGATGCTTCCTTGCCTTCTGCTATCACTTGTCTGCTCGCCTACTGACCCGGACCGTCCGACCCTGCTCCAACCTGCTGCCTGTTCAGTGTTCTGCTGTGCCTGTGGTTCCTCTCATCGGCTCCTGTAGCTGCTGCTTGCATTCCTCAGCTCTTCTATCAACTTCCAGCCGTCCAGCCATCCAGGGGGATCTCTTCTCCGCTATCAGTCCCAGCGGCCCTATCCAGCAGGCACTCCTACCCACTGTGCTCTCGAGACCGCTGTTCCCATTCCAGTGGCTCCTGAACCAGCATTGTTAGAGAAGTCTCCTTCTACAAGTCGGGCTTCAACACCAGGCACCTAACAGTACGAAACAGCCATGACTGAGCCCACAGGAGAGACCTCTCCCATGAAGGAGATCTGCACGCATCTGGCGGCCCTTACTCAAGCTGTAAAGTTGCTGCAGGATGGCTACACCAGACTTGAAGGACAGGTCCAGAACCTTACTGATGCTGGTCACGCAGCTTCTGCTCCATCCTCCACACCAGTACAGTCTGTTGCCTCCCCATCTGTTGTCATGCTTCCACCTGAGCCAAGGGTGCCCATTCCAGAGAGGTTCTCTGGGGATCGAACCAAATTTCGGGCATTTCGGAACGCCTGTCAGCTCTATTTTGCCCTACAACCACAGACTTTCTCCCTGGAAGCCACTAAAGTAGGATTTGTGATCTCCCTCTTACAAGGAGAACCCCAGACCTGGGCCCACCGATTACTTGAAGGAGACTCAGTCCTGACTCACTCTCTGCAATCCTTCTTTGAAGCCATGGCTCAGCTTTATGAGGACCCCCAAAGGACTGCCACAGCTGAATCTGCCCTGTTTGTGCTCCAGCAGGGCCGCAGACCGGCCGAGGACTATGTCACGGACTTTAGACTCTGGAGCGCAGACACTCAGTGGAATGATGCGGCTTTGAGGCATCAGTTCCGCATGGGGTTATCCGAAGGGCTTAAGGACGAACTTGCTCGAGTCGGCATACCAGAAACCCTGGAGGCCTTGATCTCCTTGGCAATCCAGATTGACCGTCGTCTCCGGGAGCGACGATCAGAGCGCTCTGCTCAGCAAACCCGCCCGGTTTGGATGACAGCGAAGGCCCCAATGCCTGCTTCCCGCTACTTACCTCCGCCCAGCTCTTATCCAGCCTGCTTGGCTCCTGACACCTCCGAGCCCATGCAATTGGGACTAATGCGCCCTGCTTTACCCCCAGAAGAACGTGCATGTCGCCGGCAGCAGAATCTCTGTCTCTACTGTGGTGGTACAGGTCACTATGTCTATAACTGCCCTGTCAAGAAAAGTAAGTGCCTATCTTCTGCTTCTACCAGTCTCTCTGCATTGTCTGCCAACTCAACCCATCTTGCTATTCCTCTTTTGCTACAGCTCCAAGGAAGGACGGTGACAGTCAACGCTATCATTGACTCCGGGGCGTGCAGCTGCTTTATTGATTCCATCTTTGCTGGCCAACAGGGCATCCCATTACAAGACAAGATTCATGGACTTTCAGTTTTCCTGGCTGATGGATCTAGCATCAGTTCTGGGAAGGTAACTCAAGAGACTCTTCCCCTGCCTGTCATCATCTCCTCTCAGCATAAAGAATTCCTGACCCTTGATCTAATCTCCTCTCCGATGTTTCCGATCATCCTGGGCATACCCTGGCTCCAAGCCCATAACCCTCACATCAATTGGGTTACTAGAGAAGTCAAGTTTCCTTCTCCCTATTGTCTGAAGCACTGCCTAACAGACTCTACCAAGTCTTCTGCCACCCTTTTATGTGTAGACTCTGACCAGAATCTACTCCAGACTGTACCCAAGCATTATCACGAGTTTATTGATGTCTTCAGTAAGAAAGGAGCAGACTCTCTACCTCCTCATCGCCCCTACAATTGTCCGATTGAACTGCTCCCTGGGGTCGAGATTCCTTTCGGACGCATCTTTCCTCTGTCAGAAAAGGAGCAGGGGGCACTTAAGAGCTACCTAGATGAGAACCTGGAAAAGGGGTTCATTTGCCCTTCAACTTCACCAGCGGGAGCCGGAATTTTCTTTGTCACCAAAAAAGATCAGACCCTCCAACCATATATGGACTATAGAGAGCTAAACAAGATTACGGTTAAGAACCGCTACCCCTTACCTTTGATACCCAAACTCTTCCAGAGACTGAGGTCTGCTGTTTTATTTACTAAGCTTGACCTAAGAGGGGCGTATAATCTAGTCCGCATTCAGGCCGGGCATGAATGGAAGACAGCCTTCCGGACCCGATTCGGGCATTATGAATACTTGGTAATGCCCTTCGGGCTCTGCAACGCTCCGGCCACTTTCCAACATCTCATTAACGATGTATTCAGAGACTTTCTTGATGTATTCGTGATTGTCTACCTGGACGACATCTTAATATTTTCTGGATCACTCGATCAGCATCGGGAGCATGTCCGCAAGGTCCTAAGCCATCTTCGTCAGCACAGACTTTACGCAAAGGCTGAGAAATGCGAATTCGAATTACGGAGCATCCAATTCTTGGGGCTAGTGATCTCTCCAACGGGCATTAAGATGGATCCCCAAAAAGTGTCTGCTGTGTTAGACTGGCCGGCGCCTCTGGATAAGAAGGGCGTACAACGCTTCATCGGCTTTGCAAACTTCTATAGGAAATTCATAAGAGGCTTTTCAGCTATAATCGCGCCCATCACGCAACTAACCAAACAAAGCTCTCGTTTCTGCTGGACTCAGGAGGCCCAGAGTGCCTTTGAAGAGCTTAAAAGACTTTTCACGTCTGCCCCAATCCTCAGTCATCCGGACCCGTCCTTACCCTTCATTCTCGAAGTAGACGCTTCTGGAGTGGCCGTAGGAGCAGTCATCTCTCAACGTCGAGGTAACAAGGACCTAATGCACTCTGCGGGGTTCTTCTCTAGGAAACTCTCTTCTGTAGAGAGAAATTATGACGTTGGCGACCGAGAACTGCTCGCTATTAAAGCTGCCTTGGAGGAGTGGAGGTATCTGTTGGAGGGCGCTGCTCATTCGGTACTAATATATACCGATCATAAGAACTTAGAGTACCTAAGGTCTGCCAAACGACTGAGACCCCGACAAGCTCGCTGGGCCCTGTTCTTCTCACGCTTCTCCTTCCATATATCAAACCGGCCCGGATCGAAGAACGTGAAACCGGATGCGCTGTCACGCATGTATGACAATCCAAGGGACTCATCTGTTCCTGATACCATCCTGCCTGCCGGAAATTATTTACTCTTACAGTCAGATCTTCTCTCTTTGATCAAAGAAGCATCCTCTGACTCCTCAAAACCCCCCGGGATCACTTTAACGTCCAGGGATGGCTTGTTCTGGAGGGGAAGTCAAATCTTTGTTCCCAAGAATGTTCGAGTCAAAGTGTTGTCCCTTCTTCACGATCATCCGCTGGCAGGCCACTTTGGGGTCCGTAAGACCCTTGAGCTCGTACGACGCACGTTCTGGTGGCCCAATGTGAAGGACTTTTGTGAGAAGTACGTCAGCTCCTGTCCTGTTTGTATCCAGAACAAGACGCCAAGAAATCGGGCTTAAGGACTGCTGAAACCCTTACCTGTGCCCGACAGACCCTGGAGAATGATTACCATGGACTTTATAGTCGAGATTCCATGCTCTGAGGGGTGCTCGGCTATCTTTGTGGTTGTAGACCGGCTGTCCAAAATGGCCCATTTTTTACCCCTAAAAGGGACCCCATCTGCTGTGGAGACTGCTCGCATATTCATTAACCACTTGCCGACCGCCGCACGACGATGTACGTCGACAGAATGGCACGGGCAGGCATATGGGCGTACCTGTACGTCCCTGCCTTCCCGCGGGTGGGGGGCCCGATCGGGGCCCCCCCCGGTGCCTGCGGCGGTCGGTATTCGTTCGGGAGTGATCCGGGATGAGGGGGCGGCCATTCATTCATGGCCACCCCCTCGCGATCGCTCCCGACGAATGAAAATGCTCCGTGACATCACTTCCTCTCCTGTAATGTAAACACAGGAGAGGAAGTGATGTAATCTCTCCTCCGTGTGGGTATTTTTCGTTCCGACACCGAGGAGAGAGGATCGGTGAGTTGCACCAACACGACACTACACAGTAGAACATGCCAGGCACACTCACACCCCCCCGATCACCCCCCCCCCCATTACCCCTGCCCCCCAGTCACAGTGACACCAATGTCATTTTTTTTTGCATTGGTGTCATTTGTGACTGTAATAACTGTTAGGGCAGTTAGGGTTAGCCCCCTTTAGTTCTAATGTACCCCCCTAACCCCCCCAATAAAGGTTTAACCCCGTTATCACCCCCCGTCGCCAGTGTCACTAAGGCTGGGTTCACATTGCAGCGGTTTATGAGAACGAATGTGATTCGCACCGCACTACAGTGCAAATCACATCCGATCTCTGTGCGATTCGAGTTCAGCCATACAGATAGTATGGCTGAATTCGCGCCGCACCCGCCGCAAATTCGCACGGGACCCTTTTTTTGGTCCGCAGCAGAATCGGATCGCATGGGTTCACACCATGCGATCCGAGTTTGCAGATCGCACTGCGATATGCGAACTGATCTGGGGGTGTCATTAACATTTCACTGACACTCCCAGCAGTTCGCATAGGGCAGTGTGAACTGCCGCCGGGAGGCATGCGATGCGGGAACCCGCCGCGGATTCGTGGCGTTCCCGCATCGCTCCAGTGTGAACCCAGCCTAATAAGCGATCATTTTTCTGATCGCTGTATTAGTGTCACAGGTGACGCTAGTTAGGCAGGTAGGTATTTAGGTTCGCCGCAGCTTTTTATAGCGCCAGGGACCCCCATATACTACCGCATAAAGCCCCCTGATTGCCCCCTAGTTAACCCTTTCACCAGTGATCACCATATAACTGTTACAGGTGACGCTGATTGGTTAGTTATTTTTTTATAGTTTCAGGGCACCCGCCATTTATTACCTAGTCTCACTAGTGTACCCCTAAATTTAGGGGTGTCTACTTTCCAAAATGGGGTCATTTGGGGGGGGGGTTTGTGCCATCTTGGCATTTTATGGCCTTCAAAACTGTAACGCCCTTAGAAAGCCTGAAGGCGGTGCTTGGTTTTCGGGGCCCCGTACGCGGCTAGGCTCCCAAAAAGTCCCACATATGTGGTATCCCCGTACTCAGGAGAAGCAGCAGAATTTATTTTGGGGTGTCATTTCACATATGCCCATGGCATGCGTGAGCAATATATCATTTAGTGACAACTTTGTGAAAAAAAAAAAGTTTGTAATTTTCCCGCAACTTGTGGCAAAATATAAAATATTCCATGGACTCAACATGCCTCTCAGCAAATAGCTTGGGGTGTCTACTTTCTAAAATGGGGTCATTTGTGGGGGTTTTGTGCCATCTTGGCATTTTATGGCCTTCAAAACTGTAATAGGTAGTGAGGAGTGAAGTCAAATATTTACGCCCTTAAAAAACCTGAAGGCGGTTCTTGGTTTTCGGGGCCCCGTACGCGGCTAGGCTCCCAAAAAATCCCACACATGTGGTATCCCCGTACTCAGGAGAAGCAGCAGAATTTATTTTGGGGTGTCATTTCACATATGCCCATGGCATGTGTGAGCAATATATCATTTAGTGACAACTTTGTGAAAAAAAAATAAAAAAAAATTAAAGTTTGTAATTTTCCCGCAACTTGTGGCAAAATATAAAATATTCCATGGACTCAACATGCCTCTCAGCAAATAGCTTGGGGTGTCTACTTTCTAAAATGGGGTCATTTGTGGGGGTTTTGTGCCATCTTGGCATTTTATGGCCTTCAAAACTGTAATAGGTAGTGAGAAGTGAAATCAAAAATTTACGTGGCTAGGCTCCCAAAAAGTCCCACATATGTGGTATCCCCGTACTCAGGAGAAGCAGCAGAATTTATTTTGTGGTGTCATTTCACATATGCCCATAGCATGTGTGAGCAATATATCATTTAGTGACAACTTTGTGTAAATTTTTTTTTGTCATTATTCAATCGCTTGAGGCAAAAAAATAAAATATTCAATGGGCTCAACATGCCACTTATCAATTTCCTTAGGGGGTCTACTTTCCAAAATGGGGTCATTTGGGGGGGTTTTGTACTGTCCTGCCATTTTAGCACCTCAAGAAATGAGATAGGCAGTCGTAAACTAAAAGCTGCGTAAATTCCAGAAAACGTACCTTAGTTTGTAGATGTGACAACTTTTGCGCAAACCAATAAATATACAGTTATTGACTTTTTTTTTACCAAAGACATGTGGCTGAATACATTTTGGCCTAAATGTATGACTAAAATTGAGTTTATTGGATTCTTCTAATAACAAAAAGTAGAAAATATCATTTTTTTTCAAAATTTGCGGTCTTTTTACGTTTATATCGCAAAAAATAAAAATCGCAGAGGCAATCAAATACCATCAAAAGAAAGCTCTATTTGTGGGAAGAAAAGGACGCAAATTTTGTTTGGGTACAACATTGCATGACCGCGCAATGCCAAATTGTAAAAAGACCTCTGGTCATTGACCAGCAAAATGGTCCGGTCTGAAAGTGGTTAAAGAAATTGTGAGGTTACATGGAATTCCAGCAAATATAGTTTCCGACAGAGGAGTTCAGTTCACCTCACGTTTCTGGAGGACCCTGTGTGAGATCCTGAAAATTGAGCTGGCCCTGTCCTCGGCCTATCATCCCCAAACCAACGGACAAACGGAAAGGACCAACCAGAATCTTGAACAGTACATTAGGTGTTTCACATCTTTTGTACAGAATGATTGGGTGTCCCTGCTGCCCTTAGCAGAATTTGCCTACAATAATGCTTGTCATTCAGCCACCGGTCAATCCCCTTTTTTCGCCAATTATGGCTTTCATTTAACTTTTCTGCCTGACTTTCTTTCAGAAACCTCAGTTCCGGCGGTCCAGGAGACATTGGAGTTCCTCAGCCATAATAACCGGGTGTTGCAGGAGGCAGTGGCTAAAGCCCAGGCAGACAGCAAGAGAGCCTTTGACCGGAGAAGAAGAGGGGAACTGACCCTACAGCTTGGCGACCAGGTATGGCTTTCTACCGATAACATTAAATTGGCTTGTCCTTCCAGGAAACTTGCACCTAAATTTATTGGACCATTTCCGGTAAAGAGGAAAATCAATGAAGTTTCCTATGAGTTAGCCCTGCCCGCGTGCTTCTTCTCAAACTGAGCCTCAGCGTGTTCACACTGGCAGGCGTCGGTGCGTGCTTCCGGCGCGTTCGCGTACGCGTTCGCGGGTGGTGCGCGCGTGCGTTAGGCGCGCGAGTGTGCGCGATAGCGCTGTTTGCTGCCACTGAGCGCTTAAAGGTTCTCCTAGTGCTCTGGTGCGGCGCTGTTTCGTCTCAGCTCCTGTGCATCTGACTACCTGAACCTGAACCTGATTATCTGCTATTGTTACCGACCCGGCTTCGTCTGACTTCTCTGCCTTCTCCAAACCTGACCCGGCCTGCCTGACCTTGCTACCACTTCTGTCTGTGATTCCGTTGCCAACCTCTGCCAGTTTTACCGATGCTTCCTTGCCTGCTGCTATCACTTGTCTGCTCGCCTACTGACCCAGACCGTCCGACCCTGCTCCAACCTGCTGCCAGTTCAGTGTTCTGCTGTGCCTGTGGTTCCTCTCATCGGCTCCTGTAGCTGCTGCTTGCATTCCTCAGCTCTTCTATCAACTTCCAGCCGTCCAGCCATCCAGAGGGATCTCTTCTCCGCTATCACTCAGAGCGGCCCTATCCAGCAGGCACTCCTACCCACTGTGCTCTCGAGACCGCTGTTCCCATTCCAGTGGCTCCTGAACCAGCGTTGTAAGAGAGGACTCCTTCTACAAGTCGGGCTTCAACACCAGGTACCTAACAGTACCTGAACTTCCTTCCTAACCCTCTGATCCAACTGTTCGTTGTCTAGGTTTTGCAAATAAAAATCCCTTTATGCCGATCTGTCGTCAGTCTCTGAGTTTACTGGGCCATCTACCACGGGAACTCCTAGATGCAAATCGAGAAGGAGAAGGTAAGCCCAATCAAACCAGCAGCTCCTTCGGGGGTCAGTGCTACACATTTTATACATTTTTTTCCGGTAATTGAAATTCCATAAGTAAAGAATCTATAGTTATACCCAAAAATTCTATATTGATGTTTGGCGATATAGTCTTTTCCATAGGCAATGACACTCCAAACACCCTGCAAACCTCTTGAAAAGCAGACAATAAATCATCACCTTCCGCCAATCGTGCTGGACCCATAAATAAAAAGTCATCCAAATAATGTATGAGATTACTGGAACCTGTTGTATATAATACAACACATTCCAGGAATGTAGAGAAAGTTTCAAAATATACACAAGATTATGAGCAACCCATTGGGAGGCATTTATCAAAAAATAAATTATTATCAAAATAAATACCCAATGAATTAAAGCTAGATGAATGAATCGGTAACAATCAAAAAGCTAATTGACTGTCTGCTTTAGCAAGAAGCGCATTCGGACCCAACCTTTGCAATACAGAAATCGCTTTGTCAAAAGATGTGTAAGAAACTGAAGCTAGTACCGGATCAATCTGATCATTTAAAGAATCTCTGTAAGGGAAAAATAAATGATGAATCATCCTATAACTGTTCCTTTTTGGGAATAATACCTAATAAAGATATCCTAAAATTTTTGAAAGATGGATAAGCAAAAGGACCTTCCATCCTCCCTTCAGAAATTTCTTTACATAACTTATCCCAAACTATATTCGGATATAAAGAAACAGACTGCAAATTATCAACAACAGAACACCCCTGTGAATTCCGAAAAATAAAAACCGTCTGAAAGAGGAATTGTGCTTTCTGTCTCTCTGGATAAACCAGCAGCCACGGAAGCATTTTTTCCAATTTCACTGGCGTGACAGCTTTTTTGAACCTGTTCTCTGTGGGATAATTGTGCAGTCTGTAAATTACGAAAACATCCCTGTACATACGGTTGGAAATTCCGACGGAAAAGGTCAGATCGGACCATGTTGTCGGATAATCCGACCGCGTGCGGACTTTTTCCGTCAGTATGTCCGACCAACAAAGTTTGAAGAGCTAGATATAAAATTTTCCGACAACATGATCCGATCGGACTTTGTCCGATCGTTTGTAGAGAATTCCAATCGGACAAAGTGCCATGCATGCTCAGATCAAATTACGTGACCAAAGCTATTGGCTACTAGCTGCAACGTAGTCCCGTCGCAACGAACGAACGAACGTCATCACGTTCTGAACGATTGGATTTTCCAACAACTTTGTCCGACTGTGTGTATGCAACACCAGTTTCAGACAAAATCCGTTGGAAAAAATCAGACGGATTTTGTTGTCGGAATGTCCGACTGTGTGTACAAGGACTAAGAGATAGGATGGGCCCCTGCACAAAACGCTAATTCATGACGATTTTTGCATGCATTCAATCAACGAAACTGCCCATCATTGAAAGAGAATCAAACACCTTTTTTATATGTTCCACCTTCCATTGCGTTATTTGTGACAGTCTGTGATTCATAAAAAGTTGGTCTCTGATGTAAAAACAAATTTAACCACATCCCAACATCTTTAGTACCCCACTTAAAAGCTGGCCGTGCCTCGGAAACTTCTATATGCTTCCAAAATGATATCTACATGTTGAAAAAGTTGCGAACCTTTGTGCGGAAATTTTATTTACAGGTCTTCTCCTATCTTCTTATGATTTGTCATCCTTCTTGTCTGTCACAAGAAGAAATTCCTTGGATGTCGGCAACAAAGATAACAAATCAATGAATTCCCCTCGCCAAATTTTTTCTTTAATAGTCAAAGAAAGATGAAAACCTAATGGCGACAATATGCATGTGATAACATCTTAACAATTATTATTGCTTTTTTAACCTATTTTGTGGAACAAAATTAGCAGAAACTTCCTTATCTGACACTGATGACGACTAAACACTGGCCAATACATTATTCGATGGAACAATGTGTGAAGATACTCCATCAGGTTTTTTACAAAATAACATAAATGGCTGTAATGTAGAAGAAATATCATCTAATTTATCCCATAAAACAGACTCGCCAGGTACGCGTGAAGCAGCTTGTTGTGAAACATTTAGCTATAGTGTAGCGCTAAAAAAAGAAAAGTGACCTTGTATGTAACCACACAGTGATCTCACAATATTATATAAATATCAAACCAGGATTATATAACATTCATTTGAAAATAATATTCATCCGAATACACCTTACGTGCACAATTTTTAAATGTGAAAAAATAAAATAAAAAAAAAAAAACATAAAATGATACAAAAAAAAAAAAGTCCAAAAAGAAATACACAAAAGTCTCTTATAGATATAGATCCAATCCACACGTGAAGAAAAAATCACCGTCCACCTTCTTTATATGAAGACAGCATGCAAACACCACGTGGTATTTCCATCACCTATTATAATATAGGCTTACCAGACTTATTAGATCCAAACGAATATATATTCGAAGGATCATACAGGTTTTATGCACTCATATGCAGATCTCTCAGAAGTAAACACTCCTGGGAACTTTCAGATCAGACTATTCCATTCCAGTACTCAAATAATGAAAAGATCTTCAGCCATATAATCCAGCTCACATTGTAGAACTCATACAGAAAGGAAATGAGGGCCACAATAGTGTAATTCCGTTTTAAAAGAAAATTTAATAAAACAAGTAATGAACTTACATGTATGCAATGAATCAAGCGCTTATTTCATAAAAAACACAGCTGCAGTAGGAGTCCCGACACGTTTCGTCCTCAAAAGACGTCATCTGGGGTCTTGAGAGGGGACATCAGACATTGTCGCAGCCACTCTTCGCCGCCTGCCAATTCCACTCATTCCAGCAGCTAAAGGGTGAGGGTCTTCTTGTCATCAGAGGTGTGTATTATAGCTCAGATGCTGAGCTCCTCAATATCCTCTGGCGACTGGCAAAAATTCTCCTCAGCTCTCCCTTTATATAGGGGATCATTCAGCTTCTAGAAGCTTCCAAAGGGTCAGCTGACCTTTTTCCACCTATCACAGCTGAACCTTCCCAAGCTTCCAGACGGTTCTTACCATGTGACCTCTCCTGACCTATCATAGGCCACCCATTGATTTTAAAATCAATGGGGAACCTTGAAACTTCTCAACCACCATGATCCCATTAGGGAAGGGGAGCCTTAAGACAGGCATACCCCTTCTTTTCCTAACGGAAACATAGCTGGTTTCATGCACGAGCCACACTGTCCTTTGTGAATGGTCTCACAGTCTTCTGGGAGCTGTGATTTGTCCCAGAAGACTGCTGGGGAAGGCGGGGGGGGGGGGGGGGGGGGCGAACTTCTGCCTCAGATCGTTGTGGCATTATGAGCCAGAAGTGGGAGTGTCAAAACCTTGTACCCCCCCCCCCCCCCATAAATACCACATGTGGGAGTGGTGGAGGGGCAGCATGCAAACAAGCAGAACCTTTTGGGAGAAGCTCCACTTTACATGAAAAAAAAATTGTAATTATTAAACATTTTTAAAGCACCCCTGCCCCCCTGTGTTTATGCAAAAATTGTAATACACTTGTAGGTATGGCACATATATGTAAAGGGTAATTACACCACACATGTGAGACATTGCTGTGGATGTCAGGAGGGAGAGCAATATTTATGGAACTAATATTTCTAAACTAATAACTTGTAAAGACTTTTAACCATTTCACTGCCAGAGCCATTTTTGTGTTTTTTTGCACACGTTTAAAAACCATTTTATGCCTGTAGATTGCATTAACTGCCAAAACATTATACATTTTCTGAAAGCAGACACCCTAGAGAATAAAATAATAGTAGTTCTACTTTTTATGTTAAATTATATTACTGCAAAACTTCAGTAACAAATGAAAAAAAATTAACAAAAGAACCAACAATAACAATGTATAGGTCACACAAACACAATAAATTACCCAATTGTTTGGAAAAGCAGAAACGATGAGGTTGCACGTTAAACCTTAAATTTATGCGTGTCCATGAAATGGCGACAAACTTCAGTATCCTATATTTTCTATAGGTGACACATTAAAAGCCCCGTATATATCATCAGTTCAGTATTACGAAGGATGTCCGGTGCTAGAAATATTGCTCTCACCCCGGCCTGCACAGTGATAGATAAGGTATATCTCAATCAATGTTTTCATGCATAGGTGCCCCTGACTATTACATTCATACGTGTGTATGTGGGGGTGGGCATCAAAAATATTTGGGGGAATTTTATATGCTTGGGTGTACCTTATTATGTTAAAAATGTTGTTTTCCTTAACTACTCTATGGTATTTTTTTAATCACATAAAGGACAAAAAGCCTCACGTGATGATTTTTTTGGTGACTGGTTCTCTTTAATGAGTCATCTGGGTTCTAAAAGACCCTGGATATCTCCTCTGTGTTCTACTAAATGTAATTCCGCACATATTGCATTTTATTTTTTCCCGGCCATATTGGCCGAGGAAAACTGTCAGGGACAATGTTGTAAAAGCCTTTGCTTACGAATCAGTAAAAAGAAGGGGTGGAGATTGGACGTCTGTCTGCTCAGCTCCCTCTTCCTACCCGGAGGCACCCGCTATGCCAGTCCCGGGCCCACAAACGGGCATGCGCAGCCAGGGATACATGGCAGGTGTACACGTTACAAGGAAGTGTGAAAACAATCTGGCCCTCCTGGAAGACCCAGACAACAATTCATCTGACAGACGGCAGTCTGCTTGTCAAATATACACATACTCCTGGTGGCTGTTTTAAAGCGGTAGTCCGCCGGGAGTTCCGCCGTTTATTTTTTTAAAAGCCAGCAGCTACAAATACTGCAGCTGCTGACTTTTAAAATAATGACACTTACCCGCCCAGCGCGCCCGCGATGTCGGCACCCGAAGCCGATCTCTCGATCGTCTCTCGGGTGCTGCCGCCGCCATCTTGGGTATGGGATTCAGGAAGTGGAGCCTTTCGGCTTCATTTCCCGGTTCCCTACTGCGCATGCGCGAGTCGCGCTGCGCAATAAGGATGGTCCCCGCTGTCTCTGGGATCCGTGTGTTTCCCAGCAGGCAGCGGGGGACTTTCGGAAAGGGGCGTAGATTCTGCGGAAAGGGGCGTACCTTCTGCAAAATCTACGCCGGAAGTGGGTGCAGATACCTGTACTGTACAGGTACCTGCACCCCCCTTCCCCCCTGAAAGGTGCCAATTGTGGCGCCGGAGGGGGGGAGGATTCCAATGAGCGGAAGGTCCACTTTAGGATGGACCTCCACTTTAATTGCAGTCCATATTGAGGTGATTTCCCCTCACTTCCTCTACCAATAATAAATAAAACTTGCAGATGTCACCAGGATAGGAAGACAGAAGAGTGATAAAATCCTAAAATATATTCTAACTCACCTCTACTCCACTAATAAACAAGGTTTTTGCATTGTTCCTGTTCCTGTCAATCAGAGAAAAGGCCCATCACTTCCTGTCCTTCACACCCTGCTGCTGGATGTGAGGGTAAATCCAAATGGGAAAACAGGCAGCAATACATCTCAACAGAGATTTACACCTTACCCTTCTTTACAAAACTGAAAAAAAGTTTGGGCTGGAGTTTGGATTTAAATGTATCTAGAGACATGTTGATATATATAGTTTCTACATGTATTAAAATATGTTTTAATATTTTTTAGTGAGGTACTATAAGATTTAGCATTTAAATATTCAATTTGAACTAATTCCAGCCACAAGATGGAGTTCTCAGCTACCTTTACATGTTTACTTGGCTAACCTTTGCCACTTTACTGATAAATAGCTTAGTTAAAGTATATCTAAAGCCAAAACTTTTTTTTAGGTTTGGATAAAATAAGAAACATTTGGAATCTCTTGAAGCTGTGTTCCAGCTGGGGAGATTTACCCTTGTAAAAAGTCCATTGGTCATCAGAACAGAAATCTTCCAATAGAGACACTTGTTGTGGTGACATCTGTCTAATATAGGATTCTCCTCAATTAGAGAATGATTTTCGCTCACTTCAAGCTGTTGGGCTGATTTACTAAAGAAGTTGAGAAAATGTTTACTCTTTACTTAACCTCCTTCCTCACCAGAGCATTTTTTGCAATTTGGCATTGCGCTATTTTAACTTGTAATTGCATAGTCATGCAATGCTGTACTCATAAGAAATTTACATTTTTCTTCCCCACAAATAAAGCTTTATTTTGATAGTATTTGTTCACCACTCAGATTTTTATGTTTTGCAATATAAATGAAAAAATACCAAAAATTGTGAAAAAAATTATTTTCTACTTTTTGTTATAAAAATTTAGGCCAAAATCTATCCAGCTACATGTCTTTGGTAAAAAAAAAATCTCAATAAGGGTCTATTTATTGGTTTGTGCAATAGTTATAGCGTCTATATATATATATATATATATATATATATATATATATATATATATATATATATATATATATACACACACATACATATACATACACAAAGTTGTCACTGAAATGATATATTGCTCACAGATGCCATTGATATAGGTGGGATTACAGCCCAAAATACATTCTGCTGTTTCTCCTGAGTACAGGGATACCATATGTGTGAGACTTTTTGGGAGTTGAAAACCAACCAGTCTTCAGGATTTCAAAGGGCGTAAATTGCTCATTTCATTTCCTTGCTACTTATAACAGTTTTGTAGGCCCTACAATGTCAAGATAGCATAAAACCCCCACAAATTACCCCTTTTTGGAAGACAGAAACTCCAAGCTATTTGTTGAGAAATTTGTCACTAAATGATATATTCCTCACACATGCCATGGAATTTCACCCCAAAATTCATTCTTCTTTTCCTTCTGAGTATGGGAATAGCACATACGAGAGACTTTTTGGCAGTCTAGCTGCGTACAGGACCCCGAAAACCAATCACCGCCTTTAGGCTTACCAAGGTCCCTTTCACACGGGCTTTCCGATCAGGTCTGCCTGTCAGTTTTTCAAGCGAACCTTAATTGGACGCCCTATGCACCACTTTGGAGCGGCGGATGTCAGCAGTGACATGTCCGCTGACATCCGCCGCTATCTAGGGGGTTGGAAACCCTATTTTCCATTCGTCTGGAGAATCGGATCGGATGAAAATGGCAGGTGGTCCATTTTCATCCGATCTCCATAGAGGACAGCGAGGCTTTGACAGGTCTATCTCCGCACAGTGAGTGGAGACACACCTGTCATCTGCCTACTGGGCAGGGATCAGCAGAACAATCCCTGCTGAGCAAAGCAGAGTCCGTACATGGACAAGACTGTGTGAAAGGGCCCTAAGGGCTTAATTTGCTCATTTCACTTCCTCACTACATATCACTGTCCTCTGCCAACTAGGATTGGCAGGAGACAGGCCTCCTATGTATACCCATAGTCAGCCTGCTGGAGGAGGAGTTGTCAGGTAGAAGAACTGGAATGATAGCGTGTTAGGCTGTGGTGGCCCTTGAGGGACCCCCTTTCTGGAGGGCGGTGACCTCTGGCCTGGAGCTGGGAGGGAGCCTCTCTCTACACGGTTATTGAGAGGTGTCCTGGAACAGGAAGAAGACAGCAGGGGCACAGCCAGGAAAGTCATTCAGGAGGGATCCATGCCAGGATCAGTAGGTGAGAAGCACAGTGAGAAGCTTTGGGAGAGACATGCCAGGATTGGATGTGGAGCCAGAGGGAGAGACTGTGGTGTTGTTTTTAGTCAAGTCGCTGCAGCCAGGAGGGTTGGCAGGATTTGCACCGGTATTTCTGGGAGCAGTAGTCCACCAAGTATCAGTTAGCACAATTATGCTTTTCATCTAAAATGGTTGCTACCACAGAGGGGACTGTAGACCCCCGCCTACAAATGGCTACTAGGAAAATGTTAGGACTTATTCAAAGTGAGACCTAGCCATGTGCTAACGGTGACAGGAATCTAGAATTGGGCAGTGGAAGAAACCAAGTGATCTCAAGTAGTGTCTTGGAGGAGATGTGAAGTAGCAGAGACTGTTAATTTGGATTCAACTACCTTTATTTCACTAAGAAAAATTCATCATTTGTGCATTCCATGTCCCTTTTCCCCATCCAAGTTTAATCCCTTAATAAAAACAAGCAAGAGACTGTTCATTGACTGGAGAAGGTATGCCTAAAATGGATGTCTGACCAAGCAGGCTGATGTGTGGATGCTAAAACATGCAGCGACCCCATGGGGGCACTGTTATAAAAGCAAAAAATAATGAAAAAATAAATAAAAAAATTAAATCACCCCTGTCCCACCATGCTCGCGTGCAAAGGCGAACGCAAGCTTGTTTCCTATGTAAACAGTAATTTCACCATGCATGCAAGATACCACCATGAACATGAGATCAAGGGCGGTAATTCCAGCAGTAGAACTCATCTGTAAATCTCAGGTGGTAACCTTTAAAGGCTTTTAAAAAAGTACATAGTTTGTTGCCCTGCTGAAACTAGTATTTCATGGCAGCATCATTCCACCCGGTATCAGCAGACCACTTACAAAACTCCACAATATAATCCTTCACCGGTTGTCTGCCTTGTACTAGGGCATGCAGGGCAGTCTCGGCAGTAGCAGTCCACTGTGGATCATCATATAGGGTAGCTATAGCTTAGTGAAATCGTCCTTCCAGCTGGAAGTAGCCATCTGCTCTGGACTGCTTGCGTCATCTGCTGACATAGGACCTCCAAGGCGGAAGCACCTCTCTCAGCCTCAGACATTGTGGCTGGTTAATACTATCACATACCTGGTTCTGGAGGCCAATGGAGAGAGGGCTTCCCTTGCGGCTAAGTTTCAGACCCCCCCGAGGGTGAAAACAGAAGAGGTCAGGTCCAAAGTAGCAAGGGTCACCTGCTGGATTGTATGCAGGAGATTCCAGAGTACATCTGGTGTGCTGGCGTAGAATCAGCAGACAGGTGGTGCCCGTGAGGAGTTGCAGGATTCTGCGATAATGTTACATCTGGAGCATGGTCAGAAGGGGGCCTAGGTCATGATATTAGAGCAGACGTGGTCAGGTGGATAGTGAGGTCAAACACAGGAAGCAAACAGCAGATAGGTTAAGGACAAGCCAGATTGATAAGAGGAGGCACAGGAACAGGAATATCATGAACATAACACACTGTAGGAGCTGAAGACCAACCAGCAAATGCAGACACTAGAAGACTTCCTTATACAGGCTTTATACAGGTAGTGACAGGCACTTTAAAAAAAAAAGAGATGCAAACGAGCCATTTTCCTGCCTAGCAACATGACAGGGATCTACTGCTCCCTGTTATCGGGAGCAGTGATCTCTGTCATGTTGTAGTGAGCCCACCCCCCTACAGTTAGAACACATCCAGGGAAAACACAACCCCTTGAGCGGCCCCTGGTGTTTAACCCCTTCCCTGCCAGTGTCATTTATACAGTAATCAGTGGCTATGTGTAGCTCTGATAGCTGTATAACTGTCAATGGTTCCAACAAAGTGTCAAAAGTGTCCGATCTGTCCGCCATAATGTTGGAGTCCTGATAAAAATCTCAGATCCCCGCCATTGCTAGTAAAAAAAAAAAAAAGTAAAAGTGCTACAAATCTATCCCCTATTTTGTAGACGCTATAATTTTTGCACAAGTCAAACAATATACACTTATTGCATTTTATTTTACAAAAATATGTAGAAGAATACATATCCGCCTAAACTGTGGAAGAAATTAGTTTTTTTATATATTTTTTGGGGACATTTTTTATAGCAAAAAGTTAAGAATATAGCGTTTTTTCAAAATTGTTGGCCTTTTTTTGTTTATAGGTTAAAAAAAACAGCAGTGGTAATAAAATAACACCAAAAGGAAGCTCTATTTGTGGGAAAAAAAATTGTTTGGGTGCAACGTTGCACGACCACGCTATTGTCAGCTAAAGCGACGCAGTGCCATATCACAAAAAAAAGCTCTGGTCAGGAAGGGGGTAAATCCTTCCAGGGCTGAAGTGGTTAAAGCAGGTTTCCAATTTTGGAGTCACATTTGAGAAAGACTCACTATATATTTTAGAAATATGCTGGTGTTATGCTGACTATGAGGCTTTTGAACAATGTTAGAGAGAGTCTTTCCCAAGTAACCACTTAAGGACCAGCCTCGTTTTGAGATTTTGGTGTTTACATGTTTAAAACGTTTTTTTTGCTAGAAAATTACTTAGAACCCCCAAACATTATATATTTTTTTTCTCTAACACCCTAGAGAATAAAATGGCGGTCGTTCAATACTTTTTTTCACACCATATTTGCGCGGCGGTCTTACAAGCGCACTTTTTTTGGAAAAAATTCACTTTTTTGAATAAAAAAAAGACAGCAGTAAAATTAGCCCAATTTTTTATATTGTGAAATATAATGTTACGCCGAGTAAATTGATACCCAACATGTCATGCTTCAAAATTGCGCCCACTTGTGAAATGGCAACAAACTTTTACCCTTAAAAATCTCCATAGGCGACGTTTAAAAAATTATACAGGTGGGGGGCGGAGCCGGCCGGCGGAGTGGATGGCTGTGTAAGCGAGTAGCTCCCGCCGCGTCTACCTTCCGGAGAGCAGCCGAACGACGTGGGGCACCGACTTTTCCCATAATCTAGCTACGGAGGTACCGCTGAACGTTCCGACCATGCCGCGGAAACGTAAAGACCGGAGAGAACCCGGTAAATTAACGAACTTTTTCGCCCGAGCAGGCCGCGCCGCCAGCCAAGATGGCGCCGGCCATAGTTCCAGCGCGGCACGTCCGTCCTCCCCGCAGACCAGAGGGGGATGGAGAGGAGATGGTTCTCCAGAAACAGAGCGTAACCAGCGCTCTCCGGATTCCAGAGTCTCCTCTGCTTCCAATAGCCCAGCCAAAGCAAGGCAGAAGCTGACAGATACATCCCCAGCAGGCTCAGACTCTGAAGGTAAAGATGCAGCATTTGATGACACTTTAGAGTTTAAAGACGCCATTGCGGCCTTCCCCACCACTAATGCCCCAGTTATGGACTCCACCATGAAGGAGATGTTACTAACTCTGAGAGGCGCAATACATACTGATATGTTACAACTAGTCCAACAGTGTAAATCAGAAGTTAAAAAGGTCAGCAGCAGAGTATCTCATATTGAGAATAAAATGGGCGAATTCACTGACACTTTCAACGCAATGGTGGACGCACATAATGATCGTGATGACGATATTCAATGGCTGAAATCAAAGGTAGCGGACCTCGAGGACCGCTCTAGAAGGAACAATGTAAAGATAAGGGGGATCCCCGAAACAGTTAAGCCGCAGGAGCTGGTATCCTTTTTTTGCAAAGTGATAAAAGATGCACTGCCAGATTTAACCGAAGAAGAGTTGATAATTGACAGGATCCATAGGCTACCGAAACCCCGCCATCTTCCTGAACAACTTCCAAGAGACACTATAGCCCGTATCCATTACTTTCATGTTAAAGAGAAATTTATGGCAGCGACCAGAAATGCAACTCAAATGCCTGACACCATGCAAGGTCTTTCCTTTTTTGCAGATCTTTCGGCCCATACAATGCAGCGCAGACATAATTTGGTGACAATTACTAAACCTTTAAGGAATCACAAAATTCCGTATCGTTGGAGATACCCGGCGAAATTGGTGGTGATGAGAGGAGACCGTGACTACACGATCACAAATCTGGAAGAAGGCATTCATCTGCTAGAAAAGTGGAACATCGTTCCTCGCCAGAACGAAACTCAACAAGAGGTTATGGACGGTAAGAACACCCCTGATCGCCACACTTGAACTTGCTTCCAGTTGGTGCCCACAATTTTTGTTTCATTTTCCTGTTCCGGAAGGTTGTACCGGCGTTATGGTCAAGTTCCTCGTCCCCCAGAGAAAAGCAGGAGTATACCTGTTCAGATTTCATTGGAAATCGCATCTTTTTACTCCGAGTGCTAAGGCACTTCTCTGTGTTTAACTCTGTTCTTCAGTTTTTCTTTTGTTACTCATCCTTACTTTTTCAGACATTTCTGGATCGTGATTTTTTTTCTCTCTTTCTTTTTGGCTTACTGAGACATACCTGTCAGTCTACTCATAAGGCAAAATATTATTATCACCGTGAATAGGTGTTACATACTCCTGGGGCTGATATTCCTCAGAGTAAAGTGATAAGACTCACTGTTGTTACCTTTAACATTGTTATCTCTCGCTAAGATTTTACTGTTTACACGTTAATTTTAGTGTTTCCTTTCTGAGTATCAAGAGTTTGGCTCCCTTACTGGCTCTGTAGCCCGGTGCAAGAAAATGGCGTTTAAAATCACGTCCCTAAATGTTAATGGCCTAAATATCCCCTTTAAACGGCATATGGTGTGGAAAGAGGCTAAACTCCAAAAATGTGATATATTATGTCTACAAGAGACTCATTTTAAGGACAAAGGGCACCCTCTCTTGACTCATAGTCAATTTCCCCATTGTTTCCTTGCCTGTGCCAAATCAAAATCAAAAGGTGTAGCTATACTAATCAAACAGTCAGTAGAATTTAAATACAAAGCTCATTACAGTGATGAAGAGGGCAGGTATATTATTTTATTATGTGAAATTGGGGGAGTCGCCTATACTATCGTTAATGCATATGCACCTAACAGCCACCAGTTACCTTTTTTGCACAAACTGTGGAAAAGGGTGAAACTACATTTGTATGGTCATCTGATACTATGTGGGGATCTGAACGTCGTTGCCGACCCCCAGATGGACGTGTCTAGATCTGGGGGAGGAGGGGCGGTTAGATCTTCCTTAAACGACTTTATGTGTAAAAATGACCTGTTCGATGTCTGGAGGTGCCAGCATTCGAATGAGAGAGATTTTTCCTTTTATTCGAAAGTGCATCTGTCATACTCTAGAATAGACACCTTTTTAGTGGACAAGTTCCTACTGCAAAAAATATCTTACTCAGACATAGGTCAAATATCGTGGTCCGATCACGCGCCGGTATCTGTGACAGTGGGCACTCAACAGTTCACTACTAGAGCAAACAGATGGCGTAATGACACCCTGCTGTTCGCAGACCCGGCGCTTGCATCGGACTTGGAAAACTCCATCAAGGAGTTTTTTCGCTTTAATGACAAACCTGATGTGAATCCATCCACCTTGTGGTTATCTCACAAGGCCTTTATGCGGGGAATCCTGTTAAAACATAGTGCAGATCTGCGGAGGAAAGGGAGGCACGGTCTGGAAGCATTATTGAATGAAATTAAGAGTTTAGACTCTCTAAACAAGCTGTCACCTTCGGCGGACACCAGCTCTAAACTTTATAAAGCGAGAGAGGAGCTCAGGAACCTACTAATTTCCCAACATACCAGAAATATACATAAACTTAAAGCGAATTTTTACATGCACGGCAACAAAGCAGGCAAATTATTAGCTAACCAATTGAAAGATAAAATTGTTAAACAAAAAATTCCTTTTTTAACTCACCATAAGTCCAAGATTAAACACATTAACCCTAAAGAAATAGCTGACACTTTTAAAGATTACTACGAGGCCCTATATAACATTGGAAGTGATCCTAGTGCTGTTCAACCGTCTTCGACCTCAATTGACTCTTTCTTATCGAATATCAAACTTCCGGTGGTTCAGCCTGAGGATTTGGACATGCTAAATTCCCCATTTACTGAGCTTGAGATTAAAAACGCTATAGCTAAACTTCCCAATGGGAAATCGCCAGGACCAGATGGTTATTCTCCCGAATATTACAAACAATTTAAAGACTCATTGGCCCCATACCTTCTAAGGGTCTTCCAGGACGCTGCCTCCTTAGCCTCCTTTCCTGAAGAAATGTTGCAAGCAACAATCATTACTCTACCAAAACCAGGAAAGGATCCAAACTGTGCCCAAAATTTTAGACCCATATCACTATTAAATACGGATGTTAAGTTGTATGCAAAACTGGTCGCGAATAGAATGGCAAAGGTTCTCCCTCATCTTATCAATCAGGATCAGGTGGGTTTTATAGAAGGCAGACAATCCACGGATGCTACGAGACGCATTCTTAATATTATACACAATGCAAATGCTGTTAGTCAACCCTCTGTTCTCCTGTCATTAGATGCCGAAAAGGCATTTGACAGGATTCACTGGGGGTATATGTCGAATGTGCTAGATAAATTTGGTGTTAAGGGGCATATAAAATCTGCCATCACGGCACTATACTCAAACCCAGCGGCCATGGTGTACACAGAGGGTGTTTTTTCTGAATCATTTTCTTTAACAAACGGCACGCGTCAAGGTTGCCCCTTGTCGCCTTTAATCTTTGTGCTTATGATGGAACCGTTAGCGGAAGCAATTAGACAACATCCACAAATTAGCGGTATAACTATAGGTGGGGAAGAACATACTATCACATTATTTGCGGACGATATTATACTCTCACTATCCAATCCTATGCTATCACTCACGTACATTCAAGACATTCTTTCTCAGTTTCATGCAATTTCCTATTACAAAGTAAACGAATCTAAATCCAATATTTTGGGTTTAGCTCTGCCCCCGGAGATGGAACTCGCATTGAAAGACTCATTGCCATTCACATGGGTGGAGAAATCCTTTCCTTATTTGGGTATCTCCATTACAAAACATATTTCCCAAC
The DNA here is from genome assembly GCF_037356315.1 of Lithobates pipiens. Taxonomy (NCBI): domain Eukaryota; kingdom Metazoa; phylum Chordata; class Amphibia; order Anura; family Ranidae; genus Lithobates; species Lithobates pipiens. The sequence goes on from NW_027507764.1 coordinate 221,402,511, forward strand.
TTTATCTTACCAATTTTGAACCCTTAATTGCGGAATTTACACAAGAAATGGAGAAACTAAAACGTTTCTATCTATCATGGTCAGGAAGACTAGCGGCATATAAGATGATTTTACTTCCTAAATTATTATACTACTTTAGAACACTCCCTATCCCGGTGCCAACCTCATTCTACTCTAAAATGCAAAATGCTCTATCTCACTTCTTATGGGACGGTAAAAGGGCTAGATGCCATCGTAAGTTACTTACAAAGCATAGGGAGGCGGGGGGTATGGGAGTCCCATTATTAAAGGATTATCATGTGGCGGCTATACTTTCGCAAGCCGCAGCATGGTATGATTCTTCGGACCCAATGCACTGGTGCAGAGCTGAGCGAACGTATGTGCAGAAAGGGTCAATACACAATCTCTTGGGGTCCACTACAATTTCACACCTATCTAACTGTGTTAGTCACCCCTTGATTCAGGCTACCCATAATGCGTGGGTCTATTTCCTGAAAGTCAAAAATCCCTATGTCAAACATGTTCCACCACAGCTCCATATCAGTTCTTTGCTTTTAAATATGACAGACTTGAATCTCCACAATTGGGAAAAGGCAGGGATTTCTTCGGTAGCAGATCTTTATGATAAGCAATCATTGAAATCCTTTACTCAACTACAAGCTGAATATTTTTTGCCGCCCGCAGAGTTTTTGACTTTCGCCAGAATATCATATACTCTGAGAACATCTTCCTCCGCTGTAACTAGTATTCCTTGGGAAATACACAAATTTTGGGAAACTGGCCCCCTTAGGAAGAAAGGCATCTCATGCTTTTACACCCTGCTCAATAGTAAAAAACTCTTAGAAATTCCTAAACAATATCAACAATGGGAGTCAGATTTGAAAATCAACATCTCGAGAGAACAATGGCTTCAAGCCATAAGATGCAACAATAAACTTACAAAGTGCGCAAATTATAAAGAAACCACGCAAAAGTTATTACTCAGATGGTACAAGACACCGTACATAATTGCAAAATTCGACAAAAATCAGAATAATCTCTGTTGGAGAGGGTGTGGATTAGTAGGTAACCTGGAACATATGGTATGGTCTTGTTTATCTTTGAGAAGTTTCTGGGCGGTAATATCAAACCTGATAGCGGGTGTAACAGGTATACTAAACAAGCTGACCGCGGCACAAGCTCTTCTAAGCGTTGGTCTAGACATTTATCCAAGTAATTGTCGATTTATAGTTTTGCATATACTATGTGCTGCTCGGTTAGTCATAGCCCGTCACTGGAAAGCATCATCCCCCCCAATGATCAGAGAGGTCTTACAATTGGTCACAGATTCATGCGCATACGAAAAAACAATGGCATGGAAGGAGGGCAATCACAGGAGGGCCCTTGAACAGTGGTCCATTTGGGATAAATATGGTAAAATTACCTAAGTCAAATACATCAGTAGTGCTTAGGCCTTAATCTAAAATGAGAGTACTCCCATTCGTTTCTGTTTCTGTTTGATGTTTCTGAAAATGTTTAAAGTCACTGAGAATAATAGAGTTCTTGGCTTTGCTAATGTTTATATTGATTCATGACTGACGTAATGGATTCTATGGAACTGCTCTGTTTCATTGTAGAACATACATATGTAGTCAACAGTAGATGTATGATTCCATTGTTTGTGTTATACATTCGCATGTAGCGACAGAAATGTCTACTTTTCTTTCTATACTATCTTGTTACTCAACTACTATTTTTGTAATTATTCTTGAAAATTTCAATAAAAAATACTTTAAAAAATTATACAGGTTGCATGTTTTATGTTCTAGGGCTAGAATTATTGCTCTCTCTCTAGCGATCGCGGTGATACCTCACATGCGTGGTTTGAACACCATTTTCATATGCGGGCTCTACTCGTGTATATGTTCACTTCTGTGTGTGAGCTCGGTGGGACGGGGCACGTTTTAAATTTTTTTTATTATTATTTTACCTTTTATTTTTACACTGTTTAAAAAAAAATTGTCACTTTTATTGCTATTACAAGGAATGTAAGGCAATGGATCGTGGCGGGAGGGGGGGCTCCTCTCCCACCACCGATAAAAGTGATCTCGCGGCGATTCTGCCGCAGGGACTACTTTTATCTTGTTGCGGATTGCCCGCTGAAGAAGGGGATACCGGGGTTATGGCAGCTAGCTGCTGCCATAACAACGATATCCTACTTCAAACAGCTACCGTAAAACTGCGGTGGACAGTGCGTAAGTGGTTAACATACAATGCATGAAGCCCAGCCTCTACAACTTTAAAGCATAACTCCACTTTTTGTTGGGTATACACAGCTACTTCACCGCTCCTGCCCATTGAAATCAATGGGGCAGCATGGCTATACCGCCGGCAAAGCGCTTCTGCAGCAGCGCTTTGCAGTGGTTTTAACCCTTTTCCCGGCTGCTAGCAGGGGGTAAAACTGCCCACTAGTGGCTGAATACTACTAAAAATAGTGCCGCTTTACCGCCGACGCCCCCCGCGGCTTGGTGTGAAAGGGCTCTAATGAGGAAATCTGCTGGGCCTGCCTCCCTTTAGGCATGTTCCTATTGAAAGTAGCGCTCAAAAAAATTCATTTTTGTTGCAAGGGATACCTGAAATCTGATTTGTTTCTTATAGGCAGACTTCTGGGGAAATTGGTGAGCCAATCACACAAGCAGGAAATTATGTTTCTGGGGAGTGGTCAATACACATTCTGTGTACAGAACAGCTCAAGGTAGCCATATTGCAATGTATATTCCCAGAAAATTACATTGACTGCAGATTGAAAGGGATAGGTGATTTTTAATGTAGCGCCGGTACTCCTGAAGAGTACGTGCTATGTCTGTAAATTTATTTTTTTCCAAGACTACGCGGATAAAGTTGTCATTTGCAGGCCAGATAAAGACAGTGCAGTGTACTTTATCACAACTGTGGATGAGCATGGAAGAGACTTGGTTTTGCCGGATCTGTGGGTAGATAGACAGGTGAGTTGTTAGAAAGCTTTGTGTCAAAACTACTGTATGGGTCACAGTACTTACTTTCAGGGAAGGACTTGCAGTTACAGTGACTCTGTCCACTAGGTAGCATGGGTCGGCACAAAACAAAGTGTTTTTATTGTTTAGGAGAGGAAAAAAAAAACATAAGTCTTTTTAGAAGAAAAAAAGAGTTTTGGATTTAGAGGAGAGAACATTATTGAGATTGGGATAAAGTTCTGCCGTCTAAAAGATGTGATATGTCTGTATTGCTGCTATGTGTTTTCTTTTCAGGATGCACCAAGATCCTCTGTCAAGCTGCCGGAGAATGGGTGGTGTAGCTAGATAGGATTGGATGGTATGTGTATAGTCTGTTAATGCAACTGTTTTATGTGACAAAGTTTAAATATGTTTGTTATTTTCCTTTCCTTCTCCTTTCCCAAAACCCCGAAAACCTCAGGTACTTATACATTTTTGTAGTGTTAAGAGTTTTTTTAGCTAGACAATGAAGACATTATCTAAATGACCTGGGGGAGTGTGTAGCGCCGGTACTCCTGAAGAGTACGAGCTATGTCTGTAAATTTAGTTTTTTCCAAGACTATAGTTGAGTTTTGGGGTTAATTGTTATAAATTGTGCTTTTGGCATCAGTTTGGCTGGGCTGTACTAATGTTCTGCCTGGTCATAGGTGTAGGTATCACTTTTGACAGGCATTGGAATGCAGTCCATAAACCAGGATTCATCCGACAGTGGAAATATCCAGTTGCGAGTGGCTATTCCCTGGATTACCTAGAGAGAGACATTTATTAAGTGTCAGCAATTTCAAAGTGCCTGAGCTTCCATACCTATATCCTCTATTCCCAACTGAGAGACTGTGTTTTTGTTCAACGTTTTAAGCAAATAAAAATTCCTAAAGGAATTAAAGTGTCGGTCTCTGTAGTTATTGGGCTATCAACCTCGGGAACCCCTAGACAAGAACGACGAGTGTCAAGGCGGAGGAGGTAAACGGTAAGCCCAAGAAAACCAGCCGCTCCTTCGGGGGTCAGTGCTACATTAATAATATTCAATAAAATATGATTAGTGTTGCATTTATATGTGCTAAATAATTTTTTTCTTTATTTGCATTTTTTTTCCTTACAAAAGTGGAGTTACCCTTTAACTCTTTGTTAGGATAGACGGTGTTGACATTTTGTAAGAATTGATAATAAAGATCTATCTGGCTACATATCAGAGACAGGGTTAATTATGGCAAACACAGATGCCCAGCCCCCTCATTAACAAAGAGAATTATCTAGGATTTAATTTTTTTTTAGATTATGCTAGGGGAGTAGGGACATGTAATAACATAAAGTAGGTCTTATCCTAGTTTGGCTGCAAAAATGAAAACACACTTTAAAGCCACATGAACAGGATCCTGTCCCTTCTGTCCTTGTACAGTTCTTCCATCCCATTGGCAGAAATATTGCTATCTCTGTGGACAGGACACAATAATATGCATAACATTTAAACATTTAGCAGAGTTTGGGCTCATTATCTTACAGTTATCTCATGAATATGCCAAACATATATTATATGCTAAAGTCAGAATTTCATTAACAAACATTATATAAGTCATTAAAAAGTAATTCAGCAAAAATTATTTTGCACATTCCAAATTAAAATAATTCATTTATTATTTGCAGTCACAAGTCAAATTGTTGTTAACAAGCAATTAAATAAGACGCTGCATTTCCTTATCATTTCAGTTTTAGATGTTGGGTCAATCTGTTTTGTTTCTCATGATTGCCTACAATATATACATAAAGCATAAAATCAGACAAGCATAAAATATATTTGCTTTTTTAAATAAACTTTAGGATAAAACTGCCTTACATATCTTACATTTACTTTTAATAAATCATTTTTTTTTTTATGTTACACATTTACTTTTTGCTTGCAAATCAAAGCATGGAAGCTATAGCAGATGAATCTTCTAAATCCAATGCTTTAATACTATATATAAATCTTAATCAGAATTATTTATTTTGTGGCTGTAATGCTAGACAGGGTTTTTTAAAGCAGAGTTCCACCCAAAAATCGAACTTCCACTGATTGGATCCCCCCCCTCCGATGTCGGATTTGGCAACTTTCAGGGGAGTGGGGGGAGCAGATGCCTGTATAATCCAGGTATTTGCTCCCACTTCCGGGCATAGATGACTACAGGCTCTGCGGTGATCTACGCCATGTCTGACCCCTCCTCCATCCATCCCCGCTGTCTTCTGGGAGACACACAGGTCCCAGAAGACAGCAGGGACCAGTGAGTACGCGCAGTGTGACTCGTGTAGGCGCAGCAGGGAACCAGGCTGTGAAGCTGCAAGCCTTCACTTCCTGATTCCCTTACCGAATATGGCGGCGCCTTCACCAGAGAGCTGTGGGACAGATCGGCTTCGGGTGAGGACTTCGCGAGCGCCCTGGACAGGTACGCTTCCATATTTTAAAAGTCAATATCTGCAGTATTTGTAGCTGCTGACTTTAAAAAAAAAAAATGACGGAATTCTGCTTCAAAGAAGAGGAAACACATTGTGAACAGGGAAGACAATGGAGTTAATTTCGTAAAGGAGTTAGGGCTGTTTACCTAAGAAAGTGAATGTTCATTTTTCAAAGTGAACATTAGTAAATACGGTGAAGCCTTAGTCTTTATTTCATATAATCCCTTTCTTATTCCAATACAGCTGCTTTTTGACATTAAGATACAAAAAAAAGCTTTTTTGCTCTCTAGTGCTCTGCCCTAGGCTGGATAAACTTAGATTTTCCTCTGCTGTACTCAAGTAAGCAGCAATTTATTTTCTAGGTCTGGTCAGGTCTCCCTAAGCCTGGTGGTTGATTACTTTTTCCAGAGGCAGGCAGAAGTAGAGTAGGAGGGCTAGCCACTAGGTTATACATATTTATCTGACCTTAGCCAGTCCCTGGGAGGTAAAATCAGAAGATGTGGCCAAAGAGATGATAAATATTTGTGTGGGTCTGTTCAGACTTGGTCTTGGTGTCAATGGGCCCTACTGAAAACAGTGGGTTATCTCATGTCCATGCATATTGCCTCCTCTGTTAAAAACAGCAAAAGGCTTTGCAACTTTGGAGTACATGGCATCATTCAAGATGTACATGTAGATGGCAGCTGATTCTTCTGTCTCCCCCTCCCCGCCTACACTGTTACACTAAGAGCCAGAGCAGCCTGTGTAAAATCCTCTTCTGATGCTAGAGGGGCTTTTCTGCCCTTGGAACCCCCCACTAAAGCACAGGATTGGTGAAAAGGTTTCCAACCCACCAAACACTCTACACCACAAAACCAAGCGAGACTTCAGTTACACCGCTTACTACCAGACACTACCATACTTATGCTGAATACCACTGAGCAGTGCCACATCAACTCTTTTTGATTACCCTATTATCTCAGATCCACTTAACATCTTCCTGCACCTGTTGCCTCCCCTTTTCATGAATTTTAAGCTGTGTTCAAGTTAATTCTGCCAGAGCTCTTCCTTATGTCCCCACCTTCTTGAACTGGGAGTGTCCGGAAGCCACTCAGAATCACTATTAGTGTCCCACCGAAAGGACCCCAACCACTCCGGCAAACATACTGATATTTTCCCTCATTTTGTGGAGATTATTCCTCCCAGGTTCATAGTATTTAAATAGACTTTAGCATTTTTTCATCTTCCCGAACACAAAATCCTGCAGGGCAAGGCCGGACTGGGAATAAAAACCAGCCCTGGAAAAAATATCATACCAGCCCCATAGCATTATTATACCAGCCCAACATCATAATGTCATTATTTCCTTATTCAAGAAAGGGAAACCCAGAAACCCATGCCATTTAAAGCACATTGGAAGAGTGTATTAGATATATATATATATATATATATATATATATATATATATATATATATATATACACATACACATATATATACATATACACACACAGAAGGCAGATATGAAAGCACATCTATATATATATATTTTTTTTTTTTTTAGAAAAGAATTGCGCTAGGTGTGAAATAAACAATACATACATAAATGAATAAATAAACCGTGAAGGATACCCTGCAGCTAAGCACTATAACCCCCGATATAGGGCACAAAGAAAAATAAATAGACAAAAAGTGCAGCGCTGGGTAATAAACTAATAATGCAAGTGATTATGAATAAAAAATGTGATTATACAAAGGAGTATGATAATAAGTGATCAAAAAAACATCATAATAGTCCATATGTGTTAATATGATCAATCCATGAGCAACAAACACATGTATCAAACACAAAAACAGTTCATGGGTGAAATAATCCAACAAAAGAAGTGTTCACAAACTAAATCCAAATAATTGTTTCCCCCACTAGTGCTGCCCGTCACCTAGGAATAGGCAATGGAGGCTTACTAAAAAGCCAGCGACTACCCTTGTTCAGGGGGGTCACATAAGGCTTGGTAGAACAGCAGGCTTGCTGTTGAAGTACCACTGACTGTCCTCACAGGTAACCGGCCAGTGTCTGTGGAAAGCGGTTTTAAAGGTGCTTCTGTCAGGAGACGATCACTGCGCATCAATGGACCTTTCCTTTCACCAGTGGGGATGTGGTCATCCAATGGATTTCTGCAAAAAGTTATGAGGAGAAAAAAAAAACTCCAATAGTGCAGAGATATCTTTGACTAATTTATTCAAAAAAGGTACCAACAGGTTCACAATGCATAAAAACATTCCTTGCAAGGATAAAAAGATAAAAAGGTTCTGCTAATCTCCAAAAACAGCAACTTGCGCACTTGCACTGCGTGTATGCGCAACGGTCCTACGGCCATTTCGTCACAGCTAACATCATCAGCCCAATGATCCTCTGTCCTCCCTCTGTCCTCCGGCGCTCCTATACCACAGAGCTGTGTCTTTGTGCAAGGTCCCGTCCCCCTAGACTGGCTTGTGTGATAGGCGAAACACTGATTCAATCTACTATCACAAGCCGGTCTAGGGGGGCTAGGGGGGCGGGACCTTGCACACACTGACCCAGCTCCATTATATATGAGTGCCGGAGGGCAGAGGGAGGAGAGCGCTGGAGTCGCCTCTCACAGCGGCCCCAGGGCAGGGGGCCTACCAGGAAATTTCCCGGTATCCCGGTAGGCCAGTCCGGCCCTGCTGCAGGCAGACTTAGACTTAGCAAAGTCACTCCAGGGCCTAGGACAGCATAACCTCTGGGGATTTTTACAATCTGCTTTTGCCTGCCCATATGATATTCTAGAAAACTCTACAGTTTAAGCTGATCAGTAAAACCTGTTCCCTGTTACTCACAATTGTCCTGTATTTTAAGCGTAATAATGCTATTATTTTTCATTGCACCACTTGCCTCTGTCTGCCTTTAAATATATTGTCCTAAAATATAGGTAGTTTGTTTTACTCATTGGTCTGGTGTTTGCATTCTTTAAAATAGTGTTATTGTCAATAATCATGAATCAGACTGAGACAGAAGTACAGTTAGATCACACTTGTTTAATAATAATAAAAAACAGTAAACATTGTCAAAACATTGACATAGTTCAGAAATCTGAATGGATAGTCAGACAAGCCAAAACATCAGGGAGCCAGAGATGAGCATAGTAGAACAGCAAGAAGGGACTGTAGCCAGAAGGAATGTTAGCCAAGCAAAACTTTAACAGGAACTCAGAGAGATGTGACCAAGGCGAAGGCAGAGATGATCTGGACTGGATGGCTTAAGTAGGCAGGACTGACAAGCAGGATATCAACAGATGAGTCACTGTGGAGAGATAGGAGCTGCCAATTAGCCGACAGCTGAGCAGCCAGCTTTGAGAAGGGCTGAGCCCAGCCCTGACAGTATCCCCTCCTCAATGACACCCCCCCTAGGAGGACCACCAGACTTGAGGGGAAAATATCTATGGTAATCACGGAGGAGTACAGGGGCATGTACATCTGAGGATGAGACCCAAGAGTGTTCCTCTGGACCATACCTTTTCCAATGCACCTGGTACTGTATGCGCCCAGGGAACCTGTGGAAGTCAACAATGGACTGTACTTCATACTCCTCATGGTTCTCAACCTGTACAGGGTGAGGACAAAGCACCGAGGTGGTAAAGCGGTTGTAGACCAAAGGTTTTAATAAGGAGACATGAAATACATTTGAAATAAGCATATTAAAAGGAAGGTCTAATGCATAAGCCACTGGGTTAATCCTGCGAAGAATACAGAAAGGCCCAATAAACCGAGGTGTGAACTTCAGAGAGGGAACATGAAGTCGGAGGTTGCAAGATGACAGCCAGACCCTGTCCCCAATCTGGTAGGAAGGCACAGGCAGGTTTCTGTGGTCAGCATGTACCTATCATTAGTATGTCGCAAAAAGCCTCCTGGACTTGTGCCCACATGGAACGAAGACCACGGAGATGCTCCTCTAATGCAGGAATACTCTAAGGAACAAATTAGTCAGGCAACATGGAAGGTTGGAAACCATAGTTCGCCATAAACAGAGACAAACAGGACCATTTGTTATGATGGTCAGAAATATAGCAACATAGGAATTCCTCCAAGGACTGATTGGCTCATTCTGTAACTCTATTAGACTGCGGGTGATACGCAGAGGAGAAATCAAGCTGAGTTCCCAACTTTGCACAAAAGGCTCACCAGAACCGGGACACCAACTGACTACCCATGTCTAAGACAAACACCTTGGGCATAGGCGAAAGATCTCCCGAGCAAAAATGGAAGCCAGTTCCTTAGAAGTGGGCAACTTCTTAAGTGGAATACAATGAGACATTAACCACCATAAGGATAACTGTGTTGCCCTGGGAGTTGGGTAACTCCACAATGAAATCCATAGACAGGTGGGTCCAGGGCCTCTCTCCATTGGGTATGGGTTGTAGGAGGCCCACTGGAAGGTGTCGTGGAATCTTACTCTGAGAACACACACATAACAGGCAGCTACAAAGGCGGTTGCATAAGCATGTAGACTAGGCCACTAGAATTGTTGGAAAATGGGCCAAAACAGTTGATTCTTCCCAGGATGGCCAGCAGCCTTGGGAGAATGGTAAGTCCGGAGACTGTCTGGGACAAAGCAGCAGTCACAAGGTTTCTCAGGAGGAGCATGGACTTGAGCAGTAATAATTATGTCACTCAAAGGAAAAATGAGACTAGTACGAACCGTAGCCAGAATACGATCAGGAGGAATCACAGGAACTGGAACCAGCTCATCTTGGAAGTCGAGGAAAATTGTTGTGACAAATTGTCAGCTCTTACATTCTTAGTACCAGGCAAGAATGAGACAATGTAATTGAAACTAGATAAGAAAAGAGCCCATCATGCCCTTCTGGGAGAGAGGCGTTTAGCCTAAAGCCGCGTACACACGGGCGGACTGTCTGGCCAACTAAGTCCGTCAGACAATCCGACGGACAGTCCGTCCTACTTTCGAATGAACGGACTTGACCACACACGATGAACAAACAGTCCGTTGAAAGCTTGCGCGATGACGTGTACAGCACGTACGACGGGACTAGAAATAGGACGTCCAATACACAGCAATGCAACCTTCCGCCGTGTAAATCCTTTCTGAGCATGCGCCATACTTAGTCCGTCCAACTAGCCTACTCACGAGCGGATTGTCCGCTGAAACCAAAGTTGGACGGACAATATTACGGAAATTCCAAAATACTTAGTCCGCCAGACTGCACGCTGAAAAAGTCCGCTGAAGCCCACACACGAGTGGACTGTCCGCTGAAATGTGTTTCGGCGGACTAAGTTGGACAGACAGTCCGCCCGTGTGTACGCGGCTTTAGACAAGAATGTGAGATTCTTATGGTTAGTAAGAATGAGAACCGGCACAGTGGTACCTTCAAGGAGAATTTCCACTCTTTCAGGGCTAAAATGATCACTAACAGATCTCTGTCACCAATCTCATAATTGCACTCAGCAGGTGACAATTTCTTGGAAAAGTAGCCACAAGGATGCATAGCGCTCTCAGAAGTAGGACATTGAGACAGAAGGGCACCAACTCCAGTCTCAGAACCATCAACCTCAAGGATAAAAGGTAATGTAGGATCAGGATGTGCCAACACGTGAGCAGAAACAAAGGCAGCCTTGAGACTCTAAAAGGCCTTAATGGACTAACTCTGTGGGTTACTGTCCTTTCTGGTCATATCAGTCAGGGGCTTGACATGAGACGAGAAGTTACAAATAAACTTCCGATAATAGTTGGCAAAGCCAAGAAAACGCTGCAGAGGACGTAAACCCAGGGGTTGGGCCACTGTAGAACTGCTGGAAGTTTCTCTGGGCCCATCGAAAAACCAGCAGTGGAAATGACCAGGAATTTAACCTGTTCACTATGGAATTTGCACTTCTCCTATTTACAATAGAGATTGTTCTCTCATAGTTTCTGAAGGACATGATAGTCATCTGTGTGGTGGCTCTCCAGGGACTTGGAAAATATGAGGAAATCATTGAGATAAACCCCACAGATCCATGTCCTGTCAGGGGAAACCGATCGTGTGTTCTTAGTATATAGGGACACCGATCAGTCTCCTCCCCCAGTCAGTCCCATCCCCCACAGTTAGAATCACTCCCTAGGTAACACATTTAACCCCTTGATTGCCCCCTAGTGTTAACTCCTTCCCTGCCAGTGACATTTATGCAGTAATCAGTGCATATTTATAGCACTGATCACTGTATAAATGTCAATTGTCCCAAAATAGTCTCAAAAGTGTCCGACCTGTCCGACACAATGTCATAGTCATGATAAAAATCGCAGATCACCGCCATTACTATTAAAAATAATAATAATAATAAAAATGCCATAAATCAATAACCTATTTTGTAGGTGCTATAACTAATATACGCGTATTGCGATTTGTTTTACCAAAAATATGTCATTTTTTTTTTAAATTGGGATATTTATCATAGCAAAAAGTAAACAACATTGTGTTTTTTTTCAAAATTGTCGCTCTTTTTTGTTTAAAGCGCAAAACAAATAAAAAAAACACAGAGGTGATCAAATGCCACCAAAAGAAAGCTCTATTTGTGGGGACAAATTGGGTATAATGTTGCATGACCACACAATTGTCATTCAAACTGTTACAGTGCTGAAAGCTGAAAATTGACCTAGGCAGGAAGGGGCTGAAAATGCCCTGTATTGAAGTGGTTAAGCTAACCATTTATCTGTCATGGTGATCTAGTGACACTATTGTCTTGCCTGATTGACTACATCCTTGACACAGGTAAACTTTTGGTTTTGTTGTTTTTTATTTGTTTATTTTAGATACCCATTAAAAGAATCCCAAAAGTAATATGTAGGCTTCCATTGCTAACCCTTCCTTCCAATAATTTTAGTTTGCTATTTGGGTAATCCTGACTTTACTGGCAGAACACTTGTTCTAGGCCAGTATCTCAGAAAGCATCAAAGCCAGAATTAGCTACAAGTTTTTAGCTATGGGAGCCCCCAATATTTCTTTTAGTAGACAACAGAGTGAACAGAATGCCAAAACAGAAAAATGCCATTGCTGTTGCCTAATTATTCAGTAAAGAGGTGAAGGGTCTAAAATTCACCAACCTATGCTTCTGCAGCAGTGGTGGTCAATGATGTTACTGTGTTTTGCAACAGAATCACGATGATAAAATGGAATTAAAGACCTTTGGCTACTAAAACTGTTATAAGTAATCCAGCTGTGTATTAAGTTGTTTGCATTATAAAAAAAAATCATACAGAAAAATAATACATATTCATATTCAGAATTATTATCATAATTTATTACTTGCCACCACCAGTCAAGATTCTGTTAAGAAGCAGCCAGACTTCAGAAATAAATGTGCATATTGCTTAATTTAAGGCCGTGGGTCAATTACTATAGATTTTAGTCATACAGCAGCAATTAATAATATTTGGTTAGAAGAGAGAAACAATTAATTATAAGCCATATTTTTTAAACAAGGGAGCATTACTACAACTGATATGATTCAGAAGATAAACATTTGCATTTAAAGCAAATCTATCAACGATTTAACACTGGTATATGGTTATTTCGTTTGGAAAATACTGATATTTTTATTTCTATAGCACTTCGAACATGCAAACGACATCTGTAGTCTCTTCCCTGTACTGAGATGGCATGGAGGATGTGTAGCACCTCCTGGATGTAGCAGCATTATGACCAATACCTCTCAACCAGGGGCCTACAGTGGGAGAGAGTTTCACATGTGTGCAATAGTGACATTGGGGTTGGATTGTTAAGCCTATTCTCAACCCCAGTTGCCCTCTTAGCTTGTCAGAAGGAAAGCAGTGGAGCAAAGGCATGTGTGTGGAATGTTATGTATTTTTTAGGGGCTGGACTCCAGTTTTGGAGTATTTTAGCTCAGATGCACAAGTGGTGGACTTAGCTTAAGTTCTCCTGGTCTCTTATCCCCTGGGAGATAACTATTGCTTATCATTACAATATGAGGATGTACTGTAAATAACATTGCAATTGTGTTAGTGGTGACATGTACAAAGGTACTACATACATTGCTTGCTGGTGCATGGGGTAAGGATTCAGACTGGAAAAGCTAAGAAAAGAGATGCTGAAAAAGAAAGATCCTGATGAAAATCTCAGGGAACGAGTGCTGAAAGGGAAAGGTTGGGAGACCGGCAGTGAAAGACAAGGTGAACAAAAATTTGGGGAAGAAAAAAGCAGAAAGGGTAGAGAGATACTGTAAGAGAGTAATGCCGTATATACACGGCTGGACTTTTCCACAGCAAAGTTCCGACGGAAGGAATCTGTCGGACAATTCGACCGTGTGTGGGCTTCATCGGACCTTTGCTGTTGCAAAATCAGACGGACTTTAGATTTAGAACATGTTTCAAATCTTTCCAACGGACTCGAGTCCAGCGTAAAAATCAGTTTGTCTGTATGCTAGTCCGATGGACGAAAACCGACGCTAGGGCAGCTATTGGCTACTGGATATGAACGTCCTTATTCTTGTTCGGTTGTACGTCATCACGGTCGAATCCGTCGGAGAGCGGGGACCATCCTTATTGCGCAGCGTGACTCGCGCATGCGTAGTAGGGAACCGGGAAGTGAAGCCGCAAGGCTTCACTTCCTGATTCCCATACCCAAGATGGTGGCGGCAACACCCGAGAGCCGATCGAGAGATCGGCTTCAGGTGCCAACATCGCGGGCGTGCTGGGCGGGTAAGTGTCCTTATTTTAAAAGTCAGCAGCTGCAGTATTTGTAGCTGCTGACTTTTAAAAACAAAAAACGGCGGAACTCCCGCTTTAAGTTACTTTTTGTGTGTGTATCCCACCTCATGCTGCTGCTTGTTTATGCTATTTATCTTTACTTAATTGGGTAATTTTTAGTGCAGTTCTCCTTTTTTGTTATGAGTACAGATGAAACTTGGCCCCACCCCCTTTTGAGGGTGACACCCCTTTTCTATAGCAAACCTAAAGAAACTTACTTAACAATTTTTATCAATATTTGCATAAGGTGAACAATGGCTCACTCAGGGCGGAACAACATTTCCCAGCAGTTTCCCTTCTTCACAGTGACAACTTCAGGGACAGAATGCATGGCTGCAGTCAAACAGCATTTGGCCATGCTATTGTGTAAGGGACCGCACTACCTGAGTGCAAAGTCCTTTAAAGGGTCCCCTTGCATGGGGAATCTCAGCCTGTCCACACAACAGCCGGGGACTGAGAAAAGATTTCCTCATTTGTTGAAGACAAACAAGCTGAACATCATATCAACATGTTACTTTTCAGAGGGAGACACACTGGCGATTTCAGAACACTAGCCAGTATGACTTAAGTTGGCACTCCTGACCTCTGCCAGCAGAATAGGATCCAGCAGTACAGCCAAGCAGGAATGTCCCCACAAACCACTTTCCAGGACAAAGGGGGAGTGGCTCTCAGCATAGGGTCCTGACTCCACAGAACACACATTTGTAATCCACATGGTTTTGAAGAATGAATACAGTTCAATAACGCTTACCAATAGTACCTGAGATCCTGTAACCGTAGGGTTTCCCCTCTTGTATTCACAGTGGTAATATAATACAGAATGTCTTTCTTTTTAGGCCTGCGGAGAAAAACACAAATGGGATTGATTTAACGACCATAGTCCCAGGTTTGTAGGACCAAAGTATATCTTTCAGCCATTCTGGGTGACAACTTGTTGAACTCCAAGTGCAAAGGAATTTTAAGAAATCCCTACACTGTCTCATCCACCGTGTTCACTTTTCCTGAATCTCCCCCTCCAGTTGGGCTGGTATATATGGATACAAGTAGCCATACTCCTCAGCCACTTTCTTGATGACTACGCACTGTGACTTAGACAGCCTGGGAAGTGTTTTAGGGTCTCCATACCCAGTTGAGACTTGTGCATCCGATGCGTGTTGGACTGAATATCCAGCATGACATCAGGTTTGCAATCAAACTTAGTTACGTGGGTTGGTTTGGTTGGCACATCTTTAGGGACCCATCACATGCCTGACGAAGGGGCCCTGCATGGCTTCGAAACATTGTGACAGCATAGTGGTGTAGTGGTTAGCACTCTCACCTAGCCGTAAAAAGGGTCGCTGGTTCAAATCCCAACCACGACACTACCTGCCTGGAGTTTGCATGTTCTCCCTGTGCATGCGCGAGTTTCCTCTTGGTACTCCAGTTTCCTCCCACACTCCAAAGACATGCTGGTAGGTTAATTGGCTTCTGTACAAAATTGGCCCTAGTATATGAATTGGGACTTTGGATTGTGGGCTCTTTGAGGGTAGGGACTGATGTGAGTGTGCAATTTACAGGGATAGGGACAATTGTAGACACTCACTCAGGTTGAACTGGATGGACTGGTGTCTTTATTCAACCTTACTAACTATGTAACTATGTAACTATCATGCAATAAATCACCCATTTGGACGCTATTTGTGTATCCAGCTGGTTGTTGCTACAGCACCCAAATCTGAGAGCACATCCAGGAACGTGTGCGATGGGAATATGTAGTACTGCAATAAAACTTAGTCACGTGGGTTGGTTTGGTTGGCACAACTTTAGGGACCCATCTTGCCCAGCCATCCTCCTAAAAGGATTTAGAAATACGCACAGTTGGAGCTGTACTAGCAGACAGTTCAATCTTAACACTTGCAGCTGGCCCAGAAGGAATTTCATCCTCCTCCAGGTCACATAACTGCTCCTCTTCACTATCGCTCCACTTTTCAGTCCATGACAAATTGTCTGAAAACAGTTCAGACATCTGATCGGGAAATCCGAATTGGAGATAGTGGAGCACTCTTCAGCCGGGAGTAGGTTGAGCATGGAGCTTGCAGCGACTGGTGTCTCCCCCACTGGTGTCTTTTTCCCCGGTGGTTTCATCATCAAGGAATGTAGGTGGGTCCATCCATGGCCTCGAGGGATAACCAGAGAATTGGGTCCTGGAGCAGCCACAGAGATGAGAGAAGCAGCTTCTCGCACAGACAGGTGAAGTATACTGCACTTCAGTGTCGGTCAGGATGCCCTTAGGCTCACTCAGACCAGGGCCAACACCCATAACAGACACCTTCCAATTCGACATTGTACTTCCAAACTGCGCCATCTTCTCCACCCAACAACCAGGCACATGTGGCAGCAGTTCCTTATCCTCCTCTGCAGAATGGTAGCTCCTCCCCCTGCCAGTGGATTGGACCACACATTCTCTGGAAACTTCAGTGCCTGCCCCGCCTTCTGTGTGGCATGCAAAAAACCTTAATGGAGTCAGTTTTAACCCCTGCAGCACTGGCGTAAAGTGTCAAAAGACCAGGCTGACAATCTTCCGGAAGCAATGAGACATGTTGGTTCTGTTCATGTTGGAATGCATAATAACACAGTCTATATGAAGCAAAGATGTTACTTGCCATCTTTCCATGGAGCAAGACGAAATCCCGAGGTAGCTGTACCTGGTTGCTATGGGTGACTGTTGCAGGATCAACGCCTTTGCCCCACATTGGGCGCCAAAATGTAGCAAGGTCCGGGACCTCCAAAGGCCTTATGGTGACCTCCAGAGTCAGGGATAGCTGACATCTGTCTTTGTATAGTGTGTTACCAGGCACGTTGACAAAGTGGCACGGGTGCGAAAAATAACGTACCCGTACATTGCTGCGTTACCAACGGCTAGCAGGAGTGTGCTCGCGGGTCCCGTGGACTCTATGTCCGCCGGTGGCCCGCAATTGTGGCACAGAGAGGCAGAACAGGCAGATGCAAAGATCAGTGTGGATGGTCACCTAGGTATAGTGAGGTGTAGACAGACTGTTTATCCAGAAGCACTGGGACCCATATTAACCACTTGCTTACTGGGCACTTAAACCCCCCTCAGTCCCAGACCAATTTTCAGCTTTCAGCGCTGATGCACTTTGAGTGACAATTACGCGGTCATACAACACTGTACCCAAATGAAATTTTAATCATTTTTTTCCCACAAATAGAGCTTTCTTTTGGTGGTATTTAGTTACAGCTCAGAGTTTTATTTTTTGCTAAACAAACAAAAAAAGATGCAAAAAAAAAAAAAAAAAAAATCATGTTTTAATAGTTTGTTATAAAATTTTGCAAACGGGTCATTTTTCTCCTTCATTGAAGTGCGCTGATTAGGCGGCACTGATAGGCTGCATTGGTGGGCACTGATGGGCTGCATTGGTGGGCACTGATGGGCTGCATTGGTGGGCACTGATAGGCTGCACTGGTGGGCACTGATAGGCATAGTTAAGGCGGCACTAATAGGCACAGATAAGGCGGCACCGATGGGCACAGATAAGGCGGCACTGATGGGCAAAGATGGGCACAGATAAGATGGCACGGATGGGTGGCACGGATAAGTGGCACGGATGGGTGGCACGGATGGGCACTGATAGGTACCACAGATAGATGGAACTGATGGGCACTGATAGGTGGCACTGATAGGTGGCTCTGATAGGTGGCACTGCTGGGCACTGATGGGCGGCACTGCTGGGCACTGATGGGCGGCACTGCTGGGCACTGATGGGCGGCACTGGGGTGCAGCACCTTTGAGGCAGATTTTGGGTGGCACTGTGGGTGGCACTGCTGGGTGGCACTGTGGGTGGCACTGTGGGCACTGCTGGGTGGCACTGTGGGCACTGCTGGGTGGCACTGTGGGCACTATGGGCACTGCTGGGTGGCACTGACAGGGGGGCACTTACTTTATTTCAGGATGGCACTGCGGGTGGCAGGTGGGCACTGGCAGGGGGCAGGTGTCCGCTTAAATTGCTGGCCGTGATCGGGACTGATGTCCCGAACACGGCCGCCGGCGATCGGCTTTTTTTTTTTCTCCTCGCGCTGTCAGCGCGAGGAGTAATACTAGCCGATTACCGGCTCCGTTTTATCACATGATCAGCTGTCATTGGCTGACAGCTGATCACGTGATAAGGGGTCGGGATCGACCCCTTACACGGATCGGTGATCAGGCGAGTCTCACGGACTCGCCGATCACAGAGCGCGCCGCGCGCGCCCCTCAGGGGGCGCGCAGGCCGCTCGTATCCGGGACGACGTCAATAGACGTAGTCCCGGAAATGTGGGTCCGCGCTGTTGCCGTCATTTTGCAATAGCGCGGTACCCAAGTGGTTAAAGGATTCATTTAAATCATCTGCAAATACCTCTCTATGTGACCTTATCCATCTCTTCATTCCCACTCTGTTTAGAGATTAGGAGCAATCTTCATGACTATTCATGTCTTTTCTTTAAGATATAACTATTTAGCTCTATCTCGGTCATTCAAGCTATCAATCTCTTCTGGGAACATTTTGCTAGTGAGTGAGCTGTCTGGCAAATCCCCACGGGCTCCCCAGGTAAAAATTTCCATCAAGGTTGCTTACTAACATCTTACAGTTATACAGTGTATGCATTTATATAAAAAATTATCCTCTAAATCCGGGGGCCTGATGAAGCAGGTCCTTCCACGAAAAGCGTAGGCCGTTTTCTCAGATCCCCCAGCCAGGATAACAACACCCTGGATAGGTCATACTGTAACAGTGTTTTTAAAGTAGTTTGTCTTTCAAGGTTTTAATCTATTTCATGTATATACGTTAAATAAAATTATGTATACTCTTTTTTTTTAAAACTTTCTGATTTGTGCATTTCTTAAAAAACCCTACATGATACATGTAAAGTCCCACACAACCTTCTTTTTTCTGTACATGTATTTTGTGGCATGGTATACATGTAGGGTTCAATCATCCCACATTCACCCCCTGCACCCTTCGACTACATGTACTTAACTATTGGCAACACAGAATAGTTATTTTACATTAGTCTCTCATTGTAGATTCTTACTCACAGAGCTCCCAGTCTCTTACTAGACTTCCAGATCCAATCGCCACTGGATCTCCTGAATTATTCCACAGCTAGCATGCTGTATACTTCTCAAGCGTCACCCCCGCTATCCTGATGGGTCCCTAGCTTGGTACTCGATGCTCCTCAAGCATCACTCCTGCTGTCCTGCTAAGTCCCTGGCTTGGCACCTGCTGAAACTTTTCCCCTTCTTCACTGTCCCCGGCTGGTGAGAAGATTGCTCTGGTCAATGTATAAATGACACTGGCAGGGGAGGGGGTTAACTGTGTTCCCCGGGTTTGTTCTAACTGTGTGGGGGCTGGGCTCACTGGAACACCACATTGATATATCCTGTCAGAACAGGGATCGGCCATATTTACAAAGGCAGATCCCCGTTCTGCCTCTGTGTACTGCTATTGTGGATCGTTGCATGCAGCGGGCTCACGCACGCTCCCACAATGTCACACGCATGAACCGCCATATGGTACAGCGGTTTGCGCCATCGAGCCAACCTGCCACCGTATATATACAGTGGCTGGTAAGCAAGGGGTTAATAAATGTTACTGGTTTAAAAAGATATAAGCACTATTTGGAGCTCCTCTCTTTTCACATATATCGAGCAATGGCGGAGGAACACTCTGGAAGGAGGAATACACGATTTCTTAGTCCAAGGTGACTAAAAGGCTGTTTTGACCAAAATTAAATGTGAAGTCACACATCATGAGGTGAGCGCATACTAAATGGGGGAGCACTGTGGTGAATATAAAGCACGTTTGAGGATTTGGGAAGATTCAGCAAGCCTAATCTTAATTTGATTTTCATTTTTTTCACTTGATTGCACTGAAGCACTGGATCTGTTTATTTGGACTAATATAAGAAGAACTATAATAATCGCCCACACGTGTTTAATATCATTTGATTTGCACGTTAACAGATATGTGATTAGTACATAGATGTATTGTATAGGTTTATGCTTTATTAGCACAGCAATCTTTTAAGTTAATATTATTTACACATTTATATTGGGAGTGTGTTTCTTGCTGCTTGCCTAATACAGTGAAAACACAATATTTTGTACATTTTGCTATAATAAATATCCCCAATTTTTATTAAAAAAAAGCAATTTTTTCCTCAGTTTAGGCCAGTCTGTATTCTTCTACAAATTTTTGGTAATAAAAATCGCAATAAGCTTATATAGATTGGTTTGCACAAAAGTTTTAGCATCTACAAAATAGGGGAAAGATTTATGGCATTTTTATTTTTTATTATTTTTGTTTAACTAGTAATGGCGGTGATCAGCGATTTTTATTGGGATTGCAACATTATGGCGGACAGATTGGACACTTTTGACACATTTTTGGGACCATTGGCATTTATATAGCGATGAATGCTATAAAGATGCACTGATTACTGTGTAAATGACACTGGCAGGGAAGGGGTTAACAGCAGGGGGCAATGTTAACTGTGTTACCTAGGGAGTTAACTGTGTTACCTAGGGAGTGATTCTAACTGTGGGGGGATGCCTGGATGAGGAGACCGATTGTTGTTCATACTTAGTATAAAACAACAGATCACTCTCCTCACCCCTGACAGCATGAAAATCTGTCTGTTTACATTGACAGATCTCCGTTATGCCTCTGTGTGGAGCAAGCGTGGGTTCCCGGAAGTCATCACGACCGGCGGGCACGTGCATCAGCTCCAGCTTTGCACCCCCTAGTGGTTGAAAGGCGAGCCGACGTATTCTACGACGGTTCACCCAGTGGAGCCAACCTCCCTTAGTATAACTATGGCGACTGGTCTGGAAGGGGTTAAGGGCATCCCAGCCTGAGTCCGTGGGGTTAAACATTGCATTGGCCCACCCTTTGCAGCTATAACGGCTTCAACTCTTCTGGGAAGGCTGTCCACAAGGTTTAGGAGTGTGTCTATGAGAATGTTTGACCATTCTCCCAGAAGTGGATTTGTGAGGTCAGGCACTGATGTTGGATAAACAGGCCTGGCTCGCAGTCTCCGCTCTAATTCATCCCAAAGGTGTTCTATCGGATTGAGGTCAGGACTCTGTACAGGCCAGTCAAGTTCCTCCACCCCAAACTTGCTCATCCATGTGTTTATGGACCTTGATCTGTGCACTGGTCCAAATCATTTGGTGGAGGTAGGATGATGTGGGGTTGTTTTTCAGGGGTTTGGCTTGGCCCCTTAGTCCCAGTGAAGGGAACTCTTAAGGCGTCTGCATGCCAAGACATTTCATGCTCCCAACATTATGGGAACAGTTTGGGGAAGACCCCTTCCTGTTCCAACATGACTACACACCAGTGCACATACAAGGTCCATTAAGGCATCGATGAGCGAGTTTGGAGTGGAGATACTTGACTGGCCTGCACTGAGTCCTGATCTCAACCCGATAGAACACCTTTGGGATAAACTGGAGCTGAGACTGCGAGCCAGGCCTTCTTGTCCACATCAGTGCCTGACCTTACAAATGCGCTTCTGGTAGCATGGTCAAACATTCCCATAGACAGAGACCAAAAGCTTGTGGACAGCCTTCCCAGAAGAGTTGAAGCTGTTATCGCTACGGAGGGTGGGCAAACTCAATATTTAACCCAACAGACTAAGGCCTCATGCACACGAGACGCAGATGAAACCTCTGTTAAAAAAAAGCTGAAACGCGCGTTTAGAAACGCGCGTTTTGCCGCGTTTGCATGTCGCGTTTAGACGCGTTTAGACGCGTTTGCGTTTAAACGCGTTTATAAAGATAACATCATGTAGACCCTCCCCAAGCTCTCAAAGCATTTTTTTTAACTATTTCTGCTATTTTGATCAGAGTGAGCAGCAGAAGCATAGAGAGCAGTTGTACACTTGCATTTGCCGTGTCACTTGCCACGGCACCTGCCACAAGTTGGGGATTGTCCACTTGCCACATCACCTGCCACGTCACCTGCCACAAATTGTGGATTGTCCACTTGCCACGTCACTTGCCACATCACCTGCCACGTCACTTGCCACGAGATGTGGATTGTCCACTTTCCACGTCATCTGCCATGCCACCTGCCACAAGCTGTGGATTGTCCACTTGCCACGTCACCAGCCACATCACCTGCCACAAGTTGTGGATTGTCTACTTGCCGCGTCACTTGCCACATCACCTGCCACGTCACTTGCCACGTCACCTGCCACAAGTTGTGGATTGTTCACTTGCCACGTCACCTGCCACGTCACCTGCCACAAGTTGTGGATTGTCCACTTGCCACGTCACTTGCCACAAGCTGTGGATTGTCCACTTGCCACATCACTTGCCACGTCACCTGCCACGTCACTTGCCACGTCACTTGCCACATCACCTGCCACAAGTTGTGGATTGTCTACTTGCCGCGTCACTTGCCACTTCACCTGCCACGTCACTTGCCATGTCACCTGCCACAAGTTGTGGATTGTTCACTTGCCACGTCACCTGCCACGTCACCTGCCACAAGTTGTGGATTGTCCACTTGCCACGTCACTTGCCACAAGCTGTGGATTGTCCACTTGCCACATCACTTGCCACGTCACCTGCCACAAGTTTTGGATTGTCCACTTGCCACGTCAGCTGCCACGTCACTTGCCACAAGTTGTGGATTGTCCACTTGCCACGTCACTTGCCACATCACCTGCCACGTCACTTGCCACGAGATGTGGATTGTCCACGTGCCATGTCACTTTCCACGTCACCTGCCACGTCACTTGCCACGTCAGCTGCCACGTCACTTGCCACAAGATGTGGATTGTCCACTTGTCACATCACCTGCCACATCACTTGCCACATCACCTGCCACAAGTTGTGGATTGTCCACTTGCCACGTCACTTGCCACATCACCTGCCACGTCACTTGCCACAAGATGTGGATTGTCCACTTTCCACGTCACCTGCCATGCCATCTGCCACAAGTTGTGGATTGTCCACTTACCACGTCACCAGCCACATCACCTGCCACAAGTTGTGGATTGTCCACTTGCCACACCACTTTCCACGTCACCTGCCACGTCACCTGCCACAAGATGTGGATTGTCCACTTGCCACGTCACCAGCCACATCACCTGCCACAAGTTGTGGATTGTCCACTTGCCACGTCCCTTGCCACGTCCCCTGCCACGTCACCTGCCACAAGTGGATTGTCCACTCGCCACATCACTTGCCACATCACCTGCCACAAGTTGTGGGTTGTCCACTTGCCACGTCACCTGACACAAGTTGTGGATTGTCCACTCGCCACGTCAACTGCCACATCCCCTGCCACAAGTGGATTGTCCACTTGCCACATCACTTGCCCCATCACCTGCCACAAGTTGTGGATTGTCCACTTGCCACGTCACCTGACACAAGTTGTGGATTGTCCACTCGCCACGTCACTTGCCACATCACCTGCCACAAGTGGATTGTCCACTTGCCACGTCACTTGCCACGTCCCCTGCCACAAGTGGATTGTCCACTTGCCACGTCACTTGCCACGTCACCTGCCACAAGTTATGGATTGTCCACTTGCCACGTCACATGCCAGTCACCTGCCACAAGTTGTTGATTTTCCACTTGCCACGTCACCTGCCAAGTCACTTGCCGCGTCACCTGCCAGGTCACTTGCCACGTCACCTGCCACAAGTTGTCTATTGTCCACTTGACACGTCACATGCCAGTCACCTGCCACAAGTTGTTGATTTTCCACTTGCCACGTCACCTGCCAAGTCACTTGCCGTGTCACCTGCCAGGTCACTTGCCACGTCACCTGCCACAAGTTGTCTATTGTCCACTTTCCACGTCACTTGCCACTTCACCTGCCACGTCACTTGCCACAAGTTGTGGATTGTCCACTTGCCACATCACTTGCCACCTGCCATGTCACTTGCCACAAGTTGTGTATTGTCCACTTGCAATTGCAATTGTTTAAAATATTTTTCTAATGGTTTTTCATCATTTGCAATCATTTTTGAGATTTTTAATGTAAAAAAAAAGGTCACCTTTAAAAACGCATATAAACGCAAACGCGGCTAAACGCGGTAGCGGCGTTTTGCCGCGTTTTACCGCGTTTTGCCGCGTTTTGCGTCTGAAACGCAGAAATTTTTGTTTCTGAACGCATTTTTTTGCTTCTGGAAAAACGAGATTAAACGCAACTGCATATAAACGGAAAAAAACGAGACTGTGTGCATGGACACATAGGATAACATTGAATGAGTTCAGGTGCAGTTGAAAAAACTGTCCAACTGCATCTGAACGCGCGTTTAACTGCGTCTCGTGTGCATGAGGCCTAAGACTGGGATGCCATTAAAGTTCATGTGCATGAAGAGGCGGGTGTCCCAATACTTTTGATAATATAGTGTATGAACTATACTTGTAAATTAACTACTACAGAAAAAGTATTATTTTTATTTTTATTTTGGGGTATACGGATACAAATTAGCCTTATTTACATGCTCCATTATAAAGAGCAGAGGAATGGATAAACAACGTTTACGAATGCACATTCATTAAGTCGTAAAGCTTTGAACCAGAATTAGAACAACAGTGATACCTGTGTTTTATAATTTCACGTTTTGTAGCTCATTGATTGTTATTTGATTCCAGTGCAGAGAAGTGAACATTGAAGTGATGTGAGTTGTTCTTGTGCGTGTGTGTACCAGACAGCTGTCTCAGAATACTATTTTATATACTTCATTATTTTTATTTATTTGTCTTGCCTTGTTTACAATATATTTCTGTAGCGCAAGAACAGAAGGGCCAGTGAATGGATTTACACTTTATGGGGGGAGAAATGCAGAATGCACAGCATTTTAAAGTATGTACACCAGAAAAGTGATCAATAAAGCCTAAATTAAGAACTTTTATCATTTTAAAAATGCATCCAGATTTTTACAGCCATCTGTTGTTGCTCCAAGTCCCATCTACCATGCTGTGATCAAATGCAAAGAATTGCCTTCTCTTATACTTTTGTGCTTTTGTTACAGATAATTTGAGAAAATTTTGAATAGCTTTGAGATTTGAGATTAAACCGTTAACAATGAGACTGTATTAAAATAAAAAAGGCAGTAGTAACATTTACAAATACTAGGGACAAGTATTCAAGTTTTAATAGTAAACAAAAAGGTTGTACTGGGACAAAGCAACAAAGTATACAAGAAAATGGACATGCATACCACAATAGTTTCATTTACTATATATAATAGCAGCTAAAACCTGAATTTTGTAGTGTAATGCCACATACACACGACCGGACTTTCTGGCAGACTGGGTCTCACGGGATCAGTCCGAAATAGAACATGTTTCAAATCTATCCGATGGACTCAATTCCGACGGACTAAAAATCGGGAAAACCATTTGTCTGTATGCTGGTCCAACAGACCAAATACGACGCAAGGGAGGCTATTGTCTACTGGCTATTGAACTTCCTTATTTAGTCCCGCTTACGTCATCACGTTCAAAATGAATGGACTATCGAAAGGACTTCCTTTGTGTGTGGCTAAGTCCATTTGTTTGGAAAGTCCGTCAGAACTCCGCAGAAAGTCAGTCGGGAAGACCGTCGGACCTAGTCTGCTGGAAAGTCTGGTCGTGTGTATGTGGCATAAGTAGTTTAAGACTAGTGGTCAGTTCTAATACTAATTCATTTTATAGCTGCTGATTTGATAAAAAAAAAAAACTGTATGTGCGTCTTCTCCCAAGGATTCTTTATTTTAAGGACAAACATCTTCCCAGATCGCAAGGATAACTTGCAACAAATTTGTGGCAGCATTGAATTGTAAGGCCGCGTACACACGCGCGGACTGTTCGCCCAACTTTGTCCGCTGAACAGTGTTTGGGCGGACAGTCCGCTCGTGTGTGGGCTTTCAGCGGACAGTTTCAGCGGACAGTTTGACGAACAAGGTTTTTCGGAAATTCCGTAAAACTGTCCGCTGAAACCTTGTTTGAGCGAACAGTCCGCCCGTGTGTAGGCTTGTTCGTCAAACTAAGTTCCGCGCATGCTCAGAAAGGATTTACACGCTGAAAGTTATAATGCAGTGTATAGGACGTCGTATTTTTTCGTCCCGTCGTACGTGCCGTTCACGTCATCGCGCACGGTTTCAGCAAACTGTTCGTTCGTCATGTGTGGCCATGTCCGTCCATGCTAATTTTGAGCGGACTGTTTGCCGAAACTGTTTGACGGACAAAGTTGGGCGAACAGTCCCCGCGTGTGTACGCGGCCTAAGTCTTGCAACTTGCTGCACATTTTCACTGGCAAGTTGTACACTTACAGAGCACTTGAAACACAAGTTCTAGTTGACATGTTTTCAATTTGTAGCAAATGTGAATGGCAAGTCTCTAGCAAGAACAAAGTTGCAGTGATGAGTCTACAGCAAGAGCTCTGCAAGTCACAGTGATCCCTGTGGCGGGATGACTATTGTACAACATAACGGAACCAGAACTTGCAGCAGACTTGCAAAATGTTTGCAAAAAAAGTTGATCTGGAGTCAAGCAATGTGGACTTGCTGCAATTGTGCAACAAACTCGTGAAGCCTGGCAAGTCTAGCAATAGCTGAGCAAGCCATTTTCAAAATTTTCAGCTCAATTGCTTGCTATCTGGGTTATGAGAACATCTGAACACTGGGTACACAGAGTATTACACATTACAATACAATACCTTTTGTTTAGAACTCATACATATTATTATTTATTATTATACAGGTTTTATATAGCGCCAACAGTTTGCTCAGCGCTTTACAACATAAGGGCAGACATTACATTTACATTACAATTTGGCACAAGAGGAATAAGAGGGCCCTGCTCGTTAGAGCTTACAATCTAAAAAGGAAGGGGCAATTGATACAGGAGGTAATTGCTGTGGGGGATGAGCTGATGGGGAAAGTAAAACAGTGTTAGTTAGAAGCAGGATAGGCTTCTTTGAAGAGAAGGGTTTTCAGGGATCGTCTAAAGATGGATAGATTAGGGGACAGTCGGACAGATTGGGGTAGGGAGTTCCAGAGGATGGGAGAAGCTCTGGAGAAATCCTGGAGGCGAGCATGGGAGGAGGGGACAAGGGAGCTAGAGAGCAGGAGGTCTTGAGATGACCGAAGAGGGCGGTTTGGTTGGTATTTTGGGACCAGGTCAGTGATGTAGCTGGGGGCAGAGTTATGGATGGCTTTGTAAATTATTGTTAGTACTTTGAATTTTATTCGTTGGGTGAGTGGAAGCCAGTGCAGGGATTGGCAGAGAGGGGTGGAGGACACTGAATGGCTGGTAAGGTGGATGAGTCTGGCAGCGGCATTCATTATGGACTGGAGGGGGGATAGCCTATGTAAAGGTAATCCAACGAGGAGGGAGTTGCAGTAGTCGAGGCGAGAGATGACCAGGGAGTGAATTAGAAGCTTGGTGGTGTCATTAGTTAAAAAGGGGCGTATTCTGGAAATGTTGCGGAGGCTAAGGCGGCATGATTTGGACAGGGCTTGTATGTGGGCCTGAAAGGACAGTTCGGAGTCTAAGGTTACCCCTAGCACCTTGGCATGTGGGGATGGACTGATAGATGTGCCATTGATCTTGACAGAGAAGTCAGGTGAAGGGGTACGTGGGGGAGGAAATATTAAGAGCTCGGTTTTAGATAGATTAAGTTTGAGGAAGTGGTGTGACATCCAGGCTGATATGTCTGTTAGTAGATCAGCGATGCGTGAGGAGACTGATGGGGTGAGCTGAGGGGTAGAGAGATAGATTTGGGTGTCATCAGCATATAAATGGTAGCGAAAGCCATGGGAGGCTATCAGCTGACCCAAGGAGGATGTGTAGATCGAGAATAGTAGAGGTCCAAGGACAGAACCTTGGGGGACCCCAACGGTAAGAGGAGTTGGAGAAGAGGAAGTGGAGTTGTAAGTGACACTGAAGGTGCGATGAGATAGGTAAGATTCAAACCAACGGAGAGTGCAGTCATGGAGACCAAGCAAATTGAGTTTTTTGAGGAGGAGGGGGTGGTCAACAGTATCAAAGGCAGCAGAAAGGTCCAAGAGTAAGAGTATGGAATAATGACCGTTGGTTTTGGCTGTTAGTAAGTCGTTGGTGAGTTTTAGAAGGGCAGTTTCTGTGGAGTGCTGTGGGCGAAATCCAGACTGAAAAGGATCGAGAAGGTTATTTTCAGTGAGGTGGTTGCTCAGTCGGTTATAGACTAAACGTTCGAGGAGTTTGGAGGCAAAAGGGAGTAAAGAGATGGGTCTTAAGTTGTTAAGATTGGTGGGGTCTGAGGCCTTTTTTGGTATGGGAGTGACTAGTGCATGTTTTAGAGGGTTGGGGAAGATGCCAGTAGAGAGTGAGAGGTTGAAGATATGAGTTAAGGAGTGTAGGATTGAGTCAGATGGTGACCGTAGTATTTGAGAAGGAACAGGGTCCAGGGGGCAGGAGGTTAGGCGGGCATTAGAAAAAAGTTTAGTGACTTCCTCTATAGTAGCTGGGTCAAAAGAGGAAAGTATTGATTGTGCAGGAGGACAGGGAGTGTAAGGTGAGGGAGATGTCTGTAGAGCGGAGATCTCGAGACGAATCGTCTCAATCTTATTTTTGAAGTGATAAGCAATCTCCTGGGCAGTGAGTAAGTTAGTGGGTGGGGGTAATGGAGGACGAAGTAGAGTGGTAAAGGTAGAAAAGAGTTGACGGGGACTGCGTGAGAGGGTGTTAATGAGAGTGATAAAGTAGGTCTGTTTGGCAGCGTGTAGGCAGGAATGGTATTTTTGGAGGGCAGATTTATATTGGCTGAAATCTTGCTGTGACTTAGTTTTACGCCACAAACGCTCAAGAGCACGGCTACGGTTTTTGAGGCTTCTGGTATTGTCTGTCTGCCAGGGTTGCAGCGGCCGGGGCTTGATTCTGTGCGTAGTAAAGGGGGCCAAGGTATCCAGGGTGGATGACAGCGAACTGTTGTAGACAGAAGTAGCCAAGTTGGGGCAGGACAAGGAGGAGATTTTGTCGTAGAGACAGTCTGTAGCAGAGAAAAGAAGAGAAGGGTTAAGATGGCGAAGGTTTCTATGGGTAATAGTTTGGTAGTTGGAAGGCAAGGAGGAGGCAGACAAGGAGAGATTGAAACTAATAAGGTGGTGATCGGATAGAGGAAAAGGAATATTGGAAAGGGTGTGCGGAGTGCATAGGTAGGAGAAGATAAGGTCAAGGCAGTTGCCAACAGAGTGAGTGGAAGCACTTGTCCATTGTTTTAGATCAAAAGAGGAGGTTAGGCTCAGCAGCTTAGAAGTGGCAGGAGTGTTAAGATTAACAGGGATGTTAAAGTCACCAAGAATGAGTGTTGGAATTTCAGAGGAGAGAAAGTAGGGTAGCCAGGCAGAGAAGTCATCAAGGAAGTTTGATACTGGTCCAGGGGGGCGATAGATCACAGCAATTCTCAATGAAACCGGAGAAAATAGGCGAATACAGTGAGCTTCAAATGAAGAGAGGGACAGAGAGGGGGGTGGATGAAGAACCTGGAAAGTGCTTTGAGGGGATAGGAGAATTCCAACACCACCTCCTTTCCATCCACTAGGCCTGGGAGAGTGAGTCCACAGGAGGCCACCATAGGAGAGAGACGCAGGAGAAGGAAGGTCAGATTCTTGAATCCAGGTCTCAGTAATTGCAAGTAGGTTCAGAGAGTTAGTGATAAATAGGTCATGGACAGTGGTGAGTTTGTTACAAACAGAGCGGGCATAGTTACATAGTAGGTGAGATTGAAAAAAGACACAAGTCCATCAAGTCCAACCTATGTGTGTGATTATTTGTCAGTATTACATTGTATATCCCTGTATGTTGCGGTCGTTCAGGTGCTTATCTAATAGTTTCTTGAAACTATCGATGCTCCCCACTGAGACCACCGCCTGTGGAAGGGAATTCCACATCCTTGCCACTCTTACAGTAAAGAACTTTCTACGTAGTATAAGGTTAAACCTCTTTTAATGAGTGGCCACTAGTCTTTCTCCCTTCTGCGGAAAAGTTTTATCCCTATTGTGGGGTCAACAGTATGGTATTTGTATATTGAAATCATATCCCCTCTCAAGCGTCTCAAGAGAGAATAAATTCAGTGGTCGCAACCTTTCCTCATAACTAGGGATGAGCTTCGCGTTCGAGTACGCCCTGACCGCAGTATACACCACTATATTCACATCACCTATATAGCTAGTGATCTATCTTTAATAATAGAGCTTGCAGTCAGTAGTGTTAGGAGATAGTGCGTGCTGTCTGCGTGCTCTGTACCCAGTACATACCGCTATATCCACCTACATAGCTGTTCTCTATTTGAGCCCAATTGCCATCTGCAGGAGTTATTGGAAGTTGTGTGTGCCTCCAGCACAGCACAGTATACATCTGTATATACCCCTTTATCTCTGCTGTTTTCTGGTTGTTGTCTGCGTGCCCTGACCGCAGTATACACCGCAATATTCACCTCGCCTATATAGCTAGTGATCTATCTTTAATAATAGAGCTTGCAGTCAGTAGTGTTAGGAGATAGTGCGTGCTGTCTGCGTGCTCTGTACCCAGTACATACCGCTATATCCACCTACATAGCTGTTCTCTATTTGAGCCCAATTGCCATCTGCAGGAGTTATTGGAAGTTGTGTGTGCCTCCAGCACAGCACAGTATACATCTGTATATACCCCTTTATCTCTGCTGTTTTCTGGTTATTGTCTGCGTGCCCTGACCGCAGTATACACCGCTATATTCACCTCACCTATATAGCTAGTGATCTATCTTTAATAATAGAGCTTGCAGTCAGTAGTGTTAGGAGATAGTGCGTGCTGTCTGCGTGCTCTGTACCCAGTACATACCGCTATATCCACCTACATAGCTCTTCTCTATTTGAGCCCACTTGCCATCTGCAGGAGTTATTGGAAGTTGTGTGTGCCTCCAGCACAGCACAGTATACATCTGTATATACCCCTTTATCTCTGGTGTTCTATAAAAAAGGCATCTGCAGGAGTTATTGGGTGTTGTGTGCCTCCAGCACAATATAAACTACCCAACTGCTGTTTTACCCAACTCCCTTCAGGCCAATACAATGTCTGGAAGGCCAGCAAGGAGAGGCAGACAGGCGTGAGCCGATAAAAGAGGGCAAGCAGGCTCTGTGTCTAGAGACAACAGTGCTGGTCGTGGACGCGGTGCATTGTCATCAGCACGTGGCCATGGGACATGCTTGTCCTTCTTTTCGGCAGCTGGACATGTTGAACCGCAACATGCCAACGACTTGGTAGAGTGGATGACCAAGCCCTCTTCATCCTCCTCATCCTCTCTCACCCAGTCTCAGGGTAGTAGCAAAGCAGCTGCCAACGCATCGTCTTCCCTCCTTCTCAATGTCATCATCAGTGACTCCTTCCCTAGACCCACCACGTCCTCCTGATGAGTCTCCTGAACTCTTTGAGCACAGTGTTGGGTACATGCTCCAGGAGGATGCCCAGTGTTTTGTGGGCTCTGATGATGACACTCAGCTAGAGGAAGGCAGTAGCGTGAGCGCAGACAGAGGGGATGCTCAAGAAGGACAGCAATCTGGCAGTCATGTTCCACAAGCTGCAGCATACTGCCAGGTTTGCTACAGCGATGAAGAGGGAGGGGATGATGAGGGCACTGACTCCACGTGGGTGCCTGGAAGGAGGGAGGAGGAGGAGGAGGAGGCACATGTCCAACGAGGCAGGATGCCCTCCGGGGGCCAGCTTAGGGGAAGCACACCGACTGAATCACACCACAGAGCTCCGCCTGTGCAGAGCGCTGCCTCTGCGTGTTATTCTAAAAGTTCTTTGGTGTGGGCCTTTTTTGAGACGAGTGCATCAGATCGCACCGCTGCTATTTGCAACATATGTCTCAAGCGTATCTCACGTGGCCAAAACATCAGCCGCTTGGGCACCACATGCTTGACCAGACATATGTTGACCTGCCATGCAGCTCGTTGGCAAGCGTACCTCAAAGACCCACACCAAAGAACAAAGCGAACCTCTCCTTGCTCCTCATCAGCTGGCATCTCCAACCCCACTAGACCTTCAGTCCTCTCTGAAACCTGCTCTGAGAGGAATGAAGGTGAAGAATTAGGTGTGTCACAGCCAAGTGCTTCCGGGAACTCTGCTAGCGGTACACCCACGTCCGATTATAGCAGGCAAATGTCCCTGCCCCAGCTGCTGGACCGGCGGAAGAAGATCACTCCCAGCCATCCACATGCCCAGCGGTTGAATGCTAGCTTGGCTAAATTGCTAGCACTTCAACTGCTGCCTTTTCAGTTGGTAGACTCGGCCCCCTTCCGTGAGTTTGTACAATGTGCGGTTCCTTAGTGGCAGGTCCCCAAACGCCACTTTTTCTCACGGAAGGCGATTCCGGCTCTCTACCGGCATGTGGAAGGCAATGTCCTTGCCTCGCTGGACAGGGCGGTCAGCGGTAAGGTGCATATTACCGCTGACTCATGGTCCAGCAGACATGGACAGGGACGTTACCTGTCTTTCACGGCCCATTGGGTCACTCTTCTGGCAGCTGGGAAGGATGCAGGACAAGGTGCAGTAGCGTTGGAGGTTGTTCCGCCACCACGCCTCCAAAATGCTACTATTGGTTGTGACACACCTCTCTCCTCCACCCCCTCCTCTTCTTCTTCCTCCATGGCCTCTTCCAGTGCTCTGTCCTCAGAACCAGCGGTGCTCCGTAGGCGTTCCAGGGGCTACGCAAGTACGCAGGCAAAACTATGCCATGCCGTGCTTGCGCTGGTTTGTTTGGGGG
Organism: Lithobates pipiens; assembly: GCF_037356315.1. NCBI lineage: Eukaryota > Metazoa > Chordata > Amphibia > Anura > Ranidae > Lithobates > Lithobates pipiens. The sequence continues at coordinate 221,435,468 of NW_027507764.1, forward strand.
ACAGGAGCCACACTGGGGCGGATGTTTTGTCAGCTCTGCAGGGGCAGGCCGAGAGGTGGTTGACGCCACGCCAGCTTAAGCCAGGAATGGTGGTTTGCGACAATGGCACCAACCTGCTCTCCGCCCTCCGACAGGGACAACTGACCCATGTGCCCTGTGTAGCTCACGTCCTTAACCTGGTGGTGCAGCGGTTCTTGGGCAGGTACCCCGGCTTACAGGATGTCCTGAAGCAGGCCAGGAAAGTCTGTGTGCATTTCCGCCGATCATTTAATGCCTGTGCTCGGCTGGCTGAGCTCCAAAAGGAGTTGAACCTGCCCAAGAACCGCCTTATATGTGACATGCCCACCAGATGGAACTCAACATTGGCCATGCTGCAGCGGCTGCACACGCAGCAGAGGGCCATCAATGAGTACCTGTGCGACTACGGCACCAGGACAGGGTCAGGGGAGCTTGGTTTTTTCTCACCACGCCAGTGGGGCGTGATCAGGGATGCATGCACTGTCCTGTCACCGTTTGAGGAGGCCACAAGGATGGTGAGCAGTGACAGTGCATGCATCAGTGACACTGTACCTCTTGTCCACCTCTTGGAGCATACGCTGCGTGGAATAATGGACAGGGCACTTGAGGCAGAACAGAGGCAGGAAGAGGAGGACTTCCTTGCCTCTCAAGGCCCCCTTTATCCAGACAGTGTTCCTGCTGTGCCACCCATCACACAGGAAGAGGATGAGGAGGAGGAGGATGATTGTGTCAGCATGGAGGTGGAGGCTGGCACTCAGCATCAGCATCAGCAGCAGCAGCAGCAGTCTTGTAGGGATGATTTACAGTCCCAAGAAACACGTGGACTTGTACGTGGCTGGGAGGAGGTAGCTGCGGATCATGTTGTCCTTAGTGACCCAGAGGACTCCGGACCAAATGCCTCAGCTAACCTACGCTGCATGGCCTCCCTGATCCTGCAAAGCCTGCGGAAGGATCCTCGTATTCTTCGGATCAAGGAGAGGGACCATTACTGGCTGGCCACTCTCCTTGATCCACGGTACAAGGGTAAGGTTGCCGACCTTATCTTGCCATTGCAGAGGGAGCAGAGGATGAGACATCTCCGGGAGGCCTTGCAGAAAGGTCTGTGCAATGCGTTCCCAGAGACTGGGAGGTTACAAACTCCTAGTCCTGGACAACGTGTTGCTGAGGCATCGGTCAGAAGGAGCGGTGGAGAAGGTGGCCGTCTGACTGATGCTTTCAGACAATTTTTTAGTCCGCAGCCCCAAGGTATGATCGGTTCCAGCACCCATCGCCAGCGTCTGATTTACATGGTGCAGGAATACCTAGGGGCAAGGTCAGACTTGGACACCTTTCCCACCGAAAATCCTCTGGCTTACTGGGTCTTGAGGATGGATCACTGGCCAGAGCTTGCACAGTATGCAATTGAGCTACTGGCCTGTCCTGCATCCAGCGTTCTTTCGGAACGCACCTTCAGTGCTGCTGGTGGCTTTGTTACCGATCACAGGGTGCGCCTGTCCACCGAATCAGTTGATCGACTGACCTTCATCAAGATGAATCAGTCTTGGATCACCCAAAGCTACCAAGCACCTGAAGCTGATGTAACCGAATCATTTTTTTTGAAATACCACATCCCTTCAAGACTGCCTATGCTGATGCTGAGTGACTGTCCTGTTATGTTGATTGTCTATCCTCTTCCTCCTCCGCTGATATGTTGGAAGAACATTTCTGGTTCTGGTTGATGCCATCAGCCCAATTTTTCTGCCCCTGTTTAACAGGGGCGTTTAAGTACAATTTTTGATGCAATGCTTTGCAGCAGGGCTAATTCCTGCAATAAAACTAGAGTATATGGCAGAGGTTGCAGTGTGGTGGCACCAGCACCAGTGCCTAAGGCCCAATTTTTCTGCCCCTGTTTAACAGGGGCGTTTAAGTACAATTTTTGATGCAATGCTTTGCAGCAGGGCTAATTCCTGCATTAAAACTAGAGTATATGGCAGAGGTTGCAGTGTCGTGGCACCAGCACCAGTGCCTAAGGCCCAATTTTTCTGCCCCTGTTTAACAGGGGCGTTTAAGTACAATTTTTGATGCAATGCTTTGCAGCAGGGCTAATTCCTGCAATAAAACTAGAGTATATGGCAGAGGTTGCAGTGTGGTGGCACCAGCACCATTGCCTAAGGCCCAATTTTTCTGCCCCTGTTTAACAGGGGCGTTTAATTACAATTTTTGATGCAATGCTTTGCAGCAGGGCTAATTCCTGCAATAAAACTAGAGTATATGGCAGAGGTTGCAGTGTGGTGGCACCAGCACCAGTGCCTAAGGCCCAGTTTTTCTGCCCCTGTTTAACAGGGGCGTTTAATTACAATTTTTGATGCAATGCTTTGCAGCAGGGCTAATTCCTGCAATAAAACTAGAGTATATGGAAGAGGTTGCAGTGTGGTGGCACCAGCACCAGTGCCTAAGGCCCAATTTTTCTGCCCCTGTTTAACAGGGGCATTTAATTACAATTTTTGATGCAATGCTTTGCAGCAGGGCTAATTCCTGCAATAAAACTAGAGTATATGGAAGGGGCTGCAGTGTGGTGGCACCAGCACCAGTGCCTAAGGCCCAATTTTTCTGCCCCTGTTTAACAGGGACATGTAATTACAATTCTTGATATAATATTTCACAGGAGGGCCCCTTCCTGTGCCCACCCAGAGTAACGGTGAAGACTTATAGTGTTGTGGCACAAGCACCACAACCACCAAAGGTCAATTTTTCTACCAGTGTTCAACAATGGCATGTAATTACAATTCTTGATATAATCGTTCACAGCAGGGCGCTCCAGCGCCCACCAAGAGTCACTTTGAGGGCTTACAATGTTGTGGCAAAACCAACACCTTGTTCCGCCATTTCTGCAGAGCATATAGGGCAGGCCCCTACTTTCAAACATCCAATTTACAAACATCTCCTACTTGCAAACGGAAGGAGACAACAGCAAGTGAGATGAAAAAAGATGTACGACAAAACAAATTATACAGGGGTGATAACCCTTCCCTATGTTTTCCAAAAAGCTTAAAAATAGTTTTTTTGACTGGAGCTACACTTTAAAAATGTACCAGTTGAAAATTACAAACAGATTCAACTTAACACAACAAACCTACACAGTCCCTGTCTTGTTTTCACCGCCTGTATACTGCTGTTCTAAATATATAGGGCCTGGGGGCCACACGCATTTCCTTTTTTTAATATGGGTACGGGGTTCCCCTTAATATGCGTACAAGACCCAAAGGGGCTGGTAATGGGCAGGGAGGGCTACCCATGCCATTTTTCTCAATGATTTTCAACCATATTGCAGGAACCAGATATAAGATTAAAACCGCAAGCAGTTTTAAATGGTGTTATTTCCGTTTAATGTCATTTTGTACAGGGACTGTTCTAAATACGGGAAACACGTGGCACTTCACAGGCATCCTACAGACACCCCCCAGGCACCATATTTAAAGGAATATTTCACTTTTTTTTTCACTTTAATCGTCATTAACCACTTCAATACAGGGCACTTTCACCCCCTTCCTTCCCAGCCCAATTTTCAGCTTTCAGCGCTCTAGCGCTTTCAGTGACAATTGCGCGGTCATGCTACACTGTACCCAAATGAAATTGTTATCATTTTGTTCGCACAAATAGAGCTTTATTTTGGTGTTATTTATTCACGACTCCGTTTTTTTTTTTTGCGATATAAGCGCAAAAAAAGCGGAAATTTGGGAAAAAAACAATATTTTCTTTTTTCTATTTGAAAAGAAATCCAATAAAATCAAATTTTGTCATAAATTTAAGCCAAAATGTATTCTGCTACATGTTTTTGGTAAAAAAAATTCCGTTAAGTGTATAATAATTGGTTTGTGTGATCACGGACATATGTACGCAAATGATCATGTACATATGTGTGCAGGTGATCACGTACATATGTGTGCAGATAATCATTGGGACATGTGATTTTAGTGGGACATATGTGGGGGACATGTTTTTATTATTAGGGACATGTGTTTTTATTATTTGGGGACATGTATGTTTTGGGGACATGTGTGTTTTGGGGACATATGTGGGGACTGTGTTTTCACTGTGTGGTGTGTTGTGTGTTTACACTACACTGATGATCAGTGAGTAAAAAGCTGTGAAAAGCAGCCCATACTCACTGATCATCAGCCGGCTGCAGCGTTCTGCTCTCCTCTTCTCAGCGGTGACTTCCGTGTGAGGAGAGGAGAGCCGATTGCCTAGCAACCGGCTGTTTGTTTACATCACATGACGGCCGTGATTGGACACGGCCGTCATGTGATCAGGAGGGCCAATCACAGAGCCCTCCTGCCGATCTGAGATGTGCCGTGTCCGGGTGACACGAGCACATCGGGATCGCGCCGTTGCGCGGGCGCGCGCGCGCGCGATCCCGCTGCTCCTGAATGACGTTCCTGAACGTCCTATCAGGAGCAGGCGGCTCCCACCCGGCCGTATATATACATTGGCCGGGTGGGAAGTGGTTAAAATCAGTGCTTCCGCCAAAACGGCCGTTTTTAAAACTTTTTTTTGCATTGACCCATGTCCCCTGAGGCAGGAGTCAGGTCCCCAAACCCTTTTTAGGACAGTATCTTGCATATTAGCCGTTAAAATTAGCACTTTTCATTTAGAACGTTCGAGTCCCATAGACTTCAATGGGGTTCTAACGTTCGTTCGAATTTGCGGTCCGTTCGAAAGTTCTGGTGCGAACCGAACCGGGGGGTGTTCGGCTCATCCCTACTCATAACTAATATCCCCCATTCCCTTTATTAGCACTTCTTTGTACTCGCTCCATTTCCAGTACATCCTTCCTGAGGACTGGTGCCCAGAACTGGACAGCATATTCCAGGTGCACCCGGACCAGAGTCTTGTAGAGCGGGAGAATTATCGTTTTATCTCTGAAGTTAATCCCCTTTTTAACGCATGCCAATATTCTGTTTGCTTTGTTTAGCAGCAGCTTGGCATTGCATGCCATTGCTGAGCCTATCATCTACTAGGACCCCCAGGTCTAGGGATGAGCCAAACACCCCTCCCAGTTCGGTTCGCACCAGAACCTTCGAATGAACCGAAAATTCATACGAACTTTAGAGCCCCATTAAAGTCTATGGGACTCGAACGTTCAAAATCAAAAGTGCTAATTTTAAAGGCTAATATGCAAGTTATTGTCCTAAAAAGGGTTTGGGGACCCGGCTCCTGCCCCAGGGGACATGTATCAATGCAAAAAAAAGTTTTAAAAAAGGAAGTTTTTTCGGGAGCACTGATTTTAATGACGCTTAAAGTAAAAAAAAAAGTGAAATATTCCATTAAATATCGTTCCTGGGGGGTGTCTATAGTATGCCTGTGAAGTGGCACATGTTTCCCGTGTTTAGAACAGTCCCTGCACAAAATTACATTTCTAACGGAAAAAAAGTCATTTAAAACTGCTTGCGGTTTTAATGTAATGTCTGGTTCCGGCAATAAGGATGAAAATCATTGAGAAAAATGGCATAGGTAGCCCCCCCTGCCCATTACCAGCCCCTTTTGGTCTTGTATGGATATTAAGGGGAACCCCATCCCCAAATTAAAAAAATGAAAGCCGTGGGGCCCCCAGGCCCTATATACTCAGAACAGCAGTATACAGGGACAAGTAGGTTTGTTGTTAAGTAGAATCTGTTTTTAATTTTGAAGTGGTACATTTTTAAAGTGTAGCTCCAGTCAAAAAATCTTTTTTTAAGCTTTTTGGAAAACACAGGGAAGGATTATCACCCCTGTATAATTTTTTTTGCCATCCGTGTTTTTTCATCTCCTTTCCTGTTGTCTCCTTCCGTTTGCAAGTAGGAGATGTTTGTAAGTTGGATGTTTGAAAGTAGGGGCCTGCCCTATATGCTCTTCAGAAATTTGGGCCTAAGGTGTTGGTGTTGCCACAACACTGTAAACCCTCAAGGTTACTCTTGGTGGGCGCTGGAACGCCCTGCTGTGAACTATTATATCAAGAATTGTAATTACATGCCATTGTTGAACAATGGTAGAAAAATTGGGCCTTTGGTGGTTGTGGTGGTGGTGCTGGTGCCACAACACTGTAAGGCCTCACAGTTACTCTCGGTGGGTGCTGGAACGGGCCCTGCTGTGAAATATTATATCAACAATTGTAATTACATGCACCTGTTAAACAGGGGCTGAAAAATTGGGCCTTAGGCACTAGTAGAGAGCTGGATTCGCCTTCCGTGAGAAAAAGTGGCGTTTGAGAACCTGCCACTGCGGAACTGCACATTGCACAAACTCACGGAAGGGGGCCAAGTCTATCAACTGAAAAGGCAGCAGTTGAAGTGCTAACAATTTAGCCAAGCTAGCATTCAACCGCTGGGCATGTGGATAGCTTGGAGTAAACTTTTTTCGGCGGTCCAGCAGCTGGGGCAGGGAAATTTGCCTTGTACAATCAGACGTCGGTGTACTGCTAGCAGAGTGCCCGCAAGTACTTGGCTGTGACACACCTAATTCTACACCTTCATTCCTCTCAGTGTAGGTTTCAGAGAGGACTGAAGGTCTAGTGGGGTTGGAGATCCCAGCTGATGAGGAGCAAGGAGAGGTCCGCTTTGTTCTTTGGTGTGGGTCTTTAAGGAACGCTTGTCAACGAGCTGCATGGTAGGTCACCATATGTCTGGTCAAGCATGTGGTGCCCAAGTAGCTGATATTTTGGCCACGTGAGATACACTTGAGACATATGTTACCGTATATACTCGAGTATAAGCCGAGATTTTCAGCCCCTTTTTTTAGGCTGAAAGTGCCCCCCTCGGCTTATACTCGAGTCACCGCCGTCTGCCTACCCGATCAGCGTGTCGTGCAGACAGACGGCGGCCATTCCACTATTCAAAAGCCGCGCCTCCCTGTCTGTGATAGGCGGAACACTCAATTTCCCAGCAGTCAGTGGTCCGCCTATCACGGACATCCGCTCATCCTCATACTACGGACGAGGATGAGAGGATGTCCGTGATAGGCGGAACACTGACTGCTGGGAAATTGAGTGTTCCGCCTATCACAGACGGAGGCGCGGTTTTTGAACAGTGGAATGGCCGCCGTCTGTCACAGACGAGGAGGAGAGGTGCGGCTTTTGAATGGCATGGCCGCCGTATGTTTTTTATACATGCAGATCGGTGCAAAATGGCACACAGAGGCATGCACAGGACACAGGTAGGCTGCAATGGTCACAGGGATGGTCACAGGGATGGACACAGGGATGGACACAGGGAAGTATACAGCTGCAGATGGGCATTGTTGACCCTCTTTTCCACTCTTTTAAGCTGTAACAGTAGCTGCTGCATGTCTCACCCTCGGCTTATACACGAGTCAATAAGTTTTCCCAGTTTTTTTGTGGTAAATTAGGGGCCTCGGCTTTTATTCGAGTCGACCTATACTCGAGTATATACGGTAATGCAAATAGCAGCGGTGCAATTTGATGCACTCGTCTCAAAAAAAGCCCACACCAAAGAACTTTTGGAATAACGCACAGGTGCAGCTTTGCAGTGTGTTTCAGTTGGTGTGCGGCCCTTAAGCTGGCCCCTGGGGGAATCCTGCCTTGTTGGAGATGTGCCTCCTCCTCCTCCTCTCTCCTATCAGGCACCCATGTGGAGTCAATGACCTCATCATCCCCTCCCTCTTCATCACTGGAGCAAACCTGCCAGTATGCTGCAGCTGGTGGAACATGACTGCCAGATTGCTGTCCTTCTTGAGCATCCCCTCTCCCTGGGCTCACGCTACTGCCTTCCTCTAGCTGGGTATCATCATCAGAGCCTTCAAAATGCTGGGCATCCTCCTGGAGCATGTACTGAACACTGTGCTCAAACACTTCGGGGGACTCCTCATGAGGACATGGTGGGTCTAGGGAAGGAGTGACTGATGCCATTGAGAAGAGGGACAAGGACACGTTGGCAGCTGCTTAGCCAGTACCCTGAGCCTGGGTGAGAGAGGATGAGGAGGATGAGGAGGGCTTGGTCATCCACTCTACCAAGTCTTCGGCAAGTGGCGGCTCAACGGGTCCAGCTGCCAAAAATAAGGAAAAGCGTGCCCCTGCCCATGTCCATGTACTGATGACGATGCACCGCGTCCAGGGCAGGACTTAGGGTGGTGGGGGTCCGTAGGCTTGAGTCACTTTCAGGCCCTACCTTCTATGCATTACCGTATTTATCGGCGTATAACACCGCCGGCTTATAACACGCACCCCAAGTTTAGGAGGGAATTTTAAGGAAAAAAACTTTTAGGAGGGATGTTTAAGGAAAAAAATAAAATTTTAAATGCCCATCAATGCAGCCTTCTCAGTGTCCATCTGCAGCCTTGCCCATCCATCTACAGCCTCAGACAGTGTCATTGCAGCCTTGTCAGTGTAGCCTTGTCATTTGCAACCTTGCCTCAGTGTCATTTGCAGCCTTGTCATTGCAGTCTTGAAGTTTAAAAATTCCGCCATTTCCTGTGTATCTCGGCGGCTCTCGGGTCCTCTTGGTGGAGCCGAGCTGAGCCGAGTACATTCAGCTATGTATCTCGGCGGGGCCCATGAGCTTGAGCCCAGTCAAGCCCAATGGTAAGTCCGGCCCTGACCGCGTCCACGACCAGCACTGTTTCCTCTAGAAACAGAGCCTGCTTGCCCTCTTTTATTGGCTCGGGACTGTCTGCCTCTCCTTGTTGGCCTTCCAGACATACTAATGGCCTGCAGGGAGATGAGAACACCAGCAATTGGGGTAGCTTTAGGTGCACACTGAGAAGATGACACAGTACACTGACTGTAATTACTGCAGCTGCCTGCCTGTGGTATAGGATCTGAAGAACACGAGCAACTGGGGTAGCTTCAGATGTATACTGTGCAGGTGGCACAATACACCAAATGTAACTGCTGCAGCTGCCTGTGGTATAGGAACTGAACAACACCAGCAATTGGGGGTAGCTTCAGGTGTATACTGTGCAGGTGGCACAATACACCGACTGCAACTGCTGCAGCTGCCTGTGGTATAGGAACAGAACAACACCAGCAATTGGGGGTAGCTTCAGGTGTATACTGTGCAGGGGGCACAATACACCGACTGCAACTGCTGCAGCTGCCTGTGGTATAGGAACAGAACAACCCCAGCAATTGGGGGTAGCTTCAGGTGCTTACTGTGCAGGTGACACAATACACTAAACCCCCTGAGCTATAATTGGCCAATTATGGCTCTCCTCGCTGCCAGCGCTGTGATTGGCCAAGCATGCGGGTCACAGTGCATGCTTGGCCAATCATCAGCCAGAAATGCACTGTGATGGCGAAGACAATTGTGGGCATTGAGCGCCACATGAATATGGCGCGAATGGCCCACAAAGTTCTGGCTTCGCCGAACGGAGCGAACACCCAGTGTTTGAGTCGAAAATGCATTCGACTTAAACACCCTGCTCATCCCTACCCAGGTCCTTTTCCATCCTAGATTCCCCTAGAGGTTCTCCCCCCAGTGTATAGATTGCATTCATATTTTTGCCACCCAAATGCATTATTTTAAATTTTTCTAAATTGAACCTCATTTGCCATGTAGTTGCCCACCCCATTAACTGGTTGCAAGCCGCCGACTGTCAAATGATAGCCAGGCGGCTTGGCTCTTGTGGCGAGAGTGCATCATATGACGTCCTCCCATTTAAACAGGGAATGTGCACGCACGGAGACACCGCTCGCCACCAAGGGGGGTGAACAGCCATTGGGTATGGCTGTTTACCACATGATCGGCCAGTATGAAGTCACAGCCGATCACAGATAGTTCCACCACCACTGTGCACGGCGCATGCGCACAATCGCGAGCGTGCTGCGCGTGCACGTCGGTGGTGGTATGTTCCCGGGAACACTGCTCGTCACCGACACTGGTAAACAGCCATTGGCCAGCTGTCTGCCCACATGATTGGCTGTGATCCTTTCACAGCCCATCACTAAATGTAAACAAACTGCAGTAACAAGATGTTACCAGGTTCTCCTCCACACACACTGATCATGTGTGAGAAGGAGATTGCAGTAACATCTCGTTACCGCTTACTGTACACACTAATCACACTGATTGCCCCCCAATAAAGAGGACCTGTCATCACCCATCATAGTACCTATCACTCACAGCCCATCAGAGTACCTGTCACAATCCATCAGAGTATCCGGGTACCTGTCACAGTCCATCCGAGTACCTGTCACAGTTCAATAGTTTTGGAAGATATTTTTTTCTTGTTTAAAGACACATATTATTTGCAGCGCACTGGGACTGTGATGGGTTCTAATGTTGCCCCCCCTCATATGCAAATGCATTTATGGACATGCTTGAGAATGCATTTATATATTATTGTAGATTATTTGTGGACAATTGTGTAGCTTGGTTCAGATTCATTGATGACGCAATTTTCATATGGGCAGGCGAACGCGAATCATTGTTGTTGTTTAATTTTTATTTGAATAATCTAGTACCGGGCTTGAAATTTAATATGTCCATCTCTGACACTACTACACCCTTTTTAGACACAATGTTATATATACAGGAGAGTCATATTGTAAGCGACTTGTATCGCAAACCTACAGATCGCAACTAATTTTTGCATTATTCCAAGTTTCATCCTCCGGGGGTATTCAAGTCCATACCCAGGAGCCAACTGAAGAGAGTATGTAGAATTGTCAGTAAACAGGACATCAAGGAAAAATGGCTGAATGAGATGGAAGACAGACTGTGCCAGCGAGGGTTTCCAAAGAATATTATACATCATGAACGCATTCATTTTCATTGTGATAGAAAAAGAGATACAGCGTGCAGAATGCCTTTAATCTCATAGTTTCACCCGTTCTCTAATCAAATTAACAACATAATTAGGAAACATTGGTCTATACTGAATGAAAACTTTCCCACTGTCCCAGAATTCTACCTGCCCCCATTAACCTCTTATCGTAGAGAGAAATCGTTACGTGATAGATTGGTAAAATCAGATCAATATAGGACTCCTGTTCCCCGTGTAACATTTTTAGGTCCTCCTAATTTCGGATCTTTCCCTTGTCTTTCTTGTACTCAGTGTACAAGTATGATAAAGGGAAAAAGATTTTGCCAGCCACATAAAGGATACATCAATATTAAAGATCATTTTGCCTGTCAGTCATCCTACGTTATATATATTATTAAATGTCCATGTGGATTATCTGCAAATAGACAAGGAGGAGACAGGGAATTGATTTTAAAAAATGAGAAGTTTATTGGATTGATCGTTTGGACACACTTCGAAAGGGTTAAACACCGATTTTGATTTGTACAGTACCTATTTCTTTAATGAGTGCATGTCAAAATGAATAACTAGTACATGTTAAAATGGTGTTGACATCTATGGTGGTTAATTGATTGTTTATTGTACTTTATTTTATTGATGATTATGATTGAGTATTTGATAAATTAATAATGTATTCTTTTTATCTAGTGGAAAATCAGATGTACCCATGACCTATAAAATTGCTCCGATACCACTTGAAGTGATTGATAGTAGGATTAAGAAATATAAAGTTAAATGTGGATTAGTTGATTCCAGCTGAATTTACTACTGTGATTAAGGAGCTTGTGATTCTGATAAATGTTATGTGAAGTGTGTTACCAGTTGCAGATATGAGATTATGAGAAAGGGCACTAGCTTCATAGCCCGAAACGTTGACTTCCAGTAGCACCTGGTACTTTTTGATTTTTCTATCTGATGTAATCCTTTTTGGGAAATAAATGATTTTTGTGCAGCAATCCACATAGTTTTTTCTATATATCTGTCCGTGGGAAGGACTAGATTGCTCGCACTCCAAGGAAGGTTCAGCGCATCTTACCTCTAAGATTGTCACACTCCATCAGAGTACCCGAGTACCTGTAACAGTCCATCAGAGTACCCGAGTACCCATCACAGTCCATATGAGTACACGAGTACCTGTCACAGTCCATCTGAGTACCCGTGACAGTCCATATGAGTACCCGAGTACCTGAGAACCTGTCACAGTCCATCAAAGTAGACGAGTACCTGTCACAGTCCATCTGAGCTCCTGTCACAGTCCATATGAGTACCTGAGTACCTGAGTACCTGTCACAGTTCAATAGAGTACCCAAGTACCTGTCACAGTCCATCTGAGTACTTGTCACAGTCCATCAGAGTACCTGAGTACCTGTCACAGTCCATCAGAGTACCTGAGTATCTGTCACAGTCCATCTGAGTACTTGTCACAGTCCATCAGAGTACCTGAGTACCTGTCACAGTCCATCAGAGTACCTGAGTATCTGTCACAGTCCATCAGAGTGCCCGAGTACCTGTCAAAGTATCACACATGTGTCGCCATACTCGGGAAGAGTAGCAGAATGTGTTTTGGGTGCAGAATGTGTTTTGGGGTGTAATTTTTGCTATATACATGCTATGTGTTAGAAATATCTTATAAATGGACAACTTTGTGTAAAAAAAAAAATGCGTTTTAATTTTTTTTCCACATTTTCCAAAAACTTCTGGAAAAAATGAACGGTTCAAAAGACTCATTCTGACTCATAGATTATATGTTGGGGTGTTTGATTTCCAAAATGGGGTAATTTTGTGGGCAATTCCATTGTCCTGGTGCTCCGGGGCCTTCAAAAGTGTAATAAGTGCTTGTGAAATGAGATGTGTAATTTTTGCTCGTAGAATGCCTAAAGGTTCTACTTCAAAGTTGGTGCTCTGTATGTGGCCAGGCTGTGTAAAAGTCTCACACATGTGATATTGCCATACTCGGGAAGAGTAGTAGAATGTTTTTTGGGGTGCAATTTGTTGTATTCATATGTGTGTGTGAGAAATAACCTGATAATATGACAATTTTCTAAAAAAAATAAAAAAAATCCTAATTTTGCAAAGAATTGTGGGAAAAAATGACAGCTTAAAAAAATTCACCATGCAAGTGCACTTGGAAGTGCAGTCACTTTAAATCTGAGGGGTAGAACTGAAATGAGGGGAAGCTCTGCTGATTTTATCATCCAATCATGTGCAAGCTAAAATGCTGTTTTTTATTTTCCTTGCATGTCCCCTTCGGATTTACAGTGACAGCACTTTCAAGTGCACTTTTAGTGAAAAGTGGAGTTGCCTTTAGTAAGTAACCCCCATAGTGCCTCCAGCTACCAATCCTACTCATGTTGTTGAATACTGTAGCTTACTCATAGGTAAGAGTGCTGGGATTAAGATTTGGTTCCCCTTCTTTCTGTTATCTTAGTTACTATACTATTTGGCATTTATATACATTGTCCCACATGCACCCATGTGTACCATGAAATAATAACCCGGCTTTAAACTTTTCCACAACTTTATCCCTGACCTGTCTGGTGTTCTTTGGCCTCATGATGCTGTTTGTTCACTAAGGTTCTCTAATAAACCTCGGAGGGCTTCACAGAAAAGCTGTATTTATACTGAGAATAAATTACACACAGGTGAACTCTGGATGAGGATGAGGCAAACACCCCCCAGTTCGGTTCGCACCAGAACAGCCAAACATGCAAAAAAAAGTTTGTTTGAACACGCAAACACCATTAAAGTCTCCCCTCACCCCCCCTCCCCCCCCAGCCCATTACCATGCTCTTTGGGTCTGGTATGGATATTAGGGGGAACCTCACACCCAAATTTAAAAAAAAATGGTGTGGAGGGGGGCCCAGGCACTATATACTCTGAACAGAAGTATATATACTATACGGCCTGCCCTATATACTCTGCAGAAAATTGGGCCTTAGGTGTAGTGATGCCACAACAATGTAACCCCTCACAGTTACTCTTGTTGTGCGCAGGAACAGGCCCTGCTGTTAAATATTATTTTACAAATTGTAATTACATGCCCCTGTTAAACAGGGGCTGAAAAATTGGGCCTTTGGTGGTGGTGGGGCCACAACACTGTAAGCCCTTACAGTTACTCTTGGTGGGTGCAGGAGCGGGGCCTGGTGTTAAATATTATATCAAAAAAAGTCTACTTTCTAAAAAGGGGTCATTTGGGGGGTAGTGGGGGGGGGTGTCATATTAATATTTATATATATATATATATACATACACACAGACACACACAAAATTGTTCCTACATAGTACATGGTATACATTAACCCCTTGCTGCCGAGCGTACGCAGATGTGCGTACTCAGCTTCCGGGGGTTATACCGGGAAGATGCCCGCACCTGCAGGCATCATCCCGGTACCGTTTTTCAGAGCGGGCGATTGGGTTTCCAGCCATAACAACCAATGCGGCTAAAAGCTGCTCGGCTGTTATGCTGGAGGAGCGGGTGGGGGACGTTCCCCCTCCCGCTGCCTCCCGCCGCTCTTACCGGTGCTCCCGTTCAATCGGGAGCACCGATCGCACATCCGATTCTTCCGGCGGCATGGCAGGGACTGGAATGAAGCCGTAAGCGGCTTCATTCCAGTCTCCTAATGGTAAACACGGAAGCAACGTCATGACGTCACTTCCCGTTTACTCGGCTGCCAATGGCACCGGATTTAAAAAAAATACACTATTCAGAATCGCCAAAAACGGCAATCTGAATAGTTTGAAGTGTAAATGACCCCCGATCCCTCCATAAAGAGTACCTGTCACCACCTATTACTGTCACAAGGGATGTTTACATTCCTTGTGACAGCAATAAAAGTGATCAAAACATTAAAAAAAAAATGTATTAATTTTAAAATAAATAAAAAAAATGTTTTTAAAGCGCCCGCCCTCCCCGCGAGCTCGCGAAGCAAAGAAAACGCATACGGAAGTCGAGCCCGCATATGTAAACGGTGTTCAAATAACACATGTGAGGTATCGCCGTGATCGTCAGAGTGAGAGCAATAATTCTAGCACTAGACCTGGTAACCGGAAATTTTTTTTAAAGCGTTGCCTATTGAGATTTTTAGGTAGCTTTGTTTGTCGTCATTCCACGAGTGCGTGCAATTATAAAGTGTGACATGTTTGGTATCTATTTACTCAGCGTAACATTATCTCACATTATGCAAAAAAATTGGGATAATTTTGCGGTTTCGTTTTTTTTAATTCATGAAAGTGTCCATTTTCACAAAAAGTTGCGTCTAAAACACTGCTGCGCAAATACCGTGTGACATAAAATATTGCAACAATCGCCGTTTTATTCTTGAGAATCTCATCTAAAAATATATATATAATGTTTGGGGGTTCCAAGTAATTTCTAGCAAAAAATATGGATTTTAACTTGTAAACAACAAATGCCAAAAATAGGCTTAGTCATGAAAGGGGTTAATAATATATTCAATGTAACCAAAACTTGCATATAGACATGATTGATTGCAAACATTATATTATAAAATTGATTCAAAATTCTTCAAGGTAGTCTCATAGTAGACACATAGGGAGTTATTTACAAAAGGCAAATCCACTTTGCACTGCAAGTGCACTTGGAAGTGCAGTCACTTTAAATCTGAGGGGTAGAACTGAAATGAGGGGAAGCTCTGCTGATTTTATCATCCAATCATGTGCAAGCTAAAATGCTGTTTTTTATTTTCCTTGCATGTCCCCTTCGGATTTACAGTGACAGCACTTTCAAGTGCACTTTTAGTGCAAAGTGGAGTTGCCTTTAGTAAATAACCCCCATAGTGCCTCCAGCTACCAATACTACTCATGTTGTTGAATACTGTAGCTTACTTATAGGTAAGAGTGCTGGGATTAAGATTTGGTTCCCCTTCTTTCTGTTATCTTAGTTACTATACTATTTGGTATTTATATACATTGTCCCACATGCACCCATGTGTACCATGAAATAATAACCCTGCTTTAAACTTTTCCACAACTATATCCCTGACCTGTCTGGTGTTCTTTGGCCTCATGATGCTGTTTGTTCACTAAGGTTCCCTAATAAACCTCAGAGGGCTTCACAGAACAGCTGCATTTATACTGAGAATAAATGACACACAGGTGAACTCTGGATGAGGATGAGGCAAACACCCCCCAGTTCGGTTCGAACCAGAACAGCCAAACATGCAAAAAAAAGTTTGTTTGAACACGCGAACACCATTAAAGAATGTGATCCTATCAACGGAGTCTGTGGACAGGTGCACTCTATGATCCATTACAAACCCTCCAGGAGCACTGAATGTGTGTTCAGAAAGAATGCTGGAGCGGGACAGGCCAGTAGCTCAATTGCATATTGAGCAAATTCTGGCCAGTGGTCCATCCTCAAGACCCAGTAACCCAGTGAATGGTCTGTTGGAAAGGTCTCCAAGTCTGCTCTTGCCCCAAGATATTCATGCACTATGTAATGCCGACGCTGGCAATGGTTTCTTGAACCAATCAGACCTTGACGCAGAGGACTGAAAAATTGTCTAAAGGCATCGGTCAGCCGACCACCTTCTCAACGGCTCTTCCTCTGACTGTACAAAGCCTCAGCAACACATTGTCCAGCACCAGGAAATTGTAACCTCCCAGGGTCTGGAAACGCATTGTACAAACCTTTCTTCGTGGCCTCCTGAAGATGTTTCATCCTCTGCTCCCTCTGTGAAGGCAGGATGAGTTCTGGAACCTTACCCTTGTAACGTGAATCAAGGAGGGTTGCCAGCCAGTAATGATCCCTCTCTTTGATACCACGAATCCTAGGGTCTGTTTTCAGGCTTTTCAGAATCAGGGAAGTCATGCAGCGTAAGTTTTCAGGCGCATTCAATTGTGAGTCCTCTGGGTCACCGAGGATGACGTTGTTAGGAAGTACCTCCTTCCAACTGCGTACAACTCCTTGGGTTTCTGGGGACTAAAAACCATCCCCTGAAGACTGCTGCTGAGTGTTATCCTCTATAGCCATGTTGACACAATCCTCCTCCTCCTCTTCTTCCTGTGTGTTTGGCAGGCACACAGGAATACTATCTGGATAAATGGGGCCTTGAGAGGTAAGGAAGTCCTCCTCTTCCTCCTGCTGTTATGCCTCAAGTGCCCTTGTAGTGTCACATTTTGCTGCCTATCACAGGATGCTGCGGAAGTGACGTTGCCGCCAGAAATTGCGTACTGCGCATGCGCGATGCGTTCCAAACACTCGCGCCGTGCGTTCCAACATAATTTCGGCAATACCGTTCAGCGAAACCATCACATAATGTTACGGAAGTGATGTTACACACAACACAAACACTGGGCCGTTCGTTACAACACTAATACTTACCTTGTTACCTAGTAGGTTTTGCATTGCTGGGACTTGTAGTGCCTATCCTGAGCTACATGCTTCAATGTTCAGTGTCCTCATCCCTATCCGCGAGCTTCAATGAACATTGAAGCATGTAGCTCAGGATAGGCACTACAAGTCCCAGCAATGCAAAACCTACTAGGTAACAAGGGAAGTATTAGTGTTGTAACGAACGGCCCAGTGTTTGTGTTGTGTGTAACATCACTTCCGTAACATTATGTGATGGTTTCGCTGAACGGTATTGCCGAAACTATGTTGGAACGCACGGCGCGAGTGTTTGGAACGCATCGCGCATGCGCAGTACGCAATATCTGGCGGCAACGTCACTTCCGCAGCATCCTGTGATAGGCAGCAAAATGTGACACTACACCCTGTCCATTATTCCACAAAGCATGTGCTCCAACAGGAAGTCAAGTGAGACAGTATCACTGATGCATGCATTGTCACTGCTCACTATCCTCATGGCCTCCTCATATGGTGACAGGACAGTCCATGCATCCTTGATCAGTAGCCACTGGTGAGGCGAAAAAAAAGCCAACCTCCCCTCACCCTGTCCTGGTGCCATACTCACACAGGTACTCATTGATGGCCCTCTGCTGCAAGTGCAGCCGCTGCACCATTGCCAACATTGAGTTCCACCTGGTGGGCATGTCACAAATAAGGCGGTTGGTGGGCAGGTTGCATTTCCTTTGAATGTCAGCCAGCCAAGCACTGGATTTGTATGACTGGTGGAAATGACCACAGACTTTTCTGGCCTGCCTCAGGAGAGCCTGTAAGCCTGGGTACCTGCTCAAGAACTGCTGCACCACCAAATTCAGGACATGTGCCAAACATGGGCTATGGGTCAAGTGTGTCGGAGGGCGGAGAGAAGGTTGGTGCCATTGTCACATACAACCAATCTTGGCTGAAGCTGCCGTGGCGTCAACCACTTCTGAGCCTGCCCCTGCAGAGCTGACAGAATCGCTGCCCCAGTGTGGCAACTGTACCCTAAGCAGACCAACTCAAGCACTGCATGGCATCTTTTTGCCTGAGTGCCTGCATAGGCCCTTGAACGCTTAGGGAACACTGCTGGTTCAGAGGTGAAATCTGTAGAAGAGGCCATAGAGGAAGACGAAGAGGAGGGGATGAAGGAGAGAGCTGTGGCAGAATCACCACTAGCATTTTGTAGGCATGGTGGCGGAACAAGCTCCAACAATACTGAACCCTGTCCTGCATCCTTCCCAACCATGAGTCAGAGGTAATATGCACCTTACTGCTGACCACCCTGTCCAACGAGGCCAAAACATAGCCTTCCAAAAGCCGTTAGAGAGACGGAATGGCCTTCTTTACTAACTGATCACCAGTCTAGTGTAATACACACATCACCACACAGTGTAAACACACATGTCACCACAAAACACATGTCACCACACATGTCGCCAAAACACACATGTCCCCAAATAATAAAAAGACACATGTACCCCACATATGTCCCACTAAAATCACATGTTCCAATGATTATCTGCACACATATGTACGTGATCACCTGCACACATCTGTACATGATCATTTGCGTACATATATCCGTGATCACACAAACCAATTATTATACACTTAACGGAATTTTTTTTTTTTTTTCCAAATTTCCGCATTTTTTGCGCTTATATCGCAAAAAAATTAAAACGGAGTCGTGAATAAATACCACCAAAATAAAGCTCTATTTGTGCGAACAAAATGATAAAAATTTCATTTGGGTACAGTGTAGCATGACCGCGCAATTGTCATTGAAAGTGCGAGAGCGATGAAAGATGAAAATTGGGCTGGGAAGGAAGGGGGCGAAAGTGCCCTGTATTGTAGTGGTTAATCACTGCTGAAAATTCTGTAAAAAAAAAATTATAATTTAAAAATGTCTTTATTTTTGTAAAAATTTTGCAAATTAGTCATTTTTCTTCATACATTTTGGCCAAAATTTATACTGCTACATATCTTTGGTAAAAATAATCAAAATTGGTGTATATTATTTGGTCGGTGAGAAAGTTATAGAGTCCACAAGCAATGGTGCCAATCTCTGAAAATTGATCACACCTGTAGTACTGACGGCCTATCTCATTTCTTGAGACCCTAACAAGCCAGAAAAGTACAAATACCCCCCAAATGACCCCTTTTTGGAAATTAGACATTCCAAGGTATTTAGAAAGAGGCATGGTGAGGTTTTTGAAGTTGTAATTTTTTTCCCACAATTCTTTGCAAAATCAAGTTGTTGTTTTCTTCAAAATATTGTCATATTATCGGGTTATTTCTCAAACACAGCATATGCATACCACAAATTACACCCCAAAATACATTCTGCTATTCCTCCTGAGTATGGCGATACCCCATGTGTGAGACTTTTACACAGCGTGGCCACATACAGAGGCCCAACATGCAGGGAGCACCATCAGGAGTTCTAGGGGCATACATTTCAAGTCTAATTTGGCTATCTAACTACACTTTGAGGCACTCTAGTAGCATGGATGTGAACTGAGGTGGCATGGATGAGCCATGGATGTGGATGGCTGGGTGGATAGGGCTGAGTGTGGGTGGGATGGCTGGGTATGGCTGAGAATGGATAGGTGAGTATTGCAGAGTATGGATGAGTATTGGAGAGTATTGCAGAGTATTTCAGGGTACTGCAGAGTATTGCAGAGTATGGCAGAGTATTTCAGAGTATTGCAGAGTATTGCAAAGTATTGCAGGGTATGTCAGAGTATTGACAGAGTCAGAATGTGGCCCACAGCGCTGCTGCAAACTATCTCTCCCCCCTCTCCCCTCACACTGTACCGATCAGTAGTGATGGACGAACTTCCGACGGGACGTTTCGCGAAAGCGAAATGCGAACGGACCCAAACGTTCGCGAAACCGAACGTTCGCCGCGGGCCCCATTGACTTCAATGGGAGGCGAACTTTGCAAACCTTCATGTCGAATTTGCGGCCACGTGGTAATTATTAGGGGGTAAAACGTAGTCCCACCATCTGGACAATGACATAATACATGTATGAGGTGAATTTGGGATCGATAACTACAAGCATTTTTATTTTATTTGGGAAATTGTTCTAACAATTCAGGACTATGGAGCTAATGAAGGCAATGGAGGAGAGGGAAGGTCAGGGACCAGGGTAGGCAAAGAAGAGGGTGCAGGAGATGATCACCAGCAGCGTGACATACCGGAATGACACATGCACCGTGATAGAGGCATCTGACAGCAGCACCGTAATACAGAGCACTGACAGCAGCACCGTGACATACAGCGCTGACAGCAGCACCGTGACATACAGCGCTGACAGCAGCACCGTGACATACAGCGCTGACAGCAGCACCGTGACATACAGCGCTGACAGCAGCACCGTGACATACAGCGCTGACAGCAGCACCGTGACATACAGCGCTGACAGCAGCACCGTGACATACAGCGCTGACAGCAGCACCGTGACATACAGCGCTGACAGCAGCACCGTGACATACAGCGCTGACAGCAGCACCGTGACATACAGCGCTGACAGCAGCACCGTGACATACAGCGCTGACAGCAGCACCGTGACATACAGCGCTGACAGCAGCACCGTGACATACAGCACTGACAGCAGCACCGTAAGCAGCCCCAGGAGGAAGTCAGCACAGCACAGGGATGGTGTGATCCCCTCATAATAAGAACCCCCAGGAGGAAGTCAGCACAGCACAGGGATAGTGTGATCCCTTCATAATAAGAACCCCCAGGAGGAAGTCAGCACAGCACAGGGATATCATAAGCAGCCCCAGTAGAAATATGACACCGCTCAACCTCTTCAAAGAGGAGGGTAGGGGCATATAGTACGGTGTGCTTTTTTGGGTCAAGGAAGTGAGCCAAATGAATTAAGAAGGTCTGTGTGCTTGATTAAAAAAATAGTTTATAGACATATACATGGTCTACTGGTCACATGTGTTGAATTCCTCCGAGATCCATGCCTCATTCATTTTTAGAAATGTGAGGTAGTTAACACTGTGGTGAGCTAGGCGAGTACGCTTATCGGTCACAATCCCCCCTGCTGCGCTGAACGTCCTTTCGGACAGGACACTGGATGAGGGGCAAGCCAACAGTTCGATTGCAAATTGGGCAAGCTCTGGCCAGAGGTCAAGCCTGCCCACCCAGTAGTCTAGGGGTTCATCACTCCTCAGAGCGTCCACATCGGCCGTTAACCCAATGTAGTCGGACACCTGACGGTCTAGGCGTTCCCTGATGCTGGATCCGGATGACACCTGTCGATGGGTCGGCTGAAAGAATGACCTCATATCCGAAGTCACCAACACATCTTCAAACCGGCCTCTTCTTGCAGGCGCTGTTGGATTGGTACCCGCAAATCCTTCTCTGGGAGTGGGAATTGCTCCTCTGCCAGCGCACGCAAAAGCAGAATGCAGCATTTCTCGAAGCAAGGCCTGGAAGTGCTGCATTCTGACAGCCCTCTGCGACGGCGGTAACATTTCCGCCATTTTGTGTTTGTACCGGGGGTCTAAGTACGTTGCCACCCAGTACTGGTCCTTGACCCTCATGCTTTTTATACGGGGGTCCCTATTAAAACACTGGAGCATGAAGGCCCCCATTTGCACTAAAGTGGAAGCGGTGTGGTGGCCTGGCTCCTGCTCATCATCCAGGATAATGTCGTCCTCTTCATTCTCCTCTCCCCATCCTCGCACAACAGGGATCCCAGAAAGGTTTAAAGCATGCTCTTCTTGCTCCTGCTCATCCGCCCCGGCACCATCCTCCTCTGACTCCTCATCAGACTCCTGTTGTTGACTTGTCTCAGATAGAGTAGCCCCCCCTGGGAATTCATCCAGCATTGCGACTTCCTCATCTTCCCGCTCCTGCTCCTCCACAGCCTGATCAATGACACGACGCAATGCACGCTCCAGAAAGAAGGCATAAGGTACCATGTCACTGATGGCGCCATGGCTGCGACTGACCAGTTTGGTGATCTCCTCAAATGGCCGCAGAAGTCTGCATGTGTCGCGCATGAGCAGCCACTGGCGCGGTGAAAAAAAACCCAGCGCCCCAGAACCGTTTCTTTCGCAGAGTTCATACAGGTAGACGTTAACTGCACGTTTCTGCTGGAGCAGCCTATCAAGCATATAGAAGGTTGAGTTCCATCGCGTCGGGCAATCGCAAATAAGACGTCTGACCGGCAGATGGTGTCGCCGCTGAATGTCAGCAAGGCGAGCCATGGCCGTGTAAGATCTTCTGAAATGGGCCGAGATTTTCCTTGCCTGCCGCAAGATGTCCTGGACCCCAGGGTATTTGACAAGGAATCGCTGCACGACCAAGTTTAAGACGTGTGCCATGCACGGCACGTGCGTGATTTTGCCCTGTTTCAATGCGCTAAGCAGATTGGCACCGTTGTCACACACCACTTTACCAACTGTCAAATTGAGCGGTGTTAGCCACTCATCTGCCTGTGAACGCAAAGCTGAAAGGAGTGCCGGGCCAGTGTGGCTCTTTGCTTCCAGGCACAACAGACGCAGCACGGCATGGCAACGTCTCACCTGGCATGTGGAATAGGTTCTGGGGAGCTTGGGCGGTGCAGTGGAAGAGACGCTAGCAGCGGAAAAGGAGGAGGCAGCTGAGGAGGAGAGGGAGGAGGATGGAGTAGGAGGAGGAGAAGAAGAGTCAGGCCTGCATGCAATCCGTGGCGGTAAAACCAAATCTACACGGGTGCCACGGGTTACATGCTTGACGGCCGTCAGAAGGTTCACCCAGTGGGCAGTAAAACTGATATACCTTCCCTGCCCGTGTTTGCTAGACCACGTGTCTGTGGTCAGATGTATCTTGGCACCGACACTGTGTGCCAGAGATACATTCACTTGCCGCTGAACATGGCCATATAGCTCTGGGATGCCCTTCTCTGAGAAATACTTCCTTCCTGGGACCTTCCATTGTGGTGTTCCAATGGCCACAAATTTGCGAAAGGCCTCCGAGTCCACCAGTTTATATGGCAGTAGTTGGCGGGCTATGAGTTCTGACAAGCCAGCCGCCAACCGTTGGGCAAGAGGGTTATCCGGCATCATCATTTTTTTACGCTCAAACATTAGGCCCACGGAAGCCTGCCTTTTTGCAGAAAAATGTGAGCTTGGCGTGATGGAAGGTGGAGTGGAGGACAATTGTGAGGAGAGAGGAGAAGGAGAAGTAGAAGACGAGGCTGGACGGTGAGAGCCTGCAGTGTGGCTTTGTGTGTTCCGTTGCTCCCACTGGGCTCGGTGATGGCTGCTCATGTGCCTTCTTAAGGCGGTCGTCCCTAGGTGAGTATTGGGCTTACCGCGACTAACGCGTTGACTGCAAAGATTGCAGATGGCAACGCTATTGTCAGCAGCGGACACGTTAAAAAAAGCCCACACTGCGGAGCCATGTGCCGGTGTCCTGGGAGCGCCAGATGTGACCGTACATGGTCGATGACTCGCTCCTGATACATTTGCAGTCTGCTTTGTCCCTGCTGTGCAATGTAAGTCATTGCTGCTTCTCCTCCCTATCTGCTGGTCCATATCTCCCTCTGAACTCCCCTCCTCTTCCTCTCTTGTGGGCACCCACGTGACATCACTAGACACGTCATCATCAACGTCACCTTCCCCACCGCTATAAGTAGAGATCTCGGAGTAGGCAGCAACACCGGGGACCAACCTCCTCCTTGGGCTAATCTGGGTACTGGCGTCAGACTGCTGAGTAGCGCTTGTTGCTACCTCCTCTTCCTGATCCAATACCAAGAGTGGCTGCGCATCAGAAATGTCCTCTTGATATGGATCGGAAAATAATTCCAGTGACTCAAGCGGAAGGTATGTGGTGGTGGTGGTGGTGGTCGTGTTGTTGGTGGTAGTGTCTTTGGGGGTGCACATAGCAGAGAGTGAAGAAGAGGGTGCAGATCGAGAGGATGAGGAGGGTGCAGAAGAGTAAGGCTGAGCGAGCCACTCAACCAAGTCTGGTGCATCCTTTAAAGTAATTGAACGCACCTTCTGCAACTTCCCACTTTGGCTCAAGCCTGTTGCTCCTGCCCTACCCCTACCACCCCTGCGGAAGGGCCTGCCTCTTCCTCTGCCTGTCATTTTTTAAATGACCCTGTGACAAAACTCTTAGTCCCTATACCGCTGAAGGACTGCTGCAGTATAGGTGAGCGGTCAGCAGTGGTGCACGTCAACCCTATCTATTGTGGACCTATAGCGGTCCTTACAGAACAGCAGACTGTACCGCACTCAAGCCTATGTACCGTAGCACCCTATACCAAGTTACCAGTCCTTATAAGAACTTTTGTGGACCAAGCAGGTTGTGTATTAGTGTTTAGCAGACTGTACGTCAGTCCCTATACCGCTGAAGGACTGCTGCAGTATAGGGCAGCGGTCAGCAGTGGTGCACGTCAACCCTATCTATTGTGGACCGATAGCGGTCCTTACAGAACAGCAGACTGTACCGCACTCAAGCCTATGTACCGTAGCACCCTATACCAAGTTACCAGTCCTTATAAGAACTTTTGTGGACCAAGCAGGTTGTGTATTAGTGTTTAGCAGACTGTACGTCAGTCCCTATACCGCTGAAGGACTGCTGCAGTATAGGGCAGCGGTCAGCAGTGGTGCACGTCAACCCTATCTATTGTGGACCGATAGCGGTCCTTACAGAACAGCAGACTGTACCGCACTCAAGCCTATGTACCGTAGCACCCTATACCAAGTTACCAGTCCTTATAAGAACTTTTGTGGACCAAGCAGGTTGTGTATTAGTGTTTAGCAGACTGTACGTCAGTCCCTATACCGCTGAAGGACTGCTGCAGTATAGGGCAGCGGTCAGCAGTGGTGCACGTCAACCCTATCTATTGTGGACCGATAGCGGTCCTTACAGAACAGCAGACTGTACCGCACTCAAGCCTATGTACCGTAGCACCCTATACCAAGTTACCAGTCCTTATAAGAACTTTTGTGGAACAAGCAGGTTGTGTATTAGTGTTTAGCAGACTGTACGTCAGTCCCTATACCGCTGAAGGACTGCTGCAGTATAGGGCAGCGGTCAGCAGTGGTGCACGTCAACCCTATCTATTGTGGACCGATAGCGGTCCTTACAGAACAGCAGACTGTACCGCACTCAAGCCTATGTACCGTAGCACCCTATACCAAGTTACCAGTCCTTATAAGAACTTTTGTGGAACAAGCAGGTTGTGTGTTAGTGATTAGCAGACTGTACGTCAGTCCCTATACCGCTGAAGGACTGCTGCAGTATAGGTGAGCGGTCAGCAGTGGTGCACGTCAACCCTATCTATTGTGGACCTATAGCGGTCCTTACAGAACAGCAGACTGTACCGCACTCAAGCCTATGTACCGTAGCACCCTATACCAAGTTACCAGTCCTTATAAGAACTTTTGTGGACCAAGCAGGTTGTGTATTAGTGTTTAGCAGACTGTACGTCAGTCCCTATACCGCTGAAGGACTGCTGCAGTATAGGGCAGCGGTCAGCAGTGGTGCACGTCAACCCTATCTATTGTGGACCGATAGCGGTCCTTACAGAACAGCAGACTGTACCGCACTCAAGCCTATGTACCGTAGCACCCTATACCAAGTTACCAGTCCTTATAAGAACTTTTGTGGAACAAGCAGGTTGTGTGTTAGTGATTAGCAGACTGTACGTCAGTCCCTATACCGCTGAAGGACTGCTGCAGTATAGGGCAGCGGTCAGCAGTGGTGCACGTCAACCCTATCTATTGTGGACCGATAGCGGTCCTTACAGAACAGCAGACTGTACCGCACTCAAGCCTATGTACCGTAGCACCCTATACCAAGTTACCAGTCCTTATAAGAACTTTTGTGGAACAAGTGAGTTGTGAATGTTTAGCAGACTGCAGCAGAAGGGCAGCAGTCAAGTATAATATCCTTTCTATATTTGGAAGAAAGAATATTATACATGTACAAGCCTATTACTGTACCACTGATACCAGTCCTGAAAAGAACCTTTGTGGAACTAATAATAACAGCAAGTCTTTAAAATTACCCTCACTGCCTGACAACACTGCTTCCTTCCTGTCCCTATACAAATTGGCAAAAAAAGAGAA
Source organism: Lithobates pipiens (assembly GCF_037356315.1). Classification (NCBI taxonomy): domain Eukaryota; kingdom Metazoa; phylum Chordata; class Amphibia; order Anura; family Ranidae; genus Lithobates; species Lithobates pipiens. The sequence continues at coordinate 221,461,693 of NW_027507764.1, forward strand.
CGATTAGTGGTTACTGGAACAGCTCTTTTGTGGACCTTGATAGTAACAGCTAATGATGATGATGATGATGATGATGATGAAAGACTAATCTGGCTGTCCCTGTAGCATACACCGTCCTTTCCCTTTCTCTAAACTAACAAAAGACACTCAGGCTGCTGCAAGAATCAGCAGCACAGCAAACCTATCAACACCTAACACCTATACCAGTCCTGAAAAGAACTTTTGTGTACCAAATAGCTAGTGGTTTATCTCTCCCTACTCCACACAGGAACCTGTCCCTATCGTAACAGAAGAAAGAATGTAAAATGGCCACCGGATCGGGTGTATTTATAGGTTAGGGGGAATGTCCAAGTGTCCATGTGCTGTCATGTCTCAATTGGCTGTCCTGTATCACATGATAAACGTGTCACCAAAGGTTAAAGTTCTTGTATACATTAAACACGTAAGTCCGCCGCGGCGAACGACGGAAAAAGGCGTTCGAACGTGCGGACCGCGAATGTCGGAAATTCGCCGCGAAACGACCGCCGGGCGAAACGTTCGTCCATCACTACCGATCAGTACAGAGAGGGGAGGGAGGAACCTGACATGATGCCGGTCTGTTGTTGTGATCGCTCCGTCATTTGACAGAGTGCTCATGTGGTAAACGGCCGCTATCAGTGGCCATTTACCATGATCCATGAAGCACCAGATCTTCCGGACCTGGTGGTCATGGATGTTTCCGGGTGAGTGCCCTAGGGGGCACGTGGGAGCAAGATTCTATGAGGAAGTCCAGGGATGCCCTCCCAGAATAAGCCGACCGCGCTGTAGCCATCTTTCGGCTATGGCCAGGTCAGCATGTGGTTAAATTTGAATGACAACATATATATATATATATATATATATATATATATATATATATATATATATATATATATATATATATATATATATATATATATATATATATATGTAGCACTAACCCCCGAAGGAGCTGCTGGCTTGATTGGGCTTTGGGCTTACCATTACCTTCTTCGCCTCGATTTTCATCTAGGGGTTTCCCGTGGTAGAGTGGTAGATGGCCCAGAAACTTTAGAGACTGATGACAAATCTGCTTAAAGGGATTTTTTATTTGCAAAAAACGTAGTTAATGAACAGTCTCTTAGTATAGGATCAGAGGGTTAGGAGAAAATTCCAGGTACTCTTAATGCCAACGTCAATAATAAAGAACTCTCTTACTTTGACTAAATCCAGAGAATAGCCATTCATAGCTGGATGTTCACTCAAGTTGGGTAGTCCCTCTCTCACAAGGCCTAGTAGCCAACAAGGTGCTTAAATCAGGAATAAGTCTCTGCCAAAGACTTTGTTGTAGAATACATAGGAATAAGTCTCTGCCACAGACTTTGTTGTAGAACACTTAGGAAACTAGGACTTGTAGAACACTCGTGTGGTACCAGGGTCTTTCAGCCAGTTTGGTGATACCTCACGAAATTGGATTCTTTTTGGTCCCTCAGCCTCATCAGGCTCTTGCGAAGAAGCCATCCCGTACGTGGCCTTTTTCCGAAGAGTCCTCCCCTGGATAGGTACGAACCGACTGGGCCTCTCCACAACCAGAGATAGCACCGGACCACCTCTGAATCCTTTCCTTAGTTTCCTTGCCTTGGGCCCTGAGACATAAAGTCGGGTGGATCCACACCCCAAGCCATAGCCTTCCTGGGGACTGGTCAGGAGGACCAGGACCACGGAGTCAGAACATACTTCTGGACCGTAACTCCGAACCACATGACATCCGCTTCTTATGTACCCTCTCCCAGAAAGCACAGCAAGAGTGACACTCCCACTGGGCCGGCTCCGGGAAAAAGTAACCTTAAAGCACCCAAACAAACTGTGTTTCCATGCCTGCCAGAAGAGACAGTGCCCCCTATGGCCAGGCCAAACACCCTATAGTCCAGTCAGACTGATGCTGAGGTCAAAATTTGTAATAATTATACCCAAACTAAACTGCAGTTCAGGTGTAACATTAAATTTCAAAGCATATAGCGCATGCTCTTCAGGAGCCGGCTATACACACATACATACACACACACACACACACACACACACACACACACACACACAATTCTAGGTCTTTTGTTCTGGTCTCTCAGACCAGTTCACAGGACACTGCACTCATGTACGAACTCTGTACTTTTCTCTCTGACTCTCTTGCAGCTCCCTGCTGCACTGGCCCAATCCCTGGCTTGGGAAAGGGACCTCCTTTCTCCCAGGTGGAGCCCTGAACTATAGCCAGACCTATTACTATAAATGGTGACCATGCATGCTGTTCTCTGGTAAAACATGAAGAAATTTGAAAAAGCTATTTTCTCTGCTCAAAACAACATTCTGGGCCCCCCAATCAGCATCTGTGGGGACCATAGCAATATATATTGCTTTATAAAAAGTAGCACTTATCCCAGATAGCAAGGATAACTTGCCACAAATTTGTGGCAATGTCGAATTATAAGTCTGTTAACTTGCTGCACATTTTCACTGGCAACTTGTACATTTACAGAGCACTTGAATCACAAGTTCTAGTTGACGCTTTTATAATTTGTAGCAAATTTGCATGGCGAGTTTCTAGCAAGAGCAAAGTTGCAGTGGTGAGTCTACAGTAGAAGCTCTGCAAGTCTACAGCATGAAAATTCAACCACAGTGACCCCTGTGGTGGGATGACAACATAAGGCTGAGTTCTCACTGGCATTAAGAGCATGCATTTGAGAGGCGTTTGACAGGCACAAGATATAATAGACAGCACATTGTGCTGTTCACACTAAGCGTGACACTGCGTCAATATTGAAGCGTCATTTTGAGTCAGGAGGCGTGTGACAGAAATAAACAAATTTTAATGCGCTGAAAGGCTTCACTTTCCATTGTGGAGCAGTCTAAGGGCTCCTTCACATGGATGTGTCTATGTACGGAGCCTGCTCTGCTCAGCGGGGGATCATTCTGTTGATCCCCGCTGAGCAGGAAGATGACAGGTCCATCTCTGCACACTGTGCAGGGATGGACTTGTCAGAGTGCCGCTCTCCGCCTATAGGGGATCGGATAAGACCCTAGAGTCTGTCGTCATCTGATCTGATCTGCAGATGGATGAAAAAGTAGGTTTTTCCTCCATTCCACTTTTTTGGATCAGAGCGGGTCGGATGTCAACGGACATGTCACCGCTCACATCTGACGCTTCATAGAGGTCTATGGAGCATCCGTTCAGGTCCGCCTAAAAAAAGTGCCGCACACCAGGGGTGGACTGACCATTCAGGCATTGCCAGTAGGGGGCCCCATGACAGCTTCCTCTTCGATCTACCTGTCAATCACAGCTAGCTGATAGGTAGATCAGGTCCCTGCTGCTAAGAGATTGTATTTAGTCAGACCTCTCTTGATGCGCTCCTCCCCGCCAGCCCCTCATGATTTTCTGTCTCCCATCCCCCCCCCCCCCAGTCTCCTGCATACTTGCTCTGTGTGTCCCGCTGAATCCCCCCCTCCTCTATCTTCAGTGCCATATGATGAGAGAACCCAGAGGAGGAGCACAGCTATTCTGCTCACAGGACATGCAGGGAGAGAGGTGAGCTGAGGGAGGAACATCAGTTTGGGGTGGTAAGTTGAGCACAATACCTGGCAAAGTTTAATGCCAGGAGGGAAGTTTATGTGGAAATATGTGAAGGGTTGGAATAGCAGCGAGTGTGTGTTGGAGCCCTGCAGAGTTTGCAGCCCCCCAAGCTACCATACATCTCCTAAGCAGGAACACATCACTATCTCCCCAAGCATTCTGTCCAGATAATGTGCAGTTCATGTATGACCTTTCCGTTTAACCCTGTGTTATCCAAACTCTTTTCAATGAAAAGTGTAAACTCACCACATAAACACTCTATATACAAAATAAAATTCCCCAATAAAGATCAGAACATTATGTTCACATTTGCATGGAAGCACAATCGAATGAATGCTGCTTATTCAGAGAATTACCGTATTTATGTTTATTGAGGATTGTTTTTTTTAAGTACTAACAGTTAAGCTTCATACGAAAATTGGATGAAAAATACCCCTTTTGAAGTATTCGTTCATATGAGTGTATCATTTTATTTATTTTTTGGTGGGGGGGGGGTGGATCTTGGGTGGGAGTTCCCACACTTTTTTCCCCAGGACTTGACCCCTGCCTAACGCTTATCAAACGCTACAAAACCAGGCATAGGGCGTTTGTAACGCTTGTAAAACACCCCATTCTTAAGCTCATTGATGCCTGTCTGACACCCATACTAACGCCATGCAAACGCTATAGGAGCATTTGTTGAGTGTCAAAAATGTAGTCAGTGTGAAGAAAACTGAACCAGAACTTGCAGCAGACTTGCAGAATGTTTGTAAAGAAAGTTGATCTGGAGTCATGCAATGTCATGCAATGCAGACTTTCTGCAATTATGCAACAAATGTGTAAAGCCTGGCAAGTGTAGCAATAGCTTAGCAAGTCATTTTCAAACTTGCAGAACAATTGCTTGCTATCTGGGATGAGAACATGATTTCTTGTGCTATAGTATCATGAATTTGTTCATATAAGTAGTTTTGGATGTTTTTGTTACATAAATGTTCATATGAGATAAAACCCCAAGAGAGGGTAATTATAATTTTGATCAGCATTCGGGAGAAATCCCTGTTAGCAAGCAAATATCCACAGTACATGTATCTTTCAGCTGCAAATAGTTGTTTTGCTTGAGGCATCTACTGATTAGATATGAGCGATCTGCGGTATCTTGGAGTCAATTTTAAGACATATCCCTTACAAATAAATTTTAAACTATTTATATCAAATTCATTAGCACATATTTTCTTGGGTTAGACTCTTAGTGAAGATGAATCAATATGTCAAGGAATAATTTTTATTATACATAGTGAAGTCGGATACGTGGACTCCATTGTAAATTATATATATATATATATATATATATATATATATATATATATATATATATATATATATATATATACACACACATACCATACACACACAGTGGGGGTTATTTACTAAAGGAAAATCCACTTTGCACTGAAAGTGCACTTGGAAGTAAAGTCGCTGTAGATCCGAGGGGGCATGCAAGGAAAATAAAAAACAGCATTTTAGTTTGCACATGATTGGATGATAAAATGAGCAGAGCTTCCCCTCATTTCAGATCTACCCCTTAAATTTAGAGCGACTGCACTTTCAGTGCAAAGTGGATTTGCCTTTTGTAAATAACCCCCAGTATCTCACAAAAGTGAGTACATCTCTCACATTAGGAGTATACTCACTTTTGTTGCTAGCGGTTTAGACATTAATGGTTGTGTGTTGAGTTATTTTGAGGGGACAGCAAAGGTACACTGTTATACAAGCTGTACACTCACTACTTTACATTGTAGCAAAGTGTAATTTCTTCAGTGTTGTCACACATGAAAACATAGAATAAAATATTTATAAAAATGTGAGTGGTGTACTTACTTTTGTGAGATACTTTTATATATATATATATATATATATATATATATATATATATGTATATACAGCGTATACAATTTCTACAAGAGACATATTTTAATTGAATGTGATTTAGAATTACCTTTCCCTTGCCGACCGCTGCCTGTATATATACGTTGGCAGAATGGCATGGCTGGGCAAAGTAACGTACCCATACGTTAATCTGAATTTCCCGCTGTGCGCCTGCTGTGAGCTCCGTGACCGTGCCCGCGGGACCCGCGGACTCAATGTCCATGGAGATACCCGCGATCGTGTCACGGAGGTGAAGAATGGGGAGATGCCAAGGTAAACTGCCTCTGCCTAGTGACAGGACACTGATTGTCTGCTCCCTGTCATCGGGAGCAGCGATCAGTGTCATGTCACTGCTAGCCCATCACCCAGACAGTTATAAATATGCCCCAGGACACACTAAACCCCTCCCTAGCCCATTAGGGGTTAACCCCTTCACTGCCAGTGACATTTTTACAGTAATCAATGCAATTTTATAGCATTGATCGCTGTATTAATGCCAATGGTCCCAAAGATGTGTCAAAAATTGTCCGATGTGTCTGCCATAATGTGGCAGTCACAATAAAAATCGCTGATCGCTGCCATTACTAGTAAAAAAAAAATATTAATAAAAATGCCATAAATCTATCCCCTATTTTGTAGACGCTATAACTTTTGCGCAAACCAATCAATAGACGCTTATTGTGATTTTTTTTTTTACCAATAATACGTCGAAGAATACGTATCGGCCTAAACAGAGGGAAACGTTTTTTTTTATATATTTTTGGGGGATATTTATTATAGCAAAAATAAGGCGTTGTTTTCAAAATTGTCGCTTTTTTTTGTTTATAGCACAAAAAATAAAAACCGCAGGGGTGATCAAATACCATCAAAAGAAAGCTCTATTTGTGGGGAAAAAGGGACGTCAATTTTGTTTGGGTACAACATCCCAGGACCGCGCAATTGTCAGTTAAAGGCATGCAGTGCAGAATCGCAAAATGTGCTCTGGTAAGGAAGGGGGTAAAGTCTTCCAGGTTAAAATGCTTAAAATTAAAATATGTTTAAAATCTACATATTACATTTTTTTCCCCTGAACAGTATCAGCTTTCTGGTTTAGTGATAAAACCTGGCAGTATTTAACCCTTGCCAACAATATCCAAAACTAAAAAGAAATGCTTTGGCTGGAGTTCAACTTTAAATTATGCTGCTATGATGGTATCATTGACCCTTGATAAAACCTTTTATCTAAATTCTTTCCAACTGTTACGTGCTTTATTATCCAGCAGCAGTGGAATCATGACATTTCAATATACTGTCACTTTCTAGCAACCATCCAAAGCATTTTACAACATATTTGTGAAACAAGTAACACAGGCAATCCTGATATAATTTAATATGTATTTGGAGACTGTCATACAGTGTGAACATATGCCCTATGATATGTGAGATATTCTCTGACTGCCTATTTGCTTATTGTGAAAGACATTACATTTAATTCATAATAATTTTAGCTATCTGTCAAGGAAATAATGATACATTAAGACCCAGCAGCTGTTGGTCCACTTCAGAGGAACTGCTGCATTAGAATTTTTAACAGCCAGTGTCCAGGCAGGAGAAGGGTAATTAGAACCATTCCAAAGCAGTGCTCAAGGCTACTTTGGGGACAGGTTTTAGTTATATTGTGGCAGAAACTGTGCTACAGTAAACATCCCGCATATAAAGTGTTTACCATTTATACATCACTGCAGTAGATAAATAGTACAACTTAGAATACTGCAAAAAGAGAACGAATACTATGTAACAGAAAACTGGTGTTCATTTTTTTTTTTTGGTGTTTATAAAATTATTGTTTATCACTAGAAAGTAAGAAACACAAATTACATAATACATTATACTAAGAGAATAGAAAACCTGCATTTTATTATTTGTAAGGGCCATGTCAGGCCGGGAGTTTTGTAGAAAAGATTCATAGCAGATGTAAATCACTCTGAATATTTCTGTGGTGATTTACAGCTGCTAGGGCAGTAGTTCTCAACCCTTTTGGCCAAAGTGTTCTTTGAGGGTCATCCCGGAGCTCAGTTCTCAGTTACCCAAAGAAAGAAAGCTGAGAGGCAGGCAAAGTGCACTGGACTGGTGTTACATATGAGTTTATGTGAAATCTCCATTAACAGATTTAAATAATATTGTAATTATGAATATATTTTTGTTAGAGTGTGATCAGTGTGGGTGTGCAACATATCTTCTGATATCTTAATGTTCTGAAGATACAGTGCCTTGAAAAAGTATTTCTCTTTTGTTCACTGATTGACACAGCTCCATTAATCTTGGCCATAGGGTTGTTACGCCACCTTCAGGAGAGGAGACTAGGCAGAACATGTTATACATGTGTAGCACTGACCCCTGAAGGAACTGCTGGTTTGATTTGGGCCTGTAGTCTACTAATAACTCCACTAACTTGACTCAATCCCCTTGGCACAGCTGTGGTGCAATGCAACACAATATAATATAATACAAATGCAAAGTACCTGTATTGTAACCTCGGGATACACTGGCTCCACCTGGTGGGGAAAAACAGTATGCCACAACACTGGACACTTAACCAGAAATATATTTTACTGTAGAATATTCAAAACAGTTGGTTACAGAAATTGTGCTGTCATCCCAACATAGGACAATAGCAAAATATATTTCAATAGGAACAATTTAAAACAATATATATATATATATATATATATATATCGATTAATACCTGAGATCTCCCCTCACTTTAAAAGCTATGAATAAGATCTCACTTAAAGTACTTAGTCCGTGACCTTCTTTCTTCTCTAGCTAAAATAACTCCTTTGTGATTTGTAATCCACAGTCTATGGAAAGTTAGGTTGAGGTGCTCCTGGTGTGGTTCCACTAATTAATTTACAATGCTTGAGGTGCCAGAGTAGATAGGCCTCAAGCCTGCTCAGTGTCAGTTGCTCTGCTCCTCCTCCGTGGAACTACAAGTTCCAGTGAATCCTGTATGTGAGTCTAACTGCATGCAAAAGTCAACAAATGGTGGGCCGTAACCCGCTCACCAACTGGATCAGAGCTCCGTGTGGTAACTTCAGTCCGGTGACTGCAGCTTGCTTCTCTGTCAGCTGGGCCAGTCGCTCTGTACCACTCCGCTGGATGTATCCGGTCCTCCACTTCTCCGATGAGTGTCGCTGGACCTTCTCAATCCGGTCACTGTCTCTCAGGCACCGTCAGGTCACTCCACAAAGAAACAGAGTTGCGCTCCACAATGTCTGTGGACCGATGTCTCTGGGAAGCCTCCTCACAGATCCGCACAGGCCGGCAACGCAATCCCAAGAGACCTAAAATGGCTGATCAGATCCCTTTTATCTCCTACCCAGCATGCACTGCATAAGAGAGTGTTCATGAGTAGGTCACACAGACTCCTGGGTAACAAGGTCAATCTTTTGAATCAAAACAAAAGTCACTTCCTGTATAAGTCTTTTGGGTTGTTCAGAGGTAACAATATACAAGTGTGTTACCCATATTTGGTCACTAGATGGCTCTGGATACGGAACCATAGTAATGTCCATTAACTTTATATTACAGTATGCATAACCACATCAATAGACAAGGATGTCAGCGCTACACATGTGAAAAAACAGAACTTTACAATTCCGCCCAGGGGGCAGTCCCTCCAGTAATAACCCCTCAGACTGCCTCCTGCAGCTCAGTTTTTTTCTGCTTAGTGAAGGAGATGGACCTAGGATCCCTGTGGGACCATCAGTCCTGGGATTTTTTTGCTGAAGTTTGCCTTTTGTGCAAGATTTTGAGATCCTGTGATCTGCTATCAACAGCCGGCTGGGTGACAGGCTGGATAATCTAGATCCTTGTAGTCTCCCCAGCCTGGCCATTGAGCGTGTGCAGACCCTAGCTACATGCTGAGTCAGCCACGACATGCCCCTCAGGCTCCAGGGGTGGCCGGTGAGTGCAACGCTCCGGGGCACACATATGACTGGACTACCAATGTCTTTGTCACAGTGTGCCATGGTCAGTAGCCACCCCGTACTGATCGGAGAGTGGGTCTGTGATTGGATGGCCTCAGCTCGTCTGGATGGTAAGTATAGCTCTCCCTGCCTCAGCAGGATTGAGGAGCTGGGTATTCACCTTGGATGGGGGACTGACATTTGTCCCTTAATGGTGCTTACAGTCAATTTCTGGTCTACTCCTCGCTGTTAAAACAGCAGGATCCTGGAAACGCCACCCTTTCTCCTCACACATGGAGATGTAGGCCTTCCAGGTACAATGGTATATCTTCCGAGAAGAAGATTTCCGTGCTCTCAACATAGTTGCAATCACTGACTCCGACAGGCCATGGTTCCTTAGCACCTGGCTCTCAACAGTCATGCCATTAAAACCAGCGATGGTAAAGCAGGATGGAGAATCGGACCTTGACACAGAAGGTCCTCGCGTAACGGTAGTCGCCAGGGAGCGTCCACAACCAGGCGTACTAGATCAGTGTACCAGGGGCGCCGAGGCCAATCTGAGGCAATCAGTATTACTGGAATCCCCTCGGCCTCCACTCTGCGGAGCAGACGTGGTAGCAGTTTTAGCGGAGGAAAGGCATAGATTAGTCGGTACTGCCCCCACGGAGCCACCAGCTAGTCTGATGCGCCTGCCCAAGGATCTCTTGTCTTGGATACGAATCTTGGCAACTTCCGATTGAGATGGGAGGCCAGGAGCTCCACATCTGGTGTGCCCCACTGCAGGCACAGCAGCCTGAACACTCCGGATGCAATACCCATTCTCCTAAGTCCAGCATCTGGTGACTTAGGTAGTCTGCCTGCTAGTTTTCTATGGTACCTCCTCGAAAGAGGCCACCATGAGTCCCAGGACTCGCATGCAAAAGGGCAGCGATGACCACCTTCGGTTCTTCAATAATTTTACCGCGGCTCTGAGAGTCTGAAGTTTGTCTGAAGGGAGAAACACTCTCGCTTCCATGGAGTCCAGCAGTAAGCCTAGGCACTCCAAGCACTGAGTTGGTATGAGCACCGACCTTGGTAAAGACTCGAGGTGCTGATGCCGAGCCAAAGGAGAGAGCCACAAACTGGTAGTGGGCTTCCCCAACTGCAAATCGCAGAAACCTCTGATGCCTGAGGCATATGGGTATGTGCAGGTATGCATCCTGGATGTCCAAAGATGCCAGGGAGTCCCCTTGATGGAGTGCAGCGACCACTGAGCGAACTGATTCCATTCTGAACCTCTGTACATTTACAAAGAAATTGAGGGCTTTTAGGTCCAAGATTGGATGTACCCCTTCCTTCCCGTGGCTTAGCAGGTCCCTTACCACCCCCATTAGGGCCTCTCGGCGAGCTAGGAGTAAGGGTAAGCTGGAGGGGAAGAATCTGTTTGGTGGCCAAGAGAGGAACTTTATCTTGTAGCCAGAGGAAATCAGTTTGTAGACCTATTGGTCGGATAGCCAAGAGGCCCATCGGGCTGCAAACTCCCAAAGGCGACATATGTGAAAAGTGTGGCGTGCATTTGTATTCAGAGTCAATACTTTGTAAAACCACCTTTTGCTGCAATTACAGAGGCAAGTCCTTTTGGGGATATCTCTACCAGCTTTGCACATCTAGAGAGTGACATTATTGCCCATTCTTCTTTGCAAAATAGCTCAAGCTCTGTCAGATTGGATGGAGAGTGTCTGTGAACAGCAATTTTCAAGTCTTGCCACATATTCTCAATTGGATTTAAGTATGGACTTTAACTGGGCCATTCTAATATATGAATATGCTTTGATCTCCATTGTAATAATGGCTGTATGTTTAGGGTCGTTGTCCTGCTGGAAGTTGAACCTCCGCCCCAGTCTCAAGTCTTTTGCAGACTCTAACAGGTTTGCACTGTATTTGGCTCCATCCATCTTCCCATCAACTCTGACCAGCTTCCTTGGCCCTGCTGAAGAAAAGCATCCCCACAACATGATGCTGCTACCACCATGTTTCACAGTGGGGATGGTGTGTTCAGGGTGATGCGTAGTGTTCATTTTCTGCCACACAAAGCATTTTGCTTTTATGCGAAAATTTTGGTCTCATCTGATCAGAGCACTTTCTTTCACATGTTTTCTGTGTCCCCCACATGGCTTCTTGCATACTGCAAATGGGACTTACAATGGCTTTCTTTCAACAATGGATTTCTTTTTGCCACTCTTCCATAATGGCGCACAACTAATAGCTGTCCTATGGACAGATTCTCCCACCTGAACTATGGGTCTCTGCAGCTCCTCCAGATTTACCATGGGCCTCTTGGCTGCTTCTCTGATTAATGCTCTTCTTGCCTGGCCTGTCAGTTTAGGTGAATGGCCATGTCCTGGTAGATTTGCAGTTTTCCATTTTCGGATGATGGATTGACCAGTGCTCAGGGAGATGTTCAAAGCTTGGGAATTTTTCTTATAATCTAACCCTGCTTTAAACTTCTCCAAAACTTTATCCCCGGCCTCTCTGGTGTGTTCCTTGGTTTTCATGATGTTGTTTGTTCACTAAGGTTCACTAACAAACCTCTGAGGGCTTCAAAGAACAACTGTATTTATATTGAGATTAAATTACACACAGGTGGACTCTATTTACTAATTAGGGGACTTCTGAAAGCAATTGGTTCCATTTGATTTTAGAAAACCATTTATCCTTTTCCTTCTACTTCACAATTATATGCCACTTTGTGTTGGTCTATCACATAAAATCCCAATAAGATCCCTTTCACACTGAGCCACCCCGGGCATCATCGGTAAAGCGGTGCTATTTTTAGCACCAATTTACTGACGTTTTAGTGGCACTATTCGGCCATTAGCGGTGTGGTTTTAACCCCCACTAGTGGCCAAAAAGGGGTTAAATCTGCACACAAAACACTGCAGCGGTGCTTTGCTGGCGGTATAGCAGCACTGCCCCATTGTTTTCAATGGGCAGGAGTGCTTTAGGAGTGGCGAGTTCACAGCTCCTAATGCGCTCCAAACAAGCTGCTGGCAGGACTTTTTCTGATGCCCTGCCAGTGCACTGCTCCAGTGTGAAAGCCCTTGGGCGAGTGAATGGATCGGCGGTGGCAGGGCGCTTTGCAATCGCTATTTTTAACGCTATAACGCCTACAAAGTGCCTCAGTGTGAAAGGGGTCTCACATACATTTAAGTTTTTTTTTGTAACATGACAAAATGTGGAAAATTTCAGGGGTCTGAACAGTGCCGGGACAAGGTCACCCAGGGCGAACATGCCAAGGTGCACCCCCCACCTTGTTTTATGCAAGACCAATCCTCTTACCCACACCTGATCATTATACCTATGTATAGCGTGCAGAGGTCAAGATTAGATAAATTACAAAGTGCAAAGGTCAGGAGAAAAAATAATGTACAGCAGTCAGAAGCGGATAAAAGGTGTAGAGGTATGGTTCATGTAATATATAATGTGCAGGGGTCAAGAGTAGGTCAACTAAATAGTGCGGAGATAATGATTATATACACCCTAGTGCACCGCAGTATCCCCTATGAGGCATTACATGTATACAGTATACACAAACACACATTTATACATAAAGCCATTACAAAGTGTTTTGTAAACACACATCATAACATGTTTTAATGTATTATTGTAAATTGTTATTTCCTTATGCTTAATAAAATTCTATTGAGAAAAAAAAAATACTCATAAGAAAAAAATTTATTAAAAAAAATTACCTGAAGGCTAGGTTCAACTTTAATAAAAAAAAGTTATATATGCACATATTTTTGCCAGTTAAAAATTTGCATTTATTATTTTTTAAAACAGCAGCCTACAAAGTATTGCACCCATGATGCTCAGCAGACCACTAGACCACTAGTCAACTAGAACACATTACACCCTGAATACTGGTGTAACATGCTCTAAAATGTAAATGTATAATTTAAGCTGGTACACATGCACAGTTTTTCTTTTTTTTTCAAATTGCTGCCTGGTTCTTGCAACAACACAAGTTATGTGGCTGCAGGAATATGCAGGGACATTGTATTCTGACAGTAGGGAACCCTGTCAGAATACACTGATTAATGCTGCAGCCACTTAGCTGAAAGTCGCTGATTGAACAAGGTTTTCCAGCAGTCCTGTCCAACAGAAGCTGATCTAATAATTGGCTTCTAACCTCTTTGTGTAGCCAGCTTTACATTATTCCTTGCTCCAGCAGGCTCCCTCCTCTGCTGTGACTTGTCCCCTTCAGCTTCCAAGTTAATGACTGCGGTCACACTCCAGCCTCCACATCATACCATACAGGGCTAATATTCCTGTACGATATGTAAATGTAAAGGCTTTGTGTTGAGAAAGAGAGCACTGGAGCTGGCTGGAGCTTGGAATAAAGGTAAGTGAAAGAGGCTATTTCTCCCCCCTCCCCCAAACGCATACAGCGCAAGGGTGGAGTTTTTTTTTTTACTTTTCTAGAGTTGGCTCTATTATGCAATCACATTCCTTGCTGTATATACTTCGATATTTTAATAGGTTAGGAATATACTGGGACTTCTGAGGTGAAACATAGATGTATTTCATATACACATTATAACTTATTTAAAAAGATGTGTATGTGGAACACATCTACGTAGCACCTCAGAGTTCCTAGTATATTCCTAACCTATTCAACAAATTTACTCTCTCTCTTAGTAAACCTGCAATACAAGGTGCAGGCCAGGTTTACAGACAGGATTAGCTGATACACAGATCAGAGAGCCCATTCTGAGTACAACATCGAAGCACAGTTACGAATTTTTTGAGACACTAATGCCGCATACTCGCGGTCGGAATTTCGACCAGCAAAAGACTGATGAGAGCTTTACATCGGAAAATGTGACCGTGTGTATGCTCCATCAAAACTTTGCTGCCCAACTTTCCGCCAGCAAAAGATTGAGAGCAGGTTCTCAATTTTTCAGACGGAAAAAGTTTCTATTGGAAATTCAGATGGTGTGTATGCAATTCCAACACACAAACTCAACTTACGCATGCTCAGATTCAACTACGAGACGGAAGCTATTGGCTACTGGCTATTGAACTTCCTTTTTCTAGTCCCGTTGTACATGTTGTACGTTACCGCGTTCTTGACAGTCGGAATTTGGTGTGACTGTGTGTATGCAAGACAGCCGAGCGAAATCCCATCGGGAGAACCATCAGAGCTTTTACAGACCAAAATTCTGATCGTTTGTACGCGGCATTAGGGTGGTTTTCAGCTACAAGGTCCAGTCCCTGTGTGTTTCCAGTGGGCATCACTGCAAGCTAAAGGCCATGGCTGGTTTACAGCCAAACGCCCTTTTTGCTTGCTATCTGGTATCTATCTATGGTCTCGAAATAACCAAATTGTTCTCTTCCTTCCTCCAAAGACCTCCTACGCTTTAGATCCCTTGTCACCTCCTCCCATGCTCGCCTCCATGACCTCTCCTAAGCCTCTCCCATCCTATGTATGTCCCCACCCTAATCTGTCCGACTATCTCCTACTCCAGGGATATACAATTAGCGGACCTCCAGCTGTTGCAGAACTTCAAATCCCATGAGGCATAGCAAGACTCTGACAGCCATAAGCATGACACCCAGAGGCAGAGGCATGATGGGACTTGTAGTTTTGTAACATCTGGAGGTCCGCTAATTGCAGATCCCTGTCCTACTCTGTCCACTTTAGATGATACCTGAAAACCGTTCTCTTCAGAGAGGCCTATCCTGTCCCCCACCTAACACCTGTACTTTTATTTTCCTCATTAGCTCATCACCAACAGTTATTACCTTTTTAATCTCTTGACTCTCCGTCCTAGATTGTATACTCCAATGAGCAGGGCCCTCTGATTCCTACTGTATTGAATTATATTGTAACTGTATTATTTGCCTTCATGTTTTAAAGAGCTGCGTAAACTGTTGGCGCTATATAAATTATGTATAAAAATAATATACTATTAAAGACTGTTTGGGGCCAGGTTAGTTTATTCAAACAATGGGAACCAAATCTTTTTCTTTCCCACATATTTACATATTTTTATTTTATTACAGGTACCTTTACACAGTATTTTACATATTGCACATTCACATCAGTCCCTGTCCTCAAGGAACTTACAATCTAAGGTCTCACATTTACATGTGCACTTACCAGAGCCAATATAAACAGGATCCAATTAACATACCAGCATGCTGTATATAAAGTGGACAGCACTACCAAAAATCTATACTCACACAATATAAATTATATATATTCCGTAAACCATATATATCAAAGTGCTAAATATGCAAAAATACTAATTATATCAATCATTGCAGTCAAAAATACATAAAAGTGCTCCATGCATATGTAGATAAGCAAATACATATAAAATCTGTGCAAAAATTTTGTATATCTAGAATTGCAGCTATTTCAGTGTGATTGCAAAAATAGTAACGTTACTAAAAAATATTATAAAGTCGGAGATCATTACTGTTCGGTAAGGAAACTGGCACACTTGTCTGTGAGGTGGTTTGGGATTCTTATACGTGGACTTTCATAATTTTCAAGATTTCACATTCGGAATTTTATATATTTTTCTTTGAAGTTTACATCTTTGTTATGAATAAGTGAATATCAAAATATTTGTGCTGGCTATTTTTCTCATACTGTATATAGTTTTTGACCTAAGTATGGTTACATTTCTATTGCTAAAAATATATTTGTTCCAACACTAAGGCTGGGTTCACACTGAAGCATGGATTGGCTCACAGCAGGGGTCTGATGCATCCCTGTTCACTGTTTCAGGTCCGATTTCAGTCTGAATTTTTGGCTGAATTCAGACCTGAAACAGAGCAGAAGATGCACAGTAGTGTGAACCCAGCCTAAACCTACACCACTTACAACCTTAGACTATTCAGAGTATAAGTCTTTAATCAAACTCTGAATACAGCCTTTAATCCAGTTTTCAATCCATTAACAGACCTAAATGTGGGGGAAGAGGGGATAAACAGGGGGAAAAGGCTCATCCAGACCCCAGCCCCTCCCCTCCCCTCTCAATGTCCAAGCAACCAGCTCAGTGTATACTGGGAAAGAATAAGGCTCAATAAAAGATCTCCAGATTTCCAGTTTTACTCTTTTTACTCCCATAGAGTCATAGTGATCTGCTCCATTTGGTAAATTTCTGTGATCATAGCTTTCCACTGTGCAATAATGGGTTGAGACCTTCACTTTCACATTGCTCGGATGCAGACGTTAGCAGCATTGAGGAGGTGTATGAGCAATAAGCCCTTATATCGCCTAATAGAAAGATCGGTATCATGCAATAGGTAAACTGCCAGGGTTCTTGACCAGGGAAGCTCAGAGCTCACCTAAATACCTAATTCCTCAGTAAAATTTCCCCAATTCCACCTCCTTATAACCCTGCTGCATACTCTCACCACATGAGGCCAGGCACTGTCGTGCACCAGAAGGAACCCAGGACCCACTGCACCAAAATAGGGTCTGACAATGGGTCCAAGGATTTTATTCAGATACCTAATGGCAATCAGGGTACCATTGTCTAGCCTGTAGAGGTCTTTGCATCCTTCAAAGGATATACCTCCCCAGACCATCACTGACCCGCCACCAAACGGGTCATGCTGAACAATGTTACAGGCAGCATAACCTTCTCCATGGCTTCTGCAGACCATTTCACGTCTGTCACATGTGCTTGAGGTGAACCTACTCTCATGTGTTAAAAGCAAAGGGCACCAGTGGTGGACCTGACCCTAGCCAAATGCAAAACTAGTGGAAACCAGTCAGAACAATCTCAGTGGCCTCCATCTGTAAAACTAATCCTGTTTTGGAGGTTTTCTCATTGTTGCCCATCTAGTGCACCTGTTGTTAATTTCATTAACACCAAAGCAGCTGAAACTGATTAACAACCCCCTCTGCTACTTAACTGACCAGATGAATATCCATATCAATACATTTTTTTTTAGCAGTGTATAATATAAATGCAATATAATGTTTGCTTTTGGGTTTAATACCACTTAAAGTTCAGTAGATATGTGTTAACATCCAAGCTAGAGCTGATGGGTACATGAAAGACAAAGTTGTTCAAAACTGTCTGAAGGCTTGTACATGATTATAAATGTTGGCTGAACACAATGTTCCTAAATTCAGTTTTAAAATCCTTTAAAAATTCACATTCTGCTCCTGCACAGCATGGCATAGTTTGAAAGGTCTGACTTATAGTTTTGAAGACTTTTCCTGTGAGTTCATGCACATGATGTCACTCCAGTAATTTTTTTTTCTGACTGGAAATCCTCTACCTTAGGCTGTGTTTCTTTATTTGTTTATTTTTTTTACTAATGCTAAGTATCTGGCATTTATTTAACAGGGCATCCCCATATGAAGCATCATTGCCATTCACCACCTGCAGGACAAAAGTCTCATGCTAGCTACCCAATGTATGTTGGGGTTTATTGACCAAAGGTAAATCCACTGTGCACTGCAAGTCAGGAACATGCGGTGAGGTCAATAGCTAGTGAGGCACTATTGTAAACGGCATTTAAACCACACATGTGAGGTATCACCGCAAACGTTAGAGTAAGAGCAATAGTTCTATCACTAGATCTTCCCTTTAACTATAAATATGTAACCTGTAAAACATTTTAAGTATTGAAGTTTGGCGCCATTCCACAAGTGTGCACAATTTTATAGCGTGACATGTTGGGTATCTATTTACTTGGTGTACATAATCTTTCACATTATACAAAAAAAATCGGGCAAACTTTAGTGGGTTTTTTTTTTCATTCATGAAAGAATTGAGCTCTGTAATTTCAAAGCCATTGTATCTAAATTTTAGGGACTCATTAATGACAGGAATAGTACCACTGGATTGGCGCAGGGCCAATGTGGTGCCTATATTTAAAAAGGGAACAAAGTCTTTACCAAGTAGTTAGTTTAACTTCTATAGTTGGGAAGATACTGGAGAGATTAATAAAAGACCCCATAGACGAGCTCTTGCAGGAAAAAAAATATTTTAAGCAACAGACAGCATGGATTCATGAAACACAGAAGTTGTCAGACAAACCTGATTTCTTTTTATCAGGAGGTAAGTAAAACCTTGGACAGAAGGGTGGCAGTGGACAAGGTATACTTGGATTTTGCAAAAGCGTTCGATACAGTTCCGCACACATGGCTCATGTGCAAGGTAAAGTCTACAGGTTTGAAAATATCAGTTTGTAAATGGATAGAAAACTGGCTGAGAGACAGAATTCAGAGAGTAGTGTTTAATGATTCTTACTCTGAATGGTCTAAGGTCATCAGTGGTGTACCCCAAGGTTCAGTGCTGGGACTCTTACTTTTTAATATCTTTATAAATGATATTGGGTCTAGGATCAAAAGTAACATTTCTGTCTTTGCAGATGACACCAAGCTATGCAGTGGAATAACGTCCTTGAAGGGTGTCTCCAATTTACAAGCCGACCTCAATGCTCTGTCTAATTGGGCGACTATGTGGCAGATGAGGTTTAATATTGAGAAATGTAAAGTTATGCATTTGGGGGCTAAGAATATACATGCATCATACATTTCAGGTATGAAGAGTACAACTGGGGGTATCCATAGTGGAGAAGGATCTGGGGGTTTTGGTAGATCATAAGCTCAATAATAGCATGCAATGCCAAGCTGCGGTTTCCAAAGCGAGCAAAGTCCTTTCCTGTATTAAGAGAGGTATGGACTCCAGAGAGAGAGAAATCATTTTGTAGGTATAGGGGATTGTATATATATATATATATATATATATATATATATATATATATATATATATATATATATATATATATGTGTATATATATATATATATATATATATATATATATATATATATTTTTTTTTTTTGTGGTTGAACTAGATGGACTTGTGTCTTTTTTCAACCTGACTAACTATGTAACTATGATTTAAGTAAAAATTGCTGCGCAAATACAGTGTGACATAAAACGTTGCAACGACCACCATTTATTCCCTAGGGTGTCCGCTACAAAAAATATATAATGTTTGGGGGTTCTGAGTAATTTTCTAGCAAAAAAAATCATGATTTTTACATGTAGGAGAGAAGTGTCAGAATTGGCCAGGGTAGCAAGTTGTTAATTACCATAAGTAAGCAGTGGCATTGCTATGGGGGTGGGAGGGCCTCCAGTCTTGGGCACAGTGTGCTAGCATGGAGGGGAGCGACAGTGTGCTGCTACAGTGTTGACGGTCACTAGCATGGAGCATTTGCATACATCTCCTGCGGGGTGTCCCCACGTTTCCTTTGCAGTGATTGCCAACACTTTAGCAGCTGGTATCTATCCCAGCCAGCTGCATGTTAGCAGTGTCAGAGCGCCAAGGGAGTTTCCCGCAGGTTTCTGCTTTGGTATCAGCTTCTGACAGGCTGCACAAGGAGCCCCGTATCTCCAGGACCATAGGTGCCAGAAGCCCCAAATGTTGACCAGTGGTGGGGTAGGACTTTGCCTACCTACCCCCCAGGTCACCAAGCTACAACCCTCGAAGATCGATTATTATTATTTTTTATTTAATGACTATGGCAGGTGAGGCTCTGCCTTACCTGCCTCCCTTAACTGCATGTCCCTGCTACAAGTGCACTACTAGTGCACTTGGAAGTGCAGTCACTGTAGATCCGAGAGGGATATACAAGGAAATAAAAAACAGCATTTTAGCTTGCACATGATTGGATAATAAAATCAGCAGAGCTTCCCTTCATTTCAAATCTTCCGCCTAGACTTTTAGTGCACAGTGGATTTGTCTTTAGTAAATCAACCCCAATGAGTCTCAGGATTACTATAAAGTCATTGTAGCACATTTTGTCCTAGAATTTCTATGCTGTGTTTGTAGTACTAGTGAAAGCTGATAATTTAAAAAATTAATTAATTAAAAAAAACAAAATCATAAAATCACTGTCTAAATAGCTACTTTCTAAGTTTTGTCATATGGCTGCAATCCTTACAGCTCAGCGCAGAACAGTCGGAGATGGTGCTATATGATCTATACTAGCGTCACTATGCACTGGGCAGGGGGTGTAACTGCAAAACAGATTACTGCAGAATGGGAAGACTTTGGATGCAAACTGACTATGCAAACATGATTTGGCTTCTGAGGGGAACTGGCAGGATCAACCAAGTATTCTAAGCAGAAGTAATAACACCATATATAAACAAATGTGATGTTTAAACTTTGCATATAAAAAAAATATATATATATATATATATATTTTTTTTTTTTTTTCAGGTAACAAACAAAATCGTCACTATGCAGTAAAAGTGACACTCTTACATTACTCCATGTCACAAACACCACTCTTGGATCACGCCTCAGAGGCATGTAAACAGCTCTGTCTGATGTCTTTGGCAGCTTAAAGGGTTACTAAATCCAGGAGCCCGCATTCACTATATCTGGTCTCCCACAGTATGCAGAACAGAAAATGCAAGTATTTTAGTAAATATAAACCGCTAAATACCAGTCTTATGACTTATATCAGTGTCTGGTTAAATCTTGTAGGAGGAGTTTTCATGCTGCAGGACCTTTGACCCTATGTCTGGACAGTTCTGATTGGCCCTGTGCTAATCACATGCACCCTCTAAAGAAAAAAAAAAAACTCTCTAGCAATACACACCAAACTGAGCATGTGCAGAGTGCCTCCAAGGAACAGCTTTATCAGCAGATAGATTGGGGACAGGTTTAACCCCTTGTGTTTCACAGTGAGTATAACAAGCATGCTTTACTGCATATAAAGACTAATTTTACTGTTGTGGCTTTAGTAACACTTTAAGGGGGCAGTTGGCAAGCAGCAAAGCCCCCAACTGCACTTAAAGCTTCGATGAGCAAAAGTCACCTTTTTTTTTATAGATGCTTACAACTGCCAAGGTTCCTTCTCTGCAGCATGTGCACCCCCCAGAACCCAAAACATGGTCTTAAATTAGTCAAAGCAGGGGTCCTCAAGACTCCACAGGGTAGCTAACCAGTATGGCAGAACCTGAATATTTCAACCAACCACTCCACAGTGTTTTATCTCCACATTTCTACATATGCAGGATCACCCTACAAGAGAATAATTCTCCAAAATAATAATAACAATATCCGGACTGTAGGGCACTTGAACGAGTTAACTTTAAGGTTGCGTTCACACTAGTGCGAATTATATGCGGGTTTCCCTGCATCTACATTCTGTTTGAGGATGTTCCACAGATGCTCAATATGGTTTAGGTCTGGAGACATGCTTGGCCAGTCCATCACCTTTTACCCTCAGCTTCTTTAGTAGGGGTCGTTATCATGTTGGAATACTGCCCTGTGGCCCAGTCTTTGAAGGGAGGGGATCATGCTCTGCTTCAGTATGTCACAGAACATGTTGGATTTTCATGGTTCCCTTAATGAACTGTAGCTCTCCAGTGCCAGGAGCACTCATGTATCCCCAGATCATGACACTCCCATCACCATGCTTGACTGTAGGCAAGAAACACTTTTCTTTGTACTCCTCACCTGGGTGCCGCCACACACACTTGACACCATCTGAACTAAATACATTTATCTTGGTCTCATCAGACCACAGGACATGGTTCCAGTAATCCATATTCTTAGTCTGTTTGTCTTCAGAAAACTGTTTGCGGGCTTTCTTGTGCATCTTTAGAAAAGGCTTCCTTCTGGCACAACAGCCATGCAGACCAATTTGATGCAGTGTGCTGCCTGTGGTCTGAGCACTGACAGGCTGATCCCCCACCCCTTCAACCTCTGCAGCAATGCTGGCAGCACTCATACATCCATTTCCCAAAGACAACCTCTGGATAGCACGTGCACTCAACTTATTTGGTCGACCATGGCGAGGCCTGTTCTGAGTGGAACCTGTCCTGTTAAACAGCTGTATGGTCTTAGCCACTGTGCTGTAACTCAGTTTTAGGGTCCTGGCGATCTTCTTATAGCCTAGGCCATCTTTATGTAGAGCAACAATTATTTTTTTCAGATCCTCAGAGAGTTCTTTGCCATGAGGTGCCATGTTGAACTTCCAGTGTGAGAGAGTGAGAGCGATAACACCAAATTTAACACACCTCCTCCCCATTCACACCTCAGACCTAACGAGTCACATGACACCGGGGAGGGAAAATGGCTAATTGGGCCCAATTTGGACATTTTGTTGCCAGCGGTTTAGACATTAATGGCTGTGTGTTGAGTTATTTTGAGGGGACAGCAAATTGACACTGTTATATAAGCTGTACACTCACCACTTTACATTGTAGAAAAGTGCACTTTCTTCAGTGTTGTCTCATAAAAAAGATATAATAAAATATTTTAAAAATGTGAAGGATGTACTAATTTTGTGAGATACTGTATGTAGATATATGCATTGAGAACTGTGTCAATCTTTTGATTTAGCCGTGTTGAATTAACAAGCTCATGTTGTGTGCCATTGGACAGCTTATTCACTGTCACATAAGGGTGTATGGGTGAGGATATGTGTTTGGAGAACATTGTCCCAATTTGGGATGGGTTCTGGCGTGTTCGCACAGCCCACGTGCAGAGCCCGCCAGGAGGTCGACACTGTGCTGCACTAATCACAGGCAGTGAGACATTGTCCCGATACGCGGCTGCATAGATCGGGAAATGTCTCACTGCCTGTGATTAGCACAGTGGCGACTTTCTGGCGGGCTCTGCATGTGGGCTGTGCGAACACGCTGGAGCCCATCCCTAGTCCCAATTTTATGAGTTAGGATGGATCGTGCTTAATATATTTATAATTATAATAAAATGTGTATCCAATAAGATAAAGATTTTTATATTTTAGGAGTACCCATTTTTAATATCTCTTGTTGTATATGATTATTACAAATGACGGCTTCTGCCCAAAATGTTATGGGATGAGAACCACAGCTGACACATCTAGGGATTCTGTATTTTTTTAAAATTATATATGCACTCTCATGTTTCTAGCCTATTCAAATAAGTAGAAAAATAATATGGGGCCTTAGCTAGCATGCCTTCATTCAAAATCCCTTAAAGCAAACCAATTCTTTTTTATTATTATTATTATTATTATTATACAGGAGTTATATAGCGCCAATAATTTATGCAGCGCTTTATAAAAGGGAGACAATATAGTTACAATACCACAAAATACAAGAAGATTAAGAGGCCCTGCTCACAAGAGCTTACAATCCAATAAGGTGGGGCAGGTTGTACAAAAGGTTATAACTGTGGGTAATGAGCTGATGGAAGTGGTAAAAGATCAGGGAAGCCTATCATGCGTCCAATTAAAGAGATGAGTTTTCAGGGATTGCCTGAAGGCAGCTAGAGTAGGAGATAGCTGGACAGGTTGAGGTAGAGAATTCCAGAGGATGGGTTATCAAGTGACCAAGGGAGGAAGTGTGGATAGAGAAGAGAAGGGGTCCAAGAACAGAGCCTTGGGGGACCCCACAGAAAGGTGCAATGGAGAGAAGGAGACAGAGTAGTAGGTAACACTGAAGGAGCGCTGTGATAGGTAGGAGGAGAACCAGGATAGAGCAAAATCTTGAAGGCCACAGAGGGGTCAAGTAGTAGGAGTATGGAGTCGTGGCCACCATTGATTTTAGCAGTTAGTAAATTGTTAGTGAGTTTTAGTAAGGCAGTTTCTGTGTAGTGCTGCGAGCGAAAGCCAGACTGTAATGGGTCAAGAAGGTTATTTTCACTGAGGCAGGAGCCAAGACGGCTGTAGACTAAGCATTATGGAAGTTTAGAGGTGAATGGAAGCAATGAGATACATCTTAAGTTGTTCAGGTTGGTGGGGTCCAGTGAGGGTTTTTTAAGTATGGGAGTAACCTGCACATGTTTTAGAGGGGAGGGGAAGATGCCACTAGAGAGGCAGAGACTGAAGATGTGAGTGAGGGAGCATAGGATAGAATAAGAGGGTGACCGTAGTAGTTGTGAGGGAATAGGATCCAGAGGACAATTGGTTAAGTGGGCATCTGAGAAAAGTTTTGTAACCTCTTCAGTAGTAGCCATTTCAAAAGAGGAGAAAGAGTGTTACCTGTGTTGTTAGGCAAGGTATGTTCAGTGGGAAAGATGTAGGCACAGTGGAGGTGTCCTCACATATTGCATCAATCTTGTCTTTGAAGTGATTGGCAATCTCTTGGGCAGTGAGTGAGTTAGTGAGTAGAGGGGGTGGGGGACAAAGCAGAGAGTTAAGGATTGAGATGAGCCGATAGGGACTAGATGAGAAGGTATTAATAAGAGAGACAAAGTATGTTTGCTTGGCAGCATGGAGGTAAGAATTGTATTCTACGAGGGCAGATTTACATAGGGTGGAGTCCTGTAGGCATTTGGGTTTACGCCACAGTCGTTCAAGAGCACGGCAATGTCTCTTGAGATTTCTAATGTTGTCAGTTTGCCAGGGTTGTAATGGTCAGGGCCTGATTCTGAGTGTAGTTAGAGGAGCAAGGGCATCCAGTGATGATGAAAGTGAACTGTTGTAGCCAAAGGTGGCCAGGTCAGGACATGACAGGGGAGAGATTATGTCATAGAAGTGGTCAGTAACAGACTAGAGAAAAGAAGGGTTAAAGAGGTGAAGGTTCCTACTAGTAATCATTTGCTGCTTGGATGGATAGGTGGTTGGAGGGAAGGATACAGTACAGGCATACCCCACTTTTAAGTACACAATGGGGTTTATTTATTAAGGCTGGAAAGTACGAAATCAGGCTCACTTCTGCATAGAAACCAATGAGCTTTTAACCCCGGCTTGTTCAATTAAGCTTTGGTAATAAAACCTGGAAGCTCGTTGGTTTCTATGCAGAAGTTAGCCTAATTTTGCACTTTCCCGCTTTAGTAAATAAACCTCATTGTGTACTTAAAAGTGGGGTATTCCTGTAAAACTGATAAGATTTTGATCAGAGAGAGGAAAAGGGGTATTGGTGAGGTTGCCAGGAGTGCTGAGATGGCAGAATACAAGGTCAAGAGTATTACCATTTGAGTGAGTGGAAGTGTGTGTCCATTGGGTTAGGTCAAAAGATGAGGTTACATTGAGAAGTTGAGCTGTAGCTGGGCTGTTAACATTGACAGGGATGTTGAAGTCACCAAGAATGACAGTGGGTATTTCAGAGGAGAGAAAGTAGATTAGCCAGGCAGCAAAGTCATTAACAAAAAGTGCAATACTGGTCCAGGAGGCAGATAAATTGCTGCAATTCTCTGAGAAATGGGAGAAAACAGACGAACACAGTGCATCTCGAAAGATGAGAGGGATAGAGAGGAAGGGATAGGAATGACTTGGAATGTGATTTGTGGGGATAGAAGGAATCCAACTCCACCTCTTTTCTGTCCCTTGGGTCTGGGCTAGTGAGTCCACTGGAGGCCACCATGGGAGAGGGCAGCAGGAGAAGCCAAATCAAAATCTTGAAGCCAGGTTTGAGTTATGGTTAGTATGTTAAAGCCATGATGAATGAAAAGGTCATGCACAGATGTGAGCTTGTTGCAGATGGAGTGGGCATTTAAAAGCGTGCATGAGATTAGGGGCTGGTTTTAGGAGGATATAAATTAAACTGAGTGGATTACAGCTGTTGCCAGAGGAGGAGGGGGGCCAGATTTGTGGTTTGCATTTAGAAAATGGAGGACCATGATTTGAAGAAATGTCCCCTGAGACAAGGAGAAGAAGGAGGGTGAGGAAGGTAAGACTGGCCGTACATTATACAATTTTCTTTTATAGATTTTCTTTAGATTTACCAAAACCATATAATATGAGGACCCAGGTCCCCAAACACTTTTTATGAAACTGTCAGGATGGTTTCAAGAGAAGATGTGCAATTGCGCCGATACGCAAAACAAAGATCTTTGCCAGCAGGTTATGTGGGCAAGAGCATTTGCACAAGAAAGTTCACAAGCATATTGCATGAATGTCACTGCATAATGGCATGCAGGTATGCATGTCTGATTCCAGACTTGGCCCCAGATGGACTATTTAAAGAAGAGCGCTGAGACAGCAAGTTGCTGGATGATCTTCAGCTTTCCCTGTGTCCTGAATCTGAGTTGATCTGATTCCTGCTGATGCTGGCTGTTGACCTCAGCTTGCTTCCTCACATGATCCTGCTTGTCTGTATGTTGCTGATCGCAGCTATCCTCTTGGCCAAGATCCTGCTGTCTAACATTGCTGACCTTGGCTTGCCTCCTGGCCACGCCCCTGCCTTCCACCCTGCCTGATATCTGCTTCCCTGGTTGTCAACCAATGGCCACCTCAGACTCCAGGCTGCTGTGGGTTCTTGAGTCTCTGCCAGCTGCTTTTTTGAGTCTACACCTCTATAATTGATTCACTTGGTTCTCCAGTACTCTCTTCAGCAGTCTACAAGAGTACCTCTCTGCCAAGTTAGCTACCAGAAGAAGTCACCTGTGGACTATAGTCTCAGCATGCATGCAACTGTGTGCCTATTCACTAATTATCAGCAGCTAAGAGGTGTTTGGACATGAGCTGTAGTGAACCCCCCCCCCCCCCCATCATTTCAGCCTTTAACCAGGTACATGATTACAACTAGAGAGACTTGAAGCTTATACAGGGCTCCCTTGCCTTGCTTCAAGTAACTGAAGGGAGTTGTCAGGAGTGAAGGAAAGGTAAGCATGTGCTACAAGGAAGATGGGGTTTAAAGCATATTGTTTATCAGTATAGGCAAAGTCAAGTTATGATTTATACAACATAATTTTTTTTAGTTTTCTGATTTATTGATATTGCTTTACTTCACTCCAGAGACACTCCACCCATACCATACTCTGATATTGCAATTAAGCCCCGGTATGGGGCAGAACACATCAGAGGCATAACACAGGCTGCCAGTGCAGCAAAGTTGTTTTTTTTTTTATGTGGAGGAAGATCCATTGTGTGGCTAGGGTAGTGAAACCCAAACACTTTAGTGGTGTAAGGCATTTTTTTTGTAGTATACACTATAGCTTTGTATGCTTTTATCTGGCTCTTGGAGCACTATGCTCATCCACTGATACCAATAATGGGACATAATTCCCCCCACTGATACCAATGAAGGGGCAGAATTCCTCCCAATGATGGGGTGAAAATTCCTCCCACTAAAGATGGGGCACAAGTCCTCCCAATGGCGCCAACGATGGGGCAGTAAACTGTTCCCTTGTTTAGAACGTTTGGAGATCCCTGCACCATAGGATCGTAAAAGACGTGGACACCTTGGGGTGCCCCAAGGCCAGTAGTAATGAAGCACACATAGCATGCCACAGTGAACGGTAGGTGTGGCTAAATTGGGCTTAATAGTGGGAGGGGCTTAATGGGGCATGGTTAAATAAAGCAAAAGCATTCTATTATTTATCATTTAAAAAATAAAAAATAAAACTCTTCAAATACATATGATTTTGTGTACACTGAAAATGGTCAGAGAGCTAACCATTTATCTGAGCCTACCTTATAGAAGACCTTCATTAAAATAGTCATACACTGCTTAGCAAACAGCAACTGTTAAGACAACACTTTTGAGAGAAGTATGTAATGTACAATGTAGTGCAGGAGTGCAGTGCGTACTGTGCGGCA
Organism: Lithobates pipiens; assembly: GCF_037356315.1. Taxonomy (NCBI): domain Eukaryota; kingdom Metazoa; phylum Chordata; class Amphibia; order Anura; family Ranidae; genus Lithobates; species Lithobates pipiens. The sequence continues at coordinate 221,489,676 of NW_027507764.1, forward strand.
CAATCTACAGATGCGTCAGGACAGTCCGAAGCCCATATACCCTGAGCAGGACACATATCTACTCCTGACACCTCAAGAGCCTGGAATAATGAAGGGCCCCTCCTCCATCCCAGGCACACTACATACCATCTGAGTCATAGGCGCAGTCACCAAGTCACATACTTTGCAGATAAACAATCAGATCATGTCATTAGTAAGGATGAGCTCAGGCATGTTCGCATACACCACGTGCAGAGCCCATCAGGAAGTCGGCGCTGCGCTAATCACAGGCAGTGAGGCATTGCCCGATCTCTGCAGCCGGGCATTGGGGCAATGTCTCACTGCCTGTGATTAGCACAGCGCTGCGCCGACTTGCTGGCGGGCTCAACACGTGGTGTATGCGAACACGCCTGAGCTCGTCCTTGTAATACCCTCTGACCTCTCCCCTCCTCCAGAGCTACCAATTTATCTGTGCTCCAGGCTGCATGACCGTCTGTGTCAGGGAGCAGAGTGTAACCTGGGCCAGCCCAATGTTGTCCTGCGGAGCCCAGGCATCCATCCTGTCAGAGACACAGCCCTGCCCCCACTGGGGGCAACACATCCTCTCCTCCTAATTAAGCAGCAATGGTGGGAGCCACAATCTGGTTTAAATATGTGACAGGGTTTCAGGTAGTCTGAATCGAATCGAAACCTGAATTGCCCGGGTGAATCCCTGACAGGTGGCAACCCTATGTGTAGCTCTATGTTTGGTTGTACCACAGGCAGAGGCACCTGGGGCTATAATGAAGAGCAGGAACCTAGATTGCTGTTGGGGATATGTGGGTAAAGACAGGTTTCCTTTCATTAGTTTTTTCCAGAGCGAACATCATACAATTTCAATAGCTGTTTGACATAAAACAGGAGAGGGAGTTAAGATTTTTTTTTGCCAAACACCAGAAAACTATTACCAAGATTACATGCCATACACGGAAAACTTGTTAAGACTGCCGTTTAATTTCCCTGAACTTCTATTACGCTCAGCCAGGATCCACAGTGTTTTTGACATGATGTATGCAGCAAACAGTTATGAGGCACATAATGGTTTCTCACATGACAGCAGCAAAAGAGGCATTCTGATTAAATATTTATTTGATCTATATTCCAATATAGTCTGTTCACCCAGCTTAACGGTTTTCAACTTGAGAATAGCAAAACAGATTCGGTGTCATATGCTTTGGAAATGGTTCCTTTATTAAATCTTGAAGCCCTTGGTTTTCCACTGAAGAGCACTAGTCAAGACATTCCAGTGAGAAAAGGCTGCACAGTCATTGTAAAGATGTCTCTTTGAGGTGAGACGTGCAATTGAAATCTCCTCTAGTGAATTTTCCCTCAGCTGAAAAAAAAAAAGCAAACTAGTTTATGAAATTCATAGGGAGCTTGGGGATTTTTGATGTAATGAGTTTTACAGTTTCAGAGGCAAATGCTTTGCTAATAATTATGTAACAGTAATTAAATCTGAAAAAGGCTGTACTCTAAGTATGTTGATTTATTGCTGCTCCATAGACATGCTCCTGAAGCGCTCATTGAAGTGCATGCTTCCTCTTTCCAGTTTTCTTTAAATTCTCATAGTACACTGGGTCACAGATGGTCTGAGCTGTGATATTTTCCCTATTAAATTCCTAATAATCTTTTTCTAGGCTCAGTCATGGAAGCTTGGGGATTTCTCATTTTAATTAGAAGGTTTAAGGAGCTAACTCTGTTTGAAATGTCTCCAAAGAGAGATGGGTGCAGGTGATCCCATTCAGCAGAATGACACAATATCCCGGCCAACACCTCATTTCCATATTAGATTAGAGTTGCTTTGGCATAACTCCCAAATCTAATGATGATGCACAGTCAGAGCTGTAAGCAGGCATTTTTTGACATATAAAAATAAGATTAGTTCAGGATTATATTTTAGGCATAGAATGATTAGGGAGCTTAACCCTCATCTCAGTGCAAATAGGTGGTTTCTCCTTGTAAATCTGGGAAGTATGGTATCAGGGTTTTTTGGATCTTGCATAGCTAGTAAGTTAAGATGGGATCACAGGTGACATGCATTTTGATGTGTTTAATTTGTATTACTTTTTCTGCTCAAAAAGTTCACTTAAGACATGACACATGTGAACATAATGCTGAGTTTAGGAAGGTATAGAAGTTAGATTGGGCAGCTGTGTTAAACCTTTCCTACAGTGAAATATATCTACAGATAACATTTTTTAAATTTTATATAGAATAGGGAAAGGCTGGGAACACTGTCAATTTTCATTGCTGTCTGTGTCCTTATTAGGGAGATTTTATATTATTTCCTATCCCAGCTGGTACCATTAACTAGGTCAGGATTCAGGAATGAAAGGAAATGTCCCCATGGGGTGGCAGACAATAAGGCTGGATTCACACCTACTGTATGCATTTTTTGTGATTTTTGCATTTTGCAGATTTGCACTACAGTCCATTTACCATGGTTTCCTATGGAGCACGTTCTGTAGTGCAAATCTGCAAAATGCAAAAAGCACTAAAAATGCATAGGTGTGAATCCAGCCTTAAGTACAACTGATAGAGGTTCTAAAACTTCCCCACTCTACAAAAAAAAAAGGTTTCTAAGGGATGTCTGAAATAATTTCTTCATGTCTCAAGTGGCACCAGCTACAAGATAAAAAGTAATGAAAAAAATATGTTTTAGGTTTTCAAGAGGTTTTTGATTACCTGAAGTCACTGAGACAAAGCTGAGGCTCCCTAATAGCCTAATGCCACGTACACACCACCAAACTTTTAGACGGACTAGGTCCGACGGAATGAATCCGTTGGATATTACAATCGTGTATGGGCTCCGGACTTTTTTTCCCCAAAAGTCAGATGGACCTAGAAATAAAAATGTTTCAAATCTTGGACTTGAGTCCGGTCAAAAAATGTGTTCGTCTGTATGCTAGTCTGACGGATGAAAACCGATGCTAGGGCAGCTATTGGCTACTGGCTATGAACTTCCTTATTCTAGTCCAGTCGTATGTCAATGCATTCAAATCCGTCAGATTTTGGTGTGCTTGTGTGTGGCCAAGTGCGTTTGTTCGGAAAATCCATCAGAACTCCTCTGAAAGTCCGTCGGGAAGACCATCGGAACTAGTCTATCGAAAGGTCCGGTTGTGTGTACACGGCATAAGAAGCAGATTTCATACAGAAACCATTCATTCGAATGGAGAGTTCCTCATTTGGAACTGGATCTATCTCCTTCTTTCCTATTTAAATGTCTTTATAGTCTTAAGAATAGATGTTGTGTTTGACTCAGAATTGCTGCATTGTGATGAACTTTTTATAAAAGCTCTAAATGAATATATTTTGCTAAATTGGTTATTTTATAAACCCTAGTATAAAGGGAAAGTAGTGTTGAAAAAAAACATTGGCTGGTTTACCAATCATTTTGTACACAAAAAAATCTTCATTCTAAGTGACAGGCTTTTCTATCCCGCAGTTACCTCATTTTGCTTTATTTAATGATTCCCTGACCGGCTTGCCTTGCCATGTGCTGTGTTTGGATTGCTTTATTCTTTGCTGGCACATGGAAGACTCACTCGGCCTCTATACATCGTTTGAAGTATAAGGTCTCCTGGATTATGATTTGAGAAAAAATCGCTAACCTCATCTAAGACAAACAAAATCAGTTCAAGCTAACATGGACTCTGTGGGTGATATATGTGAATTTGCCTTTGGCTTCCTCTTAGGGGATGGTCTACCTAATGTTTATTCTCTGGTCCTGTGAGCATTGAATCTCGTTCTTTATTCTTCTCTTTCCTTTCTGCTCATCTATTCTCTCCTTTTCTTCTTGTATTTTTTTCTTTAATGTTGGTGTGTATTTTCCTTGACCTTTGTTAGCAGCCCTCTGGGCATAGTAGTTCCCTCCTTTTTTTTGAGTCGATCAGTGCCACGTTGAGATGTGATCTACTTTTTTATTCTTTTGGGACATCCCATATTAAGCCTACATCCTAATTATTAATGTGGTGTAATGTTTGGCTTTTCAAGAATCGCAATGACTAGTGCCTGAGGAAGCACTTGATCTTGTTTATTTTCTATGTCCGATCTTTGTGACTGTACATTGTACTGTTACATGATGACTGCTTCATTATGTATATTCATATATATTCACGTTCATTTTGTATATTATTACAAAAAATAAAAAAACTTTTGAAAGATAAAAATCCTAATTCTACCTGCCACTGGTGCATGGTAGTCCCTTGCCTACACATTTTGTACTAAAGGGTGTCCCATTCTCTTATCTCAGTAATTTGGGAGGTATGCCAGAGCTGTTTGGGAGGTCAAACTGGGACTGAGATGCTTGCATCCACAGATGATATTGTAATGCATAATTATGTAGTCCCATATTAGGCTTAGGGAAAGTTGAAGCATATTTAAAACTAAGGGAAAAATGTAACTTGCTGCAGCCTGCAAGTTCTTAAATGTGTTGCCTGCATTATTTTTTTAAACATGGTGAACCTGCTAGTAACATGCTTCCTGTCCTAGGATGACTAACTGATTTTTAGAGATGAGAATTTGGTTTGGACTGATGTAAGATTCGGTCTGAACTTTGGATATTTGGTGTTCAGTGAACAGCAAACTAATTGGGATGTTCACTCTCCTGCTGAGCCAAACTTCCTGCCAGGGTTGCCAACCTCCTGCAGCATTTTTTACTGACAAAACATGGAAAATTTACTGACAACCTGAGAAATCGCAGCACTCCTATTGAAAACTAACACAGTGAATATTTAAACAGTATAAACATGATATGCAAACACTGACAAAACCTATAACAAAGTAATTTGCTTGATTTACACTTAAAAAGTCAACAGAGCATGAAATTATCACTCCCTGATATTTACTGGCAGTTATAAAAAAAATCACAGATTTTTACAAACTTTCAGTAAATTTACTGGGGGTTGGCAACCCTGCTTCCTGCTGCAGTGGGACATCATGCATTATCAGTGGTATTACTGCCATTGCCGAATGCTAATGACTGCTCACTGTAAATGACAGCTTAACCGGTTCCCGACCAGCGCACGCCGATGTATGTCGTCAGAATGGCACGGGCAGGCATATTGGCGTACAGGTACGTCCAATCTCTAATGCTGCCCTGGTCGAGACCCGGGACTCGAACGCCGCGGGCATACCCGCGATCGTCTCACTGGGTGGCTGAACGGAGAGATGCCGTTGTAAACAGCATCTCACCATTCTGACTACCAACTAGTGACGCTGATCTCTGCTCCATGTGATTGGAGCAGAGATCAGTGTTCACTAAATGAAAGCCCAGCCCCCAACAGTTAGTAACACACCCCTATGGACACTTAACCCCTACACTGCCACCCACTGGTTAACCCCTTAACTGCCAGTGTCATTTACACAGGAATCACTGCATTAATATAGCAGTGATTGCTGTATAAATGACAATGGTCCCAAAAATGTGTCAAAAATGTCCGACGTGTCCGCCATAATGTTGCAGTCACAATAAAAATCGCTGATCGCAGCCATTACTAGTAAAAAAAAAAAATATTAATAAAAAGGCCATAAAACTATCCCCTATTTTGTAAACGCTATAACTTTTGCGCAAACCAATCAATAATCGCTTATTGCAATTTTGTTTTACCAAAGATATGTAGAAGAATATGTATCGGCCTAAACTGAGAGAGAAAATTTTTTTTTATATATTTTTGGGGATATTTATTATAACAAAAAGTAAAAAATAATGCGTTTTTTTTTTTCAAAATTGTCTCTCTATTTTTGTTTATAGCGCAAAAAAGAAAAACCGCAGGGGCGATCAAATACCACCAAAAGAAAGCTCTATTTGTGGGAAAAAAAAGGACGTCAATTTTGTTTGGGAGCCACGCTGCATGGCTGCGCAATTGTCAGCTAAAGCGACGCAGTGCCGAATCGCAAAAAATGGACTGGTCTTTCACCAGCAAAATGGTCTGGGGCTGAAGTGGTTAATGTAAGCAAAGATGCAGTGACATCATGGGGGAGTCCCCTGTGATGTCCTTGATCAAAAATGTCAGAGGGCCAGCAGGCACCTTTCATTGTGATTTATGTGGATCTACCTCATGGACTATGTGTTTGACAATTTTTTTTAACCCTTCCATGACAAAGGTAAAAAAACAAATCTTAATGTCCTAGCATAGTTTTGCAACTTTGACATGTGTTAGTAAACTTGCACATATCGCTGATACTACTTAACATATCCAGATTAAATATACCTTATTTTTTTTAGGAAGAATTGGGCTTTCATTTGGTTGCCTATAGTAATGGATATTTTATGAGGTTTTTTTTGGTATTATTATCATCAACAGAAAACTGGCACAAAATAGTAAAAAAAAAAAAAAAAATTTTTAAATTTAGCTGTATGTTTTTTTTTTTTTGCTAATACCATGACCTTCCACCAAAAAACAACCCAAAATTTTTCCAAATGCCTGGTGATTGCAGCTATACCTAGTGATGGACGAACATCCGACGGGATGTTTCGCGAACGCGGCCAAAAGTTTGCGAACCGCAAAGTTTGCGGCGGACCCCATTGACTTTAATGGCAGGCGAACCTTAAAAACATACAGGTCATATTTTCAGCCACAAAATACTTACTAGCTGTGCACACATAGTCCCACAACATGGACACTGACATAACAAAAGTATTAAGTGAATCTGGGATCGACAACAACAAGCATTCTTTTTTTATCTGTGAAATTTTGATAATTCAGGAGCGCATGAAGGCCATAGAGGAGAGGCAAGGTCAGGCCAGGCTATGAAAGGGATGCAGGAGATGATCAGTGCCACAGTCAGGGCAGCGCAGTCCTGTGCCAGTGTCCCAGTGTGCCAACCACCTGTGCTTGAGCCCCTCCTTCTGCCCGGCCCTTACCTCCACCTATGCAGGGCTCCACTGAGGTGGTCCGGAGGTGCCAGTCCAGTGCTGATCCTCAGCCATGGTGCTGGCACTGCCTGCTGATTGGCTTCTCCGCTGCTATCTCCCTCACTGTCTGAAACCAGCACCACGATAGAGACTAAGCACTGACACCAGCACCGTGATAGAGAGCACTGACACCAGCACCGCATTAGAGAGCACTGAAACCAGCACCGATATATAGAGAGCACTGACACCAGCACCGAGATAGAGAGAGAGCACTGACACCAGCACCGAGATAGAGAGAGAGCACTGACACCAGCACCGAGATAGAGAGAGAGAGCACTGACACCAGCACCGAGATAGATAGACAGCACTGACGCCAGCACCGAGATAGAGAGAGAGCACTGACACCAGCACCGAGATAGAGAGAAAGTACTGACACCAGCACCGAGATAGAGAGAAAGTACTGACACCAGCACCGAGATAGAGAGAGAGCACTGACACCAGCACTGAGATAGAGAGAGAGCACTGACACCAGCACCGAGATAGAGAGAAAGCACTGACACCAGCACCGAGATAGAGAGAAAGCACTGACACCAGCACCGAAATAAAGAGAAAGCACTGACACCAGCACCGAGATAGAGAGAGAGAGAGCACTGACACCAGCACCGTGATAGAGAGCACTGAGACCACACCAGCACAGAGATAGAGAGCACTGGCACCACACCAGGACTGAGATAGAGAGCACTGACACCACATCAGTACCGAGATAGAGAGCACTGAGACCACACCAGCACCAAGATAGAGAGCACTGACACCACACCAGCACCGAGATAGAGAGAGAGCACTGACACCAGCACCGAGATAGAGAGCACTGACACCAGCACTGATACCAGCAACTCGCTGCGGGACCCAAAAATATGACACCGCTCAACCTCTTCAAACAGGAGGGTACGGGCATATAGTATGGTGTGCTTTTTTTGTACAAGGAAGTGAGCCAAAGGTAGAAGAAAGGTCCGTGTGCTTGATTAAATAATTAATTTATAGAGTTATGCATATACATGGTCTACTGGTCACATGTGTTGAATTCCTCAGAGATCCATGCCTCATTCATTTTTATAAATGTGAGGTAGTCAACACTGTCGTGAGCTAGGTGAGTACGCTTATCGGTCACGATCCCCCCCTGCTGCGCTGAACATCCTTTCGGACAGGACACTGGACAAGGGGCAAGCCAACAGTTCCATTGCAAATTGGGCAAGCTCTGGCCAGAGTTCAAGCCTGCCCACCCAGTAGTCCAGGGGTTCATCACTCCTCAGAGCGTCCACATCGGCCGTTAACCCGATGTAGTTGGACATCTGTCGGTCTAGGCGTTCCCTGATGCTGGATCCGGATGAGACCTGTCGATGGGTCAGCTGAAAGAATGACCTCATATCAGAAGTCACCAACACATCTTTGAACCGCCCTCTTCTTGCAGGCGCTGTTGGATTGGTACCCGCAACTCTTTCTCTGGGAGTGGGAATTGGAGCAGCATATCAAGCATATAGAAGGTTGAGTTCCATCGCGTGGGGCAATCGCAAATAAGACCTCTGACTCTGACTTTAAAAGGTTTAAAGCATGCTCTTCTTGCTCCTTCTCATCCGCTCCCGGAACCATCCTCCTCTGACTCCTCTTCAGACTCCTGTTGTTGACTTGTCTCAGATAGAGTAGCCCCCCCCCCCCCCCCCCGGAATTCATCCAGCATTGCGACTTCCTCATCTTCCCACTCCTGCTCCTCCACGGCTTGATCACAATGACACAACGCAATGCACTCTCCATAAAGAAGGCATAAGGTACCATGTCACTGATGGTGCCATGGCTGCGACTGACCAGTTTGGTGATCTCATCAAATGGCGGCAGAAGTCTGCATGTGTCGCGCATGAGCAGCCACTGGCACTGTGAAAAAAAAAACAGCTTCCCAGAACCTGTTCTGCTGCAGAGTTCACACAGGTAGACATTAACTGCACGTTTCTGCTGGAGCAGCCTATCAAGCATATAGAATGTTGAGTTCCATCATGTCGGGCAATCGCAAATAAGACACCTGACCGGCAGATTGTGTCGCAAGGCGAGCCATGGCCTGTGTAAGATCTTCTGAAATGAGCCGAGATTTTCCTTGCCTGCCGCAAGATGTCCTGGACCATGAATCGCATGATTGCATGACCAAGTTTAAGACGTGTGCCATGCATGGCATGTGTGTCATTTTGCCCTGTTTCAATGCGCTAAGCAGATTGGCACCGTTGTCACACACCACTTTACCAACTGTCAAATTTTGCGGTGTTAGCCACTGATCTGCCTGTGAATGCAAAGCTGAAAGGAGTGCAGGGCCAGTGTGGCTCTTGGCTTCCAGGCACAACAGACGCAGCACAGCATGGCAACGTCACACCTGGCATGTCGAATAGTTTCTGGGGATCTTGGGTGGCACAGCGGAAGAGACGCTAGCAGCAGAAAAGGAGGAGTCAGCCAAGGAGGAGAGGGAGGAGGAGAAGAAGAGGCAGGCTTGCATGCAATCCGTTGGCGGTAAAACCAAATCTACACGGGTACCACGGGTTACATGCTTGACGGCCATCAGAAGGTTCACCCAGTGGGCAGTAAAAGTGATATACCTTCCCTGCCCGTGTTTTCTAGACCACGTGCCTGTAGTCAGATGTATCTTGGCACCGACACTGTGTGCCAGAGATACAGTCACTTGCCGCTGAACATGGCCATATAGCTCTGGGATGCCCTTCTGTGAGAAATACTTCCTTCCTGGGACCTTCCATTGTGGTGTTCCAATGGCCACAAATTTTTGAAAGGCCTCAGAGTCCACCAGTTTATATGGCAGTAATTGGCTATGAGTTCTGACAAGCCAGCCGTCAACCGTTGGGCAAGAGGGTTATCCGGCATCATCATTTTTTTACGCTCGAGCATTTGGCCCACGGAAGCCTGCCTTTTTGCAGAAAAACGTGAGGATGGCATGATGGAAGGTGGAGTGGAGGACAATTGTGAGGAGAAGGAGAAGTAGAAGACGAGGCTGGATGGTGAGAGCCTGGAGTGTGGCTTTGTGTGTTCCGTTGCTCCCACTGGGCTCGGTGATGGCAGCTCATGTGCCTTCTTAAGGCAGTCGTCCCTAGGCGAGTGTTGGGCTTACCGCGACTTATGTGTTGACTGCAAAGATTGCAGATGGCAACACTATTGTCAGCAGGGGACATGTTAAAAAAAGCCCACACTGCGGAGCCATGTGCCGGCGTCCTTGGAGCGCCAGATGTGACTGTACATGGTTGATGCCTCACTCCTGATACATTAGCATTTGTCCCTCCTGTGCAATGTAAATTCCGCCTGCTTCTCCTCCCTATCTGCTGGTCCATATCTCCCTCTGAACTCCCCTTCTCTTCCTCTCTTGTGGGCACCCACAGGACATCACTAAACACGTCATCATCGACATCACCTTCCCCACCGCTATAATTAGAGATCTCGGAGTAGGCAGCAACAGCGGGGACCAACCTCCTTGGGCTGATCTGGGTACTGTCGTCAGACTGCTGAGTGGCGGTTATTGCTACCTCCTCTTCCTGATCCAATGCCAAGAATAGCTGCGCATCGGAAATGTCTTATGATGGATCGGAAAATAATTCCTGTGACTCAAGCGGAAGGTATATGGTGGTGGTGGTGGTGTTGGTGGTAGTGTCTTTGGGGGTGCACACAGCAGAGAGTGAAGAGGGTGCAGATTGAGAGGATGAGAAGGGTGCAGAAGAGTAAGGCTGAGTGAGCCACTCAACCAAAGTCTGGTGCGTCCTTTGACGTAATCGCACACACCTTCTACAATTTGCTACTTTGGCTCAAGTCTGTTGCTCCTGCCCTACCCCTACCACCCCTGTGGAAGGGCCTGCCTCTTCCGCTGCCTGTGATTTTTTTTAATGACCCTGTAACAAAAGTCTCTCTCAAAGTGCAGTATGTATGTGGAAGAAGGTATATAACACTTCAATGTGTAGTTTTTGGGGGCCACTGGTCTATCACACCAGTTATAATACTTTTTTTTTAAATTGCGTTTGTCACTCTTTGTAGTATCACTGCAGAACCGCTCAGCAGTCACAATGCTGCACAGTGGAAATGCACTATACTATGCTTTCTATATGTGCAAGTATTTTATATGTGTATTACACCCCTATATACTGCACACCAAATAGTACACCTATACCAATCCTTAAAAGGAAATTTGTGGACCTAGTAGTTAGGGATTTGCAGACTGTCCCTCAGTCCCTACACTAATAAAAGACAGCTGCAGAATCGGTCAGCACTCAGCTCAGCAGTCAAGTATAATAGGCTTTCTATGTTTGAAAGAAAGTATATTATACGTGTACAACCCTATATACTGTACACCTATACCAGTCCTTAAAAGGACCTTTGTGGACCTAATAGTAATAGCTAGTGATTAAACTGACTGTCCCTGCTCCACACAGCGTCCTGTCCCTACACTGACAAAAGACAGCTGCAGAATCGGTCAGCAGTGCACTCAGCAATCAGCAGCACAGCAGTCGGCAGCAGTGCACCAGAACCCTATATACTGTACACCAATACCAGTCCTTAAAAGGACTTTTGTGGACCTAATAGCTAGTGATTTGTGTCACTACAGTCTGTCCCTGATCCACACAGCAACCTCTCCCTACACTCACAAAAGACAGATTGTAAAATCGCCGCCAGATCAGGTCTATTTATAAGGTAGGGGGAATGTCCAATTGTCCATGTGCTGAAATGTCTCAATTGGCTGTCCTGTACCCTATGATGGATGTGTCATCATGGGTCAAAGTTCTTTCACAATGAGAACATATATGTCCGCCACATGAACAGCACCAGAAGTCCGCCGGTTTAGCGAATCGCGAACATGCAAAATTCGCAGTGAACCGCAAGGCCATCCCTAGCTATACCACATTTATGCATATTATTTGTTGTTTGTGCCCATAGTAGGGTTGAGAAACAGTAGTGCACATTTTGATTTTTCCTACCAAAAACACATTAATGCCTTGTACACACGGTCGGACATTCCGACCACAAAATCCATCGGATTTTTTCAGACGGATTTTGTCATAAAATACCAAGTTGTACCGGCGCTCAACCTCCCCCTTGCTGTGCTTGAGGGTCCGCTGCAATCCCAGTCTTAGCCCCCCCCCCCCCCCCCCCAGAAAAACCAGGGTAAGTGGATGATGTATATGTATATCTTTAGGGGATTGCGCCTCCCACTCACTATTTATACTAGCCCCTTCTCAATAGAATATGCTTAATAATACTTATATTCACTAAATAATCACTGTGCCCCCATATTATCCAAAACATATACACAAGACATTAATTTATAATTGCAAAAAATATAGCGTCCTTATTGTGCGATATTTTAATTCGATTGCTCCAACTGTGCCGTCTTAATCACCGATCATCTTCTAATCAAAAGTCCACTTGTGTCAACTAAAATAACCAAAACTGTGCCACCGTCACCAAGCAGAATGGCCATTCACCAGATGTCTCCAATCAGTAAGCCTTCGGTTCATTCAATGGATAACCAATCCACAACCACAACGCATTCCTCCCGTTAGCAATTCCTCAACATCCATATATTCATACAAAATTACAAAATCAGTCGGACAAAGTTGTCGGAAAATCCAATTGTTTGGCACGTGATAATGTTCGTTCGTTACGACGGGACTACGTTGAGGTTAGTAGCCAATAACTTTGGTCTTGTAATTTGATCTGAGCATGCGTGGCACTTTGTTCGATCAAAATTCTCTACAAACGATTGGAAAAAGTCCGGTCGGATTTTTTTGTCGGAAAATTTGAGATTCTGCTCTCAATTTTTTTCTGTTGGAAAAAGTCAGATATAGCCCACACACAATTGGATTTTCTGACAATATAATCCGATCGGACCTTTTCCATCGAAATTTCCGACCGTGTGTACAAGGCATAACTCTAACACTGACCTAGATAAAAACCTGATCTAGTTATTCTATGTATTTATGTTACACATTTTTTTTTTGTTTACAATTTTCATCTCTAGCAAGGAGAAAAAGAAACAATGTATCCTTTTGTCCTTTCAAGAGGAGGATAAAAACACAGGGGCTGGCTGTACAGTGACGAGCTGATAACAGGCTATCACAGTGATCAGATAATCAGGAACTGGACCTCAAGGTTCACAATCATTAGGATGTGACCCAGAGCTCTCATGCATAAATGCAACCCCATGGATTCTGATATCCCAGGCCCCCTCCCCCACAGACCTCCATGTCCACCAGGCTAGGGTTATGAGGAAGAGACCCTTGTCCTCATCAACATGGGGACAAGATGCTTTGCCAGAGTTTTTTTTTGTGAAGTCCCTCTTAAAATCTATATCAGACCTTCATCAAGGATAAGGGTTTGGTATTGTATTTTTAAGAGGGACTATGTGCCTTTTTTTTCTTTTGCGTGGGGCCCCTTTTAACATCCATACCAGACTCTCATGTAGTATAAGGTTCTGGTATAGATGGAGGGGAATCCACCAGCCATTTTGTGTACAAAACAATGAATTGGCTGAGAAATGTAATTTAGTGTAAATTGAAATAGTATTTTTTATGTGAATGACACTTTTGATCTAGTACATTTTATGCATTGTACAAGTGCATCACTTCACAAAATTATTTAGGGCATCCACTAAACATATTATTTAAATGCATTGTGCATTTTTAATGATTTACTTTAAAACAGCAGCTAATCTTCCCAGTGTTATTTTAAAAAGGCACTTGGTTTTGGAGGCTCGTGTGCATCCTGATAGGAGTGAAGGCTGGAACTGCTGACTGTCTTTGACAGTCGACATTCAACACTAAGTCAAGGCAAGTTTAGAGCATCCCTCAGGCATGTTATTTAAATAAATGTTGCATTGTTTCACTATATGCTATATTAAAATAGTTGCTCAAAGTTAAACAGAATTTAAAAATAAAAAATACTGGATTTGTACAGCTCCCCAAGCCCTTTTCATGAAAATCGCTTTGCTATAGATATTGAAAATGACCAGAAAATATAAAGCTAGAGGAGTTATCACAGTATTGATTATCATTGCTGTTACTGTTTTCTAATGCTGTTTCTTATTACTGATTTTGGAGATTACGAGGCTTATTCTAATCTAGCTGCATAGAACTGCATTCGATGTTGCTATAGCCTAGTGAACATATTGCTTGGCCAGTCCATCACCTTTACTCTCAGCTTCTTTTGCAAGGCAGTGGTCATCTTGGAGGTGTGTTTGGGGTCGTTATCATGTTGGAATACTGCCCTGCGGCCCAGTCTCCAAAGGGAGGGGATCATGCTCTGCTTCAGTATGTCACAGTACATGTTGGCATTTATGGTTCCCTCAATGAACTGTGCCAGCTGCACTCATGCAGCCCCAGACTATGACACTTCCACCACCATGCTTGACTGTAGGCAAGACACACTTGTCTTTGTACTCCTCACCTGGTTGCAGCCACACACGCTTGACAACATCTTAACCAAATAAATTTATCTTGGTTTCATCAGATCACAGGGCATGGTTCCAGTAATCCTTGTCCTTAGTCTGCTTGTCTTCAGCAAACTGTTTGCGGGCTTTCTTGTGCATCATCTTTAGAAGAGGCTTCCTTCTGGGATGTCAGCCATGCAGACCAAGTTGATGCAGTGTGCGGCGTATGGTCTGAGCACTGACAGGCTGAACCCCCCCCCCCCCACGCTTTCAATCTCTGCAGCAATGCTGGCAGCACTCATACGTCTATTTCCCAAAGCAAAGACAACCTCTGGATATGACGCTGAGCACATGCACTCAACTTCTTTGGTTGACCATAGTGAGGCTTGTTCTGAGTGAATCCTGTCCTGTTAAAGCGCTGTATGGTCTTGGCCACCGTGCTGCAGCTCAGTTTCAGGGTCTTGGCAATCTTCTTATAGCCTAGGCCATCATGTAGAGCAACAATTCCTTTTTTCATATCCTCAGAGAGTTCTTTGCCATGAGGGGCCATGTTGAACTTCCAGTGACCAGTATGAGAGAGTGAGAGCGATAACACCAAATTTAACACACCTGCTCCCCATTCACACCTGAGACCTTGTAACACTAACGAGTCACATGATGCTGGGGAGGGAAAATTGCTAATTGGGCCCAATTTGGACATTTTCACTTAGGAGTGTACTCACTTTTTTTGCCAGCGGTTAAGACATTGTGTGTTGAGTTATTTTGAGGGGACAGCAAATTTACACTGTTATACAAGCTGTACACTCACTACTTTAAATCGTATCAAAAGTATAATTTCTTCAGTGTTGTCACATGAAAAGATATTATTAAATATTTACAAAAATGTGAGGGGTGTACTCACTTTTGTGAAATACTGTATATTTGTACTCCGGGTAGCAGTACAGTATCCTTGCCGATCGCAGTATAGGGCGCCAGTGCGCCTGCCACGTGACGTAGCCTGTGTGTATGGCCGTCCGCTACCCACAATTGCTCCTAAGAAGTAGAGAACGGAGATCTGTCAAAGTAAACAGACAGATCTCCGTTCTGTCAGGGGTGAGGAGACTGATCTGTTGTTCCTACTGCTTAGGAACAACAATCGGCTTCCCCCTCAGGCAGTCTTATCCCCCAACAGTTAAAATCACTCCCTAGAACACACATTTAACCCCTTGATCCCCCCCTTTCCCTGCCAGGGACATTTATACAGTAATCAATGGCTATTTATAGTTCTGATCATTGTATAAATGTCAGTGATCCCAAAATAGTGTGAAAAGTGTCCAATCTGTCCACCACAATGTTGCAGTCCCAATAAAAATCAGATCAGCGCCATTACTAGTAAAAAAAAAAAGCAAAAAAAAAAGTAATAAAAATTGCATAACTCTTTCCCCTATTTTGTAGGCGCTATAACTTTTACACAAACTAATATACACTTATTGCAATTTTTTCTAACCAAAAATATGTAGAAGAATACATATTGGCCTAAACTGCTGAATAAATGTGTTTTTGCTATAATAAATATCCCCAAAAAATATTTTAAAAAGTAAAAAAATATAGCTTTTTTTCAAAATAGTCTGTCTTTTTTTGTTTATAGCACAAAAATAAAAATCGCAGAGGTGATAAAATACCACCAAAAGAAAGCTCTATTTGTGGGGAACAAAGGATGTAAATTCAGTTTGGGATAAGCGGCGCATGGCCGCGCAATTGTCAGTTAAAGCGGCGCAGTGCCGTTTCGCAAAAAGGGGGTAAATTCATCCAGGGCTGAAGTGGTTAACCTGGTATGTCAATGAAGCATCCCAGCTCTCATTCTAATCCCTCCACCAGTTACATAGTGATGTCACTTCAATGCTCCATGCAAACAGTTGCACACTGTTCATACTGTCAGGAAGAGCCTGCCAGAAACAGAAGATCTGGACAAGCTGGTGCACGATTGCGGGTGCCAATGCGCATGCACAAGCGTGCACGGGAGCACGCACCAGATCCCTGACACCAGGCGGACTATTTAAACCAGAATGACACACATTGCTGTCTGATCTACAGCGTTTCCCATGTGTTACCTGCTACTCTGAATCTGTTCCTGTGTATTACTCAGCTTCCTTTTGACTATTCCTGCTGTCTGCCTGCATCTGACCCATCTTGTCTTGACGTTGCATCCACCTGCTCCTCTGGTTCTCCTGCTGCCCACCTGATACCGACCTGGCTTGTTCCAGTGACCCTGCTCTTGCCTTGTTCCAATATACCTGTCTGTGTATGACCTGGCTTGTCTGACCCTTCTGAGTTCCAGTCCTGTGGAAGCTGGAACAGACTTGGAGGAGAATCCCAGTCTGCTGACCACCCTGCGCCACCTGGAATTCCGTACTGCCTCCTTGCTGTTAATCCTAGGCACTCCTGCTACTCTACACTCCTGTGCCTCCTGTTTACTCTATCGGGGGCCTCAAGTTAGAGGCATAATAGAGGTCTTCCTTTGCAGTTTGGGCTCATCTACTAGGTACATGACACATACTTTAGATCTGGAGTCAACATTGGATTTTTAGTATGTACATAAGAAATAGTACACTAACGAAAATTTGTGTTTTTTATCTTGTAGTTTTAATAAATTGAATATTTAAAAAGCACTATGAGTTTACCTGGTATTCTTTATCGAGCAAAATATTGTTGGTGGGAGGAGAGCCACAATATAAAAGGAGACTGGTGTATACATTTAACTCCTGAAGAGGACCAAGTGCAATTAGATCTGTTTTTGCAGGCTCTACCAAGAAGGTGAGAGCCACCCTGGGTGTTTGGCACAACAACATGAATATGAGTAGGAATTGAGTGGTTTTATGGGAGTGGAAGTCACAAATAGGGATGGCCGAACTGTTCGCCCGGCAGTCGATTCATGGCAAATTTTGCGTTTTGGCGATTCGCCCGATCGGCGGACTATTGCCGCTGTTCGCCCGGCAGACATATGTGTTTACAGTGTGAAAGAACTTTGACCCATGATGACACATCCATCATGGGGTATAGGACAGCCAATGGAGACATTTCAGCACATGGACAATTGGACATTCCCCCTAACTTATAAATAGACCTGATCTGGCAGCCATTTTACATTCTTTCTTGTGTCATTATAGGGAGAGGTTGCTGTGTGGACCAGGGAGAGACTGCAGTGACACAAATCACTAGCTATTAGGTCCACAAAAGTCCTTTTAAGGACTGGTATGGTATAGATGTAGTACAGGATATAGGGTTGAGTGCACTGCTGTGCTAGTGATTGTTGCAGCAGCCTGTCTTTTGTCAGTGCAGAGAGGGACAGGACGCTGTGTGCAGCAGGAACAGTCAGTTCAATCACTAGCTGTTACTATTAGGTCCACAAAGGTCCTTTTAAGGACTGGTATGGTATAGGTGTAGTACAGTATATAGGGTTGTACACGTATAATATACTTTCTTCCAAATATAGAAATAATATTATACTTGACTGCTGCCCTATTCTGCAGCAGTCCTTTATCAGTGTAGGGACTGAGGTACAGTCTGCACATCACTAGCTACTCGGTTCACAAAGGTCCTTGTAAGGACTGGTATATCTGTACAATATATAGGGTTGTGGTGCACTGCTGCAGATTGCTGCCCTATTCTGCAGCAGTCCTTTATCAGTGTAGGGACTGAGGTACAGTCTGCACATCACTAGCTACTCTGTCCACAAAGGTCCTTGTAAGGACTGGTATAGGTGTACTATTTGGTGTGCAGTATATAGGTGTGTAATACACGTATAAAATACTTGCACATACAGAAAGCATAGTATAGTGCATTTCCACTGTGCAGCATTGTGACTGCTGAGCGGTTCTGCAGCGATACTACAAAGAGCGAAAAACGCAATAAAAAAAAGTATTATAACTGGTGTGATAGACCAGTGGCCCCCAAAAACAACAGATTGAATCAGGGTGTTATATACCTTCTTCCACATACATACTGCACTTCTCTAGAGACTTTTGTCACAGGGTCATTTAAAAAATAACAGGCAGAGGAAGAGGCAGGCCCTTCCACAGGGGTGGTAGGGGTAGGGCAGGAGCAACAGACTTGAGCCAAAGTAGCAAATTGCAGAAGGTGCCTGCGATTACGTCAAAGGACGCACCAGAGTTGGTTGAGTGGCTCCCTCAGCCTTATTCTTCTGCACCCTCCTCATCCTCTCGATCTGCACTCTCTTCTTCACTCTCTGCTATGTGCACCCCCAAAGACACTACCACCAACACCACCACCACCATATACCTTCCGCTTGAGTCACAGGAATTATTTTCTGATCCATATCAAGACATTTCCGATGCGCAGCCCCTCTTGGCATTGGATCAGGAAGAGGAGGTAGCAACAACCGCCGCTCAGCAGTCTGACGACAGTACCCAGATCAGCCCAAGGAGGAGGTTTGTCCGCTGTTGCTGCCTACTCCGAGATCTCTATTTATATCGGTGGGGAAGGTGACATCGATGATGACGTGTCTAGTGATGTCACGTGGGTGCCCACAAGAGAGGAAGAGGAGGAGAGTTTAGAGGGAGAAATGGACCAGCAGATAGGGAGGAGAAGCAGGAAGAACTTAGATTGCATAGGAGGGACAAAGCAGAATGTGAATGTATCAGGAGCTAGGCATCAACCATGTACGGTCACATCTGGTGCTCTCAGGATGCCGGCACATGGCTCCGCAGTGTGGGCTTTTTTTAACGTGTCCGCTAATGACAATAGTGTTGCCATCTGCAATCTTTGCAGTCAATGCATAAATCGTAGTAAGCCCAACACTCAACTAAGGATGACTGCCTTAAGAAGGCACAAATGTTGCCATCACCAAGCCCAGTGGGAGCAACGGAACACACAAAGCCACACTCCAGGCTCTCACCGTCCAGCCTCGTCTTCTACTTCTCCTTCTCCTCTCTCCTCACAATTGTCCTCCACTCCACCTTCCATCACGCCATCCTCATGTTTTTCTTCAAAAAGGCAGGCTTCTGTGGGCCAAATGTTCGAGCGTAAAAAAAAATTATGACGCCGGATAACCCTCTTGCCCAATGGTTGATGGCTGGCTTGTCAGAACTCATAGCCCGCCAACTACTGCCATATAAACTGGTGGACTCGGAGGCCTTTCGAAAATTTGTGGCCATTGGAATGCCACAATGGAAGGTCCCAGGAAGGAAGTATTTCTCACAGAAGGGCATCCCAGAGCTATATGGCCATGTTCAGCGGCAAGTGAATGTATCTCTGGCACACAGTGCCGGTGCCAAGATACATCTGACCACAGACACGTGGTCTAGCAAACACGGGCAAGGAAGGTATATCACTTTTACTGCCCACTGGGTGAACCCTCTGACAGCCGTCAAGCATGTAACCCGTGGCACCCATGTAGATTTGGTTTTACCACCACGGATTGCATGCAGGCCTGGCTCTTCTTATCCTCCTCCTCCTACTCCATCCTCCTCCCTCTCCTCCTCGGCTGACTCCTCCTTTTCTGCTGCTAGCGTCTCTTCCGCTGTGCCGCCCAAGCTCCCCAGAACCTATTCGACATGCCAGGTGAGACGTTGCCATGCCGTGCTGCGTCTGTTGTGCCTGGAAGCCAAGAGCCACACTGGCCCAGCACTCCTTTCAGCTTTGCATTCACAGGCAGATCAGTGGCTAACACCGCTCAATTTGACAGTTGGTAAAGTGGTGTGTGACAACGGTGCCAATCTGCTTAGCGCATTGAAACAGGGCAAAATTACGCACGTGCCATGCATGGCACGCGTCTTAAACTTGGTCATGCAGCAATTCGTTGTCAAATACCCTGGGGTCCAGGACTTCTTGCGGCAGGCAAGTAAAATCTCGGCCCATTTCAGAAGATCTTACACGGGCATGGCTCGCCTTGCTGACATTCAGCGGCGACACAATCTGCCGGTCAGGTGTCTTATTTGCGATTGCCCGACATGATGGAACTCAACATTCTATATGCTTGATAGGCTGCTCCAGCAGAAACGTGCAGTTAATGTCTACCTGTATGAACTCTGCAGCAGAACAGGTTCTGGGGAGCTGGGGTTTTTTCCACAGTGCCAGTGGCGCGACACATGCAGACTTCTGCGGCCATTTGATGAGATCACCAAACTAGTCAGTCGCAGCCATGGCGCCATCAGTGACATGGTACCTTATGCCTTCTTTATGGAGAGTGCATTGCGTCGTGTCATTGATCAAGCCGTGGAGGAGCAGGAGCGGGAAGATGAGGAAGTTGCAATGCTGGATGAATTCCCGGGGGGGGCTACTCTATCTGAGACAAGTCAACAACAGGAGTCTGAAGAAGAGTCAGAGGAGGATGGTTCCGGGGCGGATGAGGAGGAGCAAGAAGAGCATGCTTTAAACATTTCTGGGATCCCTGTTGTTGTGCGTGGATGGGGAGAGGAGAATGAGGAGGACGACATTATCCTGGATGATGAGCAGGAGGCTGGCCACCACACCGCTTCCAGTTTAGTGCAAATGGGGGCCTTCATGCTCCAGTGTTTTAAAACGGACCCCCATATAAAAAGCATAAGGGTCGAGGTCCAGTACTAGGTGGCAACGTACTTAGACCCCGGTACAAACACAAAATGGCAGAAATGTTACCACCGTCACAGAGGGCTGTCAGAATGGAGCACTTTCAGGCCTTGCTTCGAGAAATGCTGCATTCTGCTTTTGCGTGCGCTGGCAGAGGAGCAATTCCCACTCCCAGAGAAAGAGTTTCGGGTACCAATCCAACAGCGCCTGCAAGAAGAGGGCAGTTTGAAGATGTGTTGGTGACTTCTGATGTGTTGCTGACCGCTCAATTTGACAGTTGGTAAAGTGGTGTGTGACAACGGTGCCAATCTACTTGGCGCATTGAAACAGGGCCAAATTACGCACGTGCCATGCATGGCACACGTCTTAAACTTGGTCGTGCAGCGATTCGTTGTCAAATACACTGGGGTCCAGGACATCTTGTGGCAGGCAAGGAAAATCTCGGCCCATTTCAGAAGATCTTACACGACCTGAGGTCATTCTTTCAGCCGACCCATCGACAGGTCTCATCCGGATCCAGCATCAGGGAACGCCTAGACCGACAGGTGTCCGACTACATCGGGTTAACAGCCGATGTGGACGCTCTGAGGAGTGATGAATCCCTGGACTACTGGGTGGGCAGGCTTGACCTCTGGCCAAAGCTTGCCCAATTTGCATTGGAACTGTTGGCTTGCTCCTCGTCCAGTGTCCTGTCCGAAAGGACGTTCAGCGCAGCAGGGGGAATCGTGACCGATAAGCGCACTCGCCTAGCTCACGACAGTGTTGACTACCTCCACATCTCTGAAAATGAATGAGCCATGGATCTCGGAGGAATTCAACACATGTGACCAGTAGACCATGTATATCTCTATAAACAATTTATTTAATCGAGCACACAGACCTTTTCTCTACATTTGGCTCACTTCCTTGTACAAAAAAAGCACACCGTACTATATGCTCGTACCCGCCTGTTTGAAGAGGTTGAGCGGTGTCATATTTTTGGGGCCCAGCAGCGAGTTGCTGGTATCAGTGCTGCTGTCAGTGCTCTCTATCTCGGTGCTGGTGTCAGTGCTTTATATCACGGTGCTGGTGTCAGTGCACTCTATCACGGTGCTGGTGTGAGTGCTCTATATCACGGTGCTGATGTGAGAGCTCTATATCAAAGTGCTGGTGCCAGTGTTCTATATCACGGTGCTGGTGTCAGTGCACTCTATTACTGTGCTGGTGTGAGTGCTCTATATCACGGTGCTGATGTGAGAGCTCTATATCACTGTGCTGGTGTCAGTGTTCTATATCACGGTGCTGGTGTCAGTGCACGCTATCACGGTGCTGGTCTCAGTTCTCTATATCCTGGTGCTGGTGTCAGTGCTCTATATCACAGTGCTGGTGTCAGTGCACTCTATCACGGTGCTGGTGCCAGTGCACTCTATCACGGTGCTGGTGTCAGTGCTCTATATCACGGTGCTGGTGTCAGTGCTCTATATCACGGTGCTGGTGTCAGTGTTCTATATCACGGTGCTGGTGTCAATGCACTCTATCACGGTGCTGATGTCAGTGCTCTATATCACGGTGCTGGTGTCAGTGTTCTATATCACGTTGCTGGTATCAGTGCTCTATATCACGGTGCTGGTGATCATCTTCTGCACCCTCTTCATAGCCTACCCTGACCTTTCCTCTCCTCTATTGCCTTCATGCGCTCCTGAGTCCTGAATTGTCAAAATTTCACATATAAAAAAAGAATGCTTGTAGTTGTCGATCCCAGATTCACTTCATACATGTGTTATGCCAGTGGCCATGTGGTGGGACTATGTGTGCACAGCTAGTATTTATTTTGTGGCTGGAAAAATGACCTGTAGGTTTTCAAAGTTTGCCTGGCATTGAAGTCAATAGGGCCCACCGCGAACTTTGCGGTTCGTGAACTTTCGACCGCGTTCGCGTAACGTCCCGTCGGAAGTTCGTCCATCTCTAGTCACAAAGGATAAATATCACTAAATATACAGAATGTTAATAGACTGTATATGCCCATATGTATGCTGGTCTGTCCGACAGAGGCTGGCCATTCATGGATGCTGTAAAACCTGCATCCGACTGACTCACGAACAGGGCTCTCAGCCAATGAGAGCACTGGTCGGAGTGTCCTGGAGGGGGGGGGGGGTGTCCCCCTATCAGAACACAACAGTTCGGCAGGGTGAGATCACTGAAAAAACCTTGCATGGTTAGTACAGTGGCTCTGATCCAAGCTGTCAGATTTTTTTTTTTTTTCGTGCAACCTGCTGGATTGCACAAGAAAAGCTGTAGTGTGTACCAGGCTTAAGAGTGTTATATTGATGATATGTTACAAACTTGCTTTTGTTTATAGTCTTGGTGTGAATCACATATTGGTACAGGCTTGCTTGATAGAGAAAAATATAATAACCCACAGGAGAACAAGTACAGTATATAAGCAGGGCCGGATTAACATAGGGGCTATTGGAGCTGCAGCTCCAGGCCCCTCTCTCAAGATAGGCCCATTTGCCCCCAAAAAAAAAAAAAAAAAAAAAAAAAAAAAAGAAGATCGACTTCGAGGATTGTAGCTCGGCGATCAGGAGTCACAGAGACCCCACATTTGGGGGGTAGGTAGCTAAAGACGCACTCCAGCACTGGGTAAAATATGGGGCTGCTATCATCTATGGTTCCGGAGATACGGGGCTCCTTGCGCAGCCTGTCAGAAGCTACATACAGAGCGGCCAGTTTAAATACAAGCTGGAACACTGCAGCAGACTGAGAGGATGAACTCACAGTGCTTATAATAATTATTTGTATATTACTTATGATAATTAACCCCTTGCCACCTAGTCTAAATGGAATATATATATAGCATGGGTTGCACTAACTCTACTTTTTATCTAAAATGCCAGACTCAAGCGCTAGGCTATAACACCTACTTGCCTGTGAGAATTTTTTTTTTTAAATAACAAAAAAATGTATCAAAAAAACCCCTACCACCTGAAAGATACCCAATGTGAACTAAAAATGTTCAAACAGTATTCAAAATATATTTAGTAACAATGCCACCCAGGCCTATTCTGAGACTTCTCTCCTACATGTAAAAATATATATTTTTTTATGCTAGAAAATTACTCAGAACCCTCAAGCATTATATATTGTTTTAGCAGACACCCTATGGAATAAAATGGTGGTCTTTGTAACTTTTCATGTTACACGATATTTGCGCAGACATTTTTCAAACTTTTTTTTTGGAAAGAAACAGTTTCATTCATAAAAAAAAAACACGAAAGTTAGCACAATTTTTTGTTGTGTACTAAACGATGCTTTAAATGTTTTTACAGGTTACATGTTTAGAGTTACAGGAGGAGGTCTAGTGCTAGAATTATCGCTCTCGCTCTAACGATCGTGGCGTATGTAACCTGTGTGTGTCTGGCTCTGATACTAACTAGTGCCTACCCAGGGACTGACTAGTATCTCTCCCCAGCCTGTCCCCACACACCCTCTCACCTGCTGACCTGTGAATGGGGCAATCACTCCCGCAGTGTTATTGTGTTCTGCCAGTGAATACAATGATTAGTGTTGCTAACTATAGCTGGCAGCACTGATTGTTTTGGGGAAAACCTGACAGGCTGGTTGTACTCAAGTCAGTTAAAACCAGCTAGCCCATACATAGATCAACTATGGCTGGTCTCTGCTTAATTGGTGTAATTTCAATCCATGTATGGCCCGCTTAACCACTACGCAGTCCCTAAACTTCCTTCCACAAACTTTTACATTTTTCCTTCCCAGATTACTTCATCCTCCTCTCCTATACATACAGTGCCCACTGTCATACTCTCCACACTTCTCTCCTGTGCATACTGCTCACTGTCATACCCTCCACACTTCTCTCCTATACATAACGCCCGCTGTCATATCCTACACACTCCTCTCTTGTACATAGTGCCCGCTGTCATACACTTCTCTCCTGTACATAGTGCCCACTGTCATACCCTCCACACTCCTCTCCTGTACATACTACTCACTGTCATACCCTCCATACTCCTCTCCTATACATAGTGCCCACCGTCATACCCTCCCTCACCACTCCTTTCCTGTAATTACTGCTTACTGTCCTACTCTCCACACTTCTCTCCTGTACATAGTGCCCACTGTCATACCCTCAACACTCCTGTACATATTGCTCACTGTCATACCCTCCACACTCTTCTCTTATACATAGTGCCCAATGTCATACCCTCTACACTCCTCTGCTGTGCATACTGCCCACTGTCATACCCTTCACACTCCTCTCCTGTACATAGTGCCTTCTGCCATACCCTCTGCACTCCTCTCATGTACATAGTGCCCACTGTTAGACCCTCCACATTCTTCTCCCTCACCTGCACATACTTCCCACTTTTATACCATCCATACTCCTCCCCTATGCCTCTTACCCACAAAAACTGTTCTTTAAAATTATACTGAATATCCTCAATGTTACCAGCTCTAGAACGGGCACACTTTTGTCAGTTCAACTAAAGGAAATCTCACAGTCCTCATATTTGTTCTGCCCCATTATTAGTACTTATTTCATTTTGTAATTACTATTGTGATGTATAGAGGAACATAGGGGGTGTCAGCTACTCTAAATATAGCACTTGAAAAAAAAGCGTCCCTGAAAATATTTTTGAAATGTTGACAACTATGCACTTAGGCACTGCCCAAGGGCCACAGGGTCAGTAGGGGGCCCCATGAAAGGCTCCTGTGATATTAAAGCGGTAGTAAACTTTTCTAACAGTACTACTTTTTAGAGGCCCTGGGGTATGTTATGCCATAATGTACAAGTATGCCCAGCATATTAGCACATTAGGGCACACTTAAATTGTCAGACTGAGCCCTCCGGTGCTGTGCTGTGATCAATCCGGCGGGGCCCGGGCATTTCCATCTTCACCCGGTCTTCCTTCTGGGTTCTGTGCCTTCGGTCACTTGCCTTGGCCAGGCTGCATTGATGTCATTCCTACACATGCTCTTGTGCATCCTCTCTCTCTCTCATCCCCCCTCTCTCTCTCATCCTCCCTCCCTTACCCCTCACATCTCTTTCATCCCCTTTCTCTCTTTCTCTCTCTCTCTCTCTCATCCTCCCTTTCTCTCTTTTTAATTTAATTTGTTATAACAAAAAATAGTTTGCATTTTTATTTATTTATTGTTTATAAAAGGCCCCACCAAAATCCTCAGCACCAGGCCCATGATGTTCTTAATCTGGCCCTGTATATAAGCCATTACATGATGAAAGTTTTGTAGCCCTCAGAAATAACGTGGAAACATTTTATTGGCTAAGATTACATCCCAGGCAGATGTTAGCTCAAAAGAAACTTGGAGTATTAACAGATATTTTGTGCAAAAATCTAACAAATTTAAAGTGATTGTAAAGTCTCCTTTTTCTTGACATTGGTAGGACTCAACCCAGTGGTATATTTATATAAGAACTCTTACCCCATGACAGGCATACCCCCTCCAAACCCCATCCCCATTAACAAATGACTGGACTAGACTTGGAGTAAATGGCCGTCAGGCCTAAACTTTATTAACAAAATATAATTTTAATAAATTTCTATAAACTTTTTAAATACTATAAACATTCCCAGCCTTTCCAAGGGGTCATGGGTACGTAGCATCACAACATAATGGTCACGCAAACAACTTCAACTTTAATCTCTCAGACGGCAACCCCTGTCTCGGAGGCTATAACCAACTGTAGCAGTGACCTACCCTTTTAAACCCTTCCAGGTTAACCCCTCGTAACCTGTAAGTACCACCCCCATCCCATGGATGGGTACAACAGGCTTTTTACCTGTACCTCACTTCCTCATCTAAAGTCCCAAGAACCGCCACAGCCCAAAGGGGTAACACTTTACCCTTTCGAGCACCTCCACATGCACAGCCCTCGTTGAATGCCTTCCTGAAGGCCCAACGACCATAGACCAGTACCCACGTCATTCAAGTGGACGCAATCGCTCCTCAAATATCGCCAAGTGTCAACTTCCAATTCCCTATGGCGTATGGCCAGGCCCCCATTCCTGATGAAGAACCTGCTCACTTCCTTATTAACTTTGACCATGGCCCTGTCAACCTTCTTATCAGATAACGCCCACCTCCATGACGTCCTACCCACCATATCTGACCAAACCATAACCACACCAGGGTAAGCTGATTTTAACCACAGGAAATCACCTTTGATATCCCTGATAAGTTGCCTCATACACCTAGCCCCCATGTCGTTACCCCCAACATATAATAGAAAAACATTCGGTGGCCTATCCAGGCTAGAAAATCTATGCACTTCTCCCAGAACCCTGTTCCACCACATGCCAGGGACCCTGATCCACCGGACCTGCGCCTCCTGTCTGGGTATGCAAAGTTGGCTGCCGTTCGGCCGAATGTCAGCTCTCTTCGCACCCCAAAAAACAAAAGAATGGCCCAGTATCCACACAAGGCCCACTTCATAACCTGTAAATGAAAATAAAAAAGGGGGGGTTAAACAACCGGAAGCAATCTAAACTTCCCCACATCCCCGTACAAACCCCCTATGCCTAAAATGATTAATTAACCACTGAGGGCGGACATATAGTTTAAAACGGTCTGAATCCCACCTCCCAATCCTCCTGACCGCCTCAGCGCCCAAGCCAGCCCTGGAAGCCTCTGTACCCACCCCAATCCTGAAGGAGTGGGAAGAAAAATTCCTCTGGTCAAAACCTGCTTCCCCCACAGACTTACGAAAACCGCGATGAGTTTAAACTTGGACTGCGAAGAACCATCCGAATGTATGAAAAAGGGGCCCGCGACCTTCGGCCGCGCTTCCAGGAATCTGTCCACCGCCCTTACTGGGCAGATATCGTCTAAGCCACCTCCACCTGTATCCCTCTTCCCTCTTGATCAGTCTTAGCCCCTGTACACACGGTTGGAGATTCCGTCGGAAATGTTTCCGATCGGAGCGTTTTGTCGGATATTCCGACTGTGTGTGGTCTGCATCGGACTGTTTCCGTCGGAATATCCGTCGGACCAACTTTTCCAACTTGCCAGAAATATTTTCTGACAAAATGCTCCGATCGGACATACTCCGATCATGTGTAGCCTACTCCGACGGACAAGGCGCCACGCATGCTCACAATCAAATTCGGACACGGAATCGCTCGCTTAGGTAAAACTACTGCTCGTAATCGATATAGCACATTCGTCACGCTGCAATGTTAAAAATTCTTTCATGAAGCGCATTCTCTTGTTCTTTACAATGCTGCAAGAAAGAACTTCTTTTGATGCTCATAGTCACACACACTTCTCCCGAATGTATTTCCTGACTCTTTTTTACTCATTTCGGCAATACAATTTTTGAATTTGTCACATCTACGCAATTTTATATTTTGGTTATTCTTTTTTGACTGAATTGTTATTATTTTTTTTCCTAAACATCTCCTTTTTTGACAGTTTGCTCATCTTTCCATTTTTTGGGGTGTGTTTTGGGTTTCAACTTACCACAACAACATTATTATATTTTTTTTATTTTGTTTTTCTTTTTTAATCTACAGGAGGTTGTTTAGTGTTGTTACCCCTTGTTATGGATTTCACTTTGTATTTTTGAAATGTACCTGCCTGCTCACAAATAAACTGGCCTTTTGGAAGGAAAACACATACGCAAGTATTTCTTCAAACAAAAAAAACCTTTATTTAGGTCTCAATAAACTAAAAAGAGGAAGGCAGCGCTGGAGAAACTTGTTACTGTGGTGCAGCCTTTGGCCCCAGGGCAGACATGAACTAATTAAAAAAAGAAAAATTGGTGGCCTGAGGAGTACATATCTCAAGGAGAGAAGTCTGGTCCAAAAGTCCTAGAGATCAGGAAAATCAGATGCCATCTATGTCCCCAGGATGTGGTTCTTCAAGAGGCTGCATCTTCTTTTAGACCAGACTGAACCCAGGCCATCACTCTCTCGTCTTCCTTAGGCACTTCCCACCAGGCATCCTTCGAGGCTGTGGCTGGGCTCCTGTAGTTGTGGCAGGAGGAGGAGAAGGAGGGCGTTGGTCGACCTCCTGGCTGCCACTTGCCACAGCCTCCCCCTGACTGAAGTTTTCCTGTGTATGAAAATGGGACATAGTTTTAGTTTTTTACTCATCAATCACACCATTTTTAGCTCATGACTTTTGCAAATTGAATGTTACCAAATAGAACAGACTATCATTCTGAGCCCAGCATTTTTCATTCTCGTCCCAATCATTTTTGGTCACTACTGTCTATTGATATGTAAACCACTTTGTTAAATCCCAACTTACTGATCAATAATAACATCTAGTTAACATCATTAAATGTACCACAAGAAATATGTTCAACAATGCTATACCTGTCTCAAGCTGGGCCCCACCACATGTTGCTGCCTGAAAGGCCCAGGTTGGACGTTGGAAGTAGGGATGAGCTTCGTGTTCGAGTCGAACATACGTTCGACTCGAACATCGGCTGTTCGCCTGTTCGGCGAAGTCCGAACGTTTTGGTCCGCTTGCACCAAATTCGTGTGGCGCTCACGGCCCACAATGCACTGCGATGGCGCAGTGCATTGCTGGCTCATGATTGGCCAAGCATGCACTGTGACCCCGCATGCTTGGCCAATCGCAGCGCCAGCAGCGAGGAGAGCCATGATTGGCCACAGGCAGGATGCCTGTGGCCAATCATAGCTCAGGCTGTGTAGTGCATGCCCCACACTATATAAGGCCGCCATTAAGGTGGCCTCGTGTAGTGTGTTGGCATCTGAAGCAGTGGGTGTTCTGTGTACCTTCAACACAGTACACACCGATCGTTTTGGGCCGATTTTCGATCTTGCTGTTGTGTAGTGGTTGTTGTCTGCGTGCCCTGACCGCAGTATACACCGCTATATTCACCTCACCTATATAGCTAGTGATCTATCTTTTATAATAGAGCTTGCAGTCAGTAGTGTTAGGAGCTAGTGCGTGCTGTCTGCGTGCTCTGTACCCAGTAACATACCACTATATCCACCTACATAGCTCTTCTCTATTTGAGCCCACTTGCCATCTGCAGGAGTTATTGGAAGTTGTGTGTGCCTCCAGCACAGCACAGTATACATCTGTATATACCCCTTTATCTCTGGTGTTCTATAATAAAGGCATCTGCAGGAGTTAGTGGGTGTTGTGTGCCTCTAGCACAATATACACTACCCAACTGCTTTTTTACCCAACTCTCTTCAGGCCATTACCATGTCTGGAAGGCCAGCAAGGAGAGGCAGACAGGCGCGAGCCGATAAAAGAGGGAAAGCAGGCTCTGTGTCTAGAGACAACAGTGCTGGTCGTGGACGCGGTGCATTGTCATCAGCACGTGGCCATGGGACACGCTTGTCCTTCTTTTCGGCAGCTGGACATGTTGAGCCGCAACATGCCAATGACTTGGTAGAGTGGATGACCAAGCCCTCTTCATCCTCCTCATCCTCTCTCACCCAGTCTCAGGGTACTTCCCTCCTCTCAATGTCATCATCAGTGACTCCTTCCCTAGACCCACCACATCCTCCTGAGGAGTCTCCTGAACTCTTTGAGCACAGTGTTGGGTACATGCTCCAGGAGGATGCCCAGGGTTTTGTAGCCTCTGATGATGACACTCAGCTAGAGGAAGGCAGTAGCGTGAATGCAGAGAGAGGGGATGCTCAAGAAGGACAGCAATCTGGCAGTCATGTTCCACAAGCTGCAGCATACTGCCAGGTTTGCTACAGTGATGAAGAGGGAGGGGATGATGAGGGCACTGACTCCACGTGGGTGCCTGGTAGGAGAGAGGAGGAGGAGGAGGAGGCACATGTTCAACGAGGCAGGATGCCCTCTCCGGGGGCCAGCTTAGGGGCAGCACACTGACTGAATCACACCGCAGAGCTCCACCTGTGCAGGGCGCTGCCTCTGCACGTTATGCTAAAAGTTCTTTGGTGTGGGCCTTTTTTGAGACGAGTGCATCAGATCGCACCGCTGCTATTTGCAACATATGTCTCAAGCGTATCTCGCGTGGCCAAAACATCAGCCGCTTGGGCACCACATGCTTGACCAGACATATGTTGACCTGCCATGCAGCTCGTTGGCAAGCGTACCTCAAAGACCCACACCAAAGAAAAAAAGCGGCCCTCTCCTTGCTCCTCATCAGCTGGCATCTCCAACCCCACTAGACCTTCAGTCCTCTCTGAAACCTGCTCTGAGAGGAATGAAGGTGTAGAATTAGGTGTGTCACAGCCAAGTGCTTCCGGGCACTCTGCTAGCAGTACACCCACGTCCGATTATAGCAGGCAAATTTCCCTGCCCCAGCTGCTAGACCGGCGAAAGAAGTTCACTCGCAGCCATCCACATGCCCAGCGGTTGAATGCTAGCTTGGCTAAATTGCTAGCACTTCAACTGCTGCCTTTTCAGTTGGTAGACTCGGCCCCCTTCCGTGAGTTTGTACAATGTGCGGTTCCTCAGTGGCAGGTCCCCAAACGCCACTTTTTCTCACAGAAGGCGATTCCGGCTCTCTACCGGCATGTGGAAGGCAATGTCCTTGCCTCGCTGGACAGGGCGGTCAGCGGTAAGGTGCATATTACCGCTGACTCATGGTCCAGCAGGCATGGACAGGGACGTTACCTGTCTTTCACGGCCCATTGGGTCACTCTTCTGGCAGCTGGGAAGGATGCAGGACAAGGTGTAGTAGTGTTGGAGGTTGTTCTGCCACCACGCCTCCAAAAATGCTACTATTGGTTGTGACACGCCTCTCTCCTCCACCCCGTCTTCTTCTTCTTCCTCCATGGCCTCTTCCAGTGCTCTGTCCTCAGAACCAGTGGTGCTCCGTAGGCGTTCCAGGGGCTACGCAAGTACGCAGGCAAAACGATGCCATGCCGTCCTTGCGCTGGTTTGTTTGGGGGACAGGAGCCACACTGGGGCGGATGTTTTGTCAGCTCTGCAGGGGCAGGCCGAGAGGTGGTTGACGCCACGCCAGCTTAAGCCAGGAATGGTGGTTTGCGACAATGGCACCAACTTCCTCTCCGCCCTCCGACAGGGACAACTGACCCATGTGCCCTGTGTAGCTCACGTCCTTAACCTGGTGGTGCAGCGGTTCTTGGGCAGGTACCCGGGCTTACAGGATGTCCTGAAGCAGGCCAGGAAAGTCTGTGTGCATTTCCGCCGATCATTTAATGCCTGTGCTTGGCTGGCTGAGCTCCAAAAGGAGTTGAACCTGCCCAAGAACCACCTTATATGTGACATGCCCACCAGGTGGAACTCAACGTTGGCCATGCTGCAGCGGCTGCACACACAGCAGAGGGCCATCAATGAGTACATGTGCGACTACGGCACCAGGACAGGGTCAGGGGAGCTCGGTTTTTTCTCACCACGCCAGTGGGGCATGATCAGGGATGCATGCACTGTCCTGTCACTGTTTGAGGAGGCCACAAGGATGGTGAGCAGTGACAGTGCATGCATTAGTGACACTGTACCTCTTGTCCACGGTTCCAGCAACCATCGCCAGCGTCTGATTTACATGGTGCAGGAATACCTAGAGGCAAGGTCAGACTTGGACACCTTTCCCACCGAAAATCCTCTGGCTTACTGGGTCTTGAGGATGGATCACTGGCCAGAGCTTGCACAGTATGCAAGACTGCCTATGCTGATGCTGAGTGACTGTCCTGTTATGTTGATTGTCTATCCTTTTCCTCCTCCGTTGATATGTTGGAAGAACATTTTTGGTTCTGGGTGATGCCACCAGCCCATTTTTCCTGCCCCTGTTTAACAGGGGCGTTTAATTACAATTTCTGATGCAATGCTTTGCAGCAGGGCTCATTCCTGCACTAAAACTAGAGTATATGGGAGAGGTTTCAGTGTTGTGGCACCAGCACCAGTACCTAAGGCCCAATTTTTCTGCCCCTGCAAACGGAAGAAGACAACAGCAAGTGAGATGAAAACGGACGGCAAAACAAATTATACAGGGGTGATAACCCTTCCCTATGTTTTCCAAAAAGCTTAAAAATAGATTTTTTGACTGGAGCTACACTTTAAAAATGTACCAGTTGAAAATTACAAACAGATTCTACTTAACACAACAAACCTACACAGTCCCTGTCTTGTTTGCACCACCTGTATACTGCTGTTCTGAGTATATAGGGCCTGGGGGCCACACGTATTTCCTTTTTTTAATATGGGTACGGGGTTCCCCTTAATATCCATACAAGAGCCAAAGGGGCTGGTAATGGGCAGGAGGGGCTACCCATGCCATTTTTCTCAATGATTTTCAACCATATTGCAGGAACCAGATATAACATTAAAACCGCAAGCAGTTTTATATGACGTTATTTCCGTTAAATGTCATTTTGTGCAGGGACTGTTATAAACACAGGAAACACATGGCGCTTCACAGGCATACTATAGACACCCCCCAGGCACGATATTTAAAGGAATATTTCACTTTTTTTTCACTTTATTCGTCATTAAAATCAGTGCTCCCGCCAAAAACAGCCATTTTTAAAAACATTTTAGGCATTGACCCATGTCCCCTGGGGCAGGAGCCAGGTCCCCAAACCCTTTTTAGGACATTATCTTGCATATTAGCAGTTAAAATTGACACGTTTAATTTCGAACGGTCGAGTCCCATAGACTTCAATGGGGTTCTAAAGTTCGTTCGAATTTGGGGTCCGTTCGAAAGTTCTTGTACAAACCGAACCGGGGGGTGTTCGGCTCATCCCTAACTGTGTGCAATATCAGCCCAGTTTGTACATACTCATGTCTGATATTGTCTTCACTTTTCAAAGTTGTAAGTTCCTGAGTCCTGTATGTTACGCTTTGATACATGCCTGTTTACACAAAAACACCAAGTAAACAAAAATTACCTGAAAGAATGTTTTTGATACACCCAATTTGTTGGTTTGTTGTAAAACCCTTTTCTAAACGCACATGTGAGTGTGCTTTGATTAAAAATTAAAATTATTAACAATGTGTGGCTTCCTTTTTCATTGCGCAAATGATGTATTTGGAGTAAAATTTTTGTTTTCGGTGAGAATGGGTGTTATTTACTAAAGGTAACTCTACTTTGCACTCCAAGTGCAGTTTCAGGTGCACTTTTGCAGTGCACTTGTAGTGCATAGTGGATGTGCCTTTAGTAAAAAAATACCCACAGTGTTAATTTTGACAATCATGCCATTTTCCTGCCATGGTGCTGAAAATGAGCATGATTTTGGTCAGTAATGCACTACATACATTAGTTACCCAAAACAAGGTGTGTGTGTAGCAGACCCACAACATAATAAGCTTATCTGAAGAAGAGACTGTCCCCTCATCTCGCTCACAACTTGGGTTTGCACTGTTGGTGAAAAAGGCACAACAAGAAAAAACATAAATTTACATAGGAGACACCTAAAAGCAAGCCAAGCAGTAAATGAAGGAGTTTCAAAGAAAAATTTATTCTGAAAATGCCGCTCAGACATTGCCTGGCATATCAATGGCCCCCCTACCCACAAAGTAGTCCATGTATTGGGTTCTAACCTCACGGGCGCTTTGGGGGGGCAAGCCAGGATGAGCAGGTTCAAGGCCCGTGAGGTTATCATTTTCCAGCAAGTCTGCTTCTTGTTGGACAACTGAGACCACATAGTTTGCAGAATGTCTTTTTAGAAAATTGTGAGGAACACAGCAGGCCAGCATAATGTGATTTAGTTTGTATTCCGCCATGTGGATAGGCGTTAAAAAAAGGCGGAACCGGCTGGCCAGTATTCCAAAGGTGTTCTCCACCACTCTTCGGGCTCTGGACAGGCGGAAATTAAAAATCCTCTGGTCCGGGGTGAGGGTCCTCATCGGGAAAGGCCGCATCAGATGGTTCGCCAGGGCAAACGCCTCATCCGCGACGAAGACGAACGGGAGTCCTTTCTGATTCTCCTCTGGGGGTGGCAAGCCCAGACTGCCACTCTGGAGATGCCAGTAGAACTCCATCCGGGAGGACACTCTACCATCCGACATCCGTCCATTTTGCCCTACGTCCACATACAAAAACTCATAGGTTGCAGACACCACTGCCAACATCACGATACTATGAAACCCCTTGTAGTTAAAATAGTACGACCCCGAGTTGGGTGGTGGGACGATGCGGACGTGCTTCACATCAATTGCTCCTCCACAATTGGGAAAGTCTCAACGACTGGCAAAGTGGGAGGCCACAGTCTGCCCTTCCTGTGGCATTGAAGGACACTGTGGAGTGAAACAAGACCAAAAATTAGTAATTTGATAAATCAACATTGTAAGCAGATTAGACACAAACATTTTTGGCCAAGATTAGTATAACATTTTGGGAACTGAGTATTTAAAGCCTAAAGTATAAGGTCCCCTTATCAGAGTCATCATCCCTCCCCCACCCCCCATCCCCCCCATCTGATGGGCCCTTGCTAAAAAATGAGGGGGGGGGGGGTGTTTTGGACCGGTAACCCTCTCCACTTGATTGAGAGCTGAATGCCTAAATAATGTGTGATACCTTGGGAAGCCTCTCCTTACTTACACTATTGGCAGCCCACCGGACAGGTAAGAAGTGTCATAATACCAAAAAGAAAACAAAATGGAAGCACATTTTGACATTCTGCTATTACATATCAAGATAATAATAGGGGAAAAAAATAAAAAAATATAGCATTTGAAAGTATTGAGGCAGGCCCTTGCACTACATGCTTTGGTGAACTCGTCCATAAATGTGACCATCAAAAAGGTAGATACAGTGTATATTGGGTTTGGTAAAGTCAGCAGATAGAGGATTGCTATCAGCTGAGCTAGCAGTTGGGGGGAGGGGGGTTCCTAAAGAGTTTGGCACAACCAAAAAAAATAAAAATGTCACTCTGCATGAATTGAAGCACACACATAACATTTGTAGACATTTTAGGGGGTGTTTAGAGGAAAGCAATACTATGGAGCTGACAAAAGACATTGGTAAGTGACTAGACTATAGTTTTATAGGCGAAGAAAAGCATGGTGGGGAAGTTAGTGAGGCAAATATGCCTGAGGACAAAGGGGCAGAGGATATGAATTAGAGCATATTGCAATGATGGTAATTAGGAAATGAGGAAAGAAATGCAAGACATTAGCAATCATGAAATACATAGAATGTGATATTAAAGGATAAAACTTACATTCATATAGTCCTTCTGCAGGACCTGAATGATGGCAGAATAGGTCTCTGGAATAATGATCCCCAGAGCCTGGGGGGAGATGCCTGTAGAGAACTTGAGGTCCTGAAGGCTTCTCCCAGTCGCCCAGTAGCGCAACGTGGCGATGAGCCTCTGCTCCGCAGTGATGGCTTGCCGCATGCAGGTATCCTGCCTGGTGATATAAGGGGTCCGCAAAGCCAGCAGACGGTGAAAAACAGGGTCCGTCATCCGGAGATAATTCCTGAAATCATCAGGATTATTCTCGCGGATATCACAGAGCAAAGGCATGTGCGAGAACTGGTCACGTTGGCGCAACCAATTCTTGGTCCACAAACGCATCCCCTCCCTGTTCATGGACCGGGCTTGTGTCAAAGTAAGAACCCCAACACGAAGCCCCTGCACAGCACAAACTCTACGACGAGTATGTAGACGAAACATGGTTTGAAAACGGTCGGCTGGTCAGAACGGACAACAGAAAGCACCGATAAACAGCAATGCCTGAAAGAACGAACTGAATAGCAGAAGCAAGCAGACAATAAGAAATGCAAATCAAAGCGTACTATACCAACATATAGTCCACAATGAGAAACAAATACTTACTGACTACACGCATTGATTAAATAATTAAAGATACACACACGCCGAACCCTTTACCAAGTGTATCACCACAGCGCTTAAATGACACGAATTCTACACCTTAGCTGCCACTTCTTACAAACTATCAAAATATATAAAGGTGCATACAAACTAGTGCTAAAGATACAATTAACTAATTGGTTGCACGTGGCGCTGTTACCTGTGTGCCTTTCAGTCAACACTCCCTAATCTTCTAAAAAATCCTATCCCACATCATACAAAATGTGATAATTAATAAACACTTAAATAAATACCCAAATTTTCATTTAGATTAAGTGTACAGTGACAAAAATGAACAAACGTGAATATAGTCCATCCACCGAATATAAGAAAGTCTAGAGTATATATAAAAAAATTTATATATAAAAATCAAGCAAAATAGATAAAGCAAAAAAACATATAATATCAAAATAAAGAGTCTTTTTATAGAAGCGTGAACAAATCTCCAGTGTTTAAATTTCTTTATACACGTGACTCCTTCACCACACCATCCGTGCTTAATGGCCCCCCTTCGTGAAAAAACTCACCAAATGCTAAGCCTTACACTCTCGTGTGAGGCAAAAGGGCTTGCAACAGATCTCTCAAGATGTATTTCAGATATCAGCACATCCGATTTAATCTTCTCCAATTGCGTACTTCAATGTGTATATATAAATACCTCAAAGAAAAATCACAGAGGGAGACCCCAATAGTGTAATACTGCAATCACTCTTTAATATAAAAAATCGCACTCTTTATGCACTCACATGAACTAAAAAGGGTAAAATCACTTCAAAAGGATAAAGGAACTTGCTTCACAAATCCACTCCACAACAACATTCTGAGTACGTCGGGGCATTGGTGGTCACAGCGGACTTATTAGATACTGGATCGCTAGATCTCACCCCTCCTCGTGCGTCCCGCCTGGTCCCACACAGCAGGTCCGTTCGAAAAAGTCGCCTTCAGATCAGATGATTCAGTCCACTTAGTCCTGTACCTCCTTCCCAGCTCCGTGTATGTCAGCTCAATATTCACCAGATAGCCACGCCCCCGACATGTTTCGTCATATCAGACTTATTCATGGGATTGGCTATCTGGTCTAGCAGCCCACCTTATATTTCCCCATCATCCAATCAGCTCATCTCACTGTCAGTCTCACATCCATATTGCTGGGATGTGTCCTGTCGTACACATTAAGCGCCGAAGCCAGAGCTATGATTCGCGCATGCTCAAATCGCAGTATTCGATATCCCCCTTTTTTCGAAAACTGGTGATCGAAATATTCGATCCGCCAATACGTTACGGTCTCCGGTGCATGTGTCAAAGTATACTAGGTACGTCGAAGCATTCGACCATAGTTGTAATATTCGACATGCAGTAAATTCCGCTCAGATGTTCACACAGGCTGCGTCCCACCAGGTCGCGCATGCGCCGAGATCGAACCCGCATGTCCCCGTCTCCACAATACTCCAGTATGAGAATCCGTGTCACCGTCTTCTGGAACCAAATAAAGTGCGAAACCAATCACAATACCTATGGTGGTGTCAGTCCCCATCTATAGTATCTCTCCATCTATGAGGCACTATCTTTCTCCATAACACCCTGTACCCAGTACACACTGCTTAATCGATGTGTTCTCACACAGTAGATGAACCAGTCTGTCTCCAGATACAGACTGTTGCACTTATCTACCGCTGTGTCACCAATGCGCCAACGTTTACACCAACGATTAACATATAATATAAACTAACCCATTAGTGCACATTTTCATTATTAACCTGGAACATTCGATATACAGCTTCAATTAAAAATCAAAATGGAGATGTATATATATCTGAAGCAACATCTAAAGTGTAAATACACAAATAAAACTCCAAATAAAGGTCATTTTAAAACAAATAGAACATCGTTTTAAAACAAATAGAACAGGAAACTACTACTATTAGCCCTAGAAGAGACATAATAAGTATTCTCATAATAAACTCAGAACTCCCCCATCAATAACTTCACACCTATTATACAGACATGAAGATTAATGATCGGCAGCCTCAAAAACACTTCCATATCGGAGTGACACCCTTCCCTCTATAATGTTTAAAAGACAATACTTATGGCCTATTAGTGACTACATGTCACTAATATAGCAGTTCAGGTCCAGTTCTACATTCATACCTCTCGGATGAAGGCTCCTCAGCGAGAAGATCCACCTGGTTTCCCTCTGTGACAGATCTCTAACTCGATTAGAGCCCCTCCAAGAGGGATGAACATGGTCTATTCCACAGAACTGCAATAAATTTGGATTTTGTTGGTGATATTCTTTGAAATGTAATGATACGCTATGGTACTGGTAACCTTTACGGATATTAGTCAAATGTTCTGAGATACGTACTCTCAATAATCTCTTGGTGCGTCCTACATACAGTAAGTTACAGGGGCACCACAGTAGGTACACGACATGTGTCATATTACACGTCATGAATTCCTTAATGTCAAATGTTTCACCCTCACTGTTCGTTATTGAGGTGACTCCCCTGTTTATCTGCTGTACAGTCCTACAACAGATACACCTCCTACAGGCATAAAAGCCTTTCAGTTCCCCCGAAATAGTTGTTCGCTGAGGAGGGTCCAGGATCTTTTTTACGACTCGATCACCGATGTTAGGTGCCCGTCTGTAGATAAACCCTGGAGTTTTTGGTATCACACTCCCCAGATGTTTATCCCTTCCCAAAATATGCCAATGTGTCCTGAAAATTTGCTCTACCTCTCTAAATTGATGATGGAAATTGGACAGGAATCTTAGTTGATGTTGTGTCCCCCCTTCTACCTTTCTCCTCCCCTCCAGGCAAGCTTCCCTTGGAATCTTCGCTACTGTCCCAATGGTTTCATCCAAGGTGGTCTCTGAATACCCTTTCTGTATGAACCTTTCTTTTAAAATTTGGGATTGGGCCACGAAATCTTCTCTAGTTGTACAGTTCCTACGGACCCTTAAAAATTGTCCCTTAGGGATATTTCTAATCCAAGATGGATGATGTCCGCTCTTCGTTGTTAAATAGCTGTTCCTGTCTGTATTTTTAAAATACACTGTGGTGTTAAATCTATCATCCTTTCTCTCTATCAAGAGGTCAAGGAAATTTACCACCGTGGGATTAATATTGAACTCCAACTTAATGTCGTTCGAGTTGGAGTTCAATCTCTCCAAAAAGTTTAAAACAGAAGCCTTAGTGCCCCCCCATATGAAAAACAGGTCATCTATGAACCTGCGATAGAAAATTAGCTGTGGGCATTCAATACCAAACACATATCTATCCTCCCACTCGGCCATAAATAAGTTGGCAAGGCTAGGGGCATATTTAGCCCCCATTGCCACGCCAACTCTCTGGGCATAGAAGGTCCCATCAAACCAGAAGTAGCTGTGGGTCATGCAAAACTCAAGTGCCTGGCCCACAAACACCTTCCGGGCATGTGGGATATCATCCCTTCTGCTCATAGCCCAGTTAAGTGCCAATAGGGCATCTTGATGTTGAATGATAGTGTATAGGCTAGCTACATCAGCCGTAACCAAATACACTTCCATAGACGAGGGGATGGAGATCATATTGAGGGATTTCAGCAAATCTGTTGTGTCCTTCAGATATGCTCTTGTGTTTTTCACACTGGGTTGGAGTGATCTATCTAAATATTCTCCCAGTCTGGAGGTGACCGATCCTATCCCATTCACGATAGGACGTGGTGGAGGAGCCACCACATCCTTGTGAATTTTGGGCAAGGTGTAGATCACCGGTATCCTGCAACTGCTAGGGACCAGATATTTCTTTTCTTTTAAACAGAGTACTCCCTTCCCATATCCCCACTCCACCAAAG
Organism: Lithobates pipiens; assembly: GCF_037356315.1. Classification (NCBI taxonomy): domain Eukaryota; kingdom Metazoa; phylum Chordata; class Amphibia; order Anura; family Ranidae; genus Lithobates; species Lithobates pipiens. Next base: position 221,530,150 of record NW_027507764.1, read on the forward strand.
CCTCTAATTGGTTCTTATAGTCATCTGTAGGGTCAAAGTTTAATTTTTTGTACGTGGTGGTGTCCCCCAACAGATCATTCAGCTGGTCATGATAAAATGATCTGTCGAGTATCACCACCCCCCCCCCCCTTTATCTGCCGGGCGTATGATAATATCATTATTCTCCTCTAGGGATTTAATCCCCTCTTTAATATACCTTGGGTTCACGCCCTTGCTCACGGGGAGTTTTTCCAAATCATTTAACACCAAGTTTTTAAAAACCTCAACAAAATGATTACCAGTTAGCTGCGGATTAAATAGTGACCGATTTCTCAGTCCACTACCCATTTGACTACTAGGATTATCAATCACTACTTTCGAAGTATTGGGGTGTGACAAAAAATATTTCTTAATATTTAAGGTACGAAAATATTTATGTGCATCAATATACAAATCAAACTTGTTCATACTCTGTCGTGGAGCACATTTAAGTCCCATATTCAGAATATTTAATTCACTCTTATTCAATGTTGCCTTACTTAAATTAAAGATACCATTATCTAAGTGTCCCTCAGTCTTTTTCTTGGATTGTTTCCTCCATCCTGCCCTGCACCCCCTCCTCCTCTCCCCATTGGACCTTCTTGTTGAATGGGCCAATTTCTCTGTCCATTGGGCACAGCTGGAAGGAAGCTTGCCTGGAGGGGAGGAGAAAGGTAGAAGGGGGGACACAACATCAACTAAGATTCCTGTCCAATTTCCATCATCAATTTAGAGAGGTAGAGCAAATTTTCAGGACACATTGGCATATTTTGGGAAGGGATAAACATCTGGGGAGTGTGATACCAAAAACTCCAGGGTTTATCTACAGACGGGCACCTAACATCGGTGATCGAGTCGTAAAAAAGATCCTGGACCCTCCTCAGCGAACAACTATTTCGGGGGAACTGAAAGGCTTTTATGCCTGTAGGAGGTGTATCTGTTGTAGGACTGTACAGCAGATAAACAGGGGAGTCACCTCAATAACGAACAGTGAGGGTGAAACATTTGACATTAAGGAATTCATGACGTGTAATATGACACATGTCGTGTACCTACTGTGGTGCCCCTGTAACTTACTGTATGTAGGACGCACCAAGAGATTATTGAGAGTACGTATCTCAGAACATTTGACTAATATCCGTAAAGGTTACCAGTACCATAGCGTATCATTACATTTCAAAGAATATCACCAACAAAATCCAAATTTATTGCAGTTCTGTGGAATAGACCATGTTCATCCCTCTTGGAGGGGCTCTAATCGAGTTAGAGATCTGTCACAGAGGGAAACCAGGTGGATCTTCTCGCTGAGGAGCCTTCATCCGAGAGGTATGAATGTAGAACTGGACCTGAACTGCTATATTAGTGACATGTAGTCACTAATAGGCCATAAGTATTGTCTTTTAAACATTATAGAGGGAAGGGTGTCACTCCGATATGGAAGTGTTTTTGAGGCTGCCGATCATTAATCTTCATGTCTGTATAATAGGTGTGAAGTTATTGATGGGGGAGTTCTGAGTTTATTATGAGAATACTTATTATGTCTCTTCTAGGGCTAATAGTAGTAGTTTCCTGTTCTATTTGTTTTAAAACGATGTTCTATTTGTTTTAAAATGACCTTTATTTGGAGTTTTATTTGTGTATTTACACTTTAGATGTTGCTTCAGATATATATACATCTCCATTTTGATTTTTATTTGAAGCTGTATATCGAATGTTCCAGGTTAATAATGAAAATGTGCACTAATGGGTTAGTTTATATTATATGTTAATCGTTGGTGTAAACGTTGGCGCATTGGTGACACAGCGGTAGATAAGTGCAACAGTCTGTATCTGGAGACAGACTGGTTCATCTACTGTGTGAGAACACATCGATTAAGCAGTGTGTACTGGGTACAGGGTGTTATGGAGAAAGATAGTGCCTCATAGATGGAGAGATACTATAGATGGGGACTGACACCACCATAGGTATTGTGATTGGTTTCGCACTTTATTTGGTTCCAGAAGACGGTGACACGGATTCTCATACTGGAGTATTGTGGAGACGGGGACATGCGGGTTCGATCTCGGCGCATGCGCGACCTGGTGGGACGCAGCCTGTGTGAACATCTGAGCGGAATTTACTGCATGTCGAATATTACAACTATGGTCGAATGCTTCGACGTACCTAGTATACTTTGACACATGCACCGGAGACCGTAACGTATTGGCGGATCGAATATTTCGATCACCAGTTTTCGAAAAAAGGGGGATATCGAATACTGCGATTTGAGCATGCGCGAATCATAGCTCTGGCTTCGGCGCTTAATGTGTACGACAGGACACATCCCAGCAATATGGATGTGAGACTGACAGTGAGATGAGCTGATTGGATGATGGGGAAATATAAGGTGGGCTGCTAGACCAGATAGCCAATCCCATGAATAAGTCTGATATGACGAAACATGTCGGGGGCGTGGCTATCTGGTGAATATTGAGCTGACATACACGGAGCTGGGAAGGAGGTACAGGACTAAGTGGACTGAATCATCTGATCTGAAGGCGCCTTTTTCGAACGGACCTGCTGTGTGGGACCAGGCGGGACGCACGAGGAGGGGTGAGATCTAGCGATCCAGTATCTAATAAGTCCGCTGTGACCACCAATGCCCCGACGTACTCAGAATGTTGTTGTGGAGTGGATTTGTGAAGCAAGTTCCTTTATCCTTTTGAAGTGATTTTACCCTTTTTAGTTCATGTGAGTGCATAAAGAGTGCGATTTTTTATATTAAAGAGTGATTGCAGTATTACACTATTGGGGTCTCCCTCTGTGATTTTTCTTTGAGGTATTTATATATACACATTGAAGTACGCAATTGGAGAAGATTAAATCGGATGTGCTGATATCTGAAATACATCTTGAGAGATCTGTTGCAAGCCCTTTTGCCTCACACGAGAGTGTAAGGCTTAGCATTTGGTGAGTTTTTTCACGAAGGGGGGCCATTAAGCACGGATGGTGTGGTGAAGGAGTCACGTGTATAAAGAAATTTAAACACTGGAGATTTGTTCACGCTTCTATAAAAAGACTCTTTATTTTGATATTATATGTTTTTTTGCTTTATCTATTTTGCTTGATTTTTATATATAAATTTTTTTATATATACTCTAGACTTTCTTATATTCGGTGGATGGACTATATTCACGTTTGTTCATTTTTGTCACTGTACACTTAATCTAAATGAAAATTTGGGTATTTATTTAAGTGTTTATTAATTATCACATTTTGTATGATGTGGGATAGGATTTTTTAGAAGATTAGGGAGTGTTGACTGAAAGGCACACAGGTAACAGCGCCACGTGCAACCAATTAGTTAATTGTATCTTTAGCACTAGTTTGTATGCACCTTTATATATTTACACGCATTGATTATCAGATACGCAAAGACAAGCAGAAACTGAAGAGCAGTAGCGATCTGAATCACTAATCTGAAAAGCGCGAATCGTCTCTCACCAAACTTCTACTAACACACGATACACACGAGATCAGCAGAAGGAGCCCAAAGGGTGCCAGACGTGGTGCTGAACTTCCCTTTTCTAGTCCCGCCGTACGCGGCTTACGTCACTGCGTTCTTGGCAACCGGAAATTCCGACAACTTGGTCCGACCGTGTGTATGCAACATCACTTAAGGACCTCGTCCGGAATGAATCCGTCGGAATAACTCTGACGGATTTGGTCGTCGGAATCTCTGACCGTGTGTACAAGGGCTTAGACCGCCGAATCCAGATTCTAACCCTATTCAGGCCTAGCTCCACATCCCCCATCGCTAAAACCCCCACTGCACGTTTTGCCAGGCTGAACAGTTCGCTGATCCTGAACGCCCCAAAGAAAGCGAGGGCGAATACCGCTCAAAACAGTGCCTGTTCGTAAGCTGAACTACAGACACTGACTACTAGTGATGGCCGAACGGTTCGCCCGGCGGTCGTTTCGCGGCGAATTTCCGACTTTCGCCGTCCGCGGGTTCGAACGCCTTTTTCCGTCGTTCGCCCCGGCGGACTTACGTGTTTAATGTATACAAGAACTTTAACCTTTCGTGACACGTTTATCATGTGTTACAGGACAACCAATTGAGACATGACAGCTCATGGACACTTGGACATTCCCCCTAACCTATAAATACACCCGATCCGGTGGCCATTTTACATTCTTTCTTCTGTCACTGTAGGGAAAGGATCCTGTGTGGAGTAGGGACAGAGAAAACGCTAGCTATTTGGTACACAAAAGTTCTTTTCAGGACTGGTATAGGTGTTAGGTCAGCAGCCTGAGTTTCTTTTGTCAGTTTAGATAAAGGGACAGAGCGCTGTATGCTGCTATTTTAGGGACAGCTCAGCCAGATTAGTCTTTCTTCATCATCATCATCATCATCATCATTAGCTGTTACTATCAGGTCCACAAAAGAGCTGTTCCAGCTAATCGTTCCAGCCTACTCTTTTTTGCCAATTTGTATAGGGACAGGCAGGAAGCAGTGTGTCAGGCAGTGAGGATAATTTTAAAGACTTGCTGTTACTATTAGTTCCACAAAGGTTCTTTTCAGGACTGGTATCAGTGGTACGGTAATAGGCTTGTACACGTATAATATTCTTTCTTCCAAATATAGAAAGAATATTATACTTGACTGCTGCCCTTCTGCTGCAGTCTGCTAATCATTCACAACTCACTTGTTCCACAAAGCTCTTTATCAGGACTGGTAACTTGGTCTGTCTAGGGTGCTACGGTACATAGGCTTGGGTGCGGTACAGTCTGCTGTTCTGTAAGGACCGCTATCGGTCCACAATACATAGGGTTGCCGTGCACTACTGCTGACCGCTGCCCTATACTGCAGCAGTCCTTCAGCGGTATAGGGACTGACGCACAGTCTGCTAAACACTAATACACAACCTGCTTGGTCCACAAAAGTTCTTATAAGGACTGGTAACTTGGTATAGGGTGCTACGGTACATAGGCCTGAGTGCAGTACAGTCTGCTGTTCTGTAAGGACCGCTATCGGTCCACAATACATAGGGTTGCCGTGCACTACTGCTGACCGCTGCCCTATACTGCAGCAGTCCTTCATTGGTATAGGGACTGACGTACAGTCTGCTAATCACTAACACACAACCTGCTTGGTCCACAAAAGTTCTTATAAGGACTGGTAACTTGGTATAGGGTGCTACGGTACATAGGCCTGAGTGCAGTACAGTCTGCTGTTCTGTAAGGACCGCTATCGGTCCACAATACATAGGGTTGCCGTGCACTACTGCTGACCGCTGCCCTATACTGCAGCAGTCCTTCATTGGTATAGGGACTGACGTACAGTCTGCTAATCACTAACACACAACCTGCTTGGTCCACAAAAGTTCTTATAAGGACTGGTAACTTGGTATAGGGTGCTACGGTACATAGGCCTGAGTGCGTTACAGTCTGCTGTTCTGTAAGGACCGCTATCGGTCCACAATACATAGGGTTGCCGTGCACTACTGCTGACCGCTGCCCTATACTGCAGCAGTCCTTCAGCGGTATAGGGACTGACGCACAGTCTGCTAAACACTAACACACAACCTGCTTGGTCCACAAAAGTTTTTATAAGGACTGGTAACTTGGTATAGGGTGCTACGGTACATAGGCCTGAGTGCAGTACAGTCTGCTGTTCTGTAAGGACCGCTATCGGTCCACAATACATAGGGTTGCCGTGCACTACTGCTGACCGCTGCCCTATACTGCAGCAGTCCTTCATTGGTATAGGGACTGACGTACAGTCTGCTAATCACTAACACACAACCTGCTTGGTCCACAAAAGTTCTTATAAGGACTGGTAACTTGGTATAGGGTGCTACGGTACATAGGCCTGAGTGCGTTACAGTCTGCTGTTCTGTAAGGACCGCTATCGGTCCACAATACATAGGGTTGCCGTGCACTACTGCTGACCGCTGCCCTATACTGCAGCAGTCCTTCATTGGTATAGGGACTGACGTACAGTCTGCTAATCACTAACACACAACCTGCTTGGTCCACAAAAGTTCTTATAAGGACTGGTAACTTGGTATAGGGTGCTACGGTACATAGGCCTGAGTGCGTTACAGTCTGCTGTTCTGTAAGGACCGCTATCGGTCCACAATACATAGGGTTGCCGTGCACTACTGCTGACCGCTGCCCTATACTGCAGCAGTCCTTCATTGGTATAGGGACTGACGTACAGTCTGCTAATCACTAACACACAACCTGCTTGGTCCACAAAAGTTCTTATAAGGACTGGTAACTTGGTATAGGGTGCTACGGTACATAGGCCTGAGTGCGTTACAGTCTGCTGTTCTGTAAGGACCGCTATCGGTCCACAATACATAGGGTTGCCGTGCACTACTGCTGACCGCTGCCCTATACTGCAGCAGTCCTTCAGCGGTATAGGGACTGACGCACAGTCTGCTAAACACTAACACACAACCTGCTTGGTCCACAAAAGTTTTTATAAGGACTGGTAACTTGGTATAGGGTGCTACGGTACATAGGCCTGAGTGCGTTACAGTCTGCTGTTCTGTAAGGACCGCTATCGGTCCACAATACATAGGGTTGCCGTGCACTACTGCTGACCGCTGCCCTATACTGCAGCAGTCCTTCATTGGTATAGGGACTGACGTACAGTCTGCTAATCACTAACACACAACCTGCTTGGTCCACAAAAGTTCTTATAAGGACTGGTAACTTGGTATAGGGTGCTACGGTACATAGGCCTGAGTGCGTTACAGTCTGCTGTTCTGTAAGGACCGCTATCGGTCCACAATACATAGGGTTGCCGTGCACTACTGCTGACCGCTGCCCTATACTGCAGCAGTCCTTCAGCGGTATAGGGACTGACGCACAGTCTGCTAAACACTAACACACAACCTGCTTGGTCCACAAAAGTTTTTATAAGGACTGGTAACTTGGTATAGGGTGCTACGGTACATAGGCCTGAGTGCAGTACAGTCTGCTGTTCTGTAAGGACCGCTATCGGTCCACAATACATAGGGTTGCCGTGCACTACTGCTGACCGCTGCCCTATACTGCAGCAGTCCTTCATTGGTATAGGGACTGACGTACAGTCTGCTAATCACTAACACACAACCTGCTTGGTCCACAAAAGTTCTTATAAGGACTGGTAACTTGGTATAGGGTGCTACGGTACATAGGCCTGAGTGCGTTACAGTCTGCTGTTCTGTAAGGACCGCTATCGGTCCACAATACATAGGGTTGCCGTGCACTACTGCTGACCGCTGCCCTATACTGCAGCAGTCCTTCATTGGTATAGGGACTGACGTACAGTCTGCTAATCACTAACACACAACCTGCTTGGTCCACAAAAGTTCTTATAAGGACTGGTAACTTGGTATAGGGTGCTACGGTACATAGGCCTGAGTGCGTTACAGTCTGCTGTTCTGTAAGGACCGCTATCGGTCCACAATACATAGGGTTGCCGTGCACTACTGCTGACCGCTGCCCTATACTGCAGCAGTCCTTCATTGGTATAGGGACTGACGTACAGTCTGCTAATCACTAACACACAACCTGCTTGTTCCACAAAAGTTCTTATAAGGACTGGTAACTTGGTATAGGGTGCTACGGTACATAGGCTTGAGTGCGGTACAGTCTGCTGTTCTGTAAGGACCGCTATCGGTCCACAATAGATAGGGTTGACGTGCACCACTGCTGACCGCTGCCCTATACTGCAGCAGTCCTTCAGCGGTATAGGGACTGACGTACAGTCTGCTAAACACTAATACACAACCTGCTTGGTCCACAAAAGTTCTTATAAGGACTGGTAACTTGGTATAGGGTGCTACGGTACATAGGCTTGAGTGCGGTACAGTCTGCTGTTCTGTAAGGACCGCTATCGGTCCACAATAGATAGGGTTGACGTGCACCACTGCTGACCGCTGCCCTATACTGCAGCAGTCCTTCAGCGGTATAGGGACTGACGTACAGTCTGCTAAACACTAATACACAACCTGCTTGGTCCACAAAAGTTCTTATAAGGACTGGTAACTTGGTATAGGGTGCTACGGTACATAGGCTTGAGTGCGGTACAGTCTGCTGTTCTGTAAGGACCGCTATCGGTCCACAATAGATAGGGTTGACGTGCACCACTGCTGACCGCTCACCTATACTGCAGCAGTCCTTCAGCGGTATAGGGACTGACGTACAGTCTGCTAATCACTAACACACAACCTGCTTGTTCCACAAAAGTTCTTATAAGGACTGGTAACTTGGTATAGGGTGCTACGGTACATAGGCTTGAGTGCGGTACAGTCTGCTGTTCTGTAAGGACCGCTATCGGTCCACAATAGATAGGGTTGACGTGCACCACTGCTGACCGCTGCCCTATACTGCAGCAGTCCTTCAGCGGTATAGGGACTGACGTACAGTCTGCTAAACACTAATACACAACCTGCTTGGTCCACAAAAGTTCTTATAAGGACTGGTAACTTGGTATAGGGTGCTACGGTACATAGGCTTGAGTGCGGTACAGTCTGCTGTTCTGTAAGGACCGCTATCGGTCCACAATAGATAGGGTTGACGTGCACCACTGCTGACCGCTGCCCTATACTGCAGCAGTCCTTCAGCGGTATAGGGACTGACGTACAGTCTGCTAAACACTAATACACAACCTGCTTGGTCCACAAAAGTTCTTATAAGGACTGGTAACTTGGTATAGGGTGCTACGGTACATAGGCTTGAGTGCGGTACAGTCTGCTGTTCTGTAAGGACCGCTATAGGTCCACAATAGATAGGGTTGACGTGCACCACTGCTGACCGCTCACCTATACTGCAGCAGTCCTTCAGCGGTATAGGGACTAAGAGTTTTGTCACAGGGTCATTTAAAAAATGACATGCAGAGGAAGAGGCAGGCCCTTCCGCAGGGGTGGTAGGGGTAGGGCAGGAGCAACAGGCTTGAGCCAAAGTGGGAAGTTGCAGAAGGTGCGTTCAATTACTTTAAAGGATGCACCAGACTTGGTTGAGTGGCTCGCTCAGCCTTACTCTTCTGCACCCTCCTCATCCTCTCGATCTGCACCCTCTTCTTCACTCTCTGCTATGTGCACCCCCAAAGACACTACCACCAACAACACGACCACCACCACCACCACCACATACCTTCCGCTTGAGTCACTGGAATTATTTTCCGATCCATATCAAGAGGACATTTCTGATGCGCAGCCACTCTTGGTATTGGATCAGGAAGAGGAGGTAGCAACAAGCGCTACTCAGCAGTCTGACGCCAGTACCCAGATCAGCCCAAGGAGGAGGTTGGTCCCCGGTGTTGCTGCCTACTCTACTTATAGCGGTGGGGAAGGTGACGTTGATGATGACGTGTCTAGTGATGTCACGTGGGTGCCCACAAGAGAGGAAGAGGAGGGGAGTTCAGAGGGAGATATGGACCAGCAGATAGGGAGGAGAAGCAGCAATGACTTACATTGCACAGCAGGGACAAAGCAGACTGCAAATGTATCAGGAGCGAGTCATCGACCATGTACGGTCACATCTGGCGCTCCCAGGACACCGGCACATGGCTCCGCAGTGTGGGCTTTTTTTAACGTGTCCGCTGCTGACAATAGCGTTGCCATCTGCAATCTTTGCAGTCAACGCGTTAGTCGCGGTAAGCCCAATACTCACCTAGGGACGACCGCCTTAAGAAGGCACATGAGCAGCCATCACCGAGCCCAGTGGGAGCAACGGAACACACAAAGCCACACTGCAGGCTCTCACCGTCCAGCCTCGTCTTCTACTTCTCCTTCTCCTCTCTCCTCACAATTGTCCTCCACTCCACCTTCCATCACGCCAAGCTCACATTTTTCTGCAAAAAGGCAGGCTTCCGTGGGCCTAATGTTTGAGCGTAAAAAAATGATGACGCCGGATAACCCTCTTGCCCAACGGTTGGCGGCTGGCTTGTCAGAACTCATAGCCCGCCAACTACTGCCATATAAACTGGTGGACTCGGAGGCCTTTCGCAAATTTGTGGCCATTGGAACACCACAATGGAAGGTCCCAGGAAGGAAGTATTTCTCAGAGAAGGGCATCCCAGAGCTATATGGCCATGTTCAGCGGCAAGTGAATGTATCTCTGGCACACAGTGTCGGTGCCAAGATACATCTGACCACAGACACGTGGTCTAGCAAACACGGGCAGGGAAGGTATATCAGTTTTACTGCCCACTGGGTGAACCTTCTGACGGCCGTCAAGCATGTAACCCGTGGCACCCGTGTAGATTTGGTTTTACCGCCACGGATTGCATGCAGGCCTGACTCTTCTTCTCCTCCTCCTACTCCATCCTCCTCCCTCTCCTCCTCAGCTGCCTCCTCCTTTTCCGCTGCTAGCGTCTCTTCCACTGCACCGCCCAAGCTCCCCAGAACCTATTCCACATGCCAGGTGAGACGTTGCCATGCCGTGCTGCGTCTGTTGTGCCTGGAAGCAAAGAGCCACACTGGCCCGGCACTCCTTTCAGCTTTGCGTTCACAGGCAGATGAGTGGCTAACACCGCTCAATTTGACAGTTGGTAAAGTGGTGTGTGACAACGGTGCCAATCTGCTTAGCGCATTGAAACAGGGCAAAATCACGCACGTGCCGTGCATGGCACACGTCTTAAACTTGGTCGTGCAGCGATTCCTTGTCAAATACCCTGGGGTCCAGGACATCTTGCGGCAGGCAAGGAAAATCTCGGCCCATTTCAGAAGATCTTACACGGCCATGGCTCGCCTTGCTGACATTCAGCGGCGACACCATCTGCCGGTCAGACGTCTTATTTGCGATTGCCCGACGCGATGGAACTCAACCTTCTATATGCTTGATAGGCTGCTCCAGCAGAAACGTGCAGTTAACGTCTACCTGTATGAACTCTGCGAAAGAAACGGTTCTGGGGAGCTGGGTTTTTTTTCACCGCGCCAGTGGCTGCTCATGCGCGACACATGCAGACTTCTGCGGCCATTTGAGGAGATCACCAAACTGGTCAGTCGCAGCCATGGCGCCATCAGTGACATGGTACCTTATGCCTTCTTTCTGGAGCGTGCATTGCGTCGTGTCATTGATCAGGCTGTGGAGGAGCAGGAGCGGGAAGATGAGGAAGTCGCAATGCTGGATGAATTCCCAGGGGGGGCTACTCTATCTGAGACAAGTCAACAACAGGAGTCTGATGAGGAGTCAGAGGAGGATGGTGCCGGGGCGGATGAGCAGGAGCAAGAAGAGCATGCTTTAAACCTTTCTGGGATCCCTGTTGTGCGAGGATGGGGAGAGGAGAATGAAGAGGACGACATTATCCTGGATGATGAGCAGGAGCCAGGCCACCACACCGCTTCCACTTTAGTGCAAATGGGGGCCTTCATGCTCCAGTGTTTTAATAGGGACCCCCGTATAAAAAGCATGAGGGTCAAGGACCAGTACTGGGTGGCAACGTACTTAGACCCCCGGTACAAACACAAAATGGCGGAAATGTTACCGCCGTCGCAGAGGGCTGTCAGAATGCAGCACTTCCAGGCCTTGCTTCGAGAAATGCTGCATTCTGCTTTTGCGTGCGCTGGCAGAGGAGCAATTCCCACTCCCAGAGAAGGATTTGCGGGTACCAATCCAACAGCGCCTGCAAGAAGAGGCCGGTTTGAAGATGTGTTGGTGACTTCGGATATGAGGTCATTCTTTCAGCCGACCCATCGACAGGTGTCATCCGGATCCAGCATCAGGGAACGCCTAGACCGTCAGGTGTCCGACTACATTGGGTTAACGGCCGATGTGGACGCTCTGAGGAGTGATGAACCCCTAGACTACTGGGTGGGCAGGCTTGACCTCTGGCCAGAGCTTGCCCAATTTGCAATCGAACTGTTGGCTTGCCCCTCATCCAGTGTCCTGTCCGAAAGGACGTTCAGCGCAGCAGGGGGGATTGTGACCGATAAGCGTACTCGCCTAGCTCACCACAGTGTTAACTACCTCACATTTCTAAAAATGAATGAGGCATGGATCTCGGAGGAATTCAACACATGTGATCAGTAGACCATGTATATGTCTATAAACAATTTTTGGAATCAAGCACACAGACCTTCTTAATTCATTTGGCTCACTTCCCTGACCCAAAAAAGCACACCGTACTATATGCCCCTACCCTCCTCTTTGAAGAGGTTGAGCGGTGTCATATTTCTACTGGGGCTGCTTATTATGAGGGGTTCCCACCATCCCTGTGCTGTGCTGACTTCCTCCTGGGTGTTCTTATTATGAGGGGCTCCCACCATCCCTGTGCTGTGCTGACTTCCTCCTGGGGGTTCTTATTATGAGGGGATCACACCATCCCTGTGCTGTGCTGACTTCCTCCTGGGGCTGCTTACGGTGCTGCTGTCAGCGCTGTATGTCACGGAGCTGCTGTCAGCGCTGTATGTCACGGAGCTGCTGTCAGCGCTGTATGTCACGGAGCTGCTGTCAGCGCTGTATGTCACGGAGCTGCTGTCAGCGCTGTATGTCACGGAGCTGCTGTCAGCGCTGTATGTCACGGAGCTGCTGTCAGCGCTGTATGTCACGGAGCTGCTGTCAGCGCTGTATGTCACGGAGCTGCTGTCAGCGCTGTATGTCACGGAGCTGCTGTCAGCGCTGTATGTCACGGAGCTGCTGTCAGCGCTGTATGTCACGGTGCTGCTGTCAGCGCTGTATGTCACGGAGCTGCTGTCAGCGCTGTATGTCACGGAGCTGCTGTCAGTGCTGTATGTCACGGAGCTGCTGTCAGCGCTGTATGTCACGGAGCTGCTGTCAGCGCTGTATGTCACGGAGCTGCTGTCAGCGCTGTATGTCACGGTGCTGCTGTCAGCGCTGTATGTCACGGAGCTGCTGTCAGCGCTGTATGTCACGGAGCTGCTGTCAGCGCTGTATGTCACGGAGCTGCTGTCAGCGCTGTATGTCACGGAGCTGCTGTCAGCGCTGTATGTCACGGAGCTGCTGTCAGCGCTGTATGTCACGGTGCTGATGTCAGTGCTCTGTATTACGGTGCTGCTGTCAGTGCTCTGTATCTCCTGCACCCTCTTGTTTGCCTACCCTGGTCCCTGACCTTCCCTCTCCTCCATTGCCTTCATTAGCTCCATAGTCCTGAATTGTCAGAACAATTTCCCAAATAAAAAAAAAATGCTTGTAGTTATCGATCCCAAATTCACCTCATACATGTATTATGCTATTGTCCAGGTGGTGGGACTACGTGCTACCCCCTAATAATTACCCCGTGGCCGCAAATTCGACCTAAAGGTTTGCGAAATTCGCCTCCCATTGAAGTCAATGGAGCCCGCGGCGAACGGTCGTTTTCGCGAACGTTTGTGTCCGTTCGCGTTTCGCGTTCGCGAAACGTCCCGTCGGAAGTTCGTCCATCACTACTGACTACTGCCCGGCACTAGCCCTGAAGAAGGCAAAATTAAACTGGTCATCTCCCATTCCTACTCCTGTGAGCCCTTCTGTAGCCCTTTACCGCTTGCCTCAACCAAAACTCCTTTGTATGATCCCGTTGTCCCTGCCATTTGAACAAGAACGCCAATCCTGCCAGTTTCCGGTCAATTGTGGCCACCGATATCCCCTTTTCCATAGCACTGCTAAGAAAATAAAACACAGCCTGAGCCATGCCCGCGTCACCCGGGGCCAATGCAATCGCATCTAGGCAAGCCGACCACTCCTGCCATACCTTCAAGTAGGCCCCCCATGTAGCCTTACTCACGGACTGCTTAATCCACCTCGCTGCAACTCCAGCGCAATGCTCCACAACCATGTGGGGCAGTTGATCCCGTGACGCTCCGCCTCTGGGGCCAGTCCCCAAAAACCTGTCCCACTGAAAATGAGACAGAGAGTCAGCCAGCGTGTTCTCCACCCCAGGCAAGTGCACCGCATAAATGAAAGCATTCACCTGTAGACACCGCAATACCAAGTGTCGTAGAAGCCTGACAATCGGCTCAGAGGCCGCCGTCAGCCGATTGACCACCTGCACCACCCCTAAATTATCACAATTAAACCTCACCTTCATATTATGGAACACCTCCCCCCAAATCTCCACCGCCACTATGATGGGGAACAACTCCAAAAGACCCAAGTTCTTCAACAACCCAGCCTCGGACCATTCCGCTGGCCAGTGTGCTGCGCACCATTGGCCTTTAAAGAAAGCCCCAAAACCCGTGGACCCCGCTGCATCAGTAAATAACTCCAAGTCCCCATTACTAATGGGACCGGGCATCCAAAGTGCCCGGCCATTGAACGACTCCAAAAACCTTTGCCAAACCTTCAGGTCCTCTCTGTGGTCCCGATTGAGGGTCACGTAATGTGTTGCAGCCCGGATGCCTGCAGTAGCAGCCGGCGGTAAAATACGCGCCCCATCGGCATAACCCGACAAGCGTAGTTAAGCTTCCCTAGGAGCGACTGCAACTGCCGCAGTTGCAACTTCCGCATTCTGACGGTCCCACGTATCTCCTCTTGAAGTCGCTCCAGTTTGTCCACTGGCAACCTACACTTCATCTTCACAGAATCAATCATGATTCCCAAAAATAAAATGCAATCCGTGGGGCCCTCCGTTTTCCACGGAGTCAGAGGTACCCCAAAACGATCTGCCAAATGCTGCAGCGTACCCAACACAACTGCGCAGATATTGGTGCCTGCCGGGCCAACACATAAGAAGTCATCCAGATAGTGGATGACCGAGTTGATGCCCGACACGTCCCGAACTGCCCACTCCAAGAAGGAGCTAAACTGCTCAAAGAAGGCACCCAAAATAGAACAACCCATCGGCAGGCAACGATCCACGTAAAACCCCCCTCCTAAATACAGCCCAACAGTCAAACTGTCCGGGTTCACTGGCAGAAGCCGAAAAGCAGATTCGATGTCTGATTTTGCCATCAACGTCCCCCGGCCATAACGCCGAACCCACGAAACGGCCGCATCAAAAGAAGTATACGTCACCGCACACTCCTCCGAAGCGATGGCATCGTTAACGGAAGCCCCTTTTGGGAACGACAGGTGGTGAATCAATCTAAAGTTATTGGGCTCCTTTTTGGCACCAGCCCAGTGGAGAAACCACCATATCTGGAAGGGGCGCCTCACGAAAAGGGCCGTCCATTCAGACACAAAGCTGCTGTTCAGCCCCACCTAAATTTCTCTCCTAACTAGCTAGCTGACTTTGACTAATAGTAGCGGGAGCCAATTGCGCTGCTGCTTTGTCTCAGCTAATCAGGAGGAACAACTGAGACACTTGTGTACATTGCTGGACAGAGATGGGGCTCCAGTAGGTGTTAGGGGGGCTGAGGGGGGCTGCTGCACACAGAAGGCTTTTTATCTTAATGCATAGAATGCATTAAAATAAAAAAACCTTCTGACTTTAAAACCCCTTTAACAAAGTGCTTTTAATGTTAAAATGAACAGACTAAAAAGGTAGCAAATAAGAGACGTTCATTATTAGGGTTTACATACATTTCTTATAAATTAATAATAATATTTTCCAAGTTAATATATTATCTGCTGTTTAAGATGATATTTACTCCCTTCCCCCAATGTAAAGATGATACTCACTACCTCACTACCTCCACCAACAGAAGGCTTTTTATCTTAATGCATAGAATGCATTAAAATAAAAAAATAAATGCATTAAAAAAAAAAAAAAAAAAACTTCTGACTTTACAACCCCTTTAACAAAGCACTTTTAATAACATTTTCCAAGTTAATATATTATCTGCTGTTTAAAATGATATTTACTCCTTTCCCCCAATATAAAGATGATACTCACTACCTCCACCAACAGAAGATAAAGTTGCTGTGGGGTCTTACTAATGGTGAAGATAAAGGTGGTTCTACCTGGTGCCCTGCAACCCTTCCTCTTCCAAGAGGGTAGCATACCAAAACCCCAGGACAGAAGAAGTATGGTCAATCATGATGTTGCCGTTTAGCCAGCCAGTGGCATGTGTGTTTTGCTGCGACAATTGCATCAGAATCTCACCATGTTTGGGGTTCCTTTCAGGGTGAAGGACACCCAAATGAGCATCATGAGTTTTGCCCTGATTTGGAATTTAATTTGGGGATTAGGAACCATGGGCAGAATCAGTGTGATTTTGCTTGTGATTCCTAATCGCCAAATGTGAATGGGACCCTAGGGTCTGCTTGTCCACTAAAAGTATTACTTTTCCATAGTAAGACAGCTGGAAGATGCACCAAAGTGTTGATTGCTATAAAATGTATTTATATTGCAATATGTGAGGAAATGTAAATGGAAACACAATACCCTCGTTCAAAGCAATGGAAGTATTCAAACTGAAATACTGTATAACATATTACATCTGAATATGCAATAGAACAGGTTTGTAAATGTCCTGCTGTGTCTATTCTCATGTTAAGCATATGCAGACAGAAGCAAAAAAGTTAATTCATTGCTAGTAGTTATAAAGAGAAAATAGGATCATACATTTTTAATAATATCAAACACCAAAAGATTACGGTGATCCATCCAGGCAAAAACATGTCTTCTCCTTTATAGATAGTGATCCATACACTAAAACATCACTATAAACCATCAGAACAATATTCTCTTTTAGAATAGACACACATAAAACACATTATCTTTTTAATAAACCATTTGGCAAATTTTACATTTAAAACATACACATTTGCAAACTGCAAGCATCAACATTCTTCTGGCTGCCTCTGGGCCAAGCTGCTGTTTAGACTTCTTGGATTGTGCCATATGTTTAGTGATTTTCTTTTGTTAAGCTTCCCAAAGAGGTAGCTAGAGGTGTTCAGTCTTGCCAAACTGCTTCTCTGTGAGCAAGGGTGGCTCTGGTGATGTATGGTTATAATACACGTTCTCATAAGGTTTTCATAATACACAGAAAAACTGCACCCAGCACTATCATTCTGTGCAAGATCCAATTGTGCTAATTTCCCCAAAAAATGTTTTTTTTTGTATAGAAATGAGTGCTTTCAAAGTCCCACTGCCACTATTGAAGACATGTGAGAAAGAGATGTGTTCTTTGGCATTTCTGTGTCATTTTACATCCTAGCTTGACATACATAAAGACTTGTTTTCCAACAGAAATAATAGTGTCTTGCGCTTGATAAGGGTTTCTTACGTAAAACTATTCTGACCAGGCATATACTACGCAAATGAATATTTCTCAATAGACTTAAATACATTGCTTGCATACATACATTGCTTACATACTTAAATAGTTATGTTTTGGTAAACTGTAATGGACAGTATTGTAGGTTTTTTTTTTTAAGCCTAAATGCTTATAAGCAGTATGTTTTTAACCACTTGCTTACTGGGCACTTAAACCCCCTCCTGCTCAGACCAATTTTCAGCTTTCAGCGGTGATTTGAATGACAATTGCTTGGTCATACAACACTGTACCTAAATTACATTTTTATAATTTTTTTTTCACACAAATAGAGCTTTCTTTTTGTGGTATGTAATCACAGCTGTGGTTTTTATTTTTTGCTGAACAAAAAAATATGGAAAATGTTGAAAAAAAAGCATGTTTCATAGTTTGTTAGAACATTTTGCAAAGAAGTAATTTTTCTCCTTCATTGATATGCGCTGATGAGGCGGCACTGGTGGGAACTAATAGGCTGCACTGATAGGCACAGATAAGGCGGCATTGATGGGGACATATAAGGCGTTACTTATGGGCACAGATAAGGTGGTACTGATGCCCACTGATAAGATGGCACTGATGGGTGGCACTGATTGGTGTTACTGATAGGTAGCACTGATGGGCACTGGTAGGTGACACTGATGGGCAGCACTGTTTATGAGGCACTGATTGGTGACACTGATGGGTGGCGCTGGTAGGTGGCACTGTTGTGCACTGGTAGGTGGCACAGGTGATCACAGATGAGCTGGCAGGAGCTTTCCTGATGTCCCTCAGAGAGATGCCAGTGATCTGCTTTTTTTTCTCCTCTAGCTATTAGCGCAAGGAGAAAAAATAGCCGATTACCACCTCTGCTTACATCACATGATCAGCTGTCATTGGCTGAGAGCTGATCACGTAGTAAGGGGTCTCATAGACCCCTGCAGCTAACTGAATCACCTGCCTGCCTGTATTATATTAGAAACAGTACACCAGGAACTGCCTGCAGTGAGATATAGCTAAACTGTATGCAGTGGATATATATATATATAATATATATACACGCACAAACACACATGCGTGACTGACTGTGTGTATATATATATATATATATATATATATATATATATATTAAATACACTGCAGCTAACTGAATAATCTGCCTGCCTGCTCAATCTAAATGAGACTCTCTCTCTGTCCACGCCAACAACACACTACACAAAGCCGAGGTGCAGGCAGCCTTATATAGTGTGGGGTATTTACTTAGTCCCCCTGAGCCATGATTGGCCAAAGGCACCCAGCCTTTGGTGAATTATGGCTCTCTTAGCTGAGGGTGCTGTGATTGACCAAAGCATGCAGGTCATGGTGCATGCTCTGGCCAATCATCAAACAACAATGCACTGCCCTCCCTGTGATCTTATTTAGTACTGAAACAATCTTCACTATTATTTTTCCAAACATTTATTAACAGCAGGTACAGTATCAGCAACTGTCCAGGCAACATAGTGGGATGGTAGCCATAATTAAAATAGAATGGAGAGAAGTTAATGGAATTGTAAAATTTATTTTCATATGCAAATTCAGCTAAAGACAGATATGAATCCCAATTGTCTTGTAGATAGGTTGTATAACATTGCAGGTATTGTTCTAAGGTTTGGTCGGTATGTTCTGTTTGACCATTTGATTGAGGATGAAAAGTGTCTGATAATGAGAGTTGGATATGAAGACCTCTACAGAAGGCAGCCCAGAATTTCGATGTAAATTGAGATCCCTAGGCTGTAACAATGGATTCTGGTAAACCATGAAGATGAAAAACACTTCTTGTGTGAATAAAGTGGCCGTCTGACTGGCAGTAGGTAGATTCTTGATGGCTATGGAATGAGACATTGTGCTAAAATGATCCACTATGACCTCTATTGTATTGTAACCATGTACCAAGGGTAACTCAACAATAAAATCCATTGAAATGTCAGTCCAGGACTTGGACGGAACAGTCAAAGGCAAAAGAAGACCTTGAGGGCGATTCTGGCTGTCTTTAGCACGAATACAAACAGAACAGGTAGAAACATAAGATGACACATCTTTTAATAAGCAAAGCCACCAGAAGGTTCTTAAAATTAGTTCATGTGTTTTATGTATGCCTCCATGACCCCCCCCCCCCCCCCCCCACATTCAGCTGTGGCCTCTTTTTGCCTGCTAGTGGGGTGTTTTAACCCCCGCTAGCGGCCGAATAAAGGGTTAAACCATTAATTTCGGATTCTGCTTTGCAAGTTTCCGGGCCCAGGACTTCTTTTGAGCCTGGGTCTGACCCTGAGGTCTTCCTCTAGAGTCTGACAGCTGTCACTGCCTTTAGCCGGAAGCCCCTGGAGCAGGGGAAAGAGTCCCTTTAAATGAAGGGCGTTTATACTTTTTTGTGACTGGCAAAAGAGTACCTTTCCCACTAGAAATTGTTTGGATATATTTGTCCAAATCTTCCCCAAATAGCCACACCCCATGAAAAGGGAACCCATTTAGGAGGATTTTACATGTTTCAGCTGACCAATTTTTTAACCACAGGATTCTATGCATATGTACTAGCATAAGCGTAAGGCAGGACACCTCGTGAATAGAATCTTTAATGGCATCTATGGCAAAGCATAATGCTTTTGGCAGTTAAGCCAATTCCCGGGCTTGTTGTGCAGGAACCTCTTTTAGGGCCTGTCTTAATTGATCCTTTAGGGATTGACAGACGCCTATTGCAGCGACTGCAGGCTGAGTAACAGCACCTGCCAAGGAAAAAGTAGATTTTAACAGGGATGCCAACCTTTTATCTGTTGGATCCTTAAGCATCTGTGCATTGTCTACTGGACAAGTTAGGCTTTTATTCACACTGGAAATCGCAGCGCTAACTACTAGTACTTTCTATTTTTTGGTGAATTTCTCCTCCATGGGATAGAGAACTGAAAATCTCTTTGGAGGGAGAAAATGCTTATCTGGGTGTTCCCATTCAGAAAAAAAATATGCTGTTCTTGTAATGCATGTGCAGGAAATGCATGCATGCTGTGAGGGTTTTAAGGAACCCAAGGAAGAAACCAAGCTTTCAGGAGACTCCATTAGGGGTAGCATGAAAGTAGAATGAACCATCTCCGTAAGAGATTGTGAGGCTGAAAAAGGTTCATCTACTGTTGTTTCCTCTGCAGAGGAATCATTGGTTTGTTGTTCCCCTTGCAAAAGGTCTGAAGTGGGGGTGGGGGATCTAGCATGCTTCCTATCCACTTGAATGGAGGATGTAATTAACGCCACTAATCTTCCTTCCAAACCCTGCAGGGTGGAAGGAAGGACATTCGTCACGTATACAGGGGCTGAGATCCGAGAAGCAGTTGCACCATCAATTTGTTCCAATGGCTCACCCTGGCTTGCCATAATTGGTAATTTAGGTGAGGATGACAGCGTGGAAATGTGATTTGAGATGCTAGCACCTGGGGTTGAAACTTAATCGCAATTAATCGCTGAACATAGTCATGACAGTAAAGCCGCTATTAAGTTCAGCCTAGTGCTGGGAAAAAAGTACTTCCTGTATCAGGAATGCCAGTTGCAACCCTCACGTGTCCCACAGCTCCTGTGTCCCTGTGTGCAGATTGCTTTTGTCAGCTGAGGAGAGACTGTCCCAGCTGTGTTTTTATTATCATTGCCTGCCATGCATCCTTGTGGATGTTGCACGGTGCTGCGCCAAGGCCCCACCCCCTCCATAAACCTGTCCCCCGTTTCATTTTTTTAAAATTGTTTCTGTGCTCGTGCTCGGCGCCTTTCGGGCCTACAGACCCAACACGAGGGGGGGGGAAGTGAGTCAGAGCCCTGTCAACAGCAGGAAAACAGAAAAAAAACAACAGTAATAGTAGCAGTAACAGTAAACGGGGGACCTTCGCACCCCCTATGGTGGAGGGTAATGTAAGGGGGTACACCACTGATGTTCCTCAACCCTCCAGAGAAAAGAAAACATTTGCAGATTTCTTTACCTGAGAAAAATCCCCCTGCACAAGCTGCTGCGGCCACAGAGAGACTAATGCCGCGTACACACGACAGGACTTAAGTCCAGCAGACTTTCGACGGAGTTCTGACGGAGTTCTGACAGAGTTCTGACAGAGTTCTGACGGACTTTCCGAATGAACGGACTTGGCCACACACAATCACACCAAAGTCCGACGGATTTGAACGTGATGACGTATGACTGGACTAGAATAAGGAAGTTCATAGCCAGTAGCCAACAGCTGCCCTAGCGTCGGTTTTAGTCCGTCAGACTAGCACACACACGAGCGGATTTCTGGGTCCGGCGGAGTTCTGGTGGAAAAATTTGAAACATGTTCCATTTCTAAAGTCTGTCAGACTTTTGCAAATCAAAAGTCCGCTGCAGCCCACACACGTTCGAATAGTCTGCCGGAATCATTCCGTCAGACTTTTGATGTTGAAAAGTCTGGTCGTGTGTACGGGGCATTACTGAGCTTTACAGTGAAGGTTTAAGGTATGTGCATAGACTCCCTCTAGTGGATAATTAAGGCATGACAAAAAATTTTCCCTCAAAGAAGAAAGCATACCCATCATGGCAGTCTGCTATTAAGGACCGGGTCCCTTAATAATGGGGTTTCACTCCCTTGGGCCTGTATAAGCACCCCACCAGGAATGCTTTAGGTAATGTAACATGAATTAAGCCCTGAGTTCCGGGGTCCAGCCCTGCAAAGAGAGGCATTACAGGCAAAAGCTTGTGCTTTGGATATGAGGCCCAGGTACCATCCACTTGGCCTCAGTGGCACTTTGGATGGATCTGGCTATGGAGGCTATTTAAATCCAGCATGGATCCCTCCTGGAGCTCCTCAGAGCACATCTTCACTTGTGACCAACACCTTAGAACACTGGCGAAAAAAACTGATGTGCTCCTGGAAGGAGGAGGGGTTATATAGGGAGTGAACTTCCTGGATTGGGTATACCAGTGTCCATCATCTGAAGGTGGCCTATAACCCATTAAATTATAACTTAAGGCTCTGTGTCCGATGATGTATGATAAAGAAATGCCTTCAGTGTGAAAGGGGTCTAAGAGAGAGTCATGGCAATATTGTAATACTTCAGCAATTGCAGCAGGAGGGACATAAACTCTTTTTTGTACAATAAAAGTCAATTTTGATAGTTCATTGGGAGTTTCGTGGAAGGTTTATCATTTACATTAGTATGAGATCTGACAGTATCCCCTTAGTGATGGCATAGTAGCCAAAAAACAATCTTTATTTAGTATAGTAGAAGGTTCAGGACCTGGAGAAGATGTGTCAGTTTCAATAGGAGAAAGGGCATCAGCCTTACCATTTCGATAACCAGAACGTTAAATTATCAGCAAGGGGAACCGGCTGAAGAAAATAGCCCATTAGGCTTGACATGGTTTTAATCTTTTAGCTGTCTGTAAGTATTCAAGATTGCGATGGCCTGTATAAACAGTGATGGATGTGCTAGTGCCCTCTAGCAGATGTCTCTATTCTTCTAATGTAAGTTTGATTGCTAACAATTCGCTTTCCCCCACATCATAATTTCTCTCAGCAGGACTAAAGGAGCGTGAAAAAAAGACCACTGGATGTAGGAGTTCTTTTCCACTGGATCTCTGTGATAGTACAGCACCTGCAGCTGTAATTGAAGCATCTACTTCAACATAGTATGGTTTGTTGGGCACAGGTAAAATTAGAATAAGTGCAGAAGTAACTAGGTCTCTCAACTCATCAAAAGCTTATTGGGCTTGCTCAGTCCATTGAATTTTAATTTTGTGTTTTGTGATAGCTGTAATTGTGTGAACAACCTTTGAGAAATTATGTATGACTCTTCTATAGAAGTTACAAAAGCCAATAAAACAGTGTACCCTTTTTTGTTTGTAGGTACTGGCCATGATAATATGGTGTGAATCTTGGAGGTGTCCATCTCTATGCAACCAGGTGAAATAATGTACCCAAGGAAATCTACAGTTTTCCCATTAAAAACACATTTTTCTAGTTTTGCATACAAACGATGAGTGCTTAGTAGGGAGAACACTGTCTTAACATTTTCAATATGTTCTTTCTCTGTGATAGAATATATCAATATATCATCTAGGTATACTATTACATAGGTGTCTAGAATATCCCGCAGAACATCCCTGACAAACCCATGGAATGTGGCAGGAGCATTACATAATCCAAATGGTATTACCTAATATTCATATTGTCCATAATGAGAATGTAAGGCATTCATCTCTATTTTTAATCCTCACTAAGTTATAAGGTCCTCGTAGTTTGATCTTGCTGTAAATGGTAGCAGAACGCAATCTTTCCATTAATTCAGGAATTAAAGGCAGTGGATATTTATTTTTAATGGTAATAGCATTCAGTTCTCGGTAATCCACACAAAGACGGAGACTCAATCTTTCTTTCCTACGAAAAAAAAAAAATCCCAGCGTCAGCAGGAGAGGTAGGTAAATTTTCATCAATGTATTCTTTCAAAACCTGTAATATAGGCTCTGAAAGAGAATATGTCCTGCCATAACGTATTGAACCCTGCGATAACAATTCAATAGGGCATTCATAATCTCAGAATATCAGCCCCTCTCTTCTCAAAAACATCAACAAAGGCCAAATAGTGTACGGGGATCTTTAACATATTGATATCATTAGTATTAGGCTCCAACATCAATTTCACAGCTTGAGGTATTAGACAACTAGATAGACAGTGTATAATAGAAAACTGTAAGCCCTTGTGCACACGGTCGGAAATTTCAACCACAAAATCCATCAGATTTTTTCAGACGGATTTTGTCCGAAACTGGTGTTGTATACACACAGTCAGACAAAGTTGTCGGAAAATCTGATCATTCGGAACGTGATGACGTTTGTTCGTTCCGACGGGACTACGTTCAGCCTAGTGGCCAATAGCTTTGCTCTCGTACTTTGATCTGAGCATGCGTGGCATTTTGTCCAATCGGAATTCTCTACAAACGATCTGAAAAGGTCTGATTGGATTTTGTTGTCGGAAAATTTGAGATCCTGCTCTCAAATGTTTTCCATCGGAATTACCAATGAAAAAAGTCCAATAGAGCCCACACACAATCGGATTTTACGACAATATAATCTGATCGGACCGTTTCCCTCTGAATTTCCGACCGTGTGTACATGGGCTAATACATCAGTTTTCCAGTCTACTGTACGGTTGTGTCTCCCTAACCAATTTATTGCTAATACCAGCAGAAAAATGGGAGAACAGACAAGGTTAAAAGAGAGTGTCCCTCTATGGCATGATCCCAGGGTCATTTCTAGAGGAATCGTTTCTGTGGTAATAGGACCAGATTTTAAAGGAGTTCAATCTATTAACTGTATTTGTGTAGGTACTTCAATGCTTTAGCTAATGTAGTGTCCATAAAAGAGCCACTTGCTCCAGATTCAATCATTGCATTAAGATTCACAGGCTTTTTTTTCCACTGTAAAAAAAAAGAGGGTATGGTATATAGCAATTGTTGTAAGACAGAGGATATATTAGATGGCTTACCTCCCCTAGAACTTGGCTTAGCTTTATATTCCTTCACTTGATGTCCTGGCTTTCCACAATATAAGCACAGTTCTTTAGATCTACAATGAGGTTTCTCTACATTAGAAAGAGGTCCTCGGGCTATTCCAATCTGCATTCGTTCATCTGTGGGAGCTTTGGAAGAATATGCCAGAATTGCAAGGGGCATAGAAGATATTGCACCTCTGAGGAATAGTGTAAGTATTCGCCCGTTTTTGTCTTCTCTCCTGTAATCTGCAATCAATTTGTATATACAAGGAGACAGTGCTTTCATGTGTGGATGGGACACTGACTCTGGCCAACTCATCCTCCAGGGCTTCAAAAAGTCCTAAGCAAAACTGATCTAGCAAAGCTGGCTCATTCCAGTTAGATTCTAGTGCCAGATGACAAAATGCTCCTCAATATTTCTTCTTCCTTGATTGAGGGCTCGGAGTGAAGCTGCGGCAAAGGCTACTTTATGTGGATCTTCATATTGTGCATCCATGGCTTGTATGAAGAAACTCCAGGAATTCAATATAGGGCTATGTATAGGTAATAATTGTGCCCAGGTCTGAAGTTCACCAGTCAATAAAAAGATCACAGTCCTTATACTGACAACATCTGTTGCACAGGATAAAAATTTACATAGTATGTAACTGTAGCGCTGACATCCTTGTGTATTGATTAGGGATGAGCCGAACACCCCCCCAGGTCGGTTCGCACCAGAACTTTCGAACGGACCCCAAATTCGAACGAACTTTAGAACCCCATTGAAGTCTATGGGACTCGAACGTTCGAAATTAAAAGTGCTAATTTTAACGGCTAATATGCAAGATACTGTCCTAAAAAGGGTTTGGGGACCTGGCTCCTGCCCCAGGGGACATGGGTCAATGCCTAAAATGTTTTTAAAAATGGCCGTTTTGGCGGGAGCACTGATTTTAATGACGATTAAAGTGAAAAAAAAGTGAAATATTCCTTTAAATATGGTGCCTGGGGGGTGTCTGTAGTATGCCTGTGAAGTGCCACGTGTTTCCCGTGTTTAGAACAGTCCCTGCACAAAATGACATTAAACGGAAATAACACCATTTAAAACTGCTTGTGGTTTTAATGTTATATCTGGTTCCTGCAATATGGTTGAAAATTATTGAGGAAAATGGCATGGGTAGCCCTCCCTGCCCATTACCAGCATATTTGGGTCTTGTATGCATATTAAGGGGAACCCTGTACCCATATTAAAAAAAGGAAATGTGTGTGGCCCCCAGGCCCTATATACTCAGAGCAGCAGTATACAGGCGGTGCAAACAAGACAGGGACTGTGTAGGTTTGTTGTGTTAAGTTGAATCTGTTTGTAATTTTCAACTGGTACATTTTTAAAAAGTGTAGCTCCAGTCAAAAAAACTATTTTTAAGCTTTTTGGAAAACATAGGGAAGGGTTATCACCCCTGTATAATTTGTTTTGTCGTCCATCTTTTTTCATCTCACTTGCTGTTGTCTCCTTCCGTTTGCAAGTAGGAGATGTTTGTAAATTGGATGTTTGAAAGTAGGGGCCTGCCCTATATGCTCTGCAGAAATGGCGGAACAAGGTGTTGGTTTTGCCACAACATTGTAAGTCCTCAAAGTGACTCTTGGTGGGCGCCCTGCTGTGAACGATTATATCAAGAATTGAAATTACATGCTATTGTTGAACAGTGGTAGAAAAATTGACCTTTGATGGTTGTGGTGCTGGTGCCACAACACTATAAGTCCTCACCGTTACTCTGGGTGGGCACAGGAAGGGGTCCTCCTGTGAAATATTATATCAAGAATTGTAATTACATGTCCCTGTTAAACAGGGGCAGAAAAATTGGGCCTTAGGCACTGCTGCTGGTGCCACCACACTGCAACCTCTGCCATATATTCTAGTTTTATTTCAGGAATTAGCCCTGCTGCAAAGCATTGCATCAAAAATTGTAATTAAACGCCCCTGTTAAACAGGGGCAGAAAAATTGGGCCTTAGGCACTGGTGCTGGTGCCACCACACTGCAACCTCTCCCATATACTCTTGTTTGATTGCAGGAATTAGCCCTGCTGCAAAGCATTGCATCAAAAATTGTACTTAAACGCCCCTGTTAAACAGGGGCAGAAAAATTGGGCTGATGGCATCACCCAGAACCAGAAATGTTCTTCCAACATATCAGCGGAGGAGGAAGAGGATAGACAATCAACATAACAGGACAGTCACTCAGCATCAGCATAGGCAGTCTTGAAGGGATGTGATATTTCAAAAAAAATTATTCGGTTACATCAGCTTCAGGTGCTTGGTAGCTGTGGGTGATCCAAGACTGATTCATCTTGATGAAGGTCAGTCGATCAACTGATTCGGTGGACAGGCGCACCCTGTGATCGGTAACAAAGCCACCAGCAGCACTGAAGGTGCGTTCCGAAAGAACGCTGGATGGACGGACAGTAGCTCAATTGCATACTGTGCAAGCTCTGGCCAGTGATCCATCCTCAAGACCCAGTAAGCCAGAGGATTTTCGGTGGGAAAATTGTCCAAGTCTGACCTTGCCCCTAGGTATTCCTGCACCATGTAAATCAGACGCTGGCGATGGGTGCTGGAACCGATCATACCTTGGGGCTGCGGACTAAAAAATTGTCTGAAAGCATCAGTCAGACGGCCACCTTCTCCACCGCTCCTTCTGACCGATGCCTCAGCAACACGTTGTCCAGGACCAGGAGTTTGTAACCTCCCAGTCTCTGGGAACGCGTTGCACAGACCTTTCTGCAAGGCCTCCCGGAGATGTCTCATCCTCTGCTCCCTCTGCGATGGCAAGATAAGGTCGGCAACCTTACCCTTGTACCGTGGATCAAGGAGAGTGGCCAGCCAGTAATGGTCCCTCTCCTTGATCCGAAGAATACGAGGATCCTTCTGCAGGCTTTGCAGGATCAGGGAGGCCATGCAGCGTAGGTTAGCTGAGGCATTCGGTCCGGAGTCCTCTGGGTCACTAAGGACAACATGATCTGCAGCTACCTCCTCCCAGCCACGTACAAGTCCACGTGTTTCTTGGGACTGTAAATCATCCCTACAAGACTGCTGCTGCTGCTGATGCTGAGTGCCAGCCTCCACCTCCATGCTGACACAATCATCCTCCTCCTCCTCTTCCTCCTCCTCATCCTCTTCCTGTGTGATGGGTGGCACAGCAGGAACACTGTCTGGATAAAGGGGGCCTTGAGAGGCAAGGAAGTCCTCCTCTTCCTGCCTCTGTTCTGCCTCAAGTGCCCTGTCCATTATTCCACGCAGCGTATGCTCCAAGAGGTGGACAAGAGGTACAGTGTCACTGATGCATGCACTGTCACTGCTCACCATCCTTGTGGCATCCTCAAACGGTGACAGGACAGTGCATGCATCCCTGATCATGTCCCACTGGCGTGGTGAGAAAAAAACGAGCTCCCCTGACCCTGTCCTGGTGCCGTAGTCGCACAGGTACTCATTGATGGCCCTCTGCTGCGTGTGCAGCCGCTGCAGCATGGCCAACGTTGAGTTCCATCTGGTGGGCATGTCACATATAAGGCGGTTCTTGGGCAGGTTCAACTCCTTTTGGAGCTCAGCCAGCCGAGCACAGGCATTAAATGATCGGCGGAAATGCACACAGACTTTCCTGGCCTGCTTCAGGACATCCTGTAAGCCGGGGTACCTGCCCAAGAACCGCTGCACCACCAGGTTAAGGACGTGAGCTACACAGGGCACATGGGTCAGTTGTCCCTGTCAGAGGGCGGAGAGGAGGTTGGTGCTATTGTCACAAACCACCATTCCTGGCTTAAGCTGGCGTGGCGTCAACCACCTCTCGGCCTGCCCCTGCAGAGCTGACAAAACATCCGCCCCAGTGTGGCTCCTGTCCCCCAAACAAACCAGCGCAAGCACGGCATGGCATAGTTTTGCCTGCGTACTTGCGTAGCCCCTAGAACGCCTACGAAGCACCGCTGGTTCTGAGGACAGAGCACTGGAAGAGGCCATGGAGGAAGAAGAAGAGGAGGGGGTGGAGGAGAGAGGTGTGTCACAACCAATAGTAGCATTTTGGAGACGTGGTGGCGGAACAACCTCCAACACTACTGCACCTTGTCCTGCATCCTTCCCAGCTGCCAGAAGAGTGACCCAATGGGCTGTGAAAGACAGGTAACGTCCCTGTCCATGCCTGCTGGACCATGAGTCAGCGGTAATATGCACCTTACCGCTGACCGCCCTGTCCAGCGAGGCAAGGACATTGCCTTCCACATGCCGGTAGAGAGCCGGAATCGCCTTCCGTGATAAAAAGTGGCGTTTGGGGACCTGCCACTGAGGAACCGCACATTGTACAAACTCACGGAAGGGGGCCGAGTCTACCAACTGAAAAGGCAGCAGTTGAAGTGCTAGCAATTTACACCTTCATTCCTCTCAGAGCAGGTTTCAGAGAAGACTGAAGGTCTAGTGGGGTTGGAGATGCCAGCTGATGAGGAGCAAGGAGAGGTCCGCTTTGTTCTTTGGTGTGGGTCTTTGAGGTACACTTGCCAACGAGCTGCATGGCAGGTCAACATATGTCTGGTCAAGCATGTGGTGCCCAAGCGGCTGATGTTTTGGCCACGCGAGATACGCTTGAGACATATGTTGCAAATAGCAGCAGTGCGATCTGATGCACTCGTCTCAAAAAAGGCCCACACCAAAGAACTTTTAGAATAACGCGCAGAGGCAGCGCCCTGCACAGGCGGAGCTCTGCGGTGTGATTCAGTCGGTGTGCTGCCCCTAAGCTGGCCCCCGGAGGGCATCCTGCCACGTTGGACATGTGCCTCCTCCTCCTCCTCCTCCTCCTCCTCCTCCTCTCTCCTTCCAGGCACCCACGTGGAGTCAGTGCCCTCATCATCCCCTCCCTCTTCATCGCTGTAGCAAACCTGGCAGTATGCTGCAGCTTGTGGAACATGACTGACAGATTGCTGTCCTTCTTGAGCATCCCCTCTCTCTGCGCTCATGCTACTGGCTTCCTCTAGCTGAGTGTCATCATCAGAGCCCACAAAACACTGGGCATCCTCCTGGAGCATGTACCCAACACTGTGCTCAAAGAGTTCAGGAGACTCCTCAGGAGGACGTGGTGGGTCTAGGGAAGGAGTCACTGATGATGACATTGAGAGGAGGGAAGACGATGCGTTGGCAGCTGCTTTGCTAGTACCCTGAGACTGGGTGAGAGAGGATGAGGAGGATGAAGAGGGCTTGGTCATCCACTCTACCAAGTCGTTGGCATGTTGCGGCTCAACATGTCCAGCTGCCGAAAAGAAGGACAAGCGTGTCCCATGGCCACGTGCTGATGACAATGCACCGCGTCCACGACCAGCCCTGTTGTCTCTAGACACAGAGCCTGCTTGCCCTCTTTTATCGGCTCGCGCCTGTCTGCCTCTCCTTGCTGGCCTTCCAGACATGGTAATGGCCTGAAGGGAGTTGGGTAAAAAAGCAGTTGGGTAGTGTATATTGTGCTAGAGGCACACAACACCCACTAACTCCTGCAGATGCCTTTATTATAGAACACCAGAGATAAAGGGGTATATACAGATGTATACTGTGCTGTGCTGGAGGCACACACAACTTCCAATAACTCCTGCAGATGGCAAGTGGTCTCAAATAGAGAAGAGCTATGTAGGTGGATATAGCGGTATGTACTGGGTACAGAGCACACAGACAGCACGCACAAGCTCCTAACACTACTGACTGCAAGCTCTATTATAAAAGATAGATCACTAGCTATATAGGTGAGGTGAATATAGCGGTGTATACTGCGGTCAGGGCACGCAGACAACAACCACTACACAACAGCAAGATCGAAAATCGTCCGAAAACGATCGGTGTGTACTGTGTTGAAGGTACACAGAACACTCACTAACTCCTGCAGATGCCTTTATTATATAACACCAGAGATAAAGGGGTATATACAGATGTATACTGTGCTGTGCTGGAGGCACACACAACTTCCAATGACTCCTGCAGATGGCAAGTGGGCTGAAATAGAGAACAGCTATGTAGGTGGATATAGCGGTATGTACTGGGTACAGAGCACGCAGACAGCACGCAGAAGCTCCTAACACTACTGACTGCAAGCTCTATTATAAAAGATAGATCACTAGCTATATAGGTGAGGTGAATATAGCGGTGTATACTGCGGTCAGGGCACGCAGACAACAACCACTACACAACAGCAAGATCGAAAATCGTCCGAAAACGATCGGTGTGTACTGTGTTGAAGGTACACAGAACACTCACTAACTCCTGCAGATGCCTTTATTATATAACACCAGAGATAAAGGGGTATATACAGATGTATACTGTGCTGTGCTGGAGGCACACACAACTTCCAATGACTCCTGCAGATGGCAAGTGGGCTGAAATAGAGAACAGCTATGTAGGTGGATATAGCGGTATGTACTGGGTACAGAGCACGCAGACAGCACGCAGAAGCTCCTAACACTACTGACTGCAAGCTCTATTATAAAAGATAGATCACTAGCTATATAGGTGAGGTGAATATAGCGATGTATACTGCGGTCAGGGCACGCAGACAACAACCACTACACAACAGCAAGATCGAAAATCGGCCCAAAACGATCGGTGTGTACTGTGTTGAAGGTACACAGAACATCCACTGCTTCAAACGCCAACACACTACACAAGGCCGCCGCGCTGGCGGCCTTATATAGTGTGGGGCGTGCACTACACAGCCTGAGCTATGATTGGCCACAGGCATCCTGCCTGTGGCCAATCATGGCTCTCCTCGCTGCTGGCGCTGCGATTGGCCAAGCATGCGGGGTCACAGTGCATGCTTGGCCAATCATGAGCCAGCAATGCACTGCGCCATCGCAGTGCATTGTGGGCCGTGAGCGCCACACGAATTTGGCGCGAACGGACCAAAGTGTTCGGACTTCGCCGAACGGACGAACAGCCGATGTTCGACTCGAACATGAAGCTCATCCCTAGTATTGATATGTGTTTCATATAAAGTCTATGGACATTGCTACAGTTCAGCATTTAGAGCCATCTAGTGACTAAGTGAGGTAATGCACTATTCGGAGAAAGGATTTTACTGGCCTTACATGAAGAAAGAAGTGGAGAGTTACTGTCATTCCTGCCTCCAGTGCATACAATGGAAGACATTGCCCCAGAGGGCTGCCCCAATGGGCCATCTGGAAAGCCAAGGACCAATGGACCTGGTCTGCATAGACTTTCTTTGTTTAGAATCTGACCTGAGTGGGCAGGGTGACATCTTAGTGGTAACAGATCACTTTACCTGCTATGCACAGGCATTCCCTACTAGAGATCAGCAAGCAACCAGCGTGGCAAAGACTCTCGTGGAAAAGTTCTTCGTCCATTATGGCTTACCCAAAAGGATACATTTGGACCAAGGAAGGGACTTTGAGAGCAGATTGATCTAAAGACTGCTGGATCTACTGGGCATACAAAAGTCCAGGACTACTCCTTATCATCCACAAGGGGACCCTCAACCGGAAAGGTTCAACAGGACCCACTTGAATATGTTGGGGACATTGACTGCAGAGCAGAAACCCCATTGAAGTAGACACATCACTGCACTGGTCCATGCCTACAATAGCACCCAAAGTGATGCAGCCGGGTATTCACCTTACAGGTTAATGTTCAGCCGTGAAGCCCGATTACCAGTGGACCTAGCTTTTGGTAACTCCTTGGATCACACATCAGAGACCTCTCATAGAGTGTATGTGGATAGACTGAGAAGGAACTTGAAGATAGCAGGCCCCCTCGAACTGTAGAGAAAACAGGAACAAGAAGAACTTGGACCTGAAAGTGAGAGTTCAAGATCTTCAACCGAGTGACCGAGTTTTGCTGAAGAATCTAGGCATCCCAGACAAACATAAGCTGACTGATCGCTGGAGATCACAGCCTTATGTGGTGTGTAGGAAACTTCCAGGGCTCCCAGTGCATGAAATTAAGCCAGAAGGAAACACTGGGCCAGTGAAGACCTGGTATCGGAATCACCTCTTACCTCTCACTGAGGCAGTTAGAATAAGCACAGAGGAGGAACTCCCATCCACATCCACTGATGTGTGTAGGCCAATAACCAGATCGCAGCTTGCACCCTCTGTAGATGAAGATGAAGAAGTAGAGATGAGTTGGCTGTGGCCTACAGAAACTTCAGAAACAGACGCTGATATCTTTTCAGAAGTGGAGGAAGATAATAATGGGACTGTCGAGGCGGATCCCCAGAATTTGTGCCGGCAACTCATCCTACAAAAGAGCCCAGTACTCTTGTTCACTCTCCACCCTTAGACACTGAGAAGAGGGAAGAAGATATTTGTCAAAAAGGAAAGTAGTCCCAGAAAGTGCAAAGAGAGACATTCGCCCACCACGCAGACTGACTTACGATACATTAGGCGAATGCTCTGAAGAATCTCAGTTTGTCAGCAAGAGAAACCCTGAATCACCTGGTCCCTCTACTACAGATTCAGTAAGAGACAACCCCACCTCACCCCTTGGCGCATCTGTACCAGACATGGTAGTATCAGCTGTGAGTGCACAGGATAGCTCCTCATCATATGACAACTGGTGGGAAGCTCCTCTTTCTGTATTATAAGACCGTATAGAGGCTAAAATACAGAATAGAGCTAGCAATTTGAGCCTCTTTGGGGACCAAAGAGAAAGTGGGGGGAGTGTGTAGAGCTGTCATCCTTTTATATTGATATGTGTTTACATACTTTAATATAAAGTCTATGGACATTGCTACGGTTCAGCATTTAGAGCCATCTAGTGACTAAATGAGGTAATGCACTATTATGATTATTTACCTCAGAACAAACACAAAAAGACTGATACAGGAAGTGACTGTTGTTTTGATTCAGAAGGTTAACCTTATTACCCAGGAGTCTGTGTGACCTACCCATGAACACTCTCTTAAGCAGTGCATGCTGGGTTGGATATAAAAGGGACCTGAGCGGCCATTTTAGGTCTCTTGAGATCACGTTGCCGGCCTGTACGGATCTGTGTTGAGGCTTCCCGGAGACAGCGGCCCACAGCCATTGCGGAGTGCAACTCTGTTTGTGGAGTGATCTGACGGTGCCTGGGAGACGGTGACCAGATTGAGGAGGTCCAGCGACACTCATCCGAGCAGTGGAGGACCGGATACATCCAGCTGACAGAGAAGCAAGCTGCAGTCACCGGACTCCGATCCAGTTGGTGAGTGAGTTACAGCCCACCATTTGTTAACTTTTACACGCAGTTAGATTCGCATACAGGCCTCACTGGAATTTGTAGTTCCACAGAAGAGGAGCAGAGCAACTGACACTGAGCAGGCTTGAGGCCTATCTACTCTGGCGCCTCAAGCGTTGTAAATTAGTTATTGGAACCACACAAGGAGCACCTCAATCTAACTTTTCATAAGCTGTGGATTACAAATTACAAAGGAGTTATTTTAGCTAGCGAAGAAAGAAGATCACAGACTAAGTACTTTAAGTGATATCTCATTCATAGCTTTTTAAGTGAGGGGAGCTCCTGGGTATTAATAAATATATATATATATATATATATATATATATATATATATATTTATGGTCCAGAGCCCTCAGACCGATACGGATAAGGATGACAAACAAGGTTAACATAAACTCGCTTACTTGAAATGGACCTGAAAGTGTGCCCTGGTCTAACGTACGGTATGCCAAAATAAGGGGGCATACCTTAAAATGAAATGAATATGAAATGGGTGAAATGAGTACTCACTTGAGGAGTATGCTTAGAGAAATGCCCTGATAAAGGGGATGGGTGGGCGGGTATCGCGCACCGGAACCGACGAGGAAGACGGGCGGACGGCTGGTTATATATTCCACCGGGCTCCTCCCATAATTTCAGGCCACCATACTGGCCTTTCTATTTATGGTCCAGAGCCCTCAGACCGATACGGATAAGGATGACAAACAAGGTTAACATAAACTCGCTTACTTGAAATGGACCTGAAAGTGTGCCCTGGTCTAACATACGGTATGCCAAAATAAGGGGGCAAAACATCCAGTTAGGGGTTGCACTTTATTGAATCAAGACTGTCACTGGGTGAGTTTGACAAAGGCCTGGGCCATCACTATTTGCAGATTGGGTATGTAACGGGCAAAACAGAAGGACTTCCATCTACCCAATTTCTTGATAACATGGACCGGGACCCCTTGGCGGGAGGCAGTAGAAGCTGCTTCGATACGGAATGAATGTCCGGAGTAGTGAGCAGGATTGAGGTGAAGGATGCCCAGGAGTATCCTGACATGCTCCATGAACTGGGCTGCGTTGGGAGGTTTCGTGTGAAAAGGCAGAAGCGGGCCAGTTCCTGGTTGGTTGGCCAAAAGGGTCAACAAGCGGATGAGAACAGTGACCGGGCACCAGCGGTTGTTGGTTTTATAGAAGTGTATGTCCATACCCGAGCCAAGCTGCTGCGTCTTGGAGACTGCTAAGTGTAAAATGAAATGGTTTTCGTATCGGACCAGGTGGTGCTTGTACAGCATGCGTGCTGTGAGGCTACTACAAGTAAACTGGCTTGGCCGTAAGAAGCCGTAGAAGGCCAGGTGTATGGCTGCTTGTAAATGCCACTCATGTGGAGACCGAAAGGTGAAGTGGCCAGGATATCTGACATAGTTCTAGAACGTCTCCTGTGAAAGGCGGTGGTTTGGTGCCGGCCATCGGCTAGCGCTTCTGGACACTGCGCATAACAGCCCGAACGGTGTGGTAAGAAAATAAGGAGGGTACGGTAGGGTCCTGGAGGGACGTGAAATGTTGTACACCGGTCAGGTATAGCCGGATCGTATTAACGGATAACACCAACTGCGAGTGGCAGTAGGAAATGAAGGCTACGACTTGCTTGACACGGGACGTCACTGTGCTGTGATACGTGATGAAGCGGTTAAAGGCCCTCCAGGCTGACTGATAGGCCTTGAGGGTATTGCGGGAAAGGGAGTGATCGATAAGTTGGGTAGCCGCTAGGAGGTGAGGGGCTAATCCAGGGTTAGTTGAGACCAGTCCGGGATAGCTGCTGATGTTGGTCCGGCTCCGGGTACCTGATCGGAAAAGAGACAAGGTTAAAGCGGGAGAGGGCGTCCGCTGCCTGATTGAACTTACCGTGGATAAAGGAACAATGGATGTTGAACTGAAACAACAACAAGAGCTGGACCAGTTGACGTAGGAAGGATATAATCAACAGAGAGGACGCCTTGGCGCAGCCAGGAATTGCCAGTAACTGGGGAGGCCAGGGAGCTGCGAGCCGGAGGTGGCCAAAAAACAGCCGCAAGCCCGTGGAGGCCGCTGCGTCGGTCATCACCTGGGGCGAAAGGGAAGACACGGAGGGAATGAACAGGGAGACGCCATTCCCAGACGATAGGAATTCCTCCCGCATAGCAAGGACTGCTATTGCCGCGGGATCCAGGCTGAGGACTTGCTCTGGATCCTGTGAGAGGGACAGTAAGACCAATAGGCGTGACACAAGGCGCGACCCTGAGGGATGATGCGCATAGCGAACTCAACATGCCGTGTAGGGACTGTAGGTGTCTTTGGACGACTAGACTGGAGAATATGTGAGGATATAATATGCCCCTAAAGATGGCAGTTGTGATGGCGAGCGTTTGCCGTTAGCTATGGGTTGATGCTTCTGGATGCCTCGTGGTGGGGATCTTGCTGTATGGGCCGTAACGACAGATGGCTCTCTGTGCAC
Organism: Lithobates pipiens; assembly: GCF_037356315.1. Lineage (NCBI taxonomy): Eukaryota > Metazoa > Chordata > Amphibia > Anura > Ranidae > Lithobates > Lithobates pipiens. The sequence goes on from NW_027507764.1 coordinate 221,566,488, forward strand.
TGTAAGGATAAGAAATGCTGAACGCTGGCTAGAAATAGCCTGGGCGTACTACAGGAAGAAGCCAGTTGCGTGTGACAACATGATCCTGGTGCGGGACGGAAGCTGAACTCAACTGTCCTAAGGAAGAGACGGATAGACAGACAACAGTGAGTGGTTTGTAAGAAAAGCCACAGGAGACGAGTGGCCAATTAAGTGCTGCTGAAAATGACGTGTAGCCAGTTTGTGTGCCACTGAGAACGTGCTTGCCAACGAATGATTGCAAGAAGTTATGCTAAGTCGCGAGCCTTGGCATGACTAAAAGTTGTGTTTAAACATGTGCTTGCGACAATTGCCCGGGAGTTTGTCACTGGAGATGTATACGTAGTGACTGTGAGCAATTCGTGTTACCGCATGTGCACTGCGAAGACTACAGGAGTTGTGCTTGAATGCATGTTTGGATGCGTACTTGCGATGATTGCAAGATGTTACCCAGGATGCGTGCTTGCCACGACTGCAAGATGTTATGCTAGGATGCGTGCCTGCAACTAATGCAAGGAGTTGTGCCAGGACTCGTGCCTGCAACGACTGCAAGGAATTATGGTAGGCTTCATGGGTAGCCAGGCCGGAAAAGACAGAAGTCCATCCGGTCCAACCAAATCAAAATAAATAAGGTATCACACAACCCGACACACCCAATTCTACGCCCGCAGCTGATCCAGAGGAAGGCAAAAAAAACCCCAACAGAGCATAGGCCAATTTGCTACAGCCGGGGAAAAAATTCCTTCCTGACCCCTCGAGAGGCAATCGGATTTTTCCCTGGATCAACTATACCTATAAATATAAGTACCCCGTAATACAACGTACATTTAGGAAGGTATCCAGGTTTTCCCTAAAGCAATCTATTGAGCAAGCCAGAAGTGCCTGCCAGCAATGATTGCAACAAGTTGTGCCTGGACACCTGCTTGCAACGATTGCAAGAGGTCTACGCTCGAATGCGTGCTTGCCATGATTGCAAGAGGACTATGCTCGAATGCGTGCTCGTAATGAGTGCAAGAGGTCTATGCTCGAATGCGTGCTTGCAACGATCGCCAGAGGTCTATGCTCGAATGCGTGCATGCAACGATTGCAAGAGGTCTATGCTTGAACGCATGCTTGTAATGAGTGTAAGAGGTCTATGCTCGAATGCGTGCTTGTAATGACCGCGAGAGGTCTATGCTCGAATGCGTGCTTGCAATGATTGCGAGAGGTCTATGCTCGAATGCGTGCTTGCAACGATTGCAAGAGGTCTATGCTCGAATGCGTGCTTGCAACGATTGCAAGAGGTCTATGCTCGAATGCGTGCTAGTAATAAGTGCAAGAGGTCTATGCTCGAATGCGTGCTTGTAATGATTGCGAGAAGTCTATGTCTGGATGCGTGCTTGCAACGATTGCGAGAAGTCTACGCTTGGATGTGTGTTTGCAACGATTGCAAGAAGTCTACGCTTGTATGTGGAGAAAACAGCGAGACACGCCTAAACAAAGCTGTGTTTTCCCTTTTGAGGCAATCTATAATGAAATGAGGCCGAGGAGCAAGGCCCCCGGCAGGCATCCAAACATTGAAGAATCAACTGGACCCGAGCCGGGAAGCGGTATGTGACAGTGAAATGAGAGAACCTGCCATGACAGAGATCCGGATCGCCATGCCACAACTCGCGACCGAGCACGAAACGGATTCTGGAGCATGTACTGAAATGAGGCCATTCCTGGGGCACGCCGAGACGAATTTGGTACACAGATGTGACTATTCGTACCGGAACGTGATAGGTGAAACGAAATGAAAAACCCATGACAAAGACAAGAATCAGAGGACGAGCCCTTGAACCAAACAGATGAATCCTGTCTTTGGAGCATGTACTGAAATGAGGCGTAGCAGCTGGGCACACCAGAACGAATCGGTGCATAAGGAATGCGACAGGATTCGAATTGGAGCGTAATAAGTGACAGAAATGATATGCCATGACAGAGACAAGATTCAACGACTGGACTGATGGTTACAACAAAGAATCCGTCTCTGGAGCATGTACTGAAATGAGGCGTAGCAGCTGGGCACACCAGAACGAATCGGTGCATAAAGAATGCGACAGGATTCGAATTGGAGTGTAATAAGTGACAGAAATGATATCCCATGACAGAGACCGGATTCAACGACTGGACTGCAGGTTACGAAAAAAAAAGAATCCGTCTCTGGAGCATGTACCGAAATGAGGCGTAGCAGCTGGGCACACCAGGACGAATCGGTGCATAGAAAAATGCGACAGGATTCGAATTGGAGCGTAAATAAGTGACAGAAATGGTATGCCATGACAAAGACAAGAATCAGGGACCGTGCGTGAACCTGCGAGTGACTCCGTCTCTGGAGCATGTACAGAAATGAGGCCGAACCCTGGGGCACTTCAAAGCGAATCGGTGCACCAGAGGTGCGACAGGATTCGCACCGGAGCGCGGCTAGTGACAGAAATGATTTGCAACGGTAGAAATGAGTGGGACTGAAATGATTTGAAATGAGATGAAATGAGATACATAACACAACTGCATGAATGATGAGATATATTCGAACTGGAGCAGACCAACCGATACGTGCGGACTGCTTGCTTTGTCGTAACAAGCAGTCGGCTGTGAGTCGAACGATTCGACCGATACTAATAGAAATGCTCGGGGAGTCGAACGGTTTCGAATGTCGTACCTGCGAATAAATCGCCTGACGTGGCGTGATCGACCGAAGGTGATAACGACTACATCGAAAGTAGAAACAGTGACATGAGTACGAGAGCCACAGTAAAACATCCGAGCGGTTCGTGAGTTCAGGGAATGTTGATGGGACATCGTAATACATGAACCGAAAAGGGGGTGCCGAAGCCCTACCTGCGACAGCCGGCCCGACGTGTAACGACAAATTCGATGGGTAAGACGACACTCCGACGGCGAAACCCACGGACGCTGATGAACGGGAAGACGGTCAAGACGGAGACGAACAACGCGGGAACTCACGAACGGGCTCACTGCGTCTGGTCTAGGATAGTCGGCCCTTGATATCTGACGTATCAGGTATCGCGCACCGGAACCGACGAGGAAGACGGGCGGACGGCTGGTTATATATTCCACCGGGCTCCTCCCATAATTTCAGGCCACCATACTGGCCTTTCTATATATATATATATATATATATATATATAATGTATCCAGTGTTGTGCCGTACTTTTTTTTCCCCACCAGGTGGAGCCAGTGGATCCTGAGGTTAAAATACTGGTACTTTGCATTTGTATTATATTGTATTGTATTGTATTGCATTGCACCACAGCTGTGCCAAGGGGATTGAGTCAAGTTAGTTGGGTTATTGGTAGAGTGCAGGCCCAAATCAAACCAGCAGCTCCTTCGGGGGTTAGTGCTACACGACTATAGTCGGTATGGGTTTGTAGAGAAAAGAGGATCTGGCATGAGGTAATAAATAGTCAATAAATTTGATGGAGATTGCTCATTATATCAGGTAATGCAGATTTGGGTTCAGGAGCAGCAGCACATTTTTCTGGATACATCACAGGTGATTCAGGCACAGGAGCAGGTGGGGCTAATAACCAGCTGGTCCAATCTTGCTTGATTGGCTTGTAAGTTCGCTTTAGTAGTTTTTAGGTCTTGTATAGACACTGTCAGCATTGTTATCTGTTGAGTCAATGTCGCTAATGCTTCAGCTAACCCCACATACTGGCTCAGTTGTTACGTCAGTGTTTAGATATGGGGTGCCCAAAAGCAGGGGCACACACCTTGGATAGGGATACTCAGGAGGTAAATCGAGCACAGTTTCCAGAAATGTGGTGCAAAAAGGGAAACCATAATTAAAGTCAAATGTAGAATAATGTCAGGGCAGGCAGCAAAGGGTCAAAGTCAATAAATGTAGCAAAGGTCAGGTAAAGTAATCACACGGCAAGCACCAGGTACACACTGTGGACAGCTCTAAAACAACTGAGTACTCGCTCTTTGGAACCTTTCAGCTTTATAGTAATCAAACAGGAAATGATCTCAGGAAGGTGTGGTGGAAGTGATACAATTGCTGTCTATATCAGTAAGCACTTCAGTACTGCCATTTTGAGGATACCATCAGACGTGCTGGTGGTGTGAGGCCTCACCATCCTCACATGGGGGTGCCACAAGACACAGACCACCAACAAGAGTGCCAAGGACTGACATGCTGAGTGGATCCTTGCGGTTGGTACAGGTAGCTTGCGGACTGTGACAGCTACTACTGTCAATTATGCTAAACTATAAAGATAACTACTTTCTAAATGTTAAAATGTTTAACTATACTACACTATAAAGATTTAATTGACCCCCCTGTGAGTATTCATAATGGATATGATTTTTCATGTTAATATCTGTTAAATGATTTTGAGACAACATGCCACATAATATGTGATGTAATATGTTGTTCAGTGATTGTTGTTTTATACATGTGTTTTTGTATATTAATGCAGTATTATGTAACAGGATATGAGGCCCTGATAAAGTGGGTTTTCCAAGGAAACATGTTGGCCCACTAAATCAAATCCCAATGCCAGGACAGACATCACCCTTGACGACTGTTTTGTTTTTAAACAGACACATTTAAGATTTTGTAATACCTAAAAAAAAAAGTTATTTTTACAATCTATTGGTTAGTGTTTAATATACCCAATGAAGTACATTTGAAGTCCCAGACATGCATGGATGCCTTGGCTGTAAGGAGGCAGGATGGAAACTATCATCTTCTGTAGTCGTTTCTATTTTTGGGTTTATGAAAAATGTTGTTTGTTAAACAACCATTTTATAAATGTCTTATCACTAGCCAAGAAAAATTAGATAATAAGCAAACATAAATTTAGATATCCATAGAATAATAACTTCTGCTCAGTTCCCTGCCAAATGAAAAAAATTCATCAATATACTAGAGCAAGCAAAAGGTATACAAAGGGATAGGATATGTGACCACAGCATCAATGCATATAAACCATTACGTTTAATTTTAGCATAATACGAGAATAGATGTACAGGTCAAAAAACATCAAATCAAGGTAATTACTGCTCCAGGTGGTATTGCTTGTGTTCACACTGTCCTAATACATAGGAGATAAAGGGTGCTGGCTCAGCAAAGTCAAAGTTAAATGGCAGAAAAATGGAAAAAGGACGGCTGCACTCCAAAATAATGCCTTTATTGAATAATGCTTGATCCATACATTAAACAGAGACACAGGTCCAGATGAAAACTGACGCGTTTCACACAGGTAATGACACGTAATCACGGCGCGAAACGTGCCAGCTATCATCTGGACCTGTGTCTCTGAATGATGTATGGATCAAGCTTTATTCAATTCAATTTTGAAGTGCGCCCATCCTTTTTCCATTTTTCTGCCACTAAAATAGATGTACTGGGGCCCTAGCAAATATTAGTAGAAGTCCACTACCACATGATCTCTGTGACCAATCACAGCAGATCACATAAAAATTATACACAAAGAATGACTGTGATTGGTGCCATTCATTATGTACTATTGTGTTGATCTCTGTGATTGGTACAGGCAGAGCCAATCACAGCCTATCTGTACCATGTGACTAGCTGTGGCTAGTCTATTGTTTCCAGCCTCCTCCAAAACTTCGAATCCCCTTTTTTGTTGACTGTGAATTGACTTCCTGGTAGAGGGTGGCTATATTAATTCTCCATGGTTCACCTGTAAGTGGGAGCATAGCCACCCTCCCTCTCTCACACTCAATATGGACTAGGGACTATAAGATGTGTAGCGTGCTTAGAGCAGTTCACATGACCGCAACTAACATGCATATGGAGGATGTTAGAAGGAGAAGATAAAGATAAACAGTGAGAAACAATTTCATAAACAATAGATTTACAGGGCCTATTAAAGGAAAAGTACAGCTAAAGCTTGTTTGGCTGCATTTTTCCTGTGATCAGGAGTAGACATGTGCAATTCGTTTCAGTCCGAATGTAAATTCAGTACAATTTTTGGTTATTCTGAGATTCAGATGTAGCCGAAGCTCCAAATGAAATAGTAACAAATTTTGTTAAAATTAGTTGAAATACTTTTTGTTTTTATTTCTAACCAATTCCAAATTTTTGGAATGATTTGAATTCAGATTGGTCAAAAAATGATTGACCGATTCAAATTCTGTGTGAAGAATAGCCTGGTGTTGAGGAGCAGACTGGGAAGCTGGCCACTGCATCCTTAACAACTGATGATTCATCAGCTGTCAGTGGTCTCTCCCGCTGAGAGCTAAAATATATAATACAGTCAAAGGGTAACCAACCCACAAGTTGAAGATGATTTTGAGAATCTGTCATATCTTTTATAAAGAAAAGGCAAACAAACCTGTATTGAGTTTAGGGAGGGTTCGCCGAACATTACTGCAATTCAAGCGCTGAATGTGAATACTATTGATATATATGGGAGCCAAATGGTAAAAAAAACATGTATGTCCATTTTGTAGGCTAATAAACAATGGATAGTCAAACCACTGTCATGTATATGATGTATAAAATAAAACTGACATTTAGGCCCTGTTCACACTGGTGCAGCTTTGAAATCACGCTATTTCAGCACAATTTCAAAGCCACGCATCCGTGTGATTTGCACTGCCGATTTAATTGCTTGTGACTAAATACAACAGAAGTCTATGCAAGTCGCAATGAAAACAGCAAAAAGTAGTGAAAGTGCCTTTTTCAAAGTCACTGTGACTTAAGTCACAGCAATTTGAACGGCTCAATTGCTGACAATAGGGTGAGACTTGGAACTGTCAAATCACGACACATAGCATCACTGTGACCTGCTTGATGCTTCCTTCTGTTCTTAAACAAGGTGGCCATGGGTTCCTTTAATCTATAATGGACCCTTATCCTAGATGAGGGTCTGAAATGGATGTTAATGGGGGACTCCCACATAAAAAAAAGGTGAAGGATCCCCTAAAATTCATACCAGATCCTAAAGTTCAGGAAAAGGTGTTAAGGGAATCCCTTGAAAAAAATCTAGAAAAAAAAAAGCATGGTCCCTCCAACATACATACCAGATCCTTATCTTAGCATGCAGCCTGGCAGGCCAGGAAATGGAGGGGGGTTGAGGGCACAGCCATCCTCTTGAACTATCCCATGCAACATGCCCCCAAACTAGGGAGGATACCTTAGCGGCAAAGCACCTTGCCCCTATGTGATGAGGACAAGGATTTTTTCCCCTTACAGCCCAGTGGTTGTGGGGGGCTTGTCAGATATTGGGACACTGGACAACAAAGAATTTGCTTCCTGAACACTTTTGGGTGCATCTTATACATTTTTGGCTGTCAATTAAAAATCTTCTTAAGATGCTTTGTGTAGCTCATGAATGTCCAGGCATGCACTTAGGGCACAATGCGTAACATTTGTGGAATTGGTACAGTTTGGACACGTCTAGGCATGCTTAGGCTCGATGGATGTAGCTTGCGTGTACAGATGCGACTCATTTTGGTAATATCACTTTCCATGTATTTTGATGTGATTGTTTCAAGGCATAGAATTATCTATGTACCGTTAAGTAGGCCAGTTATAAACTTGCTATAGGATGGTTGGTGACAGGACCAATATCAGAACAGCTGTGTAACATTCTGCTACATTTGTCCACGACTGGACTTGTTAAGAAAGCATATGAACTGTACTTTGGTTATGAGATTGGTGATCAAAACAAAGTCTGGGCTTCTCACATTTGTTGAGCAAGATGTGCTGTCAATCAGAGAGTTTGGCTCATATGCACTTGAAAGTCAATGCCATTTGTTGTCTCGATGATATGACAAGAATAGAATGATCATGTGGCAACTGTTACTTCTGTCTGATAAATGTCACTGGTTTCTCTGTTAAAAATAAGAAAGCTCTTCAATACCCCAGTCTGCCTTCAGCCATGAGACCAATGCCATATGACAACAATCTGCCAGTACTGATGTCACCAGAGAAATGGAGTTTAAATAAAACATATGAATTTGCTGCAATGCACCAGCTAACCTTGTATATCTGGCGAACTTAATCTCAGAACACAGTTAAACTACAAAGTGAAAAAAATTAGACCCCCACGCTTATGGTGAAAATGAAAAATGAGAAGCTGCAGCCTCGATCAATAAATTCACCCTAAGGTAAATCTAGTAGAAATGTGAAAAGGAGGGGATAGGTATGGCCAGGGCTTTTTTTCTCGGAGAATAGGTGCAGGAACTCCCCCCGTTTCAGTCAACCCTTGTCTCTGCCCCCTACCCACCTTTGACCATCATACCTTGATTCCACCCCCTACCCACCTACCATTACTGCCCCTTTTAGATAATAGAGAACCAAGATTCCCACACAACAATAGACTCCCCCAGCAATAATGTACTCCACCCCAACAACAATAGATTCCCTGCAGCAATATCACACCCAGTAATACAATATCCACCAAAGCAACATTAGACCCCCCCCCCCCCCAGCAGCAACAACAGATCTCCCAGCAGCCAGCATCAATAGATCCTCCAGCAGCCAGTAAAAATAGACCTCTCCCTCAACAGTAGATCCCTTCCAACAACATAAGACCCTCCCCCAGCAACAATAGATTCCCCATCAGCAACAATATACCCTCACACAAAATCAGATCCCCACCAGTGGCAATAGATCCTCCATTAGCCAACATCAATAGACACTCTAGCATACCCCACACCCATGTTATTATATACATTCAGTGCTGGAGGTGCCGGAACTGCATTCTCCCACGTTCCCGCAGAAAAAAAGCCCTGGGTATGGGGCTGCTCTTATTATGAGGTGACCTACAACCTCTAAATACTTGAGGGATGTGTGTCACGGGTGCATTTAGGGCAAAAAGCGACTAAAAGTGCAGAAAATAAATATTTGTATATTCACAAAAATCCACAAAAAATCCTACTGTTTAAACCGCTTATATATAATGCATATTGTTATGTTCAAACAAAAATAAAATAAAATAAATACAATCCTGTGCAAAACCTGCAATTCAAAGTGTCGTGGGACTATACAGCATCATTGCATCACTTCCGGTTTTGAGACGTGGAACGCAGATCGATCCGGTTTCCTGTTTTTAAATAATGTTTTCACTTTTAATGATTTTTATTAAATGTGAGTACCCATTAGTATTATTAATAAATTTTTGTATATTTGTACGGTATCACATTATGGAGTCTCTTTTCTCTGTACATGTGGGCAACGTCTAAGCCCTTGTACACACGGTCGGAGATTCCAACGGAATGTTTCCTATCGGACCGTTTTGTCGGATATTCCGACTGTGTGTGGTCTGCATCAGACTGTTTCCGTCGGAATATCTGACGGACCAACTTTTCCAACTTGCCGGTAAAATTTTCAGACAAAATGCTCCTATCGGACATACTCCGATCATGTGTAGCCTACTCCGACGGACAAAGTGCCACGCATGCTCAGATCAAATTCCTAGACCAAAGCTATTGGCTACTAGCCTGAACATTGTCCCGTCGTAACGAAATAACGTCATCACGTTATGTACAATCGGATCTTCCGACAACTTAGTCCGACCGTGTGTATGCAACATCACTTCCGGACCTCTTCCGGAATTAATCCGTCGGAATTACTCCGACGGATTTGGTTGCCGGAATCTCCAACCGTGTGTACAAGGGCTAAGAGGTTAACAGTGAGGAGACCACTTACATCACAGACAAGGTAGCACTTGGAAAACACAGGACAGGAAGTTTCCTCCCACTCCACAGGCTGCACAGTGGCTCATACTGTGAAGGTGAAATACCCTCCGTGAGGTGAATAATAGTGGTGAATGCGTTTTTTATGGGGCATTGTTTTCCAAGAAGCACAGAACAATTTGAAGGAGCACATTGTCACTTTATTGGACTTTTTTTTATACACCAGGGTTTAAGGATGGTATATGCATATTTCTGAACCCAGTTTCACAGCAACAATATACACCAGTCATATATGTTGGATTTTATTTGCACAGAAATGTCACTTTGAATTGCAGGTTTTGCACAGGATTTTGTTTATTTTCTTTTATTTCTGTTTGAACATAATATGCATTATATATAAGTGGTTAGGAAGTTTACACAGTAATATTTTTTGTGGATTTTTGTGAATATACAAATATTTATATTCTGCACTTTTAGTCACTTTTTACACTAAATGCACCCGTGACACACACCCCTCAAGTATTTAGAGGTTGTAGGTCACATCTTAATAAGAGCAGCGCCATACCTATCCCCTCCTTTTCACACAGTTAAACTACATGGTCATGTACATGGTCAGTTCAAAATCAAAGCAGAATTACTGGGTTCTAGACTGCAAACATGGGATTTGCTATCACCAGGGCCTAAAAATTGCTTTCTTTTGAAGCTGTCAAGATGATTTAACAATTTTATTTGCACAGGTTGACAACTTCGGTTTCTGTGCTGACATTGAAAGTTGCTAAAAGTAACGGCTCTGGTGCTTGGAATTATGCACAGGTATACCAAGTACTGTTGCTACAGCTATCCAAGAGAGTCACATTACGTTAAAAAGTAATTGCCACTCTGAAAGAATTTGGTTGCAGGACAGAAAAAAGTGGCACATGAACAACTTTTTGACCTGACAAAGATATTTTTGCCTCCCATTCACATAAAACTCAAACTGATGAAACCGATGGAAAAAAGCAGTTCATAGATCTATTAGTGGGGCTAGGGGAGATCGCCTGGAAAGCATTTAAGTATGTTGTTGAGATTTTTCTTGCCAACTACAGAGCACGAAACTACACTCAGCTGGTTGACAAACTTCTTACAATTACACATCTACATTGCCACAATGGAAAATCATATGTTGAGGCAAGTGGAATACATCAGTGCTGGCTGACTATTATTTAACATAAATACTATTTATTAAATGTACCTATCATGTATAGTTACTTAGTATCCCTACTCATTCACAAAAAAATAAATAAGCACACTTATTGACAAGTCCTTTATTAAAATATATAAAAACAACAAACGTCCCACGATGATAATCCACTGTCCAGAGATGGAGACTGTTGTTCAATCATGATGAACGAAGTCTTTAAACTTGCTGCTGACTGGTCACATATGCAATCCCATCATTTACTTACTGTGAATGACAGCTTCAGGGTACTGCCACAAAATAAAAACAAAGGGGACATGGTCATGTTCATATTTGGTCATTGACATTATTATTATTATTATTATTATTATTATTATTAGTATTACTACAATTATCATTTCATTTATTAATTATTTTATTGTATTTTTATTTATTTAAGATTTATATAGCTCCAACAATTTTCCCAGTGCTTTACTATATAAGGGAGACAGTACAGTTACAATACAATTCAATAAAAAGGGACCTTCTCCTGACAACTTACAATCTGATAGGGAAGGGCAAGTGGTACAAAAGGTAACAACTGTGAGAGATGAGCTGATGGAAGAATTGGTAGTTCAGTAGTTGGGAGGAGGTGAGTTAGGCTTCCCTGAAAAGATGAGGGTCTTTAGAAGTCCTGGAGGCGAGCATGGTAGGAGATGGCAAACTAGCAAGAGAGCTAGAGGCCTTGGGAGGAATGAAAAGGATGGTATGGGTGAAATATTAGGAAAAAACTTGGGAAGAGTTGTGCATGGTTTTGTATGTTTGTTTTTAGTATTTTACATTTTATTTATGTGGGGATCATAAGCCAGGGAGGAATTAACAGAGAGGGGTGATGGACACTGAGCAGCTGATAAGGTAGATCAATCTAGCACAAGCATTTATTAAAGGCCTATGAGGAGGAAATTGAAATAGATGAGGCAAGAGATTACAAGGGAATGGAAAAGTAGCTTGGTTTCATTGGTTAAAAAGGAACATATGTGGAGACTTTTAGAGGTGAAGTCTACAAGATTTGGACAGTGATTGAATTTGGGGCTGAAAGTACAGGTAGGAGACCATAAATACACCTACTACTCTAGCACAAGGAGTTGGACTGAGAGTTGTAATAATAATCTTAATGTAAAAGTTGTGGGTCCCGGGCAGAGGGAATATTAAAAGCTCAGTTTTAGAAAGATTTAGTTTAAGAACATGGTGTAACATCCATACTGATATATCAATTAGTAAGTTAGTAATGCGAGAGCAAACTGAGAGGTGAGGCGTAGAGGGATAGATTTGGGTCAGTATAGGGATAGTATTGGAAGCTGTGGGACGTTATCAAGTGACCAAAGGAGGAGGTGTAGATAAATAAGAAATGTGGGTCAGAGGACAGAGCCTTGGGGGACCCCTTCAGAAACTGGAAGTGTAGAGAAGGAGATAGAGTTTTAGGCAACACTAAGAGAATGCTGTGATAGTTAGGAGGAGAATCGGGAAAGAGCAGAGTCTTGGAGTTTGTTGAGCAGGAGCAGGTGGTCAACAGTATCAAAGGCAACGGCGAGGTCTAGTAGTATGTGTATGGAACAAACAAATCGATTTTACCCTGTGCGCTCAATCTCAATGGATGATATAGTATACAGCTGAGAGCACGATAATTAATGATATGATCCCATCCACAGAGGCAAGCTAAATATATTATAGCAATGTTGTTAAAATAAACTAATGTTTCCAAAGGATAAAAAAATAAACATAAAGTCCAAAAGGGGAGGCACTAAAAACAAATGGAATGTGCTTAATGTAAATCCCAGAGTACAGTCCTAATGTTTTAGTAAGACAACCTTATAGGTGATTGGTACTGCAGGGTACAGGCTGCTCTCTCTATGCTAGCCTTGGGGGGCCTCTGCAAATAGAAAATAGGGGGAGGGAGGGGGAGAGATGCCAGGAGACCACAATAGTGTAGTAAGTTGGTTTATTGTAATAATAACATTTTTTCATTTATTTATTTGTTACACTTCATTCTCCATTCTTTATTTTATGATTTTTTAATTTGATGATCATACCAGCAATCTCTACAATTAAGATACATTTTTATTTGATTTTGTAGACATATGTGTGTAGGGATGTATTTTGTCTTCTTCCATATATTCATATACAAACAAAATGTGATGTCCCTCTCCTCCTTTTTTTATATTCTTTATATACCTGTGCATTAAAGGTAGGAATGTTTTACGATTTTCATTATTATCTGATTATACAATTTTAATAATATTGAATATACATTTGATACACTTGATTTATTGGAATACTTTTAATCTGTGCAACGTTGACTGCAAGTCATTTACTGAGTTCAAGTGTTAATGATTGACCCACTCTACTTAATCTCCGGAGATAGATCAGAAGAACGTTAGGCTGATGAAGGAAGTGATTGGTTCTTCTGAAACGTGTTCCTGTTGTGCTCATTCACTTCTGGTGTTAGCTCTGAGCTGCCAGGTTTCCCCTACATGGTGGTTGTCTCTGGCTTGCTCCTGGCGCTTCTCCCCCTCTTTTCTATTTGCAGTATGTGTATGGAGTATTGGCCATTGGTTTTAGCAGTTATTAAAGTGTTAGTGAGTTTTTGTAAGGCAGTTACTGTGGAGCGTTGTAATCACTGAGCTAAATTTTTTGGGTAATGAGTAAGGGTACTGTGCATCTTAAATAACAACTTCTCCTGCACTCTGGTGTCTTGGTCTTTGAAGTGATACCGACAGTTTAGAATGGTAGTGTCAAAAGGTCTTGCAGCCCTCCTTTAGAACATTGGGTGTTCAGATACTGGAGAGAAACAAAACAAAAAAGGAAGGTGCACTGACCTAGTGCATTACCATAAAATGAGCTTTATTAAAAACAGAACAAATAGCAAAATGGCTACTCACAAATGAGTATTGATCAAAGGCAAAATCAATACAATTGGATCCATCGCACCGAACATCGACAAATCCAGATCAGGTGTCAGATGAATTGGCAAATACCTCAACGAAAACGGCTAACGCGTTTCTAGGGTGACCCCCTTTCTTCAGAGCCAAAATAAGCAATATGCTTATTTTACCTTGTTCTAGATGGTATAACACCATCGCAGCAACAAGATTTCATCATGGAATTAGTAGTAACCAAACACAAATATTTTTGGTTTGACAATACTTTCCACTTACAACAGAAAGGGGTGGCTATGGAGGCTAAATTTGCCCCTAGTCTGGCAAATTTGTTCATGGCCAAGTGGGAGGAGGATGTAGTCAATGCCCAGAGGAGACCCAAATTGGTGCTCTGGGCAAGATATATAGACAACATTCTCTTCCTGTGGGATGGTGACTATGATTTTAACAGTTTCATGACATTTCTAAACATCAACAATAGTGGCATGGCGCTGACTTATGAGGCCAGTAAAAACGAACATACATTTCCTTGACTTGGAAACAGTTTGTGATCAAAACACATTTTAAATCAACTGATAGGAACGGCTTCATCCCAGTAGACAGTTGCCACCATAACTCTTGGTTGAAGTCTGTCCCCCATAGTCAACTTTAGAGATGGGCTTTATGTTCGAGTCGAACATGAGTTCGAATTGAACATTGGCTGTTCGCTCACTCACGGCTATAATGAATTGTCGGCTCGACAATACACAGACAAGTTAATTGATAAAAACGGCATGGAATTTCCCCACAGGGGAACCCCGTGGCAAAATAAAAATAAATGGCGTGGGGTCCCCCAAAAATCCATAGCAGACCCTTATCAGAGAACGCAACCTAGCAGGCCGCAGGAAAAGAGGGGAACGAGAGAGCGCCCCCCTCCTGAACCATCTCAGGCCACATGCCCTCAACATTAGGAGGCTGCTTTGGGGTAGCGGCCCCCCAAAGCACCTTGTCCCCATGTTGATGAGGAGAAGGGCCTCATCCCCACAACCCTTGCCCGGTGGTTATGGGGCTCTGCGGGCAGGGGGCTTATTGGAATCTGGAAGCCCCCTTTAACAAGGGGAACCCCAGATCCCGCCCCCCTGTGTGAATTGGTAATGGGGTACAAATTTACCCCTACCATTTCACAAAAAAATAAAAAAAGAACGTTTTTGACAAGTCCTTTATTAATTTCTTCTTCTTTCTTCTGGTCTTCCTTCGGTGTTCTTCTTCCTCCATCTTCTTCTTCTCCATTTTCTTCTTCCAATTCTGATAAGCCCCCCATCCGCAGACCCCCACAACCACCAGGCAAGGGTTGTGGGGATGAGGCCCTTCTCCCTATCAACATGGGGACAAGGTGCTTTGGGGGGGCTGCTACCCCAAAGCCCCCTCCCAATGTTGAGGGCATGTGACCTGGAACGGTTAAGGAGGGGGGATGCTCTCTTGTCCCCCCTATTTTCCTGCGGCCTGCCAGGTTGCGTGCTTGGATAAGGGTCTGGTATGGATTTTGGGGGGACCCCATGTCATTTTTTTTTAAATTTTGGTCCAAGGTTCCCCTGTGGAGAAATTCCATGCTGTTTTTATCAATGAACTTTTATGTGTATTGTCGGACCGATGATTCATTATAGCCGTGAGTAGTTTTAAATAACTTTTTTTCTTAAGAAATGTCATTTTGCTGACAGACTGTTCTAAACACGGAAAACATGCACCCCTTTACAGGCATACTATAGACACCCCCCAGGTACGATATTTAAAGGAATATTACACTTTTATTCTTTCACTTTAAGCATTATTAAAAAAACATCAATTTTTAAATAGTTTTAGTGGTTCAGCATCACAAAACACCCAATAGGTAAGGCACCACATCCCTGAGAATTGAAACATAAGTCAAAACAGGAAAGGGAATTAGGGATTTTGACGGTGCAAATAATGACTAGATATTAAATGTTATTAGGTAAGATACAAAATTCTATCACAAATATTTATTAAATTCAAAGTTAAAATTCATTAACAATTATTAATGAAAAATAAAAACACAAGACAGTACAAAGTGGTGGTTATTCTCATAAAACACACATTCCCTTTCCTGTTTTGACTTATGTATCAATTTTTAAATCTTTTTTTGCATTGATATATATTCCCTGGGGCAGGACCCAGGTCCCCAAACACTTTTTATGACAATACCATGCATATAAGCCATTAAAATTAGCACTTTTGATATCTCCCATAGACTTTTAAAGGGTGTTCCGTGGCTTTCAAATTTGCCACGAACACCCAAAATTGTTCGCTGTTCGGCAAACTGGCAAACAGCCAATGTTAGAGTTGAACTCATAAAGCCCATTGCTACTTGATAGATGATATTTGGTGAATATTTTTTACATCAAAGGGCTCCAAAATCAGACAAAGGTATGCTAATTTTTTCACGGTTTAAAAAAATTGTCTACAATCATCCTTTATACCACAGCAATATACTACTAGGGCTAAACTATATTGATCATTTTTTTTTTTGGCAGGGATTTGCAGTTGTTATCATTACATGAGTTTCTGAATTCATGTTTGCCCACTATCTAATTTTTTATAGATAGTGATAAGATACAGAGACAATTTCTTGATGTCAGTATTTTACAACTATAGCACATCTAATATAATTTGCCTTTTAAAATGTTTGTGTGGACTTGGATTTGTGGGCCAGATCACGAGGACGTACATGACTGGGTTATCCACAATTTCAAGTTTACCTCTTTGGTGACTTGACATTTTGCAGAAGCTAATTACAATGCACCTCAACTTCATAACTCCATTTTATTGTAGGTAAAAAGTACAACCAGCAAAAAAGAAGTGCAAACTTCTCAGACTATCACAATGTGAGGTGTATTGGATTTATAAACTGAATACCCTCTATCCTA
Organism: Lithobates pipiens; assembly: GCF_037356315.1. Classification (NCBI taxonomy): domain Eukaryota; kingdom Metazoa; phylum Chordata; class Amphibia; order Anura; family Ranidae; genus Lithobates; species Lithobates pipiens. The sequence continues at coordinate 221,583,179 of NW_027507764.1, forward strand.
GAGACATGAATGTTGAGTGTGAAGTTTCTTATTTTTATAATGGGTCTGCTCAATCTAGGGTTAATGCCTGATTCTTGAGATTTGCACATTTTCAGCTAACATTCAAACTATATGAGATATGTGCCGTTTCTTAATTAGCACTATATATGCACTTATGTATAAAGCATCTGAAATGTAATTCTTATTATGTTATACTTTCATTTTTTAATAAGACCATTATGTGGTCCCTGCTTATGATGACTCCTGCCTTGGACTCCCACTTCTAGAACTCCATGTTTTTTTTAATTCTCTTTTTTACATTGTCCCGGGTGTGCTAATTAACCAGATTGCCTGTGCCAATCCCCCATCATAGGTTTGATAGCCTTTGAGCTGTGGCTGACTTACACAAATCAGGACTGCAGGTGCATTGGAAGTAACATTGGTTCCACATTTTGGTGCACCAGAGGACCATCCAAAGTTGGCATGATATTTAAGTTTTAGGGAAAACACCAACAGTAGTCCCTCCTTGAGATAAACATTTCTATACCCTGAAACATTGGTTTCTAGGACCTCATTAGTCTGACTATTGTGCCTATCACTTTACCACCTTTGCATACTATCAATGACTCTATGCATATATTTGGATTAGATAGAGTGTATACTGTTACATATGTGTTGCACCATATCTTTATAATAATAATATATGAGGTGGGAATGTTTTTGATGCTTATATTAGTCCTCTTTATGGTAACAAAACATTTGTAGAATCCATTGTTCATTGTGAGAAAGTTAAATTTAATAAGCCAAAGTACATCTGTTGAAATAGCTTTATTTTACCATATGTCCTAATTAATAAAGGTGAAGATATAATATAAACATAGCTTAGTTATGAAATTCTTGTTCTGTATGGTGCTAAAAAAACAACCTCATTTACAATATGAGTGCAGCTAATACCTTGTATTTTTGCAGTGATAGCTAATGACAGCAAGTGCAATTGAGGGTTGTAATGGTTTTACTTACTCTTAAAAACAGTATTAAGTCTGTTTTTATTTTTTAATAATAATCACTGAGCTTAGGTATGTAATACTCACTCAGAGCTGTAACCTTTATAAAGAGTTTGTTATATGTGTAAAGATGATGTGTGTGTCAAAAAGTAAAAAACACAATAGACAGTTTTTGACATTTCCTTTATTAAAAAAAAAAAAGTGTCCAGCGATGTACTTCCATTGTCAATCATGCTGCCCGACGGACACGAAAAATAGAAGAAAAAAACAAAACAAAAAAACACTCAGTCTCCATGGCAGGCCTCCCGGCAATTGCTGTCTTATGGCTGTGACAGCTGTTATATAGGCAAGGCTGGGGCAGCCCGGTGACGTAACTGAGTGACCCAGTCCCCTTCTGACATCATGTGACATCAGAGGTGGGCAGGGTCATCCGGCTACGTTAGCGGGAAAAATATTTATGTGTCCCAGGGCTGGATTAATAAAAATACAAATCCTTTGTAGTTGAAACGACTTCCAAAATTGTATTTCAACGAAGTATTGAGCTACTTGCCTGGGGTTAAGATTTATATTTTACACCATGCTGGCAAACTTCACATTAGTTTAACATAAGTTTCAGTGAGAATGACACCAATTTTGGCCTGATTTATCAAAAGTGAAGTGAACCGAGGTTTAGTAAGAAAACCAGTATTAATTCCAGTCATGTGCAGAGAAATAAAAAAATTATTTAAGAATAGAAAATGCGAATGGTGGGTCAACAAGAAGAATTTACACTCAGAGCGCATACGTTTTGCACATCCTCCGATGAGGGTTCAGTGGCTAATATATTTGGTGCTTTATACATATGTTCCTTGCAGTACTTTAACAGAATAAGTAAATGGATGTGGAGACATGTTTCTATTTATCAAGAATAAGTAATCAGCTAAATGATTTGACAGGGAGTATGTGCAACTTGCAGTTTACTAAAGTGGTGTAAATTTATGAACAATAATTCATAGTAGGTTTAAGATGACAAAGAGCATGCATTTACTGCAGTATAATGAAAAACAGGATTATAAAAGATGCACAAATGTAGGCACTTTACAGCAATGTCTCTGACTCAATCAGGGTAACAATACAATTGTTGAGAATCAGTACTTTGGTAAAACATTTCAAAACACAGCCACTTTCGATTACCCTCATGTAGTGCCCTGGGGTTTAGTCAGGGAGCGCCTCACAAATGTACTTGCCAGGAGTAGTTACCCTGGTCAATTGCTAGAGATCCATTGATTTCTCCCTAAGTTTGGCCTTGTTGCACTATTGATGTGGTTATTTATGCTTAATGTAAGGTTTATGGACATTACTGTGGTTTCATAACAGAGCCATCTAGTGACCAAATATGGGTAACGCACCTGTTTATTACCTTAGAACAACCTAAAGACTTGTACAGGAAGTGACTGTTTGTTTGACCTTGTTACCCAGGAGTCCGTGTGACCTACCCATGAACACTCTCTTACGCAGTGCATGCTGGGTAGGGGATAAAAGTGATGGGAGCGGCCATTTTAGGTCTTTCTGAAGGCTTCCTCACATTCTGGAGTCCACTGATCCTGGATGGACTCTTTTTTCTTTCTAGGTCCTTCTTTTGGCTTTCCCGACTGATCTGGGTTTTCACTAGCCTCTTCTTGATTCTTTAGAAGCTCAGTGAATGGGTGGGCTATCTTTGCAAACCCTTCCACGAACCTTCTATAGTATGAGCAAAACCCTAAGAATGACCTGAGAGGTGAAGCCAGTGGATCCTGAAGGTATAATACAGGTACTTTGCATTGTTTTATATTGTATTTTATTACATTGCACCACAGGTGTGCCAAGGGGATTGAGTCAAGTTAGTGGGGCTTCTTGGTAGAGTGCAGGCCCAATCTAATCAGCAGCTCCTTCGGGGGTTAGTGCTACACGGGTATATGGGGTTTTCTTGAATTCCATGACCTGCTGGGGGAACCTATATATTTGGGTAAGGTCAGGAGATCTATGTTCTGTGCCACCTGGATGGCTGTCTGGGTGTATGTGTGTCAGGCTGTTAGGCTGGAGATTGGGCCTATCCCAGGGGCATCTGGCTGCCAGTGCAGGGTTGGGATTGCGGGTTGCAGTCAAACCAGAAGTGAAATTTCTGCTGGCTGGAAAACCTGTCATGGTCAGAGATAGAAGGGAAGCTGTCACCACTAAGGGACCAATCACCTTTACCAGGGACCACAGTGAATAACTGAAGCAAGTACCGGAGCAGTATTCTCACCGAATGGGCATGGTGGAGAATTGGGAAACTTTAGGCAGTGATCAAGTCAGGGACCCAACTAATGGAGGTGGCACTTGCAGAGCAGCCTTGTGAGTCAAGCCAGGGACTGAGCCGGTTAGCAGGCATGAAGCTTGAGAAGTGGAGTGCCAAGCTAGGGACCCAGCAGGGAAGCGTAGGTGACGTATGAGGGAGTTATCACCACAAAGCTTTGAGGAGTTCCAGGGATTCAGAGTCAGTGAATCAGAGGGTCCAGTGAGAGACCAGGAGCTCAAGGGGCTGAAGAACTACAAGTAGAAGTTATAGTGAAGCAAAGAGGACTGTAACGATTTGTGTTAGGAACTGTTAAAGACTGTTGCCATAGGTGACAGCAATCCTGCACATGCCTTTCCCTGTATGGCTGTCCTCGTATTGAAGTCTCAAAGTCAGCCACTTGAAATTGTAACTGCTTAAGCGTGTCCTGGCCCTAACCCTCTTTCCCTTGCGAAATATAAAAAGGATTGAAGAAGTGTCTGGCGCCCCAATGACTTTATTCGCCTTGTACCCACTATGCCTCACAACCCCCCACATACAGAAGGATGGCAGTTATCTTTGGCCTTGAAGGTTCTCATTAAACTGGAGGAGGCAAAAGACTTTGCTACATTCATAAATAGATCCCTCACAGCAAAGTGCAGGTCAACTCTGGTAAAAAGGTAAACATCTAGAGCAGTGTTCTCAAACTGGCATCCCTCCAGCTGTTGCGAAACTACAAGTCTCACGAGGCATTGCAAGGCTAACAATTACAAGCATGACTCTTCAGGCAGGGGCATGATGGGACTTGTAGTTCCGCAACAGCTGGAGGGCCACTAGTTTGAGACTCCTGATCTAGAGAAATCCAAGTCCCATAAACAAAGGGCCATGCCACTGTAACTAAAGCACTCTTATAACAATCAAGGAGGGCTTCCTCACAGTACCTAGGTCTTCTGAAGAGGCTGTTCTGACAGTGAAGAGCCTCTCATCTGGCTGTAAATCACTTGCCCAATTACCCCTGCCTCATTAGTTAAGGCCCCTGTGAGCTCCTGAAGGTGGAAAGCAGAGGGATTTTTATTCCTGTGTCCAGGAACTAAGGGAGTTGTAAGTGATGGTGTTAAAGGGGCCTGCATCTGCATCTCAGCATGGTAAGTAAATAGGCACTCTGTTGCACTTTCTCTTGAACTGGAAATTTTGTAGACCATTCAATTTCATCCTGCATAAAATGTACAGGGGGTCTCCCAAAGTTGGGTCTTTGGGAACACATCAGAGGTTGAGTCTTGGTTCCATCTCCTTGGACAAGAGGCAGCACATCTCTTCAGGTGTGTCCTCAGATGGTGGTTCCATGGGCTCCACAACAATGGCAAGGAATGGAATGAGTAATATTATCTTGGGAAATAGTCTATTGAGCATCATTTTTGCACACCTCCCGACCTTTGCTATGTGTGATGGATGTCTACAGACTTTCAATGACCAAGCCCACAATAGTAAATTCTCCTTCGATTTCCACTAGGCTTTCATTGGACTTAGCCAACAGGCCACCCATGTCCTGTGAACATTATCTGCTTCCTGTTGCAAACAGGAACAATCCATTTAGTTCTGTGACCTGTGAAGATTTGTCATCTTCTTCCAATAACAAAAAATAGATAAGATTGCGCTATGGACAAATTCCACCCGTTCGCCACACAGGCAAGGGAAAAAAAGGATATATATATAATGTAATATGGTGAAATATAAATAAATTGAAAGTAAATAAAAATAAATTATAGATTAAACTAAAGGGGTTAAAGCTGCCTGTGCTTGAGACCTGTCCCTAAGGATAGGAATAGGTTAGAAATCTAAAATATAAATTAAGCTTTGGCGCTAAAACCTTTTTGTGCACTGTGAATACTAAAATCATATATAAGTGTGAGATGATTTATTATCTCTGCTGGTACTCTGAAAAATATTAAAGCAAATTTCAGTGGAAACCTCTTAAAACCACTGTATACGTGTAAAAGAATGCGTGAAAAAAGAAAAGGGGATGTGTGTCTGTTAATTTACACCTCAAAAAATGCACATATGTATTGGAAAAAGTGGTGAATCGATCATATATAAAAAACAATTCTACTGTGCTCGATAAACATACATAAACCAATATCTGAAAAAACATATGCAAATATGTTCAAAGTGATAACGTTTTGTGAAAGTACCCAAAAGAATAATAAATAATAGTAACAAAAAATCCTATAATGTCCAACGGAAATTTTCAAAGTCGCATCAACCAGTTGCTGTAAAAACGCATGGAACTTTCATCAAATGAGGAAGGTAGAGTAAAGTGACTAGTGCAGAAGGGTTAAATACATTCCTCTCCGGTGCGCCACTCTGTGTTAGGCAAAAAGTATGTATATGTGCTCACCAGACAAAAAACCCTCAATGGGTTAATCAGGCAGCCACAGTATGAGCCACTGTGCAGCTTTCTTTAGGCTCTGCTTCTGCTATGCTGGGGAGATGCTTTATACTTTTCCTTCCACAAGTGGTCCGTTTAGCTCTGTGCAGTTGGACTGCGCAGAACAGCCTGGATCCTCCTCTTCTCGGGTCCCTCTTTTGTGATCCTGGCCCCTCCCTCCTGTTCAGTGTACACACAACAATCCGCTCGCTATGGGGTCAGCCGAGTCACAGCTCCCTGTGTCCACTCAGACATGAGTGGACACAGGGAGCTGTGACTCGGAGGGACCCGAGAAGAGGAGGATCCAGGCTGTTCTGCGCAGTCCAACTGCACAGAGCTAAACGGACCACTTGTGGAAGGAAAAGTATAAAGCATCTCCCCAGCATAGCAGAAGCAGAGCCTAAAGAAAGCTGCACAGTGGCTCATACTGTGGCTGCCTGATTAACCCATTGAGGGTTTTTTGTCTGGTGAGCACATATACATACTTTTTGCCTAACACAGAGTGGCGCACCGGAGAGGAATGTATTTAACCCTTCTGCACTAGTCACTTTACTCTACCTTCCTCATTTGATGAAAGTTCCATGCGTTTTTACAGCAACTGGTTGATGCGACTTTGAAAATTTCCGTTGGACATTATAGGATTTTTTGTTACTATTATTTATTATTCTTTTGGGTACTTTCACAAAACGTTATCACTTTGAACATATTTGCATATGTTTTTTCAGATATTGGTTTATGTATGTTTATCGAGCACAGTAGAATTGTTTTTTATATATGATCGATTCACCACTTTTTCCAATACATATGTGCATTTTTTGAGGTGTAAATTAACAGACACACATCCCCTTTTCTTTTTTCACGCATTCTTTTACACGTATACAGTGGTTTTAAGAGGTTTCCACTGAAATTTGCTTTAATATTTTTCAGAGTACCAGCAGAGATAATAAATCATCTCACACTTATATATGATTTTAGTATTCACAGTTAGTGATGGACGAACTTCCGACGGGACGTTTCGCGAACGCGAAACGCGAACGGACACAAACGTTCGCGAAAACGACCGTTCGCCGCGGGCTCCATTGACTTCAATGGGAGGCGAATTTCGCAAACCTTTAGGTCGAATTTGCGGCCACGGGGTAATTATTAGGGGGTAGCACGTAGTCCCACCACCTGGACAATAGCATAATACATGTATGAGGTGAATTTGGGATCGATAACTACAAGCATTTTTTTTTTATTTGGGAAATTGTTCTGACAATTCAGGACTATGGAGCTAATGAAGGCAATGGAGGAGAGGGAAGGTCAGGGACCAGGGTAGGCAAACAAGAGGGTGCAGGAGATACAGAGCACTGACAGCAGCACCGTAATACAGAGCACTGACATCAGCACCGTGACATACAGCGCTGACAGCAGCTCCGTGACATACAGCGCTGACAGCAGCTCCGTGACATACAGCGCTGACAGCAGCTCCGTGACATACAGCGCTGACAGCAGCTCCGTGACATACAGCGCTGACAGCAGCTCCGTGACATACAGCGCTGACAGCAGCACCGTGACATACAGCGCTGACAGCAGCTCCGTGACATACAGCGCTGACAGCAGCTCCGTGACATACAGCGCTGACAGCAGCTCCGTGACATACAGCACTGACAGCAGCTCCGTGACATACAGCGCTGACAGCAGCTCCGTGACATACAGCGCTGACAGCAGCACCGTGACATACAGCGCTGACAGCAGCTCCGTGACATACAGCGCTGACAGCAGCTCCGTGACATACAGCGCTGACAGCAGCTCCGTGACATACAGCGCTGACAGCAGCTCCGTGACATACAGCGCTGACAGCAGCTCCGTGACATACAGCGCTGACAGCAGCTCCGTGACATACAGCGCTGACAGCAGCTCCGTGACATACAGCGCTGACAGCAGCTCCGTGACATACAGCGCTGACAGCAGCTCCGTGACATACAGCGCTGACAGCAGCTCCGTGACATACAGCGCTGACAGCAGCACCGTAAGCAGCCCCAGGAGGAAGTCAGCACAGCACAGGGATGGTGTGATCCCCTCATAATAAGAACCCCCAGGAGGAAGTCAGCACAGCACAGGGATGGTGGGAGCCCCTCATAATAAGAACACCCAGGAGGAAGTCAGCACAGCACAGGGATGGTGGGAACCCCTCATAATAAGCAGCCCCAGTAGAAATATGACACCGCTCAACCTCTTCAAAGAGGAGGGTAGGGGCATATAGTACGGTGTGCTTTTTTGGGTCAGGGAAGTGAGCCAAATGAATTAAGAAGGTCTGTGTGCTTGATTCCAAAAATTGTTTATAGACATATACATGGTCTACTGATCACATGTGTTGAATTCCTCCGAGATCCATGCCTCATTCATTTTTAGAAATGTGAGGTAGTTAACACTGTGGTGAGCTAGGCGAGTACGCTTATCGGTCACAATCCCCCCTGCTGCGCTGAACGTCCTTTCGGACAGGACACTGGATGAGGGGCAAGCCAACAGTTCGATTGCAAATTGGGCAAGCTCTGGCCAGAGGTCAAGCCTGCCCACCCAGTAGTCTAGGGGTTCATCACTCCTCAGAGCGTCCACATCGGCCGTTAACCCAATGTAGTCGGACACCTGACGGTCTAGGCGTTCCCTGATGCTGGATCCGGATGACACCTGTCGATGGGTCGGCTGAAAGAATGACCTCATATCCGAAGTCACCAACACATCTTCAAACCGGCCTCTTCTTGCAGGCGCTGTTGGATTGGTACCCGCAAATCCTTCTCTGGGAGTGGGAATTGCTCCTCTGCCAGCGCACGCAAAAGCAGAATGCAGCATTTCTCGAAGCAAGGCCTGGAAGTGCTGCATTCTGACAGCCCTCTGCGACGGCGGTAACATTTCCGCCATTTTGTGTTTGTACCGGGGGTCTAAGTACGTTGCCACCCAGTACTGGTCCTTGACCCTCATGCTTTTTATACGGGGGTCCCTATTAAAACACTGGAGCATGAAGGCCCCCATTTGCACTAAAGTGGAAGCGGTGTGGTGGCCTGGCTCCTGCTCATCATCCAGGATAATGTCGTCCTCTTCATTCTCCTCTCCCCATCCTCGCACAACAGGGATCCCAGAAAGGTTTAAAGCATGCTCTTCTTGCTCCTGCTCATCCGCCCCGGCACCATCCTCCTCTGACTCCTCATCAGACTCCTGTTGTTGACTTGTCTCAGATAGAGTAGCCCCCCCTGGGAATTCATCCAGCATTGCGACTTCCTCATCTTCCCGCTCCTGCTCCTCCACAGCCTGATCAATGACACGACGCAATGCACGCTCCAGAAAGAAGGCATAAGGTACCATGTCACTGATGGCGCCATGGCTGCGACTGACCAGTTTGGTGATCTCCTCAAATGGCCGCAGAAGTCTGCATGTGTCGCGCATGAGCAGCCACTGGCGCGGTGAAAAAAAACCCAGCTCCCCAGAACCGTTTCTTTCGCAGAGTTCATACAGGTAGACGTTAACTGCACGTTTCTGCTGGAGCAGCCTATCAAGCATATAGAAGGTTGAGTTCCATCGCGTCGGGCAATCGCAAATAAGACGTCTGACCGGCAGATGGTGTCGCCGCTGAATGTCAGCAAGGCGAGCCATGGCCGTGTAAGATCTTCTGAAATGGGCCGAGATTTTCCTTGCCTGCCGCAAGATGTCCTGGACCCCAGGGTATTTGACAAGGAATCGCTGCACGACCAAGTTTAAGACGTGTGCCATGCACGGCACGTGCGTGATTTTGCCCTGTTTCAATGCGCTAAGCAGATTGGCACCGTTGTCACACACCACTTTACCAACTGTCAAATTGAGCGGTGTTAGCCACTCATCTGCCTGTGAACGCAAAGCTGAAAGGAGTGCCGGGCCAGTGTGGCTCTTTGCTTCCAGGCACAACAGACGCAGCACGGCATGGCAACGTCTCACCTGGCATGTGGAATAGGTTCTGGGGAGCTTGGGCGGTGCAGTGGAAGAGACGCTAGCAGCGGAAAAGGAGGAGGCAGCTGAGGAGGAGAGGGAGGAGGATGGAGTAGGAGGAGGAGAAGAAGAGTCAGGCCTGCATGCAATCCGTGGCGGTAAAACCAAATCTACACGGGTGCCACGGGTTACATGCTTGACGGCCGTCAGAAGGTTCACCCAGTGGGCAGTAAAACTGATATACCTTCCCTGCCCGTGTTTGCTAGACCACGTGTCTGTGGTCAGATGTATCTTGGCACCGACACTGTGTGCCAGAGATACATTCACTTGCCGCTGAACATGGCCATATAGCTCTGGGATGCCCTTCTCTGAGAAATACTTCCTTCCTGGGACCTTCCATTGTGGTGTTCCAATGGCCACAAATTTGCGAAAGGCCTCCGAGTCCACCAGTTTATATGGCAGTAGTTGGCGGGCTATGAGTTCTGACAAGCCAGCCGCCAACCGTTGGGCAAGAGGGTTATCCGGCGTCATCATTTTTTTACGCTCAAACATTAGGCCCACGGAAGCCTGCCTTTTTGCAGAAAAATGTGAGCTTGGCGTGATGGAAGGTGGAGTGGAGGACAATTGTGAGGAGAGAGGAGAAGGAGAAGTAGAAGACGAGGCTGGACGGTGAGAGCCTGCAGTGTGGCTTTGTGTGTTCCGTTGCTCCCACTGGGCTCGGTGATGGCTGCTCATGTGCCTTCTTAAGGCGGTCGTCCCTAGGTGAGTATTGGGCTTACCGCGACTAACGCGTTGACTGCAAAGATTGCAGATGGCAACGCTATTGTCAGCAGCGGACACGTTAAAAAAAGCCCACACTGCGGAGCCATGTGCCGGTGTCCTGGGAGCGCCAGATGTGACCGTACATGGTCGATGACTCGCTCCTGATACATTTGCAGTCTGCTTTGTCCCTGCTGTGCAATGTAAGTCATTGCTGCTTCTCCTCCCTATCTGCTGGTCCATATCTCCCTCTGAACTCCCCTCCTCTTCCTCTCTTGTGGGCACCCACGTGACATCACTAGACACGTCATCATCAACGTCACCTTCCCCACCGCTATAAGTAGAGTAGGCAGCAACACCGGGGACCAACCTCCTCCTTGGGCTGATCTGGGTACTGGCGTCAGACTGCTGAGTAGCGCTTGTTGCTACCTCCTCTTCCTGATCCAATACCAAGAGTGGCTGCGCATCAGAAATGTCCTCTTGATATGGATCGGAAAATAATTCCAGTGACTCAAGCGGAAGGTATGTGGTGGTGGTGGTGGTGGTCGTGTTGTTGGTGGTAGTGTCTTTGGGGGTGCACATAGCAGAGAGTGAAGAAGAGGGTGCAGATCGAGAGGATGAGGAGGGTGCAGAAGAGTAAGGCTGAGCGAGCCACTCAACCAAGTCTGGTGCATCCTTTAAAGTAATTGAACGCACCTTCTGCAACTTCCCACTTTGGCTCAAGCCTGTTGCTCCTGCCCTACCCCTACCACCCCTGCGGAAGGGCCTGCCTCTTCCTCTGCATGTCATTTTTTAAATGACCCTGTGACAAAACTCTTAGTCCCTATACCGCTGAAGGACTGCTGCAGTATAGGTGAGCGGTCAGCAGTGGTGCACGTCAACCCTATCTATTGTGGACCTATAGCGGTCCTTACAGAACAGCAGACTGTACCGCACTCAAGCCTATGTACCGTAGCACCCTATACCAAGTTACCAGTCCTTATAAGAACTTTTGTGGACCAAGCAGGTTGTGTATTAGTGTTTAGCAGACTGTACGTCAGTCCCTATACCGCTGAAGGACTGCTGCAGTATAGGGCAGCGGTCAGCAGTGGTGCACGTCAACCCTATCTATTGTGGACCGATAGCGGTCCTTACAGAACAGCAGACTGTACCGCACTCAAGCCTATGTACCGTAGCACCCTATACCAAGTTACCAGTCCTTATAAGAACTTTTGTGGACCAAGCAGGTTGTGTGTTAGTGTTTAGCAGACTGTGCGTCAGTCCCTATACCGCTGAAGGACTGCTGCAGTATAGGGCAGCGGTCAGCAGTAGTGCACGGCAACCCTATGTATTGTGGACCGATAGCGGTCCTTACAGAACAGCAGACTGTAACGCACTCAGGCCTATGTACCGTAGCACCCTATACCAAGTTACCAGTCCTTATAAGAACTTTTGTGGACCAAGCAGGTTGTGTGTTAGTGATTAGCAGACTGTACGTCAGTCCCTATACCAATGAAGGACTGCTGCAGTATAGGGCAGCGGTCAGCAGTAGTGCACGGCAACCCTATGTATTGTGGACCGATAGCGGTCCTTACAGAACAGCAGACTGTAACGCACTCAGGCCTATGTACCGTAGCACCCTATACCAAGTTACCAGTCCTTATAAAAACTTTTGTGGACCAAGCAGGTTGTGTGTTAGTGTTTAGCAGACTGTGCGTCAGTCCCTATACCGCTGAAGGACTGCTGCAGTATAGGGCAGCGGTCAGCAGTGGTGCACGTCAACCCTATCTATTGTGGACCGATAGCGGTCCTTACAGAACAGCAGACTGTACCGCACTCAAGCCTATGTACCGTAGCACCCTATACCAAGTTACCAGTCCTTATAAGAACTTTTGTGGAACAAGCAGGTTGTGTGTTAGTGATTAGCAGACTGTACGTCAGTCCCTATACCAATGAAGGACTGCTGCAGTATAGGGCAGCGGTCAGCAGTAGTGCACGGCAACCCTATGTATTGTGGACCGATAGCGGTCCTTACAGAACAGCAGACTGTACTGCACTCAGGCCTATGTACCGTAGCACCCTATACCAAGTTACCAGTCCTTATAAAAACTTTTGTGGACCAAGCAGGTTGTGTGTTAGTGTTTAGCAGACTGTGCGTCAGTCCCTATACCGCTGAAGGACTGCTGCAGTATAGGGCAGCGGTCAGCAGTAGTGCACGGCAACCCTATGTATTGTGGACCGATAGCGGTCCTTACAGAACAGCAGACTGTAACGCACTCAGGCCTATGTACCGTAGCACCCTATACCAAGTTACCAGTCCTTATAAGAACTTTTGTGGACCAAGCAGGTTGTGTGTTAGTGATTAGCAGACTGTACGTCAGTCCCTATACCAATGAAGGACTGCTGCAGTATAGGGCAGCGGTCAGCAGTAGTGCACGGCAACCCTATGTATTGTGGACCGATAGCGGTCCTTACAGAACAGCAGACTGTAACGCACTCAGGCCTATGTACCGTAGCACCCTATACCAAGTTACCAGTCCTTATAAAAACTTTTGTGGACCAAGCAGGTTGTGTGTTAGTGTTTAGCAGACTGTGCGTCAGTCCCTATACCGCTGAAGGACTGCTGCAGTATAGGGCAGCGGTCAGCAGTAGTGCACGGCAACCCTATGTATTGTGGACCGATAGCGGTCCTTACAGAACAGCAGACTGTAACGCACTCAGGCCTATGTACCGTAGCACCCTATACCAAGTTACCAGTCCTTATAAGAACTTTTGTGGACCAAGCAGGTTGTGTGTTAGTGATTAGCAGACTGTACGTCAGTCCCTATACCAATGAAGGACTGCTGCAGTATAGGGCAGCGGTCAGCAGTAGTGCACGGCAACCCTATGTATTGTGGACCGATAGCGGTCCTTACAGAACAGCAGACTGTAACGCACTCAGGCCTATGTACCGTAGCACCCTATACCAAGTTACCAGTCCTTATAAGAACTTTTGTGGAACAAGCAGGTTGTGTGTTAGTGATTAGCAGACTGTACGTCAGTCCCTATACCAATGAAGGACTGCTGCAGTATAGGGCAGCGGTCAGCAGTAGTGCACGGCAACCCTATGTATTGTGGACCGATAGCGGTCCTTACAGAACAGCAGACTGTAACGCACTCAGGCCTATGTACCGTAGCACCCTATACCAAGTTACCAGTCCTTATAAGAACTTTTGTGGACCAAGCAGGTTGTGTGTTAGTGATTAGCAGACTGTACGTCAGTCCCTATACCAATGAAGGACTGCTGCAGTATAGGGCAGCGGTCAGCAGTAGTGCACGGCAACCCTATGTATTGTGGACCGATAGCGGTCCTTACAGAACAGCAGACTGTACTGCACTCAGGCCTATGTACCGTAGCACCCTATACCAAGTTACCAGTCCTTATAAAAACTTTTGTGGACCAAGCAGGTTGTGTGTTAGTGTTTAGCAGACTGTGCGTCAGTCCCTATACCGCTGAAGGACTGCTGCAGTATAGGGCAGCGGTCAGCAGTAGTGCACGGCAACCCTATGTATTGTGGACCGATAGCGGTCCTTACAGAACAGCAGACTGTAACGCACTCAGGCCTATGTACCGTAGCACCCTATACCAAGTTACCAGTCCTTATAAGAACTTTTGTGGACCAAGCAGGTTGTGTGTTAGTGATTAGCAGACTGTACGTCAGTCCCTATACCAATGAAGGACTGCTGCAGTATAGGGCAGCGGTCAGCAGTAGTGCACGGCAACCCTATGTATTGTGGACCGATAGCGGTCCTTACAGAACAGCAGACTGTACCGCACCCAAGCCTATGTACCGTAGCACCCTAGACAGACCAAGTTACCAGTCCTGATAAAGAGCTTTGTGGAACAAGTGAGTTGTGAATGATTAGCAGACTGCAGCAGAAGGGCAGCAGTCAAGTATAATATTCTTTCTATATTTGGAAGAAAGAATATTATACGTGTACAAGCCTATTACCGTACCACTGATACCAGTCCTGAAAAGAACCTTTGTGGAACTAATAGTAACAGCAAGTCTTTAAAATTATCCTCACTGCCTGACACACTGCTTCCTGCCTGTCCCTATACAAATTGGCAAAAAAGAGTAGGCTGGAACGATTAGCTGGAACAGCTCTTTTGTGGACCTGATAGTAACAGCTAATGATGATGATGATGATGATGATGAAGAAAGACTAATCTGGCTGAGCTGTCCCTAAAATAGCAGCATACAGCGCTCTGTCCCTTTATCTAAACTGACAAAAGAAACTCAGGCTGCTGACCTAACACCTATACCAGTCCTGAAAAGAACTTTTGTGTACCAAATAGCTAGCGTTTTCTCTGTCCCTACTCCACACAGGATCCTTTCCCTACAGTGACAGAAGAAAGAATGTAAAATGGCCACCGGATCGGGTGTATTTATAGGTTAGGGGGAATGTCCAAGTGTCCATGAGCTGTCATGTCTCAATTGGTTGTCCTGTAACACATGATAAACGTGTCACGAAAGGTTAAAGTTCTTGTATACATTAAACACGTAAGTCCGCCGGGGCGAACGACGGAAAAAGGCGTTCGAACCCGCGGACGGCGAAAGTCGGAAATTCGCCGCGAAACGACCGCCGGGCGAACCGTTCGGCCATCACTATTCACAGTGCACAAAAAGGTTTTAGCGCCAAAGCTTAATTTATATTTTAGATTTTCTTCCAATAACAACATCCCTTTGTCCTTTGGTGAGGTATCCAAGTATACCTAGTACGTGATCCTACACTCCCTGGTCTGTGGCGCATGCCAGTGGCGTACGGCGGTACGGCAGACTCAATGTCCAATGTAAACAAGGCAGATTGCTGTTCAGTCAGTACAGATGGCATGGATCCTGTGTCTCTGCTAAGCAGGGGCACCAATCCATGCCTTCCACTAGTACAAGCACCTAGTACAAAGCACCTCCACCACAGTAGTAAAGCACTGGTCAGGCACACATTTAACCCTTTGAGCCCCCTGATGTTAACCTCTTCCCATCCAGTGTCATTAGTACACAGTGACAGTGCAATAGTAGTCCTAGATCGATCCGACTATGTGGCAGAAGCCCATAGACTACTAAAAGATTCTGTCACCTATCGTAGGCTCCCTCAAGACCCATTGGAACAATACAAACAAGAGCTTAAATTTCTGTTAGATGCAGCCAAGGCCAATAAGGTAATCAACAAAAAAGAATAGGAATTGTTGTTTACAGATGTTTTTAAGACCCCATATTTTTACATTATTTCCAAAATTCCTAAAGATCCAGTAACCCCCCAGGGAGGCACATTATAGCCTCCATGGAGAGCCTCAGCCATGGTTTGTCCATTTTAATTTCTCCAGCCAATAGTGTAAGGCCGTGTACACACGGGCGGATTGTCTGCCCAACTAAGTTCGTCAGACAATCCGACAGACAGTCCGTTCAAATTTTGAATGAACGGACTTGACCACACACGATGAACAGACAGTCCGCTGAAAACTTGCGCGATGACGTGTACAGCACGTATGACGGGACTAGAAAAACGACGTCCAATACACTGCAATGCAACCTTCGGCCGTGTAAATCCTTTCTGAGCATGCGCCATACTTAGTCCGTCCAACTTGCCTACACACGAGCGGACTGTCCGCTGAAACCAAGTTTGGACGGACAAAACCAAGTTTCAGCGGACAAAATTACGGAAATTCCGAAAGACAAAGTCCGCCAGACTGTCCGCTGAAAAAGTCCGCTGAAGCCCACACACGAGCGGATTGTCCGCTGAAACACGTTTCAGCGGACTAAGTTGGACAGACAGTCCGCCCGTGTGTACGCGGCCTAAGATTTCCTCTTACATTCGGGATTCTTCCCACCTGTTAGATATCCTGGATGGTTACATATAGGAAGATTACTACCTTTGGGTGTCACTGGATGTACAGTCTTAGTACACATCCATACTGCATGAGGATGGTATCTTTGCCATTTCCTGAGCTCCAGCCCTGAGCTACATCCTGCCCAGATTCAGTTCATTCTAGACAGCACTCGTTATTGTCTAGAGCATTATTACTTCCTAGGTGAGTTTTTCCCTCAGATACAGGGCACCGCTGTAGGCGCAGCCTTCATGCCCATTTACCCCAACCTCACCACGTGTTGGTGGAAGGAGTCCTGTATCTGGAGGAACAACCCCTTTGCCAGACAACTGTTTTTTTCGAAAGATATATTGTCAAAATTATCATCATCTGGGATGGTACTCCCTCAGAGATTGAGGCCTTTTCTCAGCACTGGCACTCTGGGAGGGACGTCATTTCCGGAAAGACTACGTGCGTTTCAGCCTATGCGGGGAGCATGCGTCGTAATGATGCACTTTTCTTATACACGCCGTCACTTGAGCTGGGTGTGTGGGTAACTCCCACTGGCGCCTTGTTAGTGATGTTGTTGTTTCCGGAAATACCTATTGCGTTCCAGCTTATGCTGAGAGTGCGCGCTGCAACAACGCACTTTTCTCATACACGTTGCTCGTTGGGGAGGTTTACAGCCACGTGAGGCTCTACTCCCACATCCTCCCTGATTGGTTGAGCTAGGTAAAAGTGTGAAACCTGACAATTGCTTCACTATACACACAGGGGGATGGTTCATTAGAATTGCACACACCCTCCCTATTTAGCAAGTGAAACACCAACCAATTAGAGGATCACCACTCCATATTTAAACAGGTCAGCTGTTGGAAATTTCAGTGCCATCCATAGAGGACTGCTTTGCTGTTTGTAAGTACTCCTTTTAGCTAAGTTTATGCAAGGAGGTAAATCTATGCATTTTGGTACAATACGAATTACCGTATCTGCTTTATAGGTAATTTGTGGTTGGACTACAGCTTCCAGTTTTCCTTTTGGGCTTATTTCCTGGGAATGGGACAAGGCAACCCTGGTTGCAAGTCATATACATGCTAATTCAGCTTGACACACACATGAAGGTGGACTTGAAACATCCCGATAGCCATTGCTTGTTCCAATTAATGTCTCAAATAGAAACAAAAACCCCCCTTGCCATAGAATCCGTGAGTATGGGACTACATGATTCTATTTATATCTATTTACTTTTGGCTCTATAGGCTGCTTCATGTTGCACGTTATTTAAATCAGGGTTTTCTATTCAAATGGCACTTGGGGGTCTTTGTTTCCACTTTTCTCTCTGGTTGTGAACTACATCCAAGGTGTGTATGGCAATTTTCCATATATTGCAAAAAAATCTTTGCGGACACCTCTTTTCTATTAAATAGTTAACTGCACATTCTTGGTCTCGCATGGTATATATTCCTTTCCCTATAGGCATACATGTTTTCATTGGAAATAGATTTTAACAACTATTTGGCTGTACACATACTCTTTTGTGTTCACCATTTTAGGTCTAACTGATCTGGAAGTAATTTGCAGGACATCCTGTACTTGGTTGACATCTCAATAGTATTTGAAGTACTCTTCAGACATACTTATATTTTTCTAAATGGCAGGCATTTTGATCCTCGAACTTACACCTCACTAGGTAAAGATTGGCAGACATTTTATCTGTTTAGCTAATTTTGTTCTGTGAAGGGAGTGGGGCGTGGTGTGTGTGTGTGTGTGTGTGTGTGTGTGTGTGTGTGTGTGTGTAGGTGGGGGGGGGATATGAGAGTTGGTAATCCCCCTCTTCTTCCCCTCTTTTTTTTTTTTGTTTATTTTTATTTTAAATTAAACTATTTTTTTTTCCAGCCTGGTAAAAATAGCTTATATGCTTTTAATTGAATTGTTTTATATTATAGATTGCTATATCATTAAGTTTGTTCACCCCTGATGAAGGTTCTGAATTATCAGCAACTGGAAACGCGTCGGGTGTGGGTGATATAGGACACGCATTGTTTTAATCATATTTTGTTCTGTATATATGTTTGTTTATTAATATACCAGGAGGACATTGTTGAGCCCATTTGCACTTCCTGGTAATATTATGTACATTGTGTAATTTATGAATAAAAATTGTATATTATTGTGTCCGGAGTTGATGGTCATTTAAAATCTCACCCACTCAGGGGGAAGCCTTTTTTTTTTTTGATTTTCTCAGCACTATAACAGCATGCGTTCCATGTGTGGAACCAGGACACCTTGATATTTCTAGATCTGGAGTTAGGTAATCTAGGTAATAAGATTATATCCAAAATGAATTTCAAGCCATCATTTGGCAATTTCTATATCCACTCGGATAGTTGTCACCGCCTGAAACAGATAAAAAAAATCCCCAAAGAGCTATACACCAGGTTGAAGAGAAACTGTACCTTTTGATATGTATTACAACATTCAAGGAGCTTTACTTAGAAAAATGTTTTTGGAAAAAGGTTATGACGAGGAGCTTATAGTCAAAGCCCAAGCAGAATGTCTGGTTAGCTCTTCGTCCAAAAGAGATCATGACACAGTGCAGCCTTTTCAAAACAATTTTGAAGTTTATCATTCATTTTCACTGTAAACACAGGCAGTTGGAAAGGATAATATTGAAACACTGGACCATTCTGACTAAAGATCCCAAACTTAAACCAGACCCCATTTTGCATACAAAAAGTCTCCCAGCATCACAAACATTATAGCCCCAAGAAAACTCAGGGAGGCCCCCAAGCCCATATCCTATCCCATGGCAACCTTCTGTAAAATGGAAGGGACGTATCAGTGTAAAAAGAATCCTTGTAAGATGTGTCCTTATGTACACTGCCAAAAAACATTCACAGATCTTAATGGAAAAGAGTATTCCATCTCTAGATTTTTCATATGCGGCACTGAATTTGTAATTTATGAACTTACCTGTCCACGCAGCCTTCTTTACATGGGCTGTACTATACACATCATAAGAGCTAGGTGTGGGGACCATCAGAGATTGATGGAGGCTGGCAAGGTGGACCACAGTGTCCCTAGACACTTCACCCTCCATCATGGTCGGTCTACCGATGAACTCCAGGTCTGAGTTATAGAGGATATTCCAGGTGGCATCCCCTTTGCTAAGATGTTCTTTTGATTCTTATGAAGTCCTTTTTTTCAGTGTGGCCCTTTAGTTAATACATCTCTGTTTATGGATATAATTAGTGTCACCGTGTTATAACCTACATCGAAAGAAAGGAAGCCAAAGGCGCCTCCCCCTTTTTTAGGTTTATTTATCAATTTGTCTATGCAGGGTGTCTCTAAGGCCCCTCATACTGTCGGACCGTTCAGGTCCGCCTGTCAGTTTTGAGCGATGGATGTCGGCAGTGACATGTCCGCTGACATCCGACCCGCTAAAAGCAGACGGATGCCCCTACATTCGCATCCATCCCTGGAGGATCGGATCGGGTGAGATCTGATGAAAATGGACATGCTGTCTGTTTTCGTCTGATCTCTCCATAGAAACCAGCGGCGAGATCTCCCGTTGTGCCAGTGGACAGAGGCGGACTCCAAGGCAGCTGATCCGCCTTGTGAGAATGATGCCTAACAATCATGTTTTTATTTTTTTATTTTTTACTAGAGTTTATCATCATTTCTTGACATTCAGAAGATTGTCTCTGATGTCCAGTTAATTTGTTTACATAATAGTACTGTGTTTGTTACACAGTGTGGTTCCTTTTTGTGTTTTTTTCCCCCATTTTTTTTTTTTTTTTTGACAGCTAGGGATGAAGGAATGTGTTCCTCTTAAAATGTGATAGAAAATAAGTAAAGAAGATCTTCAAGTGAACATTAGGTCATTATACAGTGTATTGTTATTTATGGTGTGATTGCACCCTGGGATGTCTGGCTGAAGTCACAATTCTTTTTATTTTCCATTTTTTGTGATACAGCACTGCACAGTTGCAGTGCATTTGTAGTGCAAAGCGGATTTGCCTTCAGTAAATAACCCCCACTGTGCTGTTAAATTTTCCAAAATCAGGGAATTTTTAGTAACTACAAGCAATTAATTCATGGAGTGTAAAAGGATGATTATTTTTATAATTAATGCATTACATACATTAACAACAAAAACATTGTGTGTGTGTGCAGCAGACCCATAGCACAACAGAACATAATAGTTAGCTGAAGAAGAGACTGTTACCTCATCTATCAAATAAGTTACGTTTGCACTATTGAAGAAAATGGCCAAAAATAAAAGGCCATTGGATAACCTAGGAGACAGATAAGAAACACAAGCAGTAAATCAAAAGAAATATGAGTTTAGTTTTTCACAAAAAATTTATTAAAACAGATTACTGATTATCTGGCATATCAATTGCCCCCCTACCCATGAAATACTCTAGATATCTTTGCCGTACTTGACGGGCCCTTTGGGTGGCAAGCCAGGATGGCCAGCTTCAAGAGCCGTCATGCTTTCCTCCGGTGAACTGGCCTCAGTTGCAACTGAGGCCAGATAGTTGGTTGCATTTTTTCTCATAAAATTGTGCAAAATGCAGCAGCACATAATAATTATGGCCGAATACAAACGTAACCATATTATTGATGTTAGGTATAGCCGTAACTGGCTGGCCATTATGCCAAAGGCATTTTCCACCGCTCTTCTGGCTTTGGCCAGCGGGTAGTTAAAAACCCTCTGGTCCAGTGTGAGGGTCCTCATTGGGTACGGCCGCATCAGATGGTCCCCTAGCGAAAAAGCCTCATCTTCCACAAACACGAATGGGAGGCCCGCCCCTTTGTCTGCTGGAGTTGGCAAGCCCAAGCTGCCAGTCTGGAGACGCCTGTAGAATTCTGTCTGGGCAATGACTCCACCATCCAACATATGGCCATTCTTCCCAACGTCCACATATAGGAGCTCGTAAGTTACCGGCAACAACTCAATACTACTATACCGCTTGTAGTTAAAGTAGTACAACCCAGAGTTGGGGGATGGGACGATGCGGACGTGTTTCTCATCTATCGCACCACCACAGTTGGGAAAGTTCCATTGTCAGGCGAATTTGGAGGCCACAGTCTGCCATTCCTGTGGGTTGGAAGGAAATGATGGAGTCAAACAAGAAAAAAATAATTAGTACTTTTACACATTGCAACATTGCAAGCAGATTAAACACAAACATTCTTGGCCAGCATAAGTATAACATTTATTTAAATTAGTATTTAAAGACAAAAGTATAAAGTCCACTTATCAGATTCCTCACCCCCTCTGATGGCCCATTGTAAAAATTTTAGGGTGGGGGGAGATGTTTTGGACAGGCAACCCTCTCCACTTCATTGAGAGCTAAATACATTAATAATGTACTTTGGCCAACCCCTCCTTCCTTACACTATTGGCAGCCCACTGGACAGGTAAGAAGTGTCATAATCCAAAAATATGAATACACACTGTCCAAATTGAAGCACATTTTTACATTCTGCAATTACCTATCAAGATAATAGGAAAATACAACTTTAAACAGTACCATTTGAAAGTATTCAGGCAGGCCCTTGCACTACATGCTTTGGTGAATTCATCCATAAATATGACGACAAAAGAGGTAGGTATAGTGTGTATGGGTTTAGCAAAGTCAGCAGATAGAGGATTGTTATCAGTTGACTTAGTGGTTGGGGGGGAGGGAGGGTTCCAAATGAGTTTGGGCCCCCCAAAAACAGCCTCTTGCATTCTGCCTGAATTTAAGGACAACAATAACATTTGTACACATTTTAGGGGATGTTTAGGGTAAGCACTACAATGGAGCTGACAAAATACATTGTTAAGTGACTAAGCTAGGTGTGTATGGGCCCAGGCTAGCATGCTGGGGAGGTTAGTGAAGAATAGGAATGGGCCGAACACCCCCCAGTTTGGTTCGCATCCATAACATGCGAACAGACCGAAAGTTTGTGTGAACATTCAAACACTGTTAATGTCTATGGGACCCGAACATGAGAAATCAAAAGTGCAAATTTTAAAGGCTAATATGCAAGTTATTGTCCTAAAAAGGGTTTGGGGACCCGGGTCCTGCCACAGGGGACATTTTTCAATGGAAAAGAAAGATTTAAAAACGGATTTTAATGATGTTTAAAGTGAAAAAATAAAAGTGACATATTCCTTTAAATATCGTACCTGGGGGGTGTCAATAGTATGCATGTAAAGTGGCGCGTGATTCCCATGCTTAGAACAGTCCCTGCACAAAATTACATTTCTAAAGGAATAAAAGTCATTTAAAACTGCTTGAG
The DNA here is from genome assembly GCF_037356315.1 of Lithobates pipiens. Classification (NCBI taxonomy): domain Eukaryota; kingdom Metazoa; phylum Chordata; class Amphibia; order Anura; family Ranidae; genus Lithobates; species Lithobates pipiens. The sequence goes on from NW_027507764.1 coordinate 221,605,678, forward strand.
GCTTTAATGTAATGTTGGGTCCCGGCAATATCAATGAAAATCAGTGAGAGAAAGGGCATGGGTACCCCCCCAGCCCATTGCCAGGCCCTTTGGGTCATATATGGATATAAAGGGGAACCCCACACCCAAATTAAAAAAAGAAAAGGCGTTGGGCCCACAGGCCCTATATACTCTGAACAGCAGTATTCTCACAGGCGTTGAAAACAAGACAGGGACTGTAGGTTTTTTCTTATGTAAAATCTGTAATTTGGAGCAGGTACATTTTGTCAGTGTAGCCAGTCAAACAATCTATTTGAAAGCTTTATGGAAAACATAAGGAAGGGTTATCAACCCTGTAACATTTGTTTTGCTGTCTGTGCCCCTGTTCAGAAGATTTCACCTCACTTTCTGTTCCAATTGGATTGGATGGATGGATTTTGAATTGGGGTTTTTAAGGGAAACGAGGATTGGTGATAAATCAATGCAGTGAATATATATTTTATGAACTACACCTCACTGAGTCACCTGCCTGAAAGGTATAGGCTTGGCTAGACACACACACACACACACATACATATACACATATATATATACATATACATATATATATATATATATATATATATATATATATATATATATATATATATATATTGTGGCAGCAGGCAGGTAAAGTCACCTGGTTGTATCCAGGATGGTAAATATGTGTGTCCTAGATTCAGGCTTTATGCAGACTTTTACAATTAGAGGGGAAGAGTTAATGAGCCCAGCTGAAGTAAGTGGGCTCATTAAGACCTCTACAAAAAACCCCAGCATGCTTAGGGAGATGCTCCATCCTGGAACCAGTTTTGTGTGTATAGACTGGGGAGTCTGAGATCTGTTCTGTGCGGTGAGTTAACGCCTGTGTGGCAAACCCCTACAATAGAGACAGGGACTGGGGCAGCACAAGGCTGCACCCAGTTGTTAGACAGGGAGTCTACGTGTGTAGTTAGAGGTCAAGCTGACCAGGATTTATTTTCTTGTTTTATTTTGTTTGGCTGTTATATGTATCACTGCATGTAGCCTAAATAAACCGGATCTTTTGTTTTTGAACCTACACCGCTGTCTGCTGTGCCTGACTTTGTGTTGTGAACCCATCCAGGGGGTCACACACACCCGCTGCCGAGCTAACCCCTCACTATATATATATATATATATATATATATATATATATATATAGCAGTCTGACTGAATATATATATATATGAAATACACTGCAGCTAACCGGATCAACTGCCTGCCTGAAGTAGATTAGAAATAGTACAGCAGGAACGGTCTGCAGTGAGATTTAGCTAACTGAATAAACTGCCTGCTCAAAGTAAATTCAATTACACACTCACTTTCTCTATAATGCAAGCAACAAACTACACAGGGCCGATGTGCAGGTGGCCTTCTATAGTGTGGGGCGTGTACTTAACCCCCTGAGCCATAATTGGCCAATTATGGCTCTGCTTACGGCGTTGTGATTGGCCAAACCATGCGGGTCATAGTGCTTGCTTGGCCAATCATCAGCCAGCAAAGCACTGCGATGATGCAGTGCATTATGGGCCGTGACGTGCCACTCAAATTTGGCACGAATGGCCCATCATGTTTGATCATCATCGAACGATCGAACAGCCGGCCCATCCCCAGTGAAGAAGGTAAATATGCATGAAGGACAAATAAGAAGCATTAAAACCTTACAGCATGCATGAGGACAAAGAGGACATCCACAGCATTAGGGATGATCTGGGTGTTCGAGTCAAACCCATGTTCGACTCGAACACCGGCTGTTCACCCGTTCAGCGAAACCAGAACTTTATGGGGCGTTCGCGCCAAATTCGAGTGGCGCCCATTACCCATAATGCACTGCGGCATCGCAGTGCATTGCTGGCTGATGATTGCCCAAGCATGCACTATGTCCCGCATGCTTGGCCAACGCTGAGCACCATCAGTGAGGAGAGCCATAATTGGCCACAGGCAGGATGCCTGTGGCCTATTATGGCTCAGGGGGTTTAGTACATGCCCAACACTATATAAGGCCGTCTGCGCTGCGGCCTTGCATAGTGTGTTGCGGCTCATAGAGACAGAAGCAGAGACAGTGTCTTAATTTCCTTTGAACCTATTGCAATTACAGTTGGTGTATTGTGCCCCCTGCACAGTGTACACCTGAAGCTACCCCAATTGCTGGTGTTGTTCTGGTCCTATACCACAGGCAGCTGCAGCAGTTACAGTTGGTATACTGTGCCACTTGCACAGTGTACACCTGAAGCTACCCCAATTTCTGATGTTGTTCCGGTCCTATACCACAGGCAGGTAGTTGCAGTAATTACAGTCGGTGTGCTGTGTCATCTGCACAGGGTACACCTAAAGCTACCCCATTTGCTGGTGTTCTGCTGATCCTATACCGCAGGCAGCTGCAGTAATTACAGTCAGTGTACTGTGTCATCTGCTCAGTGTGCACCTAAAGCTACCCCAATTGCTGGTGTTCTCATCTCCCTGTAGGCCATTAGTATGTCTGGAAGGCCAACAAGGAGAGGCAGACAGTCACAAGTCAATAAAAGAGGGCAAGCAGGCTCTGTGTCTAGAGGCAACAGTGCTGGTCGTGGACGCGGTGCATCATCATCAGCACATGGCCATGGGACACGCTTGTCCTTATTTTCAGCAGCTGGACGTGTTGAGCCGCAACATGCCCAAGACTTGGTAGAGTGGATGACCAAGCCCTCCTCATCCTCTCTCACCCAGGCTCAGGGTACTGGCAAAGCCGATGCCAACTCTTCCCTCGTCTCAATGGCATCAGTCACTCCTTCCCTAGACCCACCATGTCCTCTTAAGGAGTCCCCCAAACTGTTTGAGCACAGTGTTGGGTACATGCTCCAGGAGGATGCCCAGTGTTTTGAAGGCTCTGATGTTGATACCCAGCTAGAGGAAGGCAGTAGTGTGAGCCCAGAGAGAAGGGATGGCCAAGGAGGACAGCAATTTGGCAGTCATGTTCCACCAGCTGCAGCATACTGCCAGGTTTGCTCCAGTGATGAGGAGGGAGGGAATGATGAGGTCACTGACTCCACGTGGGTGCCTGATAGGAGAGAGGAGGGGGAGGCACATCTCCACAGAGGCAGGATGCCCTCCAGGGGCCAGCTTAAGGGCAGCACACAGACTGAATCACACCACAGAGCTCCGCCTGTGCAGGGTGCTGTCTACGCGTTATTCCAAAAGTTCTTTGGTGTAGGCCTTTTTTGAGACGAGTGCATCAGATCGCACCGCTGCTATTTGCAACATATGTCTCAAGCATATCTCGCATGGCCAAAACATCAGCCGCTTGGGCACCACATGCTTGACCAGACATATGTTGACCTGCCATGCAGTTCGTTGGCAAGCGTACCTTAAAGACCCACACCAAAGAACAAAGCGGACCTCTCCTTGCTCCTCATCAGCTGGAATCTCCAACCCCACTATACCATCAGTCCTTTCTGAAAACTGCAAACCTGAGAGTAATGAAGGTGTAGAATTAGGTGTGTCACAGCCAAGTACTTGCGGACAATCTGCTAGCGGTATTCTGACATCCGATTGTAGCAGGCAAATTTCCCTGCCCCAGCTGCTGGACTGTCGAAAGAAGTTCACTCCCAGCCATCCAGATGCCCAGCGGTTGAATGCTAGCTTGGCTAAATTGCTTGCACTTCAACTGCTGCATTTTCAGTTGGTAGACTCGGCCCCCTTCCGTAAGTTTGTGCAATGTGCGGTTCCTCAGTGGCAGGTTCCCAAATGCCACTTTTTCTCACGGAAGGTGATTCCAACTCTCTAACGGCATGTGGAAGGCACTGTCCATGCCTTGCTGGACAGTGGTAAGGTGCATATTACCGCTGACTCATGGTCCAGCAGGCATGGACAGGGACGTTACCTATCTTTCACGGCACATTGGGTAACTCTTCTGGCAGCCTGGGATGCAGAACAAGGTGCAGTAGTGTTGGAGATTGTTCCACCACCACGTCTCCAAAATGCTACTACTGGTTGTGACACACCTCTCTCCTCCACCCCCTTGTCTTCTTCCTCCATGGCCTCTTCCTCCATGGCCTCTTCCTGTGCTTTGTCCTTGAAACCAGCGGTGCTCCGTAGGCGTTCAAGGGGCTATGCAAGTACGCTTGCAAAAAGATGCCATGCCGTGCTTGCGCTGGAGTGCTTAAGGGACAGGAGCCACACTGGGGCAGATATTCTGTCAGCTCTGCAGGGGCAGGCTGAGAGGTGGTTGACGCCATGCCAGCTTAAGCCAGGAATGGTGGTTTGCGACAATGGCACCAACCTCCTCTCCGCCGTCCGACAGGGACAACTGACCCATGTGCCCTCTGTGGCTCACGTCCTTAACTTGGTGGTGCAGTGGTCCTTGGGCAGGTACCCAGGCTTACAGGATGCCCTGAGGCAGGCCAAGAAAGTCTGTGTGCATTTCCACCGGTCATATAATGCCAGTGCTCGGCTGGCTGAGCTCCAAAAGGAATTGAATCTGCCCAAGAACCGCCTTATCTGTGACATGCCCACCAGGTGGAACTCAAAATTGGCCATGCTGCAGTGGCTGCGCACGCAGCAGAGGGCCATCAATGAGTACCTGTGCGACTACGGCACCAGGACAGGGTCAGGGGAGCTTGTTTTTTTTCCCCACGCCAGTGGGCCATGATCAGGGATGCATGTACTGTCCTGTCACCATTTGAGGAGGCCACGAGGATGGTGAGCAATGACAGTGCATGCATCAGTGACATTGTACCTCATGTCCACCTGTTGGAGTACACGCTGCATGGAATAATGGACAGGGCACTTGAGGCAGAACAGAGGCAGGAAGGAGGAGGACTTCCTTGCCTCTCAAGGCCCCCTTTATCCATACAGTGTTCCTGCTGTCCCGCCGATCACACAGGAAGAGGACGAGGAGGAGGATTGTGTCAGCATGGAGGTGGAGCCTGGCACTCAGCATCCGCAGCAGTCTTTTAGGGATGATTTACAGTCCCAAGAAATAGGTGGACTTGTACGTGGCTGGGAGGAGATGGCTGCGGATCATGTTGTCCTTAGTGACCCAGAGAACTCTGGACCGAATGCCTCAGCTAACCTACACTGCATGGCCTCCCTGATCCTGCAAAGCCTGCGGAAGGATCCTCGTATTCAGTGGATCAAGGAGAGGGATTACTGGCTGGCAAATCTCCTTGATCCATGGTACAAGGGTAAAGTTACGGACCTTATCTTGCCATTACAGAGGATGACACATCTCTGGGAGGCCTTGCAGAAAGGTCTGTGCAACGCATTCCCAGAGACTGGTTTCCAGAATTGCTGGGCCTGGACAATGTGTTGCTGAGGCTTGGGTCAGTCACAGAAGGAGCGGTGGAGAAGGTGGCCATCTGACCGATGCGTTTAGACAATTTTTTAGTCCACAGCCCCAAGGTATGATCGGTTCCAGCAACCATCGCCAGCGTCTGATTTACATGGTGCAGGAATACCTAGGGGCAAGATCAGACTTGGACACCTTGCCCACCGAAAATCCTCTGCGTTACTGGATCTTGAGGATGGATCACTGGCCAGGGCTCGCACAGTATGCAATTGAGCTACTGGCCTGTCCTACATCCAGCATTCTTTCGGAATGCACATTCAGTGCTGCTGGTGGCTTTGTAACTGATCACAAAAAATCATTTACCCACACAGTTACCTGTAATCCGGATGGTGAAGACTGGATTTGGGACTGCTTCACGCCACAGGTACAACTTGATATAGCATTATAGCGAACTTTCTTGTCCACTTTATTATTATGGCTGTCAGACTGGACGTGCATGTAATTTTACGGTGCACGCCAGTCTGTCTGTCCATACTGCTCTATAGCCTTGTATATGGATGGGATTTACTTTGGGATTGCTCCCTCCCTGGCAATTTAGGCAATTGCAGTTTAGGCTATGAACATCAGTAGATCCTCCTAATGCCGCGTACACACGAGCGGACTGTATGGCGTACTTAGTCCGTCGAAACACATTTCAGCGGACAATCCGCTCGTGTGTGGGCTTCAGCTGACTTTTTCAGCGTGCAGTCCGGCGTACTAAGAATTTCGGATTTTTCGAAATTCTGTCCGTCGTACTTTGGTTTCAGCGGACAATCCGCTCGTCAGTATGCTAGTTCGACGGACTAAGAATGGCGCATGCCCAGAAAGGATTTACACGGCGAAAGGGTGCTTTGCTGTGTCTTGGACTTCCTATTTCTAGTTCCGTCGTACGTGCTGTACACGTCATCGCGCAAGCTTTCGACGGACTGTTTGTGCATCCGTGTGTGGTCAAGTCCGTTCAGTCGAAAGTACGACGGACTGTCCGTCGGATTGTATGACGAACTAAGTACGCCATACAGTCCGCTCGTGTGTACGTGGCATAATAGTCGGCATCTTCTCTGGCTAAAGGTAGTCTCATAGATACTGTTTGGCTTACTATTTATGCATATACCTAGATAGCATTGCTATGTATATCAGTGTAACTGTACAGAGAGGCACGTTGCCTGATATAACTGCTAAAACCAACAGCCAGTACTCCATACTCCTACTACTTGACCTCTCTGCTGCCTTTGATACTGTCGACCACCCGCTCCTCCTCAAACTACATTCCCTTGGCCTCCGAGATTCTGCTCTTTCCTGGTTCTCTGCCTATCACAGCGCTCCTTCAGTGTCATGTACAACTCTGTCTCCTCCTCTCCATTGCCTCTTTCTGTGGGGGTCCCCCAAGGTTCTGTTCTTGGACCCCTTCTCTTTTCTATTTACACCTCCTCCCTTGGTCACTTGATAACCGCCCACGGCTTCCAATACCACTTATACGCCGATGACACCCAAATCTATCTGTCTACTCCTCACCTCACTCCTTCAGTCTCATCTCGCATTACTAACCTGCTAACTGACATATCAGCATGGATGTCACACCACTTCCTTAAACTAAACCTCTCTAAAACTGAGCTATTAATATTCCCCCCTGCACATGCCCCCCTCAATGACTTTTCCATCAAAATCAACAATGCAACCATCAGGCCCTCCACTCCCGTCAGGGTACTAGGTGTAACCCTAGACTCTGACTTGCCATTTCAGCCCCAAGTCCAATCGTTGTCAAAAGTTTGTAGATTTCACCTCCGTAACATCTCTAAAATTCGCCCCTTTTTAACAAATGAAACCACCAAGCTCCTCATTCAATCCCTTGTTATATCTTGCCTTGACTATTGCAACTCCCTTCTCATTGGCCTGCCTCTCCATAGGCTATCTCCTCTTCAGTCTATCATGAATGCTGCTGCCAGACTTATCTACCTTACCAACCGCTCAGTGTCTGCCAACTCTCTCCTCCAATCCCTACACTGGCTCCCAATCACCCATTGAATTAAATTCAAAATACTAACCACAACATACAAAGTCATTCACAACTCAGCCCCGAGCTACATCACCAATCTTGTCTCCAAATATCACCCAAATCGTCCCCTCCGTTCTTCTCAAGACCTCCTACTCTCAAGCTTTCTCGTCTTCTCCTCCCATGCTCGTCTCCAGGATTTCTCCAGAGCCTCTCCAATCCTCTGGAACTCGCTATCTCCACTGGTCCGGCTATCCCCTACTCTTGCTACCTTCAGGCGATCCCTGAAAACTCATCTATTTAGGGAAGCCTATCACGTCTCAAACTAATCTCCTACCACTTCCATCAGCTCATTCCCGACAGTTATAACCTTTTGTACCACCTGCCCCACCCTATTAGATTGTAAGCTCTTCCGAGCAGGGCCCTCTTAATCCTCTTGTATTTTATTGTATTGTAACTGTATTGTCTCCTTTTTATATTGTAAAGTGCTGCGTAAATTGCTGGCGCTATATAAATCCTGAATAATAATAATAATAATAATAATAATAATAATAATAATACTCTTGGATATTAAGCATATGGTCAAAAATATTTTCGTGCTTTGCCTTTCTATGGCGTATGGGTATAAAAAAAAACCTACTCTTGTGAAGGGGTTTCGGTGCATTGTACATATATAATGGTGTATATATGTGCAGAAAAACGAATCTATTGTAGGGACTGAATAGGTGTATATCTGCACGGAACGTGCACTATATCTGGGTCACAGATGTGCCCTTTTTTGTAAAAAAAAAACCACTATGCTACATTCATAATTAATGATGTAGTAATATGTGTAATATAACAGGGGTTTTTTGCCTGCATTTGCCATATATTATTGTTTATTATTATTTTTTTCTTTCCTTCTTTATTTGGGGGGATGTAGAGGATTTATCCTCATACTGCCACACCGGGACGTCCTTTGTGGGGGAATTCACCCACGCTGGAGCTTGCTGTATCTAGAGGGCGTGTTGAATTGCCCGGTGGAGCTGGAGACCAGAGAGGGGTTATTGACCGCAGGGTAAGCCTGTATTTGTAGGAGGAGTCAGGCTGCATAAAGCCTGCCCTCCTCTGCCTCCTCCTCGTTGGACGTCGGTCGCGTGTGGCTGACGTCACTTCCGGCGGGTCGGAGGAGGATGTCATTCTGTTGCTCTGGCACACATGGACGGGGGTGCTTGTGGCCCCCGCCGGCTCCGTTTATGGGCATCTGTGGGTGGGGGGAGTTCTCCCGCCGGCAGCTGCTGTCTGCACGGGGGAGCCTTCCTCCTGCCTACAACTATGCGAACGACGCTGCGGTGGTGCGTTTGCTACTACAGCGCCGATTCTCCTGGCAGGGGGAGGGGGAGGTTTTCGGCCGCGCCGGCTCCCCCTCCCCCCCTCACATATGCAGTGCACCCGCCCGCCCCTCCTCCCGTTGTTCACGCCGGGGGGAGGGGGGTGTTTGGCCGCCGTCCGCTCCTCTCCTCGGGCTGTTTCCGGCTCCAGAGGGTGCTGCCCGCCCCTCCTCCCGGTGTTCATGCCGGGGGGAGGGGGGGTGTTTGGCCGCCGTCCGCTCCTCTCCTCGGGCTGTTTCCGGCTCCAGAGGGTGCTGCCCGTCTGCTCCTCCCGGTGTTCACGCCGGGGGGAGGGGGGGTGTTCGGCCGCCCGTCTGTTTCTCTCCTCGGGCTGATCCGGCGCCATGAGGGGACTGCCCGCTCCTCCCGGTGTTCACGCCGGGGGGAGGGAGTGTTTGGCTGCCCGTCCGCTCCTCTCCTAAAAAAAAAAAAAAAAAATTATTTATATATTTTTCTGCAAGTGCTTGTCCACTGGGGGGTTTGCACCCGCTGATTCTCCTGGCGGGGGGAGGTATTCGGCTGTGCCGGCTCCCCCTCCCCCCCCTCACATACGCAGTGCACCCGCTGTCTCTCCTGGGGGGGAGGGGGAGGTGATCGGCCACCTCTCCCGGGGCAGATCTGGCTGCAGGGGTGGGGGGGGCATCTGCATGCTCATCCAACTCCATGAGGGAGCCGCCGGCTGGTGCATTCAGTTCTGGTAGGGAGGGCTCCACGAGGGGGGACACGCCGTCCGCCCGCTTCTCCCGCTGGGAGGGGGGGGGGGTTTGGCTGCCATCAACTTCCCTGTCCTGGCTCCACGTGGGGAAGCCCGCCCGCCCGCTTCTCCCGCTGTTCCGCCGGGAGAAGGGGGGTGGGTTTGGCTGCCATCCGCTCCTCTGTTCTGGGGGGGGGGTTGGCTCCACGAGGGGGCCACCCACTTCTCCTGGTTTCCACCGGGATGGGGGTGGGGGGTTCTTTCGGCTGCTGTCAGCTCCCCTGTCCAGGGTAGATCAGGCTCCACTTGGGGGCCACCCGCCTGTTTCTCCCGGTGTTCCGCCGGAAAAGGGGGGGTTTCGGCTGGCCACCGGCTCCCACTCTCCCCTCGCATCTTCTTGTCCACTCTAGTGCAGGGAGACTGTGTGTTTTTTGCACACACTTTGCCCACGGGGGGTGGTGAGTGAGTGTATGTTCGGTGGGACAGAGAAAGCAGAGCAAAAAATAAAATAAAATCTAACACGCTGGAAGCTTTTCAGTGCGGGGGGGGGGGGTGTTCATGCCCTTTGACATTCCCCACATTTTGTCATATCAGACAGCAATAGGAAAAAAAAAAAAAAAAACCTTTACTATGGTTCTATCTTTTCCCTCCAGCCGCACCGCCTGAGCTCGATCTCTGATATTGGGGCAGCTGGGGGGGGGGGGGATCCCAGGGACAGGTCTGCTCTTGTCAATGAGGATCAGTAAGTGCGAGACTCCGAGACTCAGCCGCCCCGCCTGAGCTCCACGTGGCGTGCCCCGCCTGAGCTCCACGTGGCGTGCCCTTCCCCCGCCCGAGCTCCACGTGGCGTGCCCTTCCCCCGCCCGAGCTCCACGTGGCGTGCCCCCGCCCGAGCTCCACGTGGCGTGCCCCCGCCCGAGCTCCACGTGGCGTGTGTTCATGCATTATGCGTTTCACGTTTCATGCGTTTGGAGTTTCATGCATGTTGCATTGCATGCATTTGGCGTTCTCATGCAGTTATGTCCTTGTTTCATTTTACGTTCTCATGCACTCATGTCCTCGTTTCGTTTCACGTTCTCATGCACTCATGTCCTCGTTTCGTTTTACGTTTTCATGCATTTTTTGTTCTCGTATCGTTTTTCACGCACGGTTCTCACTCGTTTTACGGTTGCACTTGCAATTGCCGTTTCATGCATTTTGCGTTTCATGCGTTTTGCGTTTCATGCATTTTGCGTTCTCATGCAGTTATGTCCTTGTTTCATTTTACGTTCTCATGCACTCATGTCCCGTTTCATTTTACGTTCTCATGCACTCATGTCCTCTTTTCGTTTGCGTTCTCATGCAATCATGTTCTCGTTTCGTTTTACGTTTTCATGCAATTATGTATCATTCGCTTTGACGTTCTCATGCTTTGTTTCACGCACGGTTCTCACTCGTTTTACGGTTTCACATGCAATTGCCGTTTCTCATGCAATTCAGTTTATGCAATTCACGGTTTCCATGCGGTTGGTGTTTCAGGAAGTTACAATTCTTACGCAATTTTGTTTTTGTGCGATTTAGGTCTCTCGGGATTTACTTATGAAGTTGGTGTTTCTCATATTTTTAATTATTTTCCGTGCAATTTTAGGGTTTCTCATACAAATTGCGTTCTCGTGCATTTTTGCTGGCAGTTGACGGTTTTCAAACGACTTACAGTTCTTACGCTCTTAAGGATCTCATGAATTTATGGTTATCATGCAATTCACGTTTCAGAGGTAATGTTCATGGCTATTATTTACGTGATGCAACTTCTTGCGTTTCCCTTGTTTCTGACGTTTCCCCATGTTTTTCTAGCATTTTCCGACGTATTTCCATGGTTTTGACGTATTCACGTGTTTTCTTACGCGTTGTCCTGTGTTTCCTTCCGTATTTCCCATGTGCCGCACGTTTCATGCCTTATGCCTTTCATGTCTTTACCCTTGTGTAATTTCATGATTCTCAGGCATTTTACGTTCCTCATGCTTGTTAGTGTCGGATGTATTGTACGTGTCTGATGCTATTTGCATGTCTCATGCATTTTCTTGTGTTTCCCATGTTTCTTTTGTTTTTTCTCGTGTTTTCTTGCCTTTTCTCGTGTTTCTTACATATTCCTATTTGCCGCACGTTTTGTGTCTTATGCTTTTCTTTTCTCTTGTGTACCCCTCAGGGTTTTCTCTTGTGTACCCCCCAGGGTTTTCTCTTGTGTACCCCCCAGGGTTTTCTCTTGTGTACCCCCCAGGGTTTTCTCTTGTGTTTTTATTGATTTGCGTTTCTCATGCAACCTGTATTTCCTAGGCAGGTCGTGTTTTATAAGCAGCCGCAGTTCTTATGCCGCTCACGGTGATCAGTTCACGCTACTCATGTTTCCGTTCAGTCACGTTTCCTTATCGCAGGTTTCATTCTTGTCGCATGTATTTTTTGTCCGATCACGATTCTCTCGCTAGTTGTGTTCCTGATCAGTTGGGTGCCATTCCTCACTATTTATTTTAATTTCCTAGCTGCGTCCGGCCAGGAGTTGCCCTGGGATATGGAAAGTTTGGTTAGTCAGTTTTTCACTGATCCACAGTTTCTACTGGCTCAGGGACTTTCGTGGATCACGGGGCCCGGGCCAGTATCTGTAGGCTCGGGTCTCAGAAGCAGGTTCCAGTAACGCACTTTCTTTTCAGTTCCAGTTGTGGTAGTTTGGTTTTCCATTTGGTTGGCACTGCAGCCTTGATCATTGGGTTTGTTTTAAATTCCAGGAAGGCCCATGACACTGCTTGGCATGTTTCCAGGTTAGGTTTCCAGTCCTGTTGGTGAAACATCTAGTTCCTTTTTGCTTTTCTGTTTTGTTTTAGTTTCCTTTTTTGCCTCCTCCAGCTTGTATCAGCCTTCAGCACTTTCTGGGCGTATCCAGTTAAGTCTCAGCATTTCATGCTGAATGATCTGTCAGGTTGTTTTATTTTCTGCTTTTCCATTTGAAGCCATCCAGGTCTCTAGCGGTGGGGACTCCCTGCTGTGCTTAGCTGACTTTCCATTGTGGGTTCATTTTATGACATTCACGTACTCTTAGGTTTTATCTTGCGTGGGTCACTGGGTTGGGGCTCAAGGGGGTGCTATAGCTGGCTTTGTGGTTCCTGAAGCCAGGGGAGGGGCTACTGCCTTTCTTAACGTTTCCTTCTCTGCGGCAAAGGCATAACTCATTTGCCGCCACTCCAGGTTAGACGTTATTCACTGGGTCATCTGGTTTGTTGAGCTTTCTTCCTACTGTTTTATTTTTTGCCCCCTTTTAGGCATACTGACCACGTGACCTTTGGCACACTTCAGGTCTTTGTTTCCTTGTTGCTCTTTGTTCCTTTCCTCACCATCCACAGAGTGACTCTGAGTACAAGTGTAAAGGCTGACCGCAGGGTAAGCCTGTATTTATAGGAGGAGTCAGGCTGCATAAAGCCTGCCCTCCTCTGCCTCCTCCTCGTTGGACGTCGGTCGCGTGTCCCACCCACCCATTCCCTTTTTCTTTTAATTTCATTCTTTACATTTCATACTTGGGTATGCCCCCTTTTAGGCATACTGACCACGTGACCTTTGGCACACTTCAGGTCTTTGTTTCCTTGTTGCTCTTTGTTCCTTTCCTCACCATCCACAGAGTGACTCTTTTTAACTTGAATGCTGGAGCACTTATAATCTGTATGGTCAGAGTATATGTCTTCAAACTATAGTTAAATGGAATTAGAGATTATACAAAGATCATGGTTGTTGTTACTGCAACATTTATGTATATGTAACTCATTTCTGTTTTATTGCAGATGCTTGATATGTTCTGCGTTAATCGCACACACCCCTGAGGAAGAGAAAGCAATATAAGCATAATCTTGAAACGCATCGGGTATTTATGCCGCATTGCTTTATAGTGCAGCGGAACAAGTGTGATTTATATTTACTGTACGAACTATGTGTGTTTTCCAGCCTCCTATAAATGTCTTTGCATAGGATTATTTTTTCATTGTGTATGTGCTCTCTTTTTTATACTATTATTAAAAGATATATTTCTTAATACACGCTTAATATTTCAATGGCGACTCACCCTTTTTAAAAGTCTCCCCCATAGAGTAAAAACTTTTTTCAATTTTCTGATCTTGGGATGAGTCTAGCCCCCTTTTTTCTGTGATTTGTAGACTCTTTTTAAATTTTTCATATTTTTTAGGATAGAAGATATCCATTCCTCGCTTGGTGCTTAACTTATCATTGACTTTCATTATTTCATATAATTGATTTGTATTTGATACTATTTACTTCAACATGACCAACTATGCGGGTCCTAATTGGGACACGGCCATGTTGGCCATTACAGGAATTTTGCACAAAATGAACAAAGGGATATTGAGTTAATATCTATTTTCTCTAATCTGACAAAATTGTTAGAGAAAAAGTCTGCACATTACTGGCATATACAATCATTTGAGAATTACATTAAAAATAAGATCAACCCTCTTGGACTACGGGTCCAGATTTTCCCCACTATGGAAAATGTTGGACCTGTTTTCAAAAAAGACTGGGAGGAGAACCTTTTGGCTTTTTCAAATAGAATGATGAATTTACTTATAGAGGAATACCAAAAAGTCATTAGTGGCCTGGACAAGGAGATTGAACCATTGTATAACCAATTGTCAGCCTTTAAGAAACATGCATTATACAATCAGTATGATAATGAATTTAATCAGCACTTGGAACAATTTTTTTTTTTTTCAGAATATTTTTTCAGTTTACAAGTTACAACATAACAACAACGGTAACAGAAGAGGTAAAACAGAATAATAATTAGGAGTACGCAGACTCCATTCTCCTTAAATTACCACAATATTATTATTGTACGTCTACTTGTCATTAAGAATAGCAACGGTGTACACCTCCTGAGCTTTCCTAAAAATAATTCAGTCTTAAGTCGTCAGTTAGTGGGACTTGTGTTTTTTCTAGAATTGTTCCCATAGCCACCATCTCTATGTGAATACTGTTAAAGAGTTTTCCTGATATGCAATAGATTTTTCGCATGAGTATGAGTCATCAGCCAGATTAATTACTTCCCTTATGGTGGGAGAAACGTTTGACTTCCACTTATGTGTAATGGCCAGTCGGGCTGCAAAGATAATGTGCATTATCAATGTACGGCATGGAGGGGGGTATAGGTCCATATTTACAGTTAACAGAGCTTATTCAGGTCTGAGCAGATTTAAAATACCTGTTGCCTTCGCTATTAGCTTTGCTATGGCCCCCCAAAAACTGTGTAGGGATATGCAATACCAAAGCATATGCGCTAAGTTGCCCACCTGCCCACACTCTCTCCAGCACATGTTCGAATTGTTACCCCTATATTTTGCCATTGTGTAAGGTGTTCTGTACCATCTCAAAGTGATCTTTTGGTCTGCTTTCCTGAAGTTGGAACATCTAGTTTGGGTGTAGTTACACTTAACTGCCCTCATCCATTGAGTTTGGGATATAGTTATGTTTAGATCCCTTTCCCATTTGGACAGCTGAGTTGTGATTTCGAATTGTAGTTTACTGTGTAGGATATTGTATATTCTAGTGATGCCTTTTTTATGACCAAATTGTGGTTGCCACATCTCCCATATTTTCTCTGGTAGTGAGAGGTGATAATGATTTATGGTGGACAGTATGCTAGCTATTCTGGCGTAGTTCATAAATTCTGTCTTTAGAAGTGAATATTGGTTTTGTAACGTCGTGATGGGTTTCAATTTCCCATAGTCAGTCAGCTCGTTAACATATAAAATTCTGTGGTCAGTCCATCGTTTTAGATTTAGATCGGGAGTAAGGAATGATAGTGCCGTTATCAGGATGGGGATAGATTTGTGCTTAATACCTTCACTTTTGTGGTTGTTGAAGTATTTCCATGCCTGTATTGTGGCTTCAATTGTGGGGTGTCGTTGATATTGTTTCGGGTCACCTATTGCTGTGGCAAGGAGTAGCCCAGTCAAGTCGCCCTGATCCACTTAGTCCTGTTCGGTGGTGAACCAATGTTTCAACTCTGGGGAGTGGAACCAGAACCGGAGCTGGTCCACAATTGCGGCCATATGATAATCTCTAATGTCTGGGACCCCCATCCCCCCTGCTTTCCTATTCTTGATGAGAATATCATGGGCGCATCTGGCCTTCTTCCCTTCCCATACAAATCTATTCAATTGGCGTTGCATAACATTATAAAAGGATACTGGCAGATGTATTGTGAGTGCCCTGAAAAGATAGAGCAGTTTAGGAAGCAAGAACATCTTATACGCCGCCAGCCTTCCTGACGATGACAGGTAGTATTTTTTAAGTTTGCTCATCTCCCTCTCAAAACCTGCAATCATAGGTTCAAAGTTATGTTTTAAAAGTTGTGAGAGGGAGCTGGACAGTTCCACACCTAGGTATTGCAAGGAGCCCCTAGACCAAGTATATGGAAGCCTGTCCTGAATCCGCTTCTTCACCTCAGGGATAACTCCTATAGTCAGTATACTGGATTTTGCTGCATTTATCTTATAGTAAGAGATTGCATTAAAACGTTCCAGAGACTGAGCCGGATCGCTAAGTGATAATATGACATCATCAGCAAATAAGGTTATAGTATGCTTCGACCTGCCGATCTGGATTTCATTTATGTGAGGGTGGGTCCTGACTCTCTCCGCCAAAGGGAGGCTTTATTATCCATTATAAGGGCGAAGATCAGGGGGGATAAGGGCACCCCTGTCTTGTCCCGTTAGAGATTTGGAATTGTTCTAAGAATATGCCCTCCGCAAAAACATGTGAAGAGTGTCCTGAATAAAGAGCTGTAATGACGGAGAGAATCTGGCCCATAAATCCAAATTTCGAAAGAACCGCTGAAAGATAACCCCAGTGTATTCTATCAAAGGCTTTCTCAGCATCCAGCGACAGGAGGACCGTGGACCGTCCGTCGCCAGATGCCAAGTGGATCAAGTTTAAAACCCTCCTTGTGGCGTCTGTGGCCTGTCTACCCATGGTAAACCCCACCTGGTCAGGCCAAACCAAGGACGGGAGCAATCGGGCCATCCTACATGCCAGAAGCTTGGCGTAAACCTTCAGGTCTACATTTAAAAGTGAGATGGGCCTGAAGTTTTGTGCTTTGTCCGGCTCCTTCCCTGGCTTAGGTAATGTGATTATGGTTGCTTGTAACATTTCGGATGGAAATGAGGCAGAGGAGCAGCAGTGTGGAACACTCTTTGCACTATTGGGGAAAGGGTATCTGTAAAGCACCGATAGTAGTCCGAGGAGTACCCATCTGGGCCAGGCCAGTGAGTTTGATTCCTGTTTCTGGGTGGAGTGAGGGAGTCTTTGTTTAAATGGTCTGTCTTTAATTTGGTTAGCTAATAGCTTCCCTGCCTTAATGCCATGAGTGTAAAAAGTTGCCTTAAGTTTATATATGTTGCGCGACATCACATCATGTAATGTATAGATCAGTTATGTGCCTTATTATGTGTAGGAATATTTTGACTTTATTTTCTTTTCCCTTTTTGTTTTTTCATGTTTTTTCATATTTGTGTATTGTTCTCTGAAATTGGTGCCGTAATGACATGGTCTCATTGTACCCCCTCTCTGGCCCTGGGTCTTACATGGCCTGTTTATCGTCTCCATTGCAGTACCCGTCGCTCTACATTCTCCCACTCAGCGCACGGGGGCCGCCGGTGTTTACAGTAGGTCACGTGACCGGGATGTTTGGATCACGTGGCTTTTGTGCATGCGTCGCAGGAGGGCGACGCATGATGGCGCAGCCTACACTCCACCTCTGTCTCTTCTAATCAGGGCTGGGGTCCTTGCATCACTGCGTCCCTCCATTGACGCAGGATGCTCGTTTGGTAACCATGGTAGCAGTGGAGGCGTCGTCTGCGTGCCGCCCTCCCGGGGGATGTCCTAGCTGGCCCTGCCCTCCCTATAGGAAAGATGGTGCCAGATTGGCTTATTGATCCCAATCAGGCACTTTAAAAATCCTTTACCCACAGAGTTACCTGTGCTGTGGATGGTGAGGACTGGATTTGGGACTGCTTCATGCCACAGGTACAACTTGATATAGCGTTATAGTGAACTTTCTTGTCCACTTTATTATTATGGCCGTCAGACTGGGCGTGCATGTAATTTTACGGTGCACGCCGGTCTGTCTGGCCATACTGCTCTATAGCCTTGTATATGGATGTAATTTACTTCGGATTGCTCCCTCTCGCCCTTCTGTTTTACTTTAGGGCAGGATACCTGATTACGTCTAGTACTTTGATACATCTGTGTGGAAAAGTGGCGATTGCGGTTTAGGCTATGAACATCAGTAGATCCTCCCAATAGTCGGCATCTTCTCTGGCTAAAGGTAGTCTCATAGATACTGTTTGGCTTACTATTTATGCATATAGTTAGATGCTATGCAGTGCTATGCATATCAGTGTAACTGTATAGAGAGGCACGTTACCTAAAATACCCTTGGAGATTAAGCATATGGTCAAAAATATTTTCGTGCCTAGCCTTTCTATGGAGTATGGGTATAAAAAACTCCTACTCTTGTGAAGGGGTTTCGGTGCATTCTACATATATAATGGTGTATATATGTGCAGAAAAACTAATCTATTGTAAAGACTGAATAGGTGTATATCTACATGGAACGTGCACTATATCTGGGACACAGATGTGCCCTTTTTTGTAAAAAACCCCACTAGGCTACATTCACAATTAATGGTGTAGTAATATGTGTAATATAACAGGGTTTTTTTTGCCTGCATTTGCCATATATTGTTGTTTATTATTTTTTTCTTTCTTTCCTTCTTTTTTTGGGGGGACGTAGAGGATTTATTCTCATACAGCCACACCGGGACGTCCTTTGTGGGGGAATTCACCCACGCTGTAGCTTGCTGTATCTGGAGGGCGTGTTGAATTGGCCAGTGGAGCCTCCTATAAATGTCTTTGTATAGGATTATGTTTTCATTATGTATGTGCTCTCTTTTTTATACTATTATTAAAAGATATATTTCTTAATACGCGCTTAATATTTAATTGGTGACTCACCCTATTTAAAAGCTTTCTGTAACCGATCACAGGGTGCGCCTGTCCACCGACTCGGTTGATCGACTGACCTTCATAAAGCTGAAGTAACTGAATCACTTTTTTTGAAATGTCACATCCCTTCAAGACTGCCTGTGCTGATGCTGAGTGACTATCCTGTTATGCTGACTGACTATCCTCTTCCTCCTCAATGATCCTGCTGATAGCTTGGAAGAACATTTTTGGTTCTGGGAGCCACCACCAGTGGCTAAGGCCCAATATTTCAGCCCCTGTTTAACAGGGAAGTGTAATTACTATTTTTGATGTAATACTTTGCAGCAGGGCTCATTCCTGCTCTCCAACTAGAGTTTCTGTGAGGTGTTGCAGTGTTGTGGCACCAGTGCCTAAGGCCCAATTTTTCTGCCCCTGTTCAACAGGTGCATGTAATTACAATTTTTGTTATATTTCACAGCAGGGCCCATTCCAGCATCCACCAAGAGTAACTGTGAGGACTTACAGTGTTATGGCACCAGCACCACCACCAAAGGCCCAATTTTTCTATCACTGTTCAACAATGTCATGTAATTACAATTCTTGATATAATAGTTCACAGCAGGGCATTCCAGCGCCCACCAAGAGTCACTTTGAGGGCTTACAGTGTCGGGGGAAACACCAACACCTTAGGCCCAAATTTCTGCAGAGCATATAGGGCAGGCCCCTACTTTCAAACATCCAACTTACAAACGTCTCCTACTTGCAAACAGAAGGAGAGAGCAGGAAGTGAGATGAAATCTACCCCTAGGAAGGGAAATTCTCTCCTGTAAGAGTTGATATGGGAAAAACGTGTCTCCTCTCCACTGATGTTTTATCCCAATCTTTGTTTTACTAAAAAAAACAAATGTTCAAAAAACATTGGTCATTGGGACAGAAAGTGAGGTGAAATCTTCTGGAATGGTGCACAGACGGAAGGAAAATGTTACAGGGGTGATAACCCTTCCCTATGTTTTCCAAAAAGCTTAAAAATAGATTTTTTGACTGGAGCTACACTTTAAAAATGTACCAGTTCAAAATTACAAACAGATTCTACTTAAAGGGGTTGTAAAGGTTCGTTTTTTATTTTCTAAATAGGTTCCTATAAGCTAGTGCATTGTTGGTTCACTTACCTTTTCCTTCCATTTCCCTTCTAAATGTTTTTTTTCTTTGTCTGAATATCTCACTTCCTGTTTCTCCTCAGTAAACTTCTCACCATCATCTGAGCTGGTGTTTAGTCAGCCAGAACAACTTAGGCCGCGTACACACGCGGGGACTGTTCGCCCAACTTTGTCCGCTGAACAGTGTTTCGGCAAACAGTCCGCTCGTGTGTGGGCTTTCAGCGGACAGTTTCAGCGAACAGTCCGCTGAACAAGGTTTTTCGGAAATTCCGAAAAACTGTCCGCTGAAACCTTGTTTCAGCGAACAGTCCCCTCGTGTGTAGGCTTGTTCGTCAAACTAAGTTCCGCGCATGCTCAGAAAGGATTTACACGCCGAAAGTTATAATGCAGTGTATAGGACGTCGTATTTTTCGTCCCGTCGTACGTGCCGTTCACGTCATCGCGCACGGTTTCAGCAAACTGTTCGTCCGTCGTGTGTGGCCATGTCCGTCCATGCTAATTTTGAGCGGACTGTTTGCCGAAACTGTTTGACGGACAAAGTTGGGCGAACAGTCCCCGCGTGTGTACACGGCCTTACTGAATAGCTTACTGAGAAGGAACAGGAAGTGAGAAATTCAGACAAAGAAAACAAAGAAAAAAAACATTTATAAGGGAAATCGAAGGAAAAGGTAAGTGAACCAACAATGCACTAGCTTATAGGAACCTATTTAGAAAATAAAAAACAAACCTTTACAACCCCTTTAACAACAAACCTACACAGTCCCTGTCTTGTTTGCACCGCTGTATACTGCTGTTCTGAGTATATAGGGCTTGGGGGCCCCACACCTCTCTGTTTTTTTATTTGGGTACAGGGTTCCCCTTAATATCCGTACAAGACCCAAAGGGGCTGCCAATGGGCAGGGGGGCTACCCATAACATTTTTCTCAACGATTTTCATCCATATTGCCAGAACCAGACATTACATTAAAACCGCAGTTTTAAATGACTTTTTTTCAGTTAGAAATGTAATTTGCAGGGATTGTTCTAAACATGGGAAACACGTGCCACTTCACAGGCATACTATAGACACCCCTCAGGCACGATATTTAAAGGAATATTTCACTTTTTTTTTTAACTTTAAGCGTCAATAAAATCAGTGCTCCCGAAAAAACGTCCCTTTTTAAAACTTTTTTTTGTATTGATACATGTCCCCTGGGGCAGGAGCCGGGTCCCCAAACCTTTTTTAGGACAATAACTTGCATATTAGCCTTCAAAATTAGCACTTTTGATTTAGAACGTACGAGTCCCATAGACTTTAATGGGGTTCTAAAGTTTGCGCAAATTTTCGGTCCGTTTGCAGGTTCCGGTGCGAACAGAGGCGGGGGGTGTTTGGCTCATTCCTACACAGCATATTACAATAATGGTAATTAGGGAATGATGAAAAAAATACAATACATTAGCAAACATTAAATACATAGAATGTGATAAAACTTACCTTAACCACTTCCCACCCGGCCAATGCATATATACGGCCGGGTGGGAGCCGTCTACTCCTGATAGGCCGTTCAGGAACGTCCTTCAGGAGTAGCGGGATCGCGCGCGCGCGCGATCGCGCGGCGGCGCGATCCCGATGTGCTCGTGTCACCCGGACACGGCACATCTCAGATCGGCAGGAGGGCTCTGTGATTGGCCCTCCTGATCACATGACGGCCGTGTCCAATCACGGCCGTCATGTGATGTAAACAAACAGCCGGTTGCTAGGCAATCGGCTCTCCTCTCCTCACACGGAAGTCACCGCTGAGGAGAGGAGAGCAGAACGCTGCAGCCGGCTGATGATCAGTGAGTATGGGCTGCTTTTTACAGCTTTTTACTCACTGATCATCAGTGTAGTGTAAACACACAACACACCACACAGTACAAACACAGTCCCCACATATGTCCCCAAAACACACATGTCCCTAAAACATACATGTCCCCAAATAATAAAAACACGTGTCCCTAATAATAAAAACATGTCCCCCACATATGTCCCACTAAAATCACATGTCCCAATGATTATCTGCACACATATGTACGTGATCACCTGCACACATATGTACATGATCATTTGCGTACATATGTCCGTGATCACACAAACCAATTATTATACACTTAACGGAATTTTTTTTACCAAAAACATGTAGCAGAATAAATTTTGGCTTAAATTTATGACAAAATTAGATTTTATTGGATTTCTTTTCAAATAGAAAAAAGAAAATATTGTTTTTTTTCCACATTTCCGCTATTTTTGCGCTTATATCGCAAAAAAAAAAAAACGGAGTCGTGAATAAATAACACCAAAATAAAGCTCTATTTGTGCGAACAAAATGATAACAATTTCATTTGGGTACAGTGTAGCATGACCGCGCAATTGTCACTGAAAGCGCTAGAGCGCTGAAAGCTGAAAATTGGGCTGGGAAGGAAGGGGGTGAAAGTGCCCTGTATTGTAGTGGTTAATATAGTCTTTCTGCAGGACCTGAATTATGTCAGAACAGGTCTCTGGAATAATGATTCCCAGAGCCTGGGGGGAGATCGCAGTCGTAAACATAATATCCTTCTCCCCGTCGCCAAGTGCCGCAAGGTGGCGATGAGCCTTTGCTTGGGAGTGATGGCTTGCCACATGCAGGTGTCCTGCTTCATAATATAAGGGTTAAGTAAAGCCAACAGACAGTGAAAAATGGAGTCCGCCAGCCACAGATAATTCCTGAAATCGTCAGGATTATTCTCCTGGAGCTCCCGCAGCAAAGGCATGTGAGAGAATTGGTCACGATTAAGTAACCAATTCTTGGTCCATCCTCACCCTGTTCATGGACTGAACTTGGGTCAAAGCAAGAATTCCAACACCAAGCCTAACAACAGCACGAGCTCTCCGACGGGAATGTAACCGCAACATGGCTAGAAAACGGTTGGCTGGTTAAAAGGAACTAACAGTGACGCATTGAAAATCAGAAAGGACCTGAGAAGAACGAGCTGAAAATGCACTGAAAAACAGAAGCAAACTATAAATAGAACGCACTGAAAGACAGGAACGGACTGACAACACGCACTGAAGAACAGATACGAACCCACAAGCACAAACTTAAAAGCATAAACAAACTGAACCAAACTTCTACTAACACGAGATAAACATGAGATAAGCAGAAAGAGCCCAAAGGGTGCCGCACTGGCTATTAAACTTACTTTTTATATGCTTGTCATACATATTGTACATCACTGCGTTCTCAAGTTCGGCATTGTTGGCCAACATTTGTCTGACCGTGTGTATGAAAGACAAGTTTGAGCCAACAACCTTCGAACAAGAAATTCCGATCGTGTGTACGGGGCATAACTGTGTGGGGGAGGCTGACACTAGACAAAGAGAGAGATCTGTGTTCCTGATTAGTAGGAATCACAGATATCTCTCTTCCTCTGTGACAGAACGACGGTCTGTCATTCCCCAGAACGATGAGTGGGCGGCGGCCATTGCAGCTGCCTGACCCGCTGATTGGCTCCTGCTGTGTCCAATCACAGAGGGAGTGGGCCAACGGTGGCATGTACCCCAGACCAGGGAGCGCAAACAAAATACAGGTACATTGTTTTCCGCAGCCAGGCCCCCCTGCCACAGTATATGTGGGGTGGGTGGTCTGGAACTAGTTAAATAGCCTTGTTTTTACCCTGAGTGGCATGATGTGGACAAAGGGCCAGGTCCCTGAAAGGTTTGTCAGACCAATCAATCCACTGACCTTGGTTCCTTCTATCAAAGCATCACGCGTTGACATCGGTCTGTACCCCTGGTAGTCTGGCATTCCGTCTCCTGGCCCAGCAGTCCTACATTTCACACTGCTGTTGAGTGGATTCTCCACTCACCTTGCTGTCAGAGTCACTGTGAGTCCAACTCCAGTGCTACTCAGCACTCCTAGTTTGCAGCATCGATCTCACTGAGCGAGGTACAGGGCTCTGTGCACATGCTGACAGCTTCTTGATCCACAGCGGTGTGGTGCTCCATCCAGGTCAGCGGTCCCTGGTTTGAGTCTGCTATTTACAGCTTTACAATTTCACCTCTGAAGTCCTTTGCAGAGACTGCGATGTAAGTCTTCCAGTTATGTTTTGATAAACTTTGATAATTTTATTGATCCAGCACCCTGGCCATTTGTGTGCATAGTAAGTAAATATGCATTCCAAAATTATACTCCACTGTAATTTTTTAAATTACACTCTACTGCTCTTAAACTGGAAAGTTTGCAGACCATTCAAATTCATCCTGCACAAAGTGTACAGGGGTCTCTAAAAGTTAGGTCTCTGGGAACACCTCAGGGGTTGAGTCTTGGTTCCATCTCTTTGGACAGAGGCATCACATCTCTTCAGGCGTGTCCTCCGATGGTTGTACCGTGGGCTCCACAAGGATGGCAAGGGCCTGAGCTGGGATGTGTCTTGGGAAATAGTCAATTGAGCATCATTTTTGCACACCTCCCCGCCTTTCCTATGTGGGATGAATGTGTACAGACTTTCAGTGACCAAGCTCACAATAAATTCTCCTTCAATTTCCACCTATTTTAAATCCTGTACAAAAGATTGTAGTTTGTTCTCTATTAGTTGAAGTTGTTTCCTTATTTAAAGTTTTATTTAGTTCAAGAAAAAGTGTGCAATAGGCATAACAATGTATCTTGAAACTAAATGGGTAGAGCTTGTAAGCTCAATTCTCTAAGGAACATGCATAACACAGTAAACAAAATACAGATTTCCTTTCGCCTGAACCAAAGTCCATTCATATACGGTAAGCAGCACTGTTGTACTTATCTGCACTCCGGCTAGGTATACACATTGAGCAACTTGCTTCCACCGGATTTTTGTGAAAATAATCACATAATTTTCAGCAATCCCACGGATCACTCTATAATGTACTTGGGATGTTGTTTAACAGTGGCACATGTGATAGATGTGGAGATTGCAACTACTGCAATAGAGCCAGGGGCAGGATAATTGTTATACTCGCAGATCTTTCTGGTCATAACGTATCATTCAAAGTCAGCCCAATAGGTAGTCAATAGGGATGAGCCAAACACTCCCCAATTCGGTTCGCACCAGAACATACCGAACAGGCAAGAAATTTATAAGAACATGTGAACACCCTTAAAGTCTATGGAACACGAACATGAAAAATCAAAAGTGATAATTTTAAAGGCTTATATGCAAGTTTTTGCCATAAAAAGTGTTTGGGGTTCCGGGTCCTGCCCCAGGGGACATGTATCAATGCAAAAGTTTTAAAAACGGTCATTTTTTCGGGAGCAGTGAATTTATTAATGCTTAAAATTAAACAATAAAAATGAAATATTCCTTTTAAATATCGTGCCTGGGGGGTGTCCTTAGTATGCCTGTAAAGTAGTGCTTTTTGTTCCCATGTTTATAACAGTACCACAGCAAAATTACATTTCTAAAGGAAAAAAGTAATTTAAAACTGCTTGCGGCTATAATGAATTGTCGGGTCCAGGCAATATAGATAAAATCATTGAAAAGAAACAGCATGGGCTCCCCTCAGTCCATTACCAGGCCCTGTGGGGTCTACCCTGTTTCCCCTAAAATAAGACCTAGCATGAGTGTCGGTGATGGCTGCAATATAAGCCCTACCCCCCCAAATAAACCACACCCTCTTTCCCCAAAAATAAGCCCTACCCTGAGAATAAGACATAGAAGGATTTTAACTAGGGCTTATTTGGGGGGTCGGGCTTATATTGCAGCCATCGTCGACAATCACGCTAGGTCTTATTTTAGGGGAAACAGGGTAGATATTGAGGGGAACCGCACACCCAAATATATAAAAAAAATGGCGTAGATGTTCCCCCCAAAATCCATACCAGGCCCTTCAGGTCTGGTATGAATTTAAAGGGGAACCCCCGAGCCAAAATTTAAAAAAATGGCGTAGAGGTCCCCCCAAAATCCATACTAGACCCTCATCTGAGCATGCAACCTGGCAGGCCACAGGAAAAGAGGGGGGACAAGATAGTGCCCCCCTCCTGAACCGTACCATGCCACATGCTCTCAACATGGGGAGGATGCTTTGGGGTCACCCTCAAAGCACTTTTTCGCCATGTTGATGGGGACAAGGGCCTCATCCCTTGTCCGGTGGTTGTGGAGGTCTGTGGGCAGGGGGCCCCCAGATCCCTCCCCCCATGTGAATGGTTATGGGGTACATTGTACCCATTCACCAAAAAAGTGTCAAAATGTTAAAAATTACAAGAGACAATTTGGGACAAGTCCTTTATTAAAAAACAAAACAAAACTGTCCCGCGATGTCCATTCATCTTTGATCACAGCGTCCGACAAAGAACCCCAAAGCACCCTCCCCATATTGAGTGCATGTGACCTTGTACGGTTCAGGAGGGGGGGCACTCTCTCGCCCCCCTCTTTTCCTGTGGCCTACCAGGTTGCGTGCTCAGATAAGGGTCTAGTAGGGATTTTGGGGGGACCCCTACACCATTTTTTTTTTACATTTGGGCTCGGGGTTCCCCTTATAATCTATACTAGACCTGAAGGGCCTGTTATGGATTTTGAGGGGAACCCACACAAGTATTTATTTAAAGTTTGGGTGCAGGTTCCCCTAAATATCCATACCAGAACCAAAAGGGCCTAGTAATGGACTGGGGGGGGGGGGGGGGGGGCATGATTTTTTCTCAATGATTTTCATCTATATTGCCAGAATCCGACAATAAATGACAAGGCAAGCAGTTTTACATGAAAATGTTTCCTTTACAAATGTCATTTTGCTGCTCTCGTTCATAAAACTACGTACAGCTGCCGTGTAAGCAGCCTTACATAGTGTGGGGCATTGGCCTTTGGCCAATCATGTCTCTCAGAGCAGAGCGCACTGTGATTGGCCAAACCATGCAGGTCAGGTGCATGCTTTGCCAATTACAATGCATTGATGGCCTCGCCATTCATTATGGCGCGTTCTGCGGGTGCTTGAATTTCCCATGAATGCCCAATAATGTTTGGTATTCAGTAAACGGGCGAACACCCAATGTTTTAATGGAACTTACATTTGATTTGAATCGCTGGCTTGTCATTAGTAGTTAGATAATCTTTGCTCTATGATGGAAAGAAGAGAAGCCCAATGCAGAGCCGCTGTGGTCAATCAGGAAATGACGTTCGAGAACATGTCACTAAACTGCTATAAATAAATATATCAAGGTGTTATGCTGTTTGACTGCCAATCAGACATGTGCATTAGTTTCAGTCCGAATGCATTTTCTTCCGAATTTCAGGTATTTTCGTTTTTGTTTTGACAAACAATAACGAAAGTGCAGAATCCGAAAAACTAAAGATCTGACATAAATAAATGCTTTATATTCATTTTCGTTGTTACAACAGTTCGATATAGAATAGGAGATTCAACGTGATTCTTACAATAACAATCTGTGTCTATTGAACCTATGGTCGAATGTGACTAACCTTACCTCTATTAGTCCAAGATTATGTAGAGAAAAGATTTGACAGAGAGAAAATATTCGACATAGAGAGAAAAGATTCAACAGAGAGAAAAGATTCTGGAATTGGGTGGGGGAAGTAAAATAAAAATAATGATGATGATAAATGTTATTTGCTGATTGTAACCAAAGAGGAGGAGCAGTAAAATAGCTAGAACTAAGTACACACGTACAGCCAACTTACTTTCACTTAGGATTGCTAGCAGAGAGAGACACACACACTGAATCATTTCAGAAGACAGTCAATCTTAGCTGGTCCATTTGAATTATCACTTGTCAGAGAACCTGAATTATTATTAAGCATAAGCACAGCAGCAGAACAATAGTGAAGCAAGCTACAGTTCAATTTAGCTTTTTCGTAATATTCTGCTGCTAATGTGTTAGTGTGAGAACCTTATATGATACTAGTGTTGCTGCTAGTGTTGTTGTGATAGCCTCAGAGGCTGCCTGTGTTGTGGGGGGGGATTTATTATTATAGAATCTTGTTACCTGTCTGATCAGTGATCACTATCACCAGTCAACCAGTTTCTGTTTGAAAGAGTATAATATATATATATATATATACAGAAACACTTGTAGATGGCCCAGGAACGTCCTCCAATGCCTCAATGTCGCTCTCACAATGGGTTGCCGCCATATTCGTTATTACACCTGACACTGTGAGACTTAGACCATTTATTCAACATGAACGGAGATTCGACAAAGCAACGAAAAACTCACAAGTTTATAATAATATTCGACAGAGCATCGAAACTGTACGACGCTGCAATCGTACATTTCCCGAGTCAAATGCGCCGCCTATAGGCTATATAGAGTTTAGCAGCTCCGTTGCATCTTCTTTATACATTCGACAGACCCCATAAGCCTTCAAAGACAGATTCGACCATAATTAATGTGGATTTTCGGACAAATGCAATTTTTGAACGAAAAACTAAATAAATAAAAACTAATTTCAGGGATAACTAAATACATTTATTTTTTGGACGAAACTAAATTCCGAAACAAAATATTTCACTCTGCACATGTCTACTGCCAATGCCTGTGTTATCTTTACTTTTGGGGGGGTTCTTGTCTAGGAGAGCTCTCCAATACTTGGAGGGATGTGAATGGGTCTAGCCACTCTGGAAGTGCAGGAGTGGGGATCCCTAATTTCTAACAAAATAATAGGAGATCTTTCAGGTCATGATATATTTCTGCCTTGACCTCTACAATATTGAATAGGGCTAATGGGAATCCCCATCTTTATCTCATGTTCTGATATTTCAAAATTTCTAAAGTGCATTTCATTTTTGCAGCATCTCTCTTGCAATCTCCACTTAGATGTAGAGCATTGCTATATCGGAATTAACATGTGAAACTCCCTGCTGTTTCTGCACAATCTGCTTGTTTTATTTATAGTAGCATAATCTACAAATTAGACGGAAAGCTTAGTGTACTAATGTAGATGTCCACAGGTCTCTCTAGTATTGTGCCTTGAAGCATGGGTTGGAAATCTTGGTTGCTGGTAGCTTCAGGGTGGCAGCGAATTAGTAGATTATTGCATCAGCCCAGACCCACAGGTGGGACAACTGAACTTAGGATGCATGGTTACCATTATAGGAAATTGATTTAATCACAATGCATTCCTCAGTCTTTCGTTACATAGTTACACACAGTTAGTCTGATTGAAAAAAGACACAAGTCCATCTAGTGCAACCAATAAAAGGGAAAAATAATATCCTTAAAAAAATCTAAAAAAATAATTGGATCTGGTCTTCATGCATCTTCTCCACCTCTCTCTTCAATTGACTTAAATCCAGATTATTGATATATATTAGCTCTTTTAGTGCCTGACTGTCTCATATTCCTCCTTAATTATTTTGATCATATACCATTTCTTCAATTGTACTAGTCATAGAAATAATCTGATATCTTTATAAACAATTAACTCATGTCTCACCTGTGAAAAATGGAAATCCCCTTTTCAATAGAGAAATAGTAAATTCAGTCAGGTTCTTATTTGTTAAAATAATAATCAAAATCCAAATCGTGAACTATTTCCCTGTTTTTTTTTATTTTTTATTTCTCCTAATTCCTCTTCTTCCTTTCCCTGTTTTTACAACATGAAGACTTATTCCTTTTCCTTCTTTTTCTTGTGTACCCCTTCATTACTCAATGATTTTTTTAAACTGGATCCCATCGACCAATCACTCATACTTCATGATCTAAAAAAATCTTCTAAATTATCGTCTCAAAATTAAAAATGACCACCTTTCCAAAATCCTCAACATCTCTCGAGCAATTATTTTTATTTGTTTTGTTTTTTGCTGCTGTTGATCCTGCACATATCTTTGTAGGTATATATATATCTTTTCAACGTCTGGATATATATTTCTAACCTTTTTTAGATTTTCCATGCTTTTAAATACCTCTTCATTTAATTCCTTCAACCAAACTATTATTTTTAAGCCATGAGTTATCCCTTTTCCATTTGAAAAACTATCATTGATCAACTGTTCTGATGGTGTTATCCTTTCTCCTAAACACTTTAGCACCAATTCAGATTTTTATCAATAAATTCTCAAGGGCTGCACCATGCACTGCATCCCCATAATAACACAAAAAAATTCAACAATGTAATGGGATTTATAAAGGGCAAATCACAGGAATGGATCACACATTAAATATAAAGTCATCCAATTGTATTCAACACAAATGTTAAAAGTGGTATAAAAAGACATTACTGCGTTAAGTACAGCATAACATGTATCAGACACTGTTTCACATCCAGTGGTATCTCATCGATGTATAATATATCCTCAGCTTATAACATAGAGGGATAATGACAGGTCATATATATATTAGGCTTGTGCAATTCGTTTCGTAACGAATCGAAATTCGGCCGAATTTTGCATCTTTCGGACATTCGGATGCATCCGAATGTCCGAATAAAGAAATAACAAATTACAACGAATATGAAAGAAATATAACCAATGAATTCGAATGAATTCGACATGATTCGAAATTATTTCAACCGCATTCGAAATAATTTCAACTGCATTCGAAATTATTTCAACTGCATTCGACATTATTTCAACCACATTCGAAAATATTTTGTGACCCGACTTTAGGGCCATGTATCTCGGGGTCACTTGGTGCTAGACACTTCAAATTTGGATATGTTGTAGTGCTAGTATTATTGTGTTTGCATGCCATTTGGGGGTTCTAGCTATAAGTGGCCCCGAGATAGCTAGAAACCCCAAATTTGGTATGCAAACACAATAGTACTAGCACTACAACATATCCAAATTTGGAGTTTCTAGCACCAAGTGACCCCGAGATACATGGCCCTAAAGTCGGGTCACAAAATATTTTCGAATGTGGTTGAAATAATGTTGAATCATGTTGAAATAATTTCGAATGCATTCGAAATTATTTCAACATGATTCGACATTATTTCAACTGCATTCGAAATGATTTCAACATGATTCAACATTATTTCAACCTCATTCGAAAATATTTTGTGACCCAAATTTAGGGCCATGTATCTCGGGGTCACTTGGTGCTAGACACTTCAAATTTGGATATGTTGTAGTGCTGGTATTATTGTGTTTGCATGCCAAATTTGGGGTTTCTAGCTATAAGTGGCCCCGAGATATGTGGCCCCAAAATCGGGTCGCAAAATGTTATTAGTTATTAGAGCAGAGAATAACATTTTGCGACCCGATTTTGGGGCCACATATCTCGGGGTCAGTTATAGCTAGAAACCCCAAAGTTGGTATGCAAACACAATAGTACTAACACTACAACATATCCAAATTTGGAGTTTCTAGCACCAAGTGACCCCGAGATACATGGCCCTAAAGTCGGGTCACAAAATATTTTCGAATGTGGTTGAAATAATGTCGAATCATGTTGAAATCATTTCGAATCCGGTAGAAATATTTTCGAATTTGGTTGAAATATTTTCGAATGTGGCCGATTTTTCGAATTCGGTAGAAAACTAAACGAAATCCGAAAACGAATTTAAGGAAGTTAACGAATATAACTAAACGAAATTAATGAATTAACGAATTAAAACGAAACGAAACTAAACAAATTTTTTCCTTTTGCACATGTCTAATATATATATAAAAATATATTATAAGGAAGTGCGCATGCGCGGAGGATCTAAGATGGCCGCTTAGCCTCGGAGCTCCGCGCCGCCCCGGACCCACGGCGTTCGCTGCGCCTGTTCTGCCGCTCCCCCCCCCAACGGGGATCCTCCCTGTATGCTCTGTTCGGGAGCCAGACGCAATTTGGGGCCGGAATTCGCCAGCTCCACCCGGGCTGGGTGGACCAAGATGGCCGCCGCGGCAGCAGCATCTCCTCAGCCGCAGGCTCAGGCCTCAGAATCTCCACATGATCACAGGCAAGTCTTTGCTCCAGCACACCTGTCTTTTACCCCAGGCATACAGGGGATAGCCCAGCAGCCTTATACCCCCTCCCCGGCCTCTACTGAATCTCTCCTCTGCCATACCATGCAGGACCAGGCCTTCACTCAGTCAGGCCCTCATAGCAGTCAACACAGTGACTCCTCTCCTCAAGGTGGTCTAGGCCAAGACCACTCTTTTAATGCTGCAGACTTGTACCTAAAACTTTCATCCCTCCTGGAGACGGGTCTGGCTACAACAGCTGCCAAAATTACTGGAGAAATCAAAGCTGATCTCCAGAGTATAGGCTCCCGGATGGACGCCATTGAAAATCACTTAGAACAGACAACTGCGGTAGCCCACCAGAACACTGGCCTCATCCACACCCTCCATGAACAACTTGATGTAGCCCTCTCCCGCATAGATGACCTCGAGAACAGGTCCTGCAGGTATAACTTTAGGATCAGAGGCCTGCCGGAATCGATCCTAGATGTAGAACCGGCTACTCAAGACCTTGTGAAATCTCTGATCCCCAACATCCCGGCCTCCCGCCTGGAACTGGACAGGGTCCACCGGGCACTAGGTCCCCCCAGGAAAGATGGTTCCCCTAGGGACATCATTGTAAAGCCCCATTTCTACACGGTCAAGGAAGCCGTCATGAAGCAGACCCGATCGATGCCACAAGTCCTCTGCCAGGGCCATCCTGTGCAGATATTTGCAGATCTATCTCCTTCTACTATACAACGCAGGAGGTCCTTAAAGCCGTTGTTACTTGCTCTAACCCAGAAGGAAATAAAATACAAATGGGCCTTCCCCATTTGCAGTAAAATTCTCCTATCAAGGAAAAAACCAGGCCTTTTCTAGCTTTACAACGGGAGAACAGCTACTCCTCCATTTGAAAATCATTTCGCAGGAGGCGGACATGGACACTTCCACTGCTTCTGTGGGTCAACACAAGCGACCCCCTCCTAACAGCCCGCTGGACCCTCTCTGGAACAAGCCCAAGTCTCGTAAATCATCGCGCAAAGGCCCGCCGTGAGAACCAGAGTGGAACTCTTTAGGACTCTCGCAATGCTCGATGCCCCCGCATCACCATCTCCCATTCATATGGTCATTTCCAATGTGACTCTCCCTTTTCCCCCTCCCCCCCTCCCTTTTTTTTTTAGTCCCCGCAGGATCACAAGAACTCTTTGAACATTTAGTAGGCTGGGGAGTTATCCTAGTCCTCTTCCATGGTTGATATAGCGGGGATCTCCGGGTCTCGTGTTATTTTTTTTTTTTTATTGCCTCTACTGTTTTAAATTGTTGGATCCCCCCTCCCTCTAGGAGTTTGGGAGGGAGTCTGGGGATCATTAACATGGTTTGGGTCCCCTTTTTTCTCAGGTAGCTCATTGTGCCTTAAAGTTTCTGTTTACATGGTGCCCTGGTCCGGGGCGGTTCCCATGTGCCTCATCCTACCTCATGAACACCGGCTGGTCTTCATGGGCTAGGACCTCCAGAGTTTTTCTCTTTGAGCATTTCCAACCCAGGTTTACTCTCACGTCTGTCCGTGAGATGTTCTTGAGGACCCCCTCTCTGCCCAGGGGTATGGTTTCCCCCTGGCGGGGAGGTCCTCCTTTTCCCCTCTTCCTTCTTTCTGTTCTTTTCTCTCTGCTTTCCTGTCCTGAGCATCGCCTAACCATATCTTCTTTTATAGGGGTCTTCCTGTGTGGGCCCGTCCATCCCTTCGGTAGCACCATGATCAGCGATAGCTGTGGATCTGTAGTCCAGGGTCTTCAAAGGACTTCACAGGTAAGGGACGTTTTTGTTTGCAGTCCGCCCCCCCACTGGTACCATGGCTGAGCACGTTCTGAAAACCTTAAAGGTCGCCACGCATAATGTGCAGGGTCTCAATTCTCCACTTAAACGCAGAAAAATGTTTAACACATATAAATCTTCCAAATTTGACATAGTTTTTCTGCAGGAAACCCACTTTCCAATTAGGTACAGTCCCAAGTTCCTCCACTCACATTTCCCCAACTTCTATCTAGCTAACGCTGCTAACAAATCCAAAGGGGTGGCAATACTGCTCTCTAGATCCTGTAAATTTGCCTGTCTAGCTGAAATAAAAGGCCCAGAAGGCAGGTTTATTCTAGTAAAGGGTACGATTGATGGCCATCTATTTTTGTTAGTGTCTTACTACACCCCCAATAAAGGGCAGACTGCCTTCTTTAGACAGTTCTTCCAGACTTTGAGCCCTAAGCTAGAAGGTACGGTCATCTTCGGAGGGGACTCCAATACGGCTTTTGACCAAGGTCTGGACAGAACCAAACCCCAGTCGGTTCAACTTACACGGCCCACTAGGGAGAGCTTGAAGTTGGCGAAACTTATCCATGCGCAGGGTATGTCTGATGTATGGCAGGAAATGAACCCGACGAAACGTGATTACACTCACTTTTCGCATCCACATAATGCCTATTCATGGATCGATCACCTTTTGGTGCCTAGCCACTCCATTCATCTAGTGGTCAGTTCCCACATTAAGGATACGGTTCTGTCAGACCACTCCATAGTTCTTATGTCCATCCGGGTTACGGGCCCCAGGCCAGGCCAGAGACATTGGAGACTCAACTAATCTTTCTTGTCGGATCCGTCCAGAGTCTCTCAGCTCAACCAAGCCTTGAAAGAATATTTTCTTCTCAATAATGTGGAAGGGATATCTGCGGAAACCCTTTGGGCGGCCCACAAACCCTTTATCAGAGGTGAAATAATGCGTATATCAGCTCAGATAAAGAGGGAACGGGAGATTGATCTGCAGAAGTTAGAGGAACAGTTTGCACAACTGAAAGCCCTGCATAAAATGAATCCTTCCCCCAACACGGTTGTTCAACTAGATAACGCTAGGCTTGAACTTAATTTAGCCCTAACAGCCAAAGTGGATAAACAAATCCGATGGAGTAAAAACAAATTTTATTCTCACGGTGACAGGCTGGGAACCTTGCTGGCCTCTAAACTCACCCCCCGCGCTCGGTCCTTCGTAATGCCCAAAATTAACATCCTGGGACAGGGTGCTACTTCTACCCCCTCTAAAATATGGACGCCTTTCAGTCGTTTTACACGAACCTGTACAGTTCCCACGCTTTGGGGAAGGAGACTTCCCTGCAGAAAGTATTAGATGACCTCCCCATCCCGGGTTCTCTCCCCAGCCCACAGATCAGAATTAGAAGCCCCGTTTACTGAAGAGGAAGTTTTGGGTGTAATCAAGGACTTAAAATCAGGCTCTGCCCCGGGCCCCGACGGGCTTTCAAACCTGTACTATAAGGCATTTGCGGATACCCTCGCTCTCCACCTTACTACGTTTTTGAATTCTAAAACCAAGGGAAATCCTCTTGATCCCCAACTTAACAAAGCTTACATTGCTGTTATCCCCAAGCCAGACAAGAACCCGGAAGAAGTGGGTAATTATCACCCCATCTCACTCATAAACAGTGATCTGAAAATCCTTACTAAAATGCTAGCGAATCGATTGGCGGCCTTCATTGGCGCTTATATACATAAAGATCAAGTGGGGTTCATCCCGGGTTGACAGGGCCCGGACCAAATTGGCTTGGGGGATCCAGACAACAGGGCATGCTCCTGTCTAGGGATGAGCTTCGTTTTCAAGTCGAACATACGTTCGACTTGAACATCGGCTGTTCGCCCGTTCGGCGAATTCCGAACGTTAAGGGCCGTTCGCACAAAATTCGTGTGGCGCTCACGGCCGAAAATGCACTGCGCTGGCGCAGTGCATTGCTGGCTCATGATTGGCCAAGCATGCACTGTGACCCCGCATGCTTGGCCAATCACAGCGCCGGCAGTGAGGAGAGCCATGATTGGCCACAGGCAGGATGCCTGTGGCCAATCATAGCTCAGGCTGTGTAGTACACGCCCCACACTATATAAGGCCGCCAGCGCGGTGGCCTTGTGTAGTGTGTTGGCATCTGTAGCAGTTAATGGGTGTTCTGTGTACCTTCAACACAGTATACACCGATCGTTATCGGCCAATTTTTCGTTCTTGCTCTTCTGTAGTGGTTGTTGTCTGCGTGCCCTGACCGCAGTATACACCGCTATATTCACCTATATATCTAGCGATATATCTATCTTTTATAATAGAGCTGTCAGTCAGTGTTAGGAGATTGTGCGTGCTGTCTGCGTGCCCTGAACGCAGTATACACCGCTATATCCACCTATCTAGCTAAATATCTTGCTCGTTTTAAATAGAGCTCTCAGTCAGTGTTAGGAGATTGTGCATGCTGTCTGCGTGCTCTGAACGCAGTATACACCACTATATCCACCTATCTAGCTAAATATCTTGCTCGTTTTAAATAGAGCTCTCAGTCATTGTTAGGAGATTGTGCATGCTGTCTGCGTGCTCTGAAAAAGACGAACGGCAAAACAAATTATACAGGGGTGATAACCCTTCCCTATGTTTTCCAAAAAGCTTAAAAATAGTTTTTTTGACTGGAGCTACACTTTAAAAATGTACCAGTTGAAAATTACAAACCGATTCAACTTAACACAACAAACCTACACAGTCCCTGTCTTGTTTGCACCGCCTGTATACTGCTGTTCTGAGTATATGGGGCCTGGGGGCCACACGTATTTCCTTTTTTTAATATGGGTACGGGGTTCCCCTTAATATGTGTACAAGACCCAAAGGGGCTGGTAATGGGCAGGGAGGGCTACCCATGAAATTTTTCTCAATGATTTTCAACCATATTGCAGGAACCAGATATAACATTATAACCGCAAGCAGCTTTAAATGACGTTATTTCCGTTAAATGTCATTTTGTGCAGGGACTGTTCTAAACACCGGAAACACGTGGCACTTCACAGGCATACTACAGACACCCCCCAGGCACCATATTTAAAGGAATATTTCACTTTTTTTTTTCATTTTAATCGTCATTAAAATCAGTGCTCCCGCCAAAACGGCCATTTTTAAAAGTTTTTTTTGCAGTGACCCATGTCCCCTGGGGCAGGAGCCAGGTCCCCAAACCCTTTTTAGGACAGTATCTTGCATATTAGCCGTTAAAATTAACACTTTTAATTTCGAACGTTCGAGTCCCATAGACTTCAATGGGGTTCTAACGTTCGTACGAATTTGGGGTCCGTTCAAAAGTTCTGGTGCGAACCGAATCGGGGGGTGTTTGGCTCATCCCTACTCCTGTCTCTGGACCTCCATAAAGCCTTTGACTCCGTGTCATGGCATTACCTTTTTGCTATCTTAGAACGGTGGGGGTTTGGCTCTCGCTTTATGGGCCTGATGCGAGCCCTTTACTCGAACCCAACAGCGCGTGTAAGGCTGCAGGGGTGTTACTCAAATTCCATCCCCATTCAGAAAGGCACCAGGCAGGGGTGCCCCCTTTCCCCACTCATTTTTGCTATAGCAATCAAGACCCTGGCCATCTCATTTAGTCAAAACCCGGACATAAAAGGGGTTTCGTGTGGTCCCCAATCACATAAATGTGGCTTGTTCGCTGATGATATCCTACTCTTTGTCACCTCACCCATCACCTCCCTACCGAACATATGTAATACCCTGGAAAACTTTGCTCAAATATCCGGACTGAAAGTTAACTACGCCAAATCTCAAGCGCTTAACATATCGCTCCCGGCAGACACGGTCTCTCTCCTGAAACAATCATTCAAATTCACCTGGAATGACACTTCAATTAAGTATTTGGGCATCAATCTGACCCCTAGAATTGAGTCTCTCTACGCAGCCAATTATCCCCCCATGTATAAGAAACTGGAGGCGGACTTAACCTCTTGGTCTAAGAGTAATTTATCTTGGTTAGGGAGGGTTAACTCAATAAAAATGACCTTGCTCCCTAGACTCTTATATCTTTTCAGGGCTTTACCCATTTCATTACGGTACAACCATTTGAAATCTTTTCAAAGTAAGGTGCTGAAGTTTACTTGGGGAAATGCAGGTTACAGAATACCACAAAGGATGCTATACCTCCATAGGAGATGAGGAGGCTTTGGGCTTCCCCACCTCTATAAATATTACCAGGCAGCCAGGTTAGCACAATTATCAGTTATATATTCTAAGTATGAAAAACCTGACTGGGTATATATAGAAAAACTAGCCACCCCAAGACACACACTAGATTATCTGTTATGGACCCCGCAGAAAGAACGGCCCCCAATTTTAGCTCCTACCCTGTCCCACTCTTTTGCTCTATGGGATAAAATACGCTCCTCCCCGGAATTGGTCTCGGAATGTAGACCATTGTCTCACCTCTTTAATAATCCGAAATTTTACCCTGGGTTGGAGATCTCTGCTTTTAAATGGTGGTTGGAGAAGGGACTGTACTGCATTGGTCCCCTCACTCTTCAGTATTGTATCAAAAAATTAGACATGCCAGCTTCGGAGCGATTCCGGTTTCAGCAAATTTCCCACTTTCTTAAATCCCTTCGGAGGGATCCAACCCTCCTCCCGAAATTCACTGAATATGAATTATAGTGTGGTCAAGCCGTGGTCCAACGAGGGGGTATCTCTGTGATCTATTCGTCCCTGACCTCAGCGTCCTCCAAAGAGGCATATATGTGCGCTTGGGAATCTGACCTTCAATTCCAGTGGGACTTAGATAAATGGCAGTTGGCCTTCTTCAAATCTTTCAGGGGTGTGCTGAATACTACTCTAACTGAAGCCAGTTTGAAGGTAATCTCAAGGTGGTACTACACCCCATCCAGACTTGCCGCAATCTACCCTGCGGCTGACCCCCTCTGTTTTAGGGGCTGTAAACACGTAGGGACGATGGTCCATATTTGGTGGGAATGTCCTAGAATCCATTCCTTCTGGAAACACATTTTTTATTTAATTGACAAGTTAGTGGAAGGTCAGATTCCCAGAACTCCTATGGTGGCCCTTTTGAATGATCAAATTCCCTTGGTGATCAAACCCCTTCAGAGATTAATCCACTTCATCCTTCTAGGTGCCAAGCTCACTATAGCCAGAGCTTGGAAACAACAGACGGTGTCCTTCTCTGTGGCCAAAAGGAAGATTTCATGGATAATGGCTCAGGAAAAACTCACTAGCATACTTTTAAACACATCTGATAAGTTCGACAAGATTTGGGAACCCTGGGCCCGTCTGATGGGACTTACTCGGGGCCTCCCTCAAGGCCAGGTTAATCTATCTATA
The DNA here is from genome assembly GCF_037356315.1 of Lithobates pipiens. Taxonomy (NCBI): domain Eukaryota; kingdom Metazoa; phylum Chordata; class Amphibia; order Anura; family Ranidae; genus Lithobates; species Lithobates pipiens. Next base: position 221,644,288 of record NW_027507764.1, read on the forward strand.
GAACCTTAGGTGATGCTCTCCTCCTCCCTTTTCCCGCTTTCTTTGGGCTTTCCCTTTTTTTCTCTCTCTTTCTTTACTCTCTCTCTACTCCCCTATACCTTCTAGACCTCTCGAATTTAGAGGTTTATGGTTATAAGTTTACGTAAAGCCGTTTTGGTTTGTTTGACATTTGGTACTATGCTACTCAGGTAGCTTCAGACCGGTTGATCTAGTAAGGTCTTCCCTGGGGGGGGAGCTGGAACGTCTGGTATAGGGTGGGGTATGTTGGCCCGGCACAGCTTGCTCCCATATGGGGTGTCGGGTTGAGCATACCTCGTTCTGGCTGTTTCAGCCCTTAGGGAATCATTGAAGGTTGCATTTATACCAATTTACACTTTTCTTGACTATCGAAGCTCTACCTATTTAGTTTTACAAGAATTCATAAACCTTTCTGTGCTTGTTATTTGAATCAATGTGCATTGTGTATACGCTCTGTATATGTAATACTCGCTCTTTTCTTGTATGGAAAAAATAAAAGCTTTGAAACATAAAAATATATTATAACATTATAGTCAGGATGTGAATTCTCAATGCACTTCGCGATTAGTGCTTAATAGGGATGAGCTTCGTGTTCGAGTCGAACATACGTTCGACTCGAACATCGGCGGTTCGCCCGTTCGGCGAATTCCGAACGTTATGGGCCGTTCGCACCAAATTTGTGTGGCGCTCACGGCCCACAATGCACTGCGTCATCGCAGTGCATTGCTGGCTCATGATTGGCCAAGCATGCACTGTGACCCCGCATGCTTGGCCAATCACAGCGCCAGCAGTGAGGAGAGCCATGATTGGCCACAGGCAGGATGCCTGTGGCCAATCATAGCTCAGGCTGTGTAGTACACGCCCCACACTATATAAGGCCGCCAGCGCGGTGGCCTAGTGTAGTGTGTTGGCGTCTGAAGCAGTTTGTGGGTGTTCTGTGTACCTTCAACACAGTACACACCGATCGTTATCGGCCGATTTTCGATCTTGCTCTTCTGTAGTGGTTGTTGTCTGTGTGCCCTGACCGCAGTATACACCGCTATATTCACCTCACCTATATATCTAGTGATCTATCTTTTATAATAGAGCTTGCAGTCAGTGTTAGGAGCTTGTGTGTGCTGTCTGCGTGCTCTGTACCCAGTACACACTGCTATATCCACCTACATAGCTCTTCTCTATTTGAGCCCACTTGCCATCTGCAGGAGTTATTGGAAGTTGTGTGTGCCTCCAGCACAGCACAGTATACATCTGTATATACCCCTTTATCTCTGGTGTTCTATAAAAAAGGCATCTGCAGGAGTTAGTGGGTTTTTTGTGCCTCCAGTACAATATACACCTGTATCTACCCTTTATTGCTGTTCTCTAATAGAGGCATCTGCAGGGCTTAGTGGGTGTTGTGTGACTCAATTACAGTATACCCCTTTATCTCTGGTGTTCTATAATAAAGGCATCTGCAGGATTAGTGGGTGTTGTGTGACTCCAGCACAATATACACCTGTATCTACTGTTTATTGCTGTTCTCTAATAGAGCCATCTGCAGGGCTTAGTGGGTGTTGTGTGACTCCATTACACTGCTGTTTTACCCAACTCCCTTCAGGCCATTACCATGTCTGGAAGGCCAGCAAGGAGAGGCAGACAGGCGCGAGCCGATAAAAGAGGGCAAGCAGGCTCTGTGTCTAGAGACAACAGTGCTGGTCGTGGACGCGGTGCATTGTCATCAGCACGTGGCCATGGGACACGCTTGTCCTTTTCGGCAGATAGACATGTTGAACCGCAACATGCCAACGACTTGGTAGAGTGGATGATCAAGCCCTCTTCATCCTCCTCATCCTCTCTCACCCAGTCTCAGGGTACTAGCAAAGCAGCTGCCAACGCATCGTCTTCCCTCCTCTCAATGTCATCATCAGTGACTCCTTCCCTAGACCCACCACGTCCTCCTGATGAGTCTCCTGAACTCTTTGAGCACAGTGTTGGGTACATGCTCCAGGAGGATGCCCAGTGTTTTGTGGGCTCTGATGATGACACTCAGCTAGAGGAAGACAGTAGCGTGAGTGCAGAGAGAGGGGATGCTCAAGAAGGACAGCAATCTGGCAGTCATGTTCCACAAGCTGAAGCATACTGCCAGGTTTGCTACAGCGATGAAGAGGGAGGGGATGATGAGGGCACTGACTCCACGTGGGTGCCTGGTAGGAGAGAAGAGGAGGAGGAGGAGGAGGCACATGTCCAACGAGGCAGGATGCCCTCCGGGGGCCAGCTTAGGGGCAGCACACCGACTGAATCACACCGCAGAGCTCCGCCTGTGCAGGGCGCTGCCTCTGCGCGTTATTCTAAAAGTTCTTTGGTGTGGGCCTTTTTTGAGACGAGTGCATCAGATCGCACCGCTGCTATTTGCAACATATGTCTCAAGCGTATCTCGCGTGGCCAAAACATCAGCCGCTTGGGCACCACATGCTTGACCAGACATATGTTGACCTGCCATGCAGCTCGTTGGCAAGCGTACCTCAAAGACCCACACCAAAGAAAAAAAGCGGCCCTCTCCTTGCTCCTCATCAGCTGGCATCTCCAACCCCACTAGACCTTCAGTCCTCTCTGAAACCTGCTCTGAGAGGAATGAAGGTGTAGAATTAGGTGTGTCACAGCCAAGTGCTTCCGGGAACTCTTCTAGCAGTACACCTACGTCCGATTATAGCAGGCAAATGTCCCTGCCCCAGCTGCTGGACCGGCGAAAGAAGTTCACTCCCAGCCATCCACATGCCCAGCGGTTGAATGCAAGCTTGGCTAAATTGCTAGCACTTCAACTGCTGCCTTTTCAGTTGGTAGACTCGGCCCCCCTTCCGTGAGTTTGTACAATGTGCGGTTCCTCAGTGGCAGGTCCCCAAACACCAGACTTTTTCTCACGGAAGGCGATTCCGGCTCTCTACTGGCATGTGGAAGGCAATATCCTTGCCTCGCTGGACAGGTCGGTCAGTGGTAAGGTGCATATTACCGCTGACTCATGGTCCAGCAGGCATGGACAGGAACATTACCTGTCTTTCATGGCCCATTGGGTCACTCTTCTGGCAGCTGGGAAGGATGCAGGACAAGGTGAAGTAGTGTTGGAGGTTGTTCCGCCACCACGCCTCCAAAATGCTACTATTGGTTGTGACACACCTCTCTCCTCCACCCCCTCCTCTTCTTCTTCCTCCATGGCCTCTTCCAGTGCTCTGTCCTCAGAACCAGCGGTTCTCCGTAGGCGTTCCAGGGGCTACGCAAGTACGCAGGCAAAACAATGCCATGCCGTGCTTGCGCTGGTTTGTTTGGGGGACAGGAGCCACACTGGGGCAGATGTTTTGTCAGCTCTGCAGGGGCAGGCCGAGAGGTGGTTGACGCCACGCCAGCTTAAGCCAGGAATGGTGGTTTGTGACAATGGCACCAACCTCCTCTCCGCCCTCCGACAGGGACAACTGACCCATGTGCCCTGTGTAGCTCATGTCCTTAACCTGGTGGTGCAGCGGTTCTTGGGCAGGTACCCCGGCTTACAGGATGTACTGAAGCAGGCCAGGAAAGTCTGTGTGCATTTCCACTGATCATTTAATGCCTGTGCTCGGCTGGCTGAGCTCCAAAAGGAGTTGAACCTGCCCAAGAACCGCCTTATATGTGACATGCCCACCAGGTGGAACTCAACGTTGGCCATGCTGCAGCGGCTGCACACGCAGCAGAGGGCCATCAATGAGTACCTGTGCGACTACGGCACCAGGACAGGGTCAGGGGAGCTTGGTTTTTTCTCAGGGATCAGGGATGCATGCACTGTCCTGTCACCGTTTGAGGAGGCCACAAGGATGGTGAGCAGTGACAGTGCATGCATGAGTGACACTGTACCTCTTGTCCACCTCTTGGAGCATACGCTGCGTGGAATAATGGACAGGGCACTTGAGGCAGAACAGAGGCAGGAAGAGGAGGACTTCCTTGCCTCTCAAGGCCCCCTTTATCCAGACAGTGTTCCTGCTGTGCCACCCATCACACAGGAAGAGGATGAGGAGGAGGAAGAGGAGGAGGAGGAGGATGATTGTGTCAGCATGGAGGTGGAGGCTGGCACTCAGCATCAGCAGCAGCAGCAGTCTTGTAGGGATGATTTACAGTCCCAAGAAACACGTGGACTTGTACGTGGCTGGGAGGAGGTAGCTGAGGATCATGTTGCCCTTAGTGACCCAGAGGACTCCGGACCGAATGCCTCAGCTAACCTACGCTGCATGGCCTCCCTGATCCTGCAAAGCCTGCGGAAGGATCCTCGTATTCTTCGGATCAAGGAGAGGGACAATTACTGGCTGGCCACTCTCCTTGATCCACGGTACAAGGGTAAGGTTGCCGACCTTACCCTTGTGCAATGCGTTCCCAGAGACTGGGAGGTTACAAACTCCTGGTCCTGGACAATGTGTTGCTGAGCCATCGGTCAGAAGGAGCGGTGGAGAAGGTGGCCGTCTGACTGATGCTTTCAGACAATTTTTTAGTCCGCAGCACCAAGGTATGATCGGTTCCAGCAACCATCGCCAGCATCTGATTTACATGGTGCAGGAATACCTAGGGGCAAGGTCAGACTTGGACACCTTTCCCACCGAAAATCCTCTGGCTTACTGGGTCTTGAGGATGGATCACTGGCCAGAGCTTGCACAGTATGCATTTGAGCTACTGGCCTGTCCTGCATCCAGCGTTCTTTCGGAACGCACCTTCAGTGCTGCTGGTGGCTTTGTTACCGATCACAGGGTGCGCCTGTCCACCGAATCAGTTGATCGACTGACCTTCATCAAGATGAATCAGTCTTGGATCACCCACAGCTACCAAGCACCTGAAGCTGATGTAACCAAATATTTTTTTTGAAATATCACATCCCTTCAAGACTGCCTATGCTGATGCTGAGTGACTGTCCTGTTATGTTGATTGTCTATCCTCTTCCTCCTCCGCTGATATGTTGGAAGAACATTTCTGGTTCTGGGTGATGCCATCAGCCCAATTTTTCTGCCCCTGTTTAACAGGGGCATTTAAGTACAATTTTTGATGCAATGCTTTGCAGCAGGGCTAATTCCTGCAATAAAACTAGAGTATATGGGAGAGGTTGCAGTGTGGTGGCACCAGCACCAGTGCCATCAGCCCAATTTTTCTGCCCCTGTTTAACAGGGACATGTAATTACAATTTTTGATATAATATTTCACAGGAGGGCCCGTTTCTGTGCCCACCCAGAGTAACTGTGAGGACTTATAGTGTTGTGGCACCAGCACCACAACCACCAAAGGTCAATTTTTCTACCACTGTTCAACAATGGCATGTAATTACAATTCTTGATATAATCGTTCACAGCAGGGCGCTCCAGCGCCCACCAAGAGTCACTTTGAGGGCTTACAATGTTGTGGCAAAACCAACACCTTGTTCCGCCATTTCTGAAGAGCATATAGGGCAGGCCCCTACTTTCAAACATCCAACTTACAAACATCTCCTACTTGCAAACGGAAGGAGACAACAGCAAGTGAGATAAAAAAAGATGGACGACAAAACTAATTATACAGGGGTGATAACCCTTCCCTATGTTTTCCAAAAAGCTTAAAAATTGTTTTTTTGACTGGAGCTACACTTTAAAAATGTACCAGTTGAAAATTACAAACAGATTCAACTTAACACAACAAACCTACACAGTCCCTGTCTTGTTTGCACCGCCTGTATACTGCTGTTCTGAGTATATAGGGCCTGGGGGCCACACGCATTTCCTTTTTTTAATATGCGTACAGGGTTCCCCTTGATATGCGTACAAGACCCAAAGGGGCTGGTAATGGGCAGGGAGGGCTACCCATGCCATTTTTCTCAATGGTTTTCAACCATATTGCAGGAACCAGATATAACATTAAAACCGCAAGCAGTTTTCAATGATGTTATTTCTGTTTAATGTCATTTTGTGCAGGGACTGTTCTAAAAACGGGAAACACGTGGCACTTCACAGGCATACTACAGACACCCCCCAGGCACCATATTTAAAGGAATATTTCACTTTTTTTTTCACTTTAATCATCATTAAAATCAGTGCTCCCGCCAAAACGGCCATTTTTAAAAACATTTTAGGCATTGACCCATGTCCCCTGGGGCAGGAGCCAGGTCCCCAAACCCTTTTTTAGGACAGTATCTTGCATATTAGCCGTTAAAATTAGCACTTTTAATTTTGAACGTTCGAGTCCCATAGACGTCAATGGGGTTCTAAAGTTCGTTCAAATTTGGGGTCCGTTCGAAAGTTCTGGTGCGAACCGAACCGGGGGGTGTTCGGCTCATCCCTAGTGCTTAACCTGGAGAAATTTCAGTGCTGAAAATACACATCATTAACCGCACTGCACTTACAACCCCTTCCTGCCCAGGCCAATTTTCAGCTTTCAGCGCTCTCACAATTTGAATGACAATTACTCAATCATGCAACACTGCACCCATATGAAACTTGTGTCCTTTTTTTTCACACAAATAGAGCTTTCTTTTGGGGGTATTTAATTACTAGTGGGTTTTTTATGCTATAAATAAAAAAATATATATTTTTTTAATTTTGTGAAAAAAATGCTTTTTTCTTTGTTTTGGTCATAAAATTTTGCTATTTAGTAATTTTTTTTCATAGATTTTAGGCACAATTTATTCTGCTACATATCTTTGGTAAAAATAACCCAAATTAGTGTATATTATTTGGTCTTTGTGAAAGTTATAGGCTCCATGCACACTGGAGCTCATAAACTGCAGTTTATTAGAGTTTGGACGTTTTTTTTTTAAAAGCCCATAAACTCCACTCTATGTTAGCCTATGTGTCCATGCACACATGGACGTTTTTTAGCTTTAATGAGCAGTGGAGTTTATGGGCTTTTTTCTTAACGCTAGAAATTCACGTTCAAAGTGCCGTTTTCACCGCAAAAAAAACGTCAAACGCTGATAAACTCTTATAAACGCTCATAAACACGTGTTAATTAGTGTTTGGCATTCTATTTTTTCAGTGCATTGTGGGAGTTTGGAATGCACTGTGGGATTTTTGGAGTGTCCTCTTTGTATTTTTATTGAAAACGCCCATAAACGCTAATGCTAATAAACACTCATAAACGCTAGTACAAAACGCTGTTAAAAGCAGGTTTTTCAACCAGCGTTTTCTGCCAGCAATCTGGCGTCCAGATAAATCGTTTTTGAGCTTCAGTGTGCATGGAGCCATAGAGTCTACAAACTATGGTGCCAATCACTGAAAATTGATCACATCTGATCAAGCCTTCAGTACATCAGGTATATCTCATTTCTTGAGACACTAACAACTCTGGAAAGTACAAATATCCCCCAAATGACCCCTTTTTAGAAAGTAGACATTCCAAGGTATTAAGTAAGTAGCATGGTGATTTTTTTTAAGTTGTAATTTTTTCCCACAATTCTTTGCGCCCCCAGGCACGATATTTAAAGGAATATTTCACTTTTATTTTTTTACTTTAAGCATCATTAAAATCACTGCTTCTGAAAAAAACTGCAGTTTTTAAAACTTTTTTTGCATTGATACATGTACCCTGGGCAGGACACTGGTCCCCCAACCCTTTTTAGGACAATGACTTGCATATTAGCCTTTAAAATTCACATTTTTGATTTCTCACATTCGAGTCCCATACACTTTAACGGGGTTCAAAAGTTTTCATAAACGATTGGTCCGTTTGCAAGTTCTGGTGCGAACCAAACCGGGGGTGTTCTGCTCATCCCTAGTGACAGGTACTCGGGTACTCTGATGGCCTGGTGACAGGTACTCGGGTACTCTGATGGCCTGGTGACAGGTACTCGGGTACTCTGATGGCCTGGTGACAGGTACTCAGGCACTCTGATGGCCTGGTGACAGGTACTCAGGCACTCTGATGGCCTGGTGACAGGTACTCTGGTGCTCTGATGGGATAAAGATAGGCACATGGGTACTCTGATGGGCTGGTGACCAGTATTCAGGTACCATGAAGGGCTGTGACAGGTACTCATATGGACTGTGACAGGTACTCATGTTCTCAGGTACGCATATGGACTGTGACAGGTACTCAGGTGGACTGTGACAGGTACTCGGGTACTCAGATGGACTGTGACAGGTACTCGGGTATACAGATGGGCTGTGACAGGTACTCAGGTACATGGATACTCAGATGGACTGTGACAGGTACTCAGGTACTTTGATGGGCTGTGACAGGTACTCAGGTACATGGATACTCAGATGGACTGTGACAGGTACTCAGGTACTTTGATGAGCTGTGACAGGTACTTGAGTACTCTGATGGACTGTGACTGCTACTCAGGTACTCGGGTACTCAGATGAACTGTGACAGGTACTCATATGGACTGTGACAGGTACTCGGGTATCTGATGGACTGTGACAGGTACTCGGGTATTCTGATGGACTGTGACAGGTACTCGGGTACTCTGATGGACTGTGAGAGGTACTTTGATGGGTGATGACAGGTCCTCTTGGGCGGGGCAATCAGTGTGATTGGTGTACACTGTAGGAGGTAACGAGATGTTACCACAATCTCCTCCTCACAGACGATCGGTGTATGAGGAGGAGAACCCGGTAACATTTCCTTACCGACTTTTGTTGACATTTAGTGCTTTGAAAGGATCACAGCCGATCACATGGTAAACAGCCACCAACCAATGACTGTTTACTAGCGTCTGTGACGAGCAGTGTTCCCGGGATCACGCCACCACCATAGTGCACGCGCAGCGTGCATGCCCCGTGCAAAGTGGGGCAGTACCACCTGTGATCGGCCATGACTTCATCACAGCCGATCACATGGTAAACAGCCATGCCCAACGGCTGTTCTCCCCCCTCAGTGGTGAGTGGTGTCTCTGTGACATGCTGCCACCAAAGAAACAGGGATTTCCACACACTATTGCGCGCACTCCCTGTTTAAATGGAGGGACCTCATATGATGCCCTCCCAGAACTAGAGCCATACCACCTGGTCGTCATATGACAGCTGGCAGGTGGCAAGCAGTTAAAGTGATTCTGATTCTTGTTTTTTCCCTATATAAATAACAAACATGTTATACTTACCTGCTCTGTTGCAGTGGATTTGCACAGAGCAGCCCTGATCCTCCTCTTCTCGGGTAACTCTTCTGTGATCCTGGCTCCTCCCTCATGTTCAGTTCCCCCACAGAAAGCAGCTTGCTATGGGGGCAACTGAGCTGAGTCCCAGCTCCCTGTGTCCATTCAGACATGGAGCCCTGTCCCGGCCCCACTCCTCTCTCTCTTGATTGGCTAGCTGACGTTGATTGACAGCTGTGGAAGCCAATGGTGCTGCTGCTGTGTCTCAGGCCTCCAAGGTTCTCCTTCCTGATTGGCTGAGAAACTCGTGGACATCGCTGGACAGAAGGGGACCTCAGGTAAGCATTAGTGGGGATACTGCACACAGATGGATTTTTATCTTAGTGCATAGAATGCATTAAGATTAAAAAAAAACGTATGCTTTTACAACCCATTTTAAGTACATTAAAAATGCAATATTTTGGTTCAAACAAAGGGACTCATTGCAGCTTAAAATATACTGTACATCTTAATCAAACCAAAACAACATATTGTTACTTACAAATGATATGTATGCATTGAACATAAGCATGCCAGAAAGGGAGAGGGTCCCAGCAGGGGGCTATAAATGCCCAGGGACCCACACGACACCAATGCGCCTGCCTGAAAGGTTAATATACTACAGAGAGGAGCTCAAGCTAGATGCCACCAGCTATACAGTGGGCATGTCACAAAAAAAAATTCAAACACAGAATCACTGAGTTGGAAGAAAGATCACCCCTCCTAACATTTCATGTACACACGCCTACTTTGACTGCCGGCCACAGGAAAAAGTAAAATGCTGCAAAATCACAGCAAAATCTCACCACAATTTTTCTGCATTTTGCGGACGGCAGTCAAAACATTCTTATCCTGAACACGATTCTTCTGCTTTAAGGAGAAGGAGGTTGAAACTCCCCTAACCGCAGCAGCTCCTAAACTCTGCTAAGAGCCTATGTGTGCATGGTCACATAGGCTTTTATGGAGTTGAATAAAAAGAAAAAAGCAGTGCACTGAAGAGACCTATACGTAAATTATGGAACATAAAATAGTCATTTATTTAATGCTAAAAAAAACACACACAATGTCCATCTAGGGAACTTATCCACAATTGTCTATATGAAAGAAAGGTTCATATCATGGTATATCAATCCTTGTATAAATTAAGGCACTTAAACATGGATTACATATGATACCGCCAGTCCAGATCACACAGGGTTAACACCATCTAGGCTCTCGATCTTCTAGGTGAGCTGATGTCCCAAGATGTAAGGCAGGGTATGGTGCTCACTACGGGATCAGTGATGGATGAGGGCTATGGATGTACAATCCTATCTCTCGCTGTGTGAGGCAGGCTTTCACCGGAGCATTGTAATGGCTTGGACGACTGGGATGTTGTTACGACAACATTCAGGGTTTCCACTGTGCCCAGGCACTGCTGTCAGACGCACAGGGAGCTTAAATCAAAAGCCGGAAGTTGCGATCGCACGGAGCATGGAACACAAGGCCAGGATGCCTCGGGCAGTGGATGTAATTTCCGAGCGGCTAGAACCTAGCGGACTGGATCGTATAACTTCGGGTTGTCATAGCGACTTCAACTAACATGTTTCGCGCACATGCGCTTTCTCAAAGTCAGAGAGGCTTGTGACAGCCCAGTTTATAAAGGCACCTACGTGACGGGGGGCAGGGAACAATGCTAAATAATGTTAACCCCTTGTGATCATTTTGCACAACAAAATAGATAAAAATATTGGTACAACAACGAGAACGCAAACTTAAACTTGCGTAGGAACAAGTAAGGGAAAGACAACATATTGTCCAGGATTTCAGTTCATCTTGTTTATTTCCAAGGTGGATGGAAGTCCAGGACAAAAATATTAAAAAGAATGAGGACATCATGATCTCCAAAAAAACTAGCAAACTAGAGGGGGATATTATGGATTATAAATCCGGTCATGTTTTTGAATGGAAAAAGATAATAACCCCTGTAGGAAATCCGAACCAGCTGAAACCAAGTAGTCAAGTGGTCCTTTCAGCTTGGACCTTGATGAAAATAAAGATAGAGACTTCCCAAAAAAGGTCTACAAAAATAACAGTAGGGCCAGTGGGAAGAATAGCATTACTAATAACAACAGTAACAACAAAGACAAGAAAAATGATAGATATAGGAGAAACAAGCAAAAACAACAGCATACACGTACATATGGCTATCAGAATGACTTAGCTCAACCTATAGAACAGGCATTGGGCCCTGATCTCAGTAATATTCCACACGATACTGAAAATGGTTCGCAACCGATACTAGGTAAGTGTCCATCTTCCATAGGTAGTGGAGTGACTGGCTCTCCTGAGGTTGAGATATCCTCCACTAATCCCATAGTCCCATCTAAGCAACAAGATGAGAATAATCACCTACTACCAATTTTTTCTATAACCACTTCAAATAAATACAGTCCATTATCCAAAGACTTGGACATGTATATTAAAGAAGGGGCCTGTCCGAGAGCTAATGGCTTGGCCAGTGCTTCAAATAAGCAGGTGACAAAGGATGACTCCAATGATACACCTTCCATTCTCGATGAGGGTTCTTTAGTCTTATCTCCAAAGGGAGGATTACTACCAAAAGAGAAACGAAAACTAGAAGAGGTTGTAGAGGTGGGAGAAAATGTAAGATTAAACAAAAAAGAACGAGTAGATACCCGGTAGGTGACAGCACAACATTTATAATCTATCATCACATACTCTAACTGCATATGAACTATCATTACTGAAGAAAGGTTTAAGTTTTTCTCCTTCTATGAGACCAAATAAATTTGGTCTGTTTAAAGACCTCAACAGATTTATCCGCTCTCTTACCTTAAAAAGGCATTATGCTAAAACTAACCTTTCCAATGTTAAGAGTGGGAATTCGATACCTATATTCATTGATAAGAGTACAACCACAGATTCCCAGGACAAAATTTTGCAAGTCCTGGAAGATCTGTGGATTGAAAGCAATATAGAAAGCCAGACTCAATATCCATTTGTGGAGCCGAAGATTGAATATACCAGTTTGAAACCACCCTCGACATTCAATCCAACCCAATCCAAGGGACAGTATATAGAGACATTTTTCAAGCGGTATACAAAGAACTTATAGAACTGTGTGACACTTCTAACCTTCTAGACCTAACTGTAAATAAACAGATTATAATAAAACAGGCCGATAAAGGGGGAAGTGTCATGGTTATGCAGTGATCTTCCTGTGTTTGCTTACCTTCCCTCATGTCTTCAGACTAAGAAGTCAGCCACTTCCACCTGGTGGTTTTTATAACCTCTCCTCTAAGCATGGCTCCACCCCAGGCCCTATCAGGGAGCCCTATATTAACCTGTGCACTGCAGGCCTCAGTGCTGATCAACCATTGTGTATTCGCGTCCTGGTGCCTGCTGTGTGCTCTGCTACTGGTTTCCGTTACCGACTTTGGCGTGTCTGACTATCCCTGTTTGCCTGTGATCCTGACCTTTTGGCGTGTACCCGACTATTCTTGTCTGATTGTGGCCCCGACCTTGGCTTTGTCCCTCACCATCCCTATCCTCCTGTTGCCTACTGTGGGTGTGAGCTGGGGGACCCTGGGGGTCGCGACCTGGAGCCAGTTGCAGCCAAGTCCATCCTCACCACTCGAGGCTCTGGTGAACACCTGCTGGCTCTTAGACTCCGTGCCCCAGGGAATCTTACACGCTATCCCCAGTGGGATCTGTCCCCCGTCTGCAGCAGTCAGCCGTAGGGTCCACAACCATGCGGTGCACCCCTAAACCCTACGGTGTGCATCTGTCATCTGGGCTCTAGGTGACCTGACAGTTTGATCAGCCATGGACCCGGCTGACGTGCCGCTTCCTGCAGATGATCCATTGCAGAGCTTAGTTCGGTGACTTGAGACCCAAGAATCGCATCAGACCCAGGTGATGCAATTCCTTCAGGATTTGGCATCCCGCTTTGAACAGGTTCAGGCCTCATTAGGACCCCCAGTTCAACAACCTCAACCGATATCTGCCGCTGCACCTATCGCATCAGTCGCAGCCACACATTCATTACAACTACCAGCTCCGGTCCATTTCTCTGGGGACTCCAAGGCTTGCAGGGGGTTCCTTAGCCAGTGCACAATTCATTTTGAACTTCTGCCCCAAAACTTCCTGTCCGATCGGGCAAAAGTTGCATATATCATATCCCTCCTGTCCGGCGAGGCCGCCCCTCTGTGGGAACTGAATGATCCAGTGGTTTCTAGCCTGTCTGATTTCTTGAAACCTTTTCGGAATATCTTTGAGGAACCGGGTCGTGTCTCAGCGGCTAGCGCTCTTTTACGTCTCCGTCAAGAGTCCGCTTCTGTGGGACAGTATGCTCTTCAGTTCCGTATCCTCTCAGCTGAATTGAGCTGGAATAATGAGGCCCTAGTTGCAACCTTTTTACATGGCCTCTCTGATAGAGTGAAGGATGAATTAGCAGGAAGATCCCTTCCTGCTGATCTGGACAGTGTCATCACCTTGTGTAACCAGATTGATATTCGCTTTCAGGAGAGGGCCCTGGAAAAAAAGACGCCAGCACTCCCCGTTCTTTAGGCAGCCTGAGTCCCCAGTCCCTTCTCCTCGATCCGAGGAGCACCCCCTGCCTACCGAGGAACCTATGCAGTTGGGCTGGACTAAGTTATCTCCCGAAGAACGCGCTAGGCGCAGAACTCTGGGCCTATGCCTCTATTGTGGGGCCAAAGGTAATTTCCGTGACACTTGTTCTCTTCGTCCGGAAAAACGCTCAGGGCTAATACATCTGGAAGGTGGAGTATTAGACCCTGAAATATCACCTTCACCTTCTCGTCTTCTCCTTTCTGTGTTGCTTCATGTCGGTGCTTCCTCTCGTTCGGTCTCAGCACATCTGGATTCTGGAGCCGCTGCCAATTTCATGGATTGGGAAACTGCATCCTCCATGAGACATACCCTTTTGCCCCTTACAACACCATTGGTGGTCTTGGCGATTGATGGCACGGTTCTCCCAGAGGGCCCTATCCGCTTCCAGACTATTCCTGTTAAGATGTCAGTAGGGACACTCCACCAGGAGTGGATATCCTTCCTTGTCTTACCTAAGGCTTCATCTCCTATCATATTAGGTCTTCCCTGGTTTCGGCTCCATTCTCCACACATTGACTGGTCTGCTGGACAGATCCTGGCTTGGGGTTCCTCCTGTTCCTCTTCCTGCCTACTCAAGGGTACCCCAAAGGAGAGACTTCCTGTTTCCACCATCCCAGTATCTTCTGCTTTTCCTGCTGTATTTAGCGATCCCTACGATATGTCCTGCAATAGTCGGACTGGTGCACTCTCTGGGTCATGTGGTACTCTGGATGAGGAGCCCACCTATGAACCTGAGTCGATCATTCACTCCAGTTCGCATAACCATTTACCTTTGCCTGTCCCTAATCTCCCTTGGACGCACAGCCAGCTTAACTTGTCTGCAAGTTCCAGAGTCGCTATGCCTTGTGATGTGTTTGAGATGGTCGCTACATCTGACTATACTATTCAGTCGGCCTCTGCACCCCTTATGCCAGTCCAGCCCATGCCCAATGAGTTTCCTGCTTCTTGTTCAGGACCTTCTGTGATCCAGCCTCACCCTACTGCTACTATGTCCGTTCAAACCCATTTAAGAGGCTCAATCCATCCTTTGAATAGAATACCTCATTCGGCCAGGAGGGGTTTTCAATCTTTTTCTCAGGGTTCTCTACATTCTGTTTCTGTTTCAGCTATCCAGCTTGACTCTTGTGACATGTCACTTTCTAACCAACCTGACCTCAGGGATCCACTGACCTCTGCCCAGTCTGGTGGTCCGGTTATGGATGCCCAACTCATCTTTAAGGGTCTGGGGGACCCAGCTCAGACTCCTGATCTTCTCATGCCCCTACCCATTCCTAAAAAGCCTTTAGTCCTCAAGTCCCCTTGTCCTCTCCCTACCTCTGTTTTGGTCTCTGAAGATAATCTAAAATATGAGGTTAGTCAAGTTTTGGATTCCCGGCTCCGTAAAGGCATTCTTCAATACCTCGTACTTTGGAATGGGTTGGGTCCTGAGGAGAGGTCTTGGATCACTGCATCTGAGTTCTTTGCTCCCTGTCTGTTAAGGAGGTTCCATCTGGAGTTTCCCTTTAAGCCTGGACCCAGGCAGGGAAGGGGGAGGCCTCGTAAGAGAGAGGGTACTGTCATGGTTATGCAGTGATCTTCCTGTGTTTGCTTACCTTCCCTCATGTCTTCAGATTAAGAAGCCAGCCACTTCCACCTGGTGGTTTTTATAACCTCTCCTCTAAGCATGGCTCCACCCCAGGCCCTATCAGGGAGCCCTATATTAACCTGTGCACTGCAGGCCTCAGTGCTGATCAACCATTGTGTATTCTTTGTGTGTTAGCTTCCTAGTTCCTGCCGCGTGCTCTGCTACTGTTTTCCGTTACCGACTTTGGCGTGTCTGACTATCCCTGTTTGCCTGTGATCCTGACCTTTTGGCGTGTACACTGTGGGTGTGAGCTGGGGGACCCTGGGGGTCGCGACCTGGAGCCAGTTGCAGCCAAGTCCATCCTCACCACTCGAGGCTCTGGTGAACACCTGCTGGCTCTTAGACTCCGCGCCCCAGGGAATCTTACGCTCTATCCCCAGTGGGATCTGTCCCCCGTCTGCAGCAGTCAGCCGTAGGGTCCACAACCTTGCGGTGCACCCCTAAACCCTACGGTGTGCATCTGTCACCTGGGCTCTAGGTGACCTGACAGGAAGTTTGGTTGTGCAGAACAGGCCTGAATATCTTCGTGAAGCCCATCGACTTCTATCTGATACCACTACATATCTATAACGAACTGCTGACCCTCTTCCTCAATACCAACGTGAATTAACTACTACGATTGAAACAGCTTATAGGGGGGTGTGTTGAACATTAAAGAAATGTTTTCTTCTTCCAGCAGCACCCCATATTTTTACCATCTCCTCAAGGTAAACAAGTCCTTAACCAATCCTCCAGGGAGACCAATCATGGCCAGCACCAACAGCTTTACGAGTGGCTTATCAGTTTATATAGACCACATGCTACAACCTATGGTTCTTCAACTGCCTTCTTATGTGAAGGACTCTGGTCATGTCATTAATACGTTGAAGAATTATAGTTGGTCAATGAGTACATGTGGGCCTCGTTAGACGTGACCTCGCTTTACACTTCAATACCCCATGAGGTTGGCATCACTGCTATACAATATTTCTTAAGCAAACATGACGGAATGATGGATGACGGAATGAATTCCAGACAGTCCGAATTCTTACTGTTATGCATTGATTTCTGCCTACGGCATAACTAGTTTACTTTCCTAGATCAATTTTATCTCCAGCTTCAAGGAACAGCCATGGGAGCAAAGTTTGCTCCCGTGTATGCCAACCTCACAATGGGATATTGGGAGGACCAAAAAATTTGGACGAACAATCCTTATTCTAAACATATTGTTTTTTATGGTTGCTACATAGATTACATTTTGCTCATCTGGAGGGGTGGACTGGATTTGTTTTCGGCATTTGTTACCTATTGTAATGACAACACAATAGGTCTTTCTTTTACATATGAGATAGATCAAAAACAGCTGGTTTTCTTAGATTTGGTCCTTTCTCATGATGAACATAATATCATCATTAGTAACCATAGCAAACCGACATCTGGTAATTCATATCTCCATTACAGTAGCTGTCACCATCCTGTATGGAAGAAAAACATTCCCAGTGGCCAGTTTCAAAGATTACAGAGAAACTGTACCTTAATTGAGGATTATATTAAGCAGGGTCAACATAGGATAAAAAAGTTTGAAGAAAAAGGCTATCCCCATGACCTGATCATACAGGCCTTTACAAAGAATGAAAATAAACAATCTAAATCTCCTACTAGTGAACAGACAAGGAAATCCCAAGACAAGACCACTACAGCAAGGTTTGTCTCTACATTTAATACCCAGTACAAATCTATATCTAAAATAATATTTAAACACTATAACATCCTGAAGCTTGACCAAATCTTAGCTCCAATACTTCCCCCCATACCACAGATAACATTCAGACGCTCACAAACAATAAAAAATATTATTGCTCCCAGCAAATTAACGAAACCAAATAACATATCAGTATCGGACATCAGAACGTATTTTGATAGCAGAGTTGGGATTTTTCAGTGCCGGAAAAGGGGCTCTCTTACTTGCCAATCAATTTTGCATGGCCAATCAATGATAACCACAAATAAAGGCAAGTCCTTTGAAATAAAACAATTCATCACATGCTCCACAGAGTTCGTAATCTATGTCTTACGATGCTCTTGTGGCCTCCTATACGTAGGCCACACAATACGTGCCCTACGAGTCAGAGTGGGTGAGCATCGTTGGTTGACCAAAAAAGATGTACAAAACACAGCATCCCTCAACATTTCCGCCAAGTACACAATACGGATTTCAGACACATGGAGGTTTTTGCAATTGAGGCCACCCCAGGGGCACCCTAACCGATAATGAAAGATTCTCCCTTCTTTGTCGAAGGGAAACTTTTTGGATATATTCACTGGGTACCTTTTCGCTGGATGGCCTCAACGAGGAGATTTACGTTCTCAGTATTACCAAGTAATAAAAAATAGAAAGATAAACAAACAATAAATAAACAAATAAAAATTAATAAAGAACATAACATTTCTTGAAGGGTTAAAATTGCCCGAAAAGGTTCCTCGCAAATCTTATGATCGCTATTGCAATTTATAAATACCAATGGTAATTTTTATGTAAATTAAAATTAAAATTTTCATGATCATTAGTTTTGGACTATTACGATTTTTTTATTTATTTATTATTATTTTTTCATTCATTTATTTTTATTTTTTATATTTTTTTTTCACTTGGATCCCCCTTTTTTTTCTTTTTTTCGTACATACCATACATCTGTGTATATATATATTTATTTATATATGTGTAGCGGGGTCTCTTTAAGGACTATAAAACTACTGTTCCCAGAACTCCGCTGGTTCCCAGGATGTTTGGAGTTATGCCCCAGAGACTCATGGGGGAGGGCATATAAGGAAGGGGAGAGGCCTAGTTCGCTCTCTTTGGACACCCCCCCCTCTCCTAGCAAGAGGAGGTCTGTGCTGAACTGCTGGAGGCACAAGGCCTGAAGCCTGGGCCTTGTGCTCTTTTCCAAAGAGCCCTCTGCCAGCCTAGCTGCACCTGAGAGACATTTTCTCATCCTTGCTGCAGTACACCAGAAGGATTGAAGACTCGGAGGTCGGTGGATTCCTGTTCCTAGACGAATCGGCGGAGGAAACGGACTTGGACTTGTCCGGGTGGTGAGAGCTGTTTAAAGACAGATACTTTATCTTTATTATTAGTTTGGATTACAAAGTTGTTCTTCAAGTGCACCACCGAAAGATTGCTAGCGAATATTGTTTCACTGGACTTCCATCTAGATCAGTCAGGCCTGACTGCATAGGTAGATAGTGCTGGGTGTTAGTTTACCCATGCGGGGAAGTAGCTGAAAAAGGGCAGCGCTAGAGTTGCATAGCAATACTTTATTATGCTGATTACTCTGTTTATCTTTATTACTGGTTGCTGCAGGGACCTGCTTATGTGTTGCAAACCAAATGTTCGATGCATGTTATTCCTTTTATAAAAACAACAAGTAAAGTCAGTCATATACTTTCAAAGATTGTCTATGAGCTTGAGTTATCCACCCACGCACACACACATATTTAGAGTATAAGCGATTTAATGTGTATTGCTAGATACTAACTGTGCCAGAGGGGGTAGAGCAGATTGCCGGGGGGGTTGGCGGAGCTGTGCTCAGGGCCCAAACCAAACTTGCGGCCCTCTTAAGTGAGGGTATCACTATATATATATATATATATATATACATATATATATATATATATATATATATATATATATATATATATACATATATATATATATATATATATATATATATATATATATATTATAGAATTTTTTTTTATTTATTAATTTTCTTCATTATTATTTATTTTATATTGTTTTATTATTTATATGTGATACATTTATTTTTCATAACTTATAATTTTTCAGTATCATTATGTTCTGATTTCTTTCATTATTATTTGTATTATCGACACATTTTGGATAGGTATTACAAATAATTTTTTAATGCTTTCATTTTGAATTTTGGATTTTATAGCTTTGGTGCAGTTGTATTTTTTATTATTTCTTCTGGATGTACAATTTTGACAGTACCTATCTCGTTTAAAGCTTATAGTTATCACAAGGGGTTACCATTATTTAGCATTGTTCCCTGCCCCCCGTCACGTAGGTGCCTTTATAAACTGGGCTGTCACAAGCCTCTCTGACTTTGAGAAAGCGCATGTGCGCGAAACATGTTATATACGAACCAGTCCGCTAGGTTCTAGCCGCTCGCAAATTACATCCGCCGCCTGAGGCATCCTGGCCTTGTGTTCCGTGGTCCGTACAATCGCAACTTCCGGCTTTTGGTTTAAGCTCCCTGTGCATCTGACAGCAGTGTCCCGACATAGTGAAAGCCCCGAATGTTGTCGTAACAACATCCAAGCCGGTACAATGCTCTGGTAAAAGCATGTCTTGCACAGTGAGAAATAGGATTGTACATCCATAGCCCTCATCCATCACAGATCGCGTAGCGAGCACCATACCCTGCCTTACATCTTGGGACATCAGCTCACCTAGAAGATTGGGAGCCTAGATGGTGTTAACCCCGTGTGATCTGGACTGGCAGTATTGTATGCAATCCATGTTTAACCTCCCTGGCGGTACGATTATTTTGGATTTTAGGTGCTAAAAGCGGTACAATTATTTTGCATGAAAATTTGGGGTTTTATTTTGTAGTCCTGTAATTCTTAGGAATAACTCTCTTAAATCTGTCCAAACCAGAGTCTAGCAGACATCCCGGGTATGATAAAGTTTAAAAAATGAAATCATAAATTATAATATAATAAATAACTATAAATAATTGTACCAAATAATAATATAACAATAATAAAAAATATTCAATAATGTAATCAAATCAAAAACACTGAAATTTGCTCAGTTGCAGAATTGTCACTGTCATTACTTTTCAATATTTGATGACGGATCTCCCCACAAATCGCTGTCGCTCAATTCTGCGAGTGATTCCAATTTATTATCGCTATTTTCTAGCTGGTCTAAAATCATTTTTGATGTAAAGGGACAGTTTTGGTTACTATGGACAATCTCCAGTTTCCAGGCATAAAGAACAGTTTTTATTATATAAAACTGCATGCAGGACACTGGACAGACCAATAGGGACAAAGGGGATGTGAAATATTTACATACAGCAATGTAATCTGTAAGATTACATTATACTGTATGTATACTGTGTGTTTCACTTTTTGAATTTGGCGCCGATCTCCGTGCCCGTGCGCTGCAACGCTCGCAGGGCACGGAGATCGGCGATGTGATAGATTGAGCGAGGCACGGCTCCCTCGTACAGCGGGGAGACAACACTGGATCCGAGGGAGAAGGTAAGTAAGCGTCCTCCTGGATCCAGCGATGCGGTCCCGAGTCTGGCTCGGAGTTACCGCTAATGGTACAAAAATTCCACCCCGAGCCAGACTCGGGAGTCGGGAAGACCGTCAGGGGGGTTAAGTGCCTCAATTTATACAAGGATTGATATACCATGATATGAACCTTTCTTTCACATAGACAATTGTGGATAAGTTCCCTAGTTGGACATTGTGTGTGTGTTTTTTTTTTTAGCATTCAAAGCATTCAATAAACGACTATTTTATGTACCATAATTTACATATAGGTCTCTTCAGTGCGCTGCTTTTTTCTTTTTATTCATTTTTATCCATTTTCTCCCAAGTGGTGGGCAGCTGCACAAAGACACCCAAATTCTTCACCAACATTCTGATATGACATGATTTGAATTCATTCTGCTATAGACTGTGCATTGGAGCGCCTAAAGTCTTTTTTTGTGTATCACCATTTTTATGGAGTTGAGTGTAGGAAGCTTTGGCAAAAAAAAGTCAAAAACTCCTAAACTCACGTTCAGGAGCTGTAGTGTACATGAAGCCTGGAAGTGACTTATAAATTAAATCAGGTGTAGCTAATTACCTTCTCATTGGTACATAAAGCAATTTGACCTTTAACTGTGATCAACTGTAGTTATTTTGATTAGCTCAGCATGAAAAGAGCTTTCCTGGAATCTTTCATTTTTCTGATAGTGCAACTGAAGCAATCAACTATGGGTGGCAAGGAACTGTCAAAAGATCTCCTGGATAAAGTTGTGGGCAGGCACAAGTCAGGACATGTATAAAAAAAAAAATTCAAAGGCAATTTGCATAGCATAGTCTTTATAAGACTTTATAACAGAGAGTCTAGCTGAGAATCGTGCTTCACAAACAGGGTCCCTCTCAATGAAGTCCAGGGTGGTTGTGGTAACACAGTGAGCAGCAGGAGGGGTCCAAAGCCCAGACAAAGGGTCGTCCAACTATAACGGGAGTATTCTGGTAGCAATCAGGGAGGGACCCCACACAGTAGCTCGGACTTCTGAAGAAGCTGCCTATTATTAGGCTCCAGCCCACATACTAGATTTAATAGTGGAGGGCTTCTCACCTGGCTGCAGAACACTTGCTCAGCTACCTGTTGTATAAGGTGTGGCCTCTCTGACTGCCTAAGGGAGGAAAGCTGAGGAATGTATTCTCCCTGAAGGAGCTTCTGCCTTCATCTAAGCACTCTGGGTAAGTAGGCACTCTGCTACAGTACCACTTTAAAAAGCCAACTTGCATAACAGCAATATGTGCTTGTGCTTTGATTTGCTTCGTGGCAATGAGCATACAACGGATGTCCTAATTCTACACAGAAGTTTTATGGACAAATATAGATCTAGATTTGTAAAGCCCCCCTTAAATGCATACTATGAAAATTATATCAAGGTATTGTACCCACTTTCAGGTTCAGTTTAAACTACAGATTCACTATTTTTACTAAATACAGGATCATCACACTTCATTTATAGTTCATTGGGTTTTTTCTTTTTTTACCTTTATTGTCTGACTATAGATCTATGTTTGTCCCAAGCATGTTTGCCGCCATTTACTGTTAACTGTTTCACTACCTCTGCTGGAAGTTTATTCCAAGTATCAACTAGCCTTTCAGCAAATTAATCGTTTCTAAGATTAGTTTTGAACTTTCCTTCAGTTAGTTTGAGGTCATGTCCCCGTGTTCTTGATTTTCATATTGAAAAAACGGCCCACCTGAACCTTATTTACCCCCTTGATGTATTTAAAGTATTCAATCATGTCTCCCCTTTCCCTTCTTTCCTCCAGACTGCATATAATAAACAGGTAGAGTAAACCGCTGCCTCTGTTTTTTTTTTGTGCAAAATAAAGGCATAGTGTGCTAGTATGCACTGCATACTTGCACATTATGTGAAACTTATCTGCAAAAGAAGCCCTTGTTGTCACCGTTGGAGACTGCATCCATCTTTGCCCATTTTCCTTCCGGATCTGCGGACTTTGGCTGTGTGACCGGCCGGGGCCACATAACGTTACTGCTGCACTTCGGTGCGGGAGCCAGCAGTCACAATGTATAATCAGATTAGGCACCCAGTCAGATTTTGTAATGGAAGTGACGTTCCATCATGGCTATCTTGCTACACCCCGCACTCATCCACAGTAAGGTTACAGTCAGAAGGCGGCAAGCAGACATCTTGTTGCACCCACTGGAGTCTTGCCTTTCACACTTACCTTTAACAGTAAACTGAGCTTATATAGTGAAATACAGGATTTAAAAATCTGTCTGACTGTTTTTATGTTGAATTTTAAAGTCAGCGGTGTTCTGTCAGATGAGCAAACCTGTGAGATCAGCAGACTTGCCGCTGCTTTTAAAATTCAACTAAACAGTCAGATGGGTTTTAAAATCCTGTATTTCATTATATAAGCTCAGTTTACTGTATAAGTGTCAAATGCAAGACTCCAATGGGTATAACAATATGTCCGCTTGCCACCTTCTCACTGTATCCTTACTGTGGATGAATGTGGGGTGTAGCAAGATAGCAGCGACAGAGTGTCACTTCCATTACAAAATCTGACGGGTCGCCAAATCTGATGAAATAATGGCACAGGGCTCTGAAGAAATGGCATGGGTGGCCACTCCTTTAGAACGAATGCGCCGATGACGCCTTCGGCTGCATGTACACTAAATATCACCTAAATGATGCACGTTTCGGAGATATTTACAGTACCTACAGGTAACCCTTATTATAGGCTTACCTATAAGTACATACAAAAGATGGAAATTTACTTCCACTTTAAGTTCCTGAAGTCGCTCTCGATAGGTTTTATCCCTCAGACCTTTCATCATTTTTTACCTGTCTTTGGACTTATTCTGTTTTATCAATATCTTTGGGTAAATGAGGTCTCCAGAACTGGACACAGTATTATAAATGAGGTCTCACTAAAGAGCTATAACGAGGAATCAGACCCTTCTTCCTCACTGGTGATCACAGATAAAAAATGTTGCATGGTCTTCAATATACTCAGTTTAAACAATGTAGTATTTTTAAAACTTACAGAAAAAATAAAATGGAAATTAAAAACTGGAAATGCATAGTCCAATATCCATTTAAGAGTTAAAAAGAATAAAAAAAAATGCCTCATAGCTTGATTAATGACTGATGCATCCAAAAACCCGCATTGCATACCTCAGCAGTACTGGGTGCAGCACCTTCATCACTGTAAAATCTGTCTGACATATGAATGAAGTCATTTGATAAGATAGTAGATCATTAGAAAACAAATTGAATTTTAAGGAAATACATTCTCTGTAGAGGATTGTAAATGGATTGCATTTAAACAATAACATATCAGTATTTTATTAAAGCAGAGTTAAAACATCTAGATCACAGAAGAAGGTAGGAAACAAGCATGGCAGGTGTTGATGATGCAAATGAAATACATGACAGATGGCTGGTAGCACGATCACTCACTGTATGTGTATAATGGATAGAGGTAATAAAACCCCTCTGTGCATTATGCTGTTTCTCTGCACCAAGAGTTTTATAAAAATGTCTTAAAAAATACTAGCTGAAAATACATTCCAATATTTCTATATTTTAGGGACTTCAGATTTCAAAAGTCTTTATTAAGTTGTTTTTTTATACATGTTTTGTTGATGTATTGAGAGCAAAGTTTAACTTAAAAAAAATACTTTGATTAAATGAATCCTTTAGATCATAGCAAAATAGGTGACTTGGTATCAACAAATATATACGTGCAAAAGTTACTCCTGTGCTGTGGAATGAATTATCAATTCAAAACCGCTCTGACAAGTCACAATTTTATTTATTTATTATAGCTATTTATATGGCCGTGGACTGGTCTTAGCATTAAACCTGTCCAATTGCAATTCCTAAAGTGTGAAGATTATTAAGAACTCAGTGATCTTGATGTGTTGTTTCTCTGCACCAGGCATTTTATAAATATATCTGTAAAAATTATTAGTTGACAATATTTCTATATATTAGAGAGCTCAGATTTAAAAAATCGATTTTAATTTTGTTATATGTATATTGATAATGTCGCAATATGATTCGTAATATTACGCAATACGTAAAATGTATCCTTTAAAAAAATCTTTGATTAAATAAATTCTCTAAATCAAAGCAAAATAGGCAAACTTGGCATCAACAGTGTAAACAAAGCAAGACTTGGTCTGCATGGGTTATCAATTCAAAACCATAAAAGCAGCAGATGACTGGTCTTAGCATTAAACCTATCCAGTTGAAATTCCTAAAGTGTGAAATTGATGGAGATCTTGGGAACCCTGGTACACAGGAAGATGTCATAACTCTCAGATACCTTTCTGTGGATCCTTGCCTTGCCATTTGTCATTTGTGTATAGCTGAGTTGTGCAAATGTATCAATGTATAGGTTCATAAAAGCTTTAGCACAGTTCACATCGGCGCAATTTGACATATAAAATCGTAAGCCTATTGCCGGCAACCCCACTGTCCCAATCAGTGCAGCACTGACTTTGTGACAATGCAAGTGCAGGAACTACTTTTGGAGACTTCAGGGATGACTTCAAAATACATCTGTGCATGAACCCACACAGATGTCTTCTAAATCACTTCCGAACCCACAATGAAATGCGGGTTTGAAATCGCGTTCAGCTGAACCCGCGTGATTTCAAACCTGCTTTCAGTGTGAATGTACCTTCAATATCTTTTTTCTTCAAGTTTAAAATGGCCTTTTTGAGCTAACTATTGTAATAATAGTGCATACACTACTTTACAAAATGCAGATCATACAGTAGTGCACTTGGTTAGGTACCACTGAGTTTGCGACTTGGGTTTGGGGTATCATTAAGTTAATACTGCAGATCACAAGTGCAGTGTGTTTTGAATGTGGTGTGCAAAACCCACATGGAACACAGGTTTCCCACTCCATGTTCTGGTGTGAACTGGCGCTTAATCAGTGCACGTATATTAGTATATTATTGGCCCTTCTGACTTCTAGACCTCATTCACATGGATTATATGAATGTGTGAGGGCCGTGTTTACCCGTACATGGATGCACAGATGTTCTGTGCACCCCCACGCAGACAGTCCCATTGCTGTCGATTGGGACGTAGCAGCTGCATGGATACATCTGCAGCTCCCAATGTGACATCTGTGCAGGTATGATTGCATGCCCCCGTGTGAAGGACGACCTATATTTATGTAACATTTAGGCCTCATTCAAAAGTTACTCCTGTGTTGTGGCATGAATTATCAATTCAAAACCGCTGTGACAAGTCGCAATTTTATTTATTACAGGTATTTATATGGCCTTGGACTGGTCTTAGCATAAAACCTATCCAGCTGCAATTCTTAAAGTGTGAAGATTATGAAGATCTCAGAGATTTTGGTGTGCCATTTCCCTGCATCAGGCATTTTATGAAAACATTTTTTGCCCGTTTACATCCCTTTTTAATCAGTCCTGTTTTATTAATGGAAGAAAAGACCACCCGGTCTTGACGTGCTTGACGCAAATCACGTGACATTTGGGCGTTCGCTTTGCCGGCCGGCTTTTTTAACGCTGATTTAATCTTTATGTTTGTGAGTATGTTTTTTATAATTGAATAAAAGATTTTGTTTACGGATTTACGCTATGGGAGTTTCTACTTGCCTTTTATGAATTGTTCAACCGTGTGAAAAACAAGTTGGTGCTCCGGTGCGATGACCCCTTGAGATTTCTGATAACAAATGCCCATTTGATTTGAGATTTGGTAAGCGTGCATTGCTACTACTTTCAGCACGGTGTTGGTGAAGGAAATATTTTTTTATTACACCTGTACAGGATTTCTTTGGAAGAAACATTTCCTTTTATTGGACTGTTATGCTCATGATTACATCTTTATGAGGAACTGTTTATACACATTCTTTGAGCACTTTGTTTATAGTATCTGTGATTGTTTTTACAAATTTTGTGCACTTTATTATTTCATGAATTTAAAAATATTTTTTTAGCATATTTTTTTCATTCACTTATTTGTTTATATTGTGTATTTTGTCACTAGATTTTGGTTATTTATGGTGTATACACAGTATTATTGTTCATATGTTTTTCTTATAATTTTTGGGTGTTAATTTTTTGTATTAAGATTTACTATATGTAAGAGCGCGGTTAAAATTTTTTTTTGATTTATATGATTTATAGGTGTGTATCACATCGTATTAATCACAGCTTTTGGATATTTTGATTTGTTTTTTTATAATTTTTTAGCGCAGTATTTCTTTCCAATTTTTTGCAGGGAGCAATAGTCTGCATAGGAGATGCAGAGGGAGTAAGAGTCTGCAGGGATCTGCAGGAGAAGATTTCTACTTAGTCAAGTGTGCACATTCTATCAGATCAAAGTATATTGAAACCTGTAAATATGATGGCAATGATTAATTCTATGGACACCCCATATCCCAATCCCTATTCAAGTTGCACCACCCAATAAAACAACAAAAACAAAGCTCGCAAATAACTGTTCATTGTCTCTGGAAAGGATGTATGAAGTCTGGCAGTGGGGTGATTTGGTGGATTGTTTGTCAGTAGTGCTGTCACCATGGCTACAATCATACAAGTGTTTTGCTCTTTAATCCCAATCTTTACAAGTATATGTGCTTATAAGGTTTACATCACTTAATTTCTTAGGTTGTTTACTAGTTACATATCATTGTGGTTTTAACACAGTGTGATTTCATAAAGTATTCCTACAAAATGTGATAGTTGTGTTTTTCAAATTAATCATGAAAGGTATCCTGCCCTGTTTTGCTGCTTGTGAAAGACACTATACAGTATATATCATTTTTGGCACTATTGTCGCAAAACTTTTTATTAGTGTAAACCTATACTAAGTGATGAAACTGTCCGAGTTGAGAGTGAAACTGACTGCGGGTTAGAAATTGTGAGAGTTCAGCCTAACTCGCACGATTTCAACCTGGCAAGTCAGTCCAACTTCAGGGGTGATTTGACAGACATCTGTGCAGGTTCCTGCACAGATTTCTATACAAATCGCCCCCCGAAGTTGCCAAAAGTAGTACAGGAACTACTCTTGGGAATTGACTTTCGGATGGTGCTATTGTCAGCAATGGCTGCCGATTTGGCATGTGAAATCACATGCCAAATCGTACCAATGTGAACCTAGGCAGAAAGTGGTTGTGAACCCTTAAATATACCCAGTGAAGTGACTGACCTCAGGTGATACACAGAGATTAAACAAATCTTTCCACATATGTTGTACTATCTGCAGTCTTCTCTTCTCTACAGCTGAACAAAGTAGAGGAATTTATAAAGCTTGTCTGAGCAGTCAGATAAAAGGGGGCGGAGAGTTGAGGTTACACTCTGCAGAGCTCAGTTACAGCTGATTGGAGGGAAGGGACACCCCCCCCCCCCCCCTTTACATGGCACATGGGAACATAGCTGAGACTGTCAATCACCTGGAGCTCCCTCTACTGTCACATTTTTTCTCTTGGTGGACGGAAAACTTGTCAGAAGTGTTTCATGCAATGGCAATCAGTGCTCTTAAATGACACACGTAAACACAACTACATACTATAGAAGGATATGCTTTGTTCATATTTCATGTCTGAGGTTTACAACCACTTTAACAGTCATCATTGCATTTTGCAATGTGTACTTGGTAATGGAAGTTTTAGTGATATACTGGCACCACTGGTGCACTCCTTTAACAGACCAAATTGAAGGTAAGGATTTTTTAAAATCTATAATAATACTTATGTAGCGGTACCCCCCATAAGGGCTGCTAAGTGATGTGGCCCACCTGTCACCCTGCCCGGCCTGGCCTGGCATTCAATTCCCAGACACTCCAAGACAATGAACAGTCCGCTGGCTTTATTATTGTTATTTTATTGGGGAAATCAACTTGGATGGGGATAAGAATTATGGGTTGCCCAGTGGAATAATAACAAAGTTGCTAAGGACAACAATGTACACTCTTTGTACACTTCTCCAGACTCCTCCAGCACAACTCTTCACTTCCTATCTAGTGGTTTGCTTCCTATTTAGGTGATTCCAGGAACACCTAGCACATGGTAGCTAGGCCTCACATTGGCTCAGCCAGGTCTATATAACTCATCATTTGCAGACAGTGACCGCAGGTCCCTATAGTGTAGCAGAAAATATGGAAATTAGTGCTAACTGTCCACCTGGTAGACTACTGCTCTCAGTCAGTCCTCTTCAGGCCCTGCCAGCCAGGGCTGTCTTAATGAGTGGGCACACCTGGGCACTGCCCAGGGGCCCCATCTGCATAGGGGGCCCCTGTACTTCCCCAAAGAAGCTGGTCCTTGAGCCCACACTGCCCCAAAATTGGGGGCCCCATAATGGCACTGCGAGTAATGCAGCTGCCAATCAGTGCCCACTCACAATGCCTACCACTGCCAGTGGCACCGGGGATGCCTATCAGTGCTGCCTAACAGTGCCACTTATAATTACCCATCTTTGCAGCCTTTCAGTGCCCACCAGTGCCACCCATAAATGTCCATCAGTGCAGCCTGTCAATGCCCATCAGTGCTGCATATTGGTGCCACCCATCAGTGCCGCCTACCAGTGCCTGTCAGTGCCCGTCAGTGCCCACTCAACGGTGCCACCTTATCAGTGCCCATCAGTGAAGGAAAAAACTTACTAATTTACAAAATTTCATAGAAGAAACAAAAGCAAAACTTTTATTTTTTTTCAACATTTTTGGCCTTTTTTTTATTTGTTTAGCAAAAAATAAAACCACAGAGGTGATCAAATACCACCAAAAGAAAGCTCTATTTGTGGGAAAAAAATTACGATAACAATTCTGCTTGGGTACAGTGTAGCTTGACCGCGCAATTTCCATTTAAACAGCGACAGCGCAGAAAGCTGAAAATTGGCTTGGGCAGGAAGGTGTATAAGTGCCTGGTATTGAAGTGGTTAAAGAGCCATTTAATTGCATTTTAGTGTAAATATGAGATCTGAGGTCTTTTTGATCTATTTAAGAGTTTCTGTCATGCTTTTTTCTATTACAATGGATGTTTAAATTCCTTGTAATAGGAATAAAAATGACATTTTATTATTTTTTTTTAAACTGTGTGAAAATAAAAAATAAAAGGTAAAATAAATAAGAAGAATTTTTTTTTAAATGCACCCCAGCTCGCGTGCAGAAGTCAAACGCGTATGAAAACGATGTTCAGACCACACATGTGAGGTATCGCCGTAATCGGTATAATTCTAGCCCTTTTCCTCCTCTGTAACTCAAAACATACAACCTGTAGAATTTTTTAAATGTCGCCTATGGAGATTTTTAAGGGTAAAAGTTTGTCACCATTCCACGAGCGGGCACAATTTTGAAGCGTGACATGTTGGGTATCAATTTCCCCAGCGTAACATTATCTTTCACAATATAAAAAAATTGGGCTAACTTTACTGTTGTCTTATTTTTTGATTTAAAAAAAAGTGTATTTTTTCCAAAAAAAAGTGCGCTTGTAAGACCGCTGCAATGTGACAGAAAGTATTGCAACAATAGCCATTTTATTCTCTAGGGTGTTAGAAAAAAAATGTATAATGTTTGGGGGTTCCAAGTCATTTTGTAGCAAAAAAAACTGTTATTTAACTTGTAAACAACAAATCTCCTTAGTGCTGCATTTTTTATGTAGCCTGCTCCTGAGCCCTGCATTCTTTATGTAGTGCACTCCTGAGCCCTGCGTTTTTTATGTAGCGCACTCCTGAGCACTTCTTAGGCCTCATTTGTATATGTAGCGCGCTCCTTAGCCCTGCATTATTTATGTAGAACACTCCTGAACTCTGCATCTTATCTTCTCAACATTTGGTATATTTTTTTAAATCTCATGGACGAAATGTGAGAAATAACGTATATATTATACAATCATTCCATAAACACAAACCACATACACTGCATATATAATTTGAAGACAATATGCTTAAAAAAAATATATATTTTTTTTATTGGCATATGGTAAACTATATCCCCAGATTTTATTTTAAATATCTGATCACCTTATAATAGATGCCACATAAAGGGGTTAATTTACTATAACTGGAGAGTGCAAAATCAGATGCAGCTCTGCACAAAAAACAATCAGCTTCCAGGTTTTTTGTCAAAGTTTAACTGAACAAGGTGAAGTTAGGCTAAATACACATCTCTATAGAGTCTGCACTTGTTCCCCCAGCGGCAAGCACATGCAGATAAAAATGCACGAAATACATGAGGGTGCCATTAACCCTAATGCTACACCGTACACACGTAGGCTGCAATTCCAGAAATGTTGTAGGGACCTTTTCCTTGCGCTTCAGGAGGCACAACAGCCCATTCAAATGCAAAACACAGCACACAGAGAGAGCAGCATCAATGTGAACCTAGCCTTAGAAACCAATTGGCTACCATGCACAGCTGCACCAGATTTTGCACTCTCCAGTTTTAGTAAATCAACCTCAATGTGCATTTATACTTTGATATCAAGAAGTTTCTGACTATGAACCTAGGACCCTCATTGTTTTTTTTGTTTAATAAGTGTTAATTGGAACATAAAAAGGTAAAAGATAGACATTAAACATATACTATGCAGTTTTACGTAAAGTACGATAGTTTACCTAAGCAATTTATAACATCCAAAGCCCAAATGCAAAAAGTAATGGGTTCTGTGCTTATAAGAGGATCATCACCAGTGAGTGTGACTTTGGTCAGGCAAAGATATGCTTCTAGTCAAATATTCAAGGCTGACAAAATGCATAGAGTTTAGCAGAGAAAGGAAGAAAAGAAATGAGAAGAAGTGGGGAAACAAAAAAGGAGGGGGGGGGGGGGTCATTGGAATGCATGGCAACATATTGAAGGTGAGTATGACTAATCCAATTGGGTCTTGTAAGAATAGAGTGAAGCTTAGGCCTCAAGAGAACCAACCTTCAAGTAGAAGGAGCAATGAGAACATTTCAGGGAAGGTGGTCTCAGTCTCAATGGGTTTGTGTTATGAGCTCTTTGTAAAACGGGGTGGTTGTGAACTCTATCCATGGGGTCCAGGTTAGAGTGTGTCGCTGGGAGGTATTCTTGTTGCGATGGGTGAGGTCTTCCATGAGGTGCACGTCTGATATTTTTTGTAATCAACTTTTCATTGATAGAATCTTTGGTTATCCACAGAGGGAGGGTAATAAAGCTTTGGCCGTGCTGAGCAGATGAGGCACGAGTGAGCGTTTATAGATTCCGATGGGTTCCTTGGTTGCATGGAAAAGGATGATCCAAGGGTCATTGGGAAGATTAACGTCTGAGATCTGCTGTATAAGTTGGATAACGTTGGACCAAAAGGGCGAATAATTGGGCACGTCCACCAAATATGCGCGTGGGTTGCTTTGTTCCCACAATTCCTCCAGCATAATGGGGAATTGGCAGGGAACATCTGGTGTAATTTTGATGGGGTATAGTGCCATCTGGTAAGTAATTTATAATTTACCTCAGCCATTTTTGAAGCGAGAGATGTGATGTGAATCAACTGGAGGATGTTATCCTTCCGATGCTTCGTGAGGTAAGATTTCAGATCTGATTCCCATTTAGCCAAATACGACGTAAGTGCCTCGTTCTGGAGTTTAATGAGGGCTTTGTAGAAGATCGAGATGCAGTGTAAAGGTGGATCCTTTGGATTGAAAACTTCTTCAATGCCATTTAGGTCTTGTAATCCTCTCAACGGCTGAGGTAGGGTTTGGAGGAAGCGTTGTAGTTGGAGGAACCTCCATTTGTCTAGAAATGTAATTGGTTTAGAGCCAAGCATTTCAGGTAAAGGCTTAAGGGTATTGGCACGAAGGATATGATGTAGTAAAAGGGGCCCTTCCGTAGACCAAACCTTAAAACCTGGGTCTAGTAAACCTGGAAATAAATAATCATGGTTAAGAAGTAGTAGTAAAGGGGAATCATATGTCCAGGAAAACTTCTTATGCAGAGCGTTCCATATATCCAAGGTGGAGGTGGTGAGTGAAGAGGTTGTTTTGGCGAGATGTCTATGGGAGCGGGGTATTCCACGAGCAACCATGAGATCAACATTACATAGGGAGTGTTCTAGGTTTACCCATTATTTGGAGTTAACTGCGTATTTCCATTCAGCTATTCTAGATAATGTTACAGCATAATAATAGGCCTTGAAGTTTGGGAGGGCCAGTCCCCCAGAATCCTTGGAGCAGAATAGTATGTCTCTAGATACTCTGGGGTGAAAGTTCCTCCAGATGAAGCAGGAGATCATGGTTTGTTGTGTGGCGAAGAGCCCTACTGTAACACCCAATGGTATCATTTGGAAGGGATCTCGCCAGTTGTCTGCTAGGTTTGTTCCCCCACTCGTACAGTGTCTGTGAAAAGCATTGGAATTTCCTTTTAGGGTCTAGGTTAAGGAGGTTTTTGAATTCTTCACGCTTCAATGTGAGGGCTTTAAGGTGAGTTGAGTGTAAAGAAAGCTTATGCTGTTTGTCTAGGTCTGCTGACCATGCTCCCTTTTTTTCCTCGCCCCCAATTCAATAAGTTGACCTCTCATGGTAGCCTTGAGGGCTTCCCATACGATAGAGGGAGAGGTCTCAGAAGGTTTGTTTTCTTTGAAGTATTGTATTAAATGAGAAGACAACATGGAGACCTCTGCTTGGTTAGAAAGAAGAGAATCATTGAGTTTCCAACTATTAGAGCAGTGAGCCAAAGTGAGCATGGCCATGCGCATCGACACAGGTGCGTGATCAGATATAGTGGCAGTACCTATATGAGCAGATTGTAAGAGCGGGAGGTGGTAGTGATCTATAAAAAATATTATCTATTCGGGAGTATGATTGATGAGTTCTAGAGAAATGTGAAAAATATTTTTCTTTAGGGTGTAGTATACGCCAGACGTCTAGCAGTTGAAGATCTAAAAGTCTTTTTTTAACGAGTGACAGGCACTTAAATGAAATGCTAGAGCAACCCTGGGGAGGTGTCCAGAATGGGATCTAGAGCCATATTTATGTCCCCTGCCAGAATGATTACCCCTTTGGCAAATTGTGACAATTTGGTGAGAGTCTGGGAGAAGAAGGTGGGCTGGTTGTGGTTCAGGCAATAAATATTTGCTAGGGTACATTGGGTGTTGCCAAGAAAGCCCCTCAGAAAGAGAAAACTACCATGAATATTTGCTTGCATGTCTGAAAGGCGAAAGGGTACATTGCCGTTAAATTCTATGGCCACACCTTTAGCTTTATTAGTGTCAGATAAGCTATAGTACCACTGAGGAAAATGGGGCGAGGTCAATTTGACCGGCGTTGTATGGGTTAGATGCATTTCTTGAAGAAAAGCAATGGAGCAGGCTGATTTCTTCAATTCACGGGTAACTTGGCGCCATTTCGCTGCTACATTCAAACCCCTTAAATTATATGAAGTAATTGTGAGTTTGGCCATTATGTCAACAGAAAGTTACCCTTTAGCACATTTTTACATGCATGCCAACCAGGGAAGGGAGGGTAAGGGGGGTGGAGGGAAGGAATATATGAGAAAAGATAAGTTATGAAAAACAAGTTTATGTAGAGTACATAATCGTTGGAACGTTTATGGGAAACCGTAGTATGTCACGCAGAATTCTGCGGTGATCCCTGTGGGAAGAGAGAAAGCTGGCAGCAGTCCAGATCTCCAGGGAGAGATTGGGCGATGTGTATCGGGCTTTCACCAACCCCAGAAGGAGGGGGGGGCAGGGGGTGTACCGTGGGAGAGGTACATGGGGGCAGAGCGCTCTGCCAGCATTCAGCTAGATGTTATCAGATAATGAGGGAGATTAGCTCCAGTAAAAGCGAGAAAAACATTAAAACAACACAACCATGTCAATGAATTTCTAGTAAAATAAACAATATAACTTGCAGGTATACTCAACCAATCTGAGCCCAAAGGAAGGGAGTGTCCAATATGACCCCAAGTGCCTCGCAACAAGACAGTCATAACAGAGGTTTGCATGAGCACCCGTTTTTGTGCAGAGCCTGGATTTGATGTGCGCCTCTTCTTAGATGGGGTTTTTGCCATTAGGAGTCCGGGATGCTCCACTGGTGGTAAATTGTGATAGGTCTTTGGGGAACCGAAGAGTGTGGGAGCGACCATTTTTTGTGGCAATCAGGCAGGCTGGAAAGCCCCATCTGTAGGTAATCCCATCTGAATGTATATGTTCTAGAAGTGGTTTAAGGGCTCTACGACGGTCCAAAGTTTCCTTAGATAGATCTGGGAAAATGCTGATGACTGCCCCATTGAAGTCGATGTTAGGAGTGTTCCGCATTTCAACCATGATGGGTTTTTTATCCGTGAAGTAGTGTAAGTGGCATATAACATCTCTGGGTTGGTCAGAGTTGAGATTGCGGGAGCAAAGAGCACGATGAACTTTGAAAATGCTGCGGATTGACGGTTCAAGGTCGTTGTCGCCTATTGCCTCCGGTAGCCCTCTAATGCATAAATTGTTTCTGCGGTTTCTGTTCTCGATGTCTTCGAGTTTATATAATGAGGTACGGTGGGCAAAGGCAAGTTGGGGGACAGTCTCTTGTAATTCTCTTATGGCTGTGACATGAAAGTCTTGTCTGTGCTCTGTGTCCTCCACCCTGTCCAGGATGTGAGCCATATTTGCTCTCACTCCTGTGATCTCCTTTTTTATGGGTTTTTCTAGTCCATGGAACATTCCAGCTAATTCCTTTTTAAGCCCACTCACCAGAGATGACATGTCGGAGCCTGTAGGAGATCCGGGGTCATCCAAGAGGTCTGAACAGCCGGAAGATGCGGGAGAGCTCTCTCTCTGATGGAGGCAGCAAGTGAGGAGGGAGATGCACTTCGCCTTGTGGCTCTAGCCTGTCCTCTTCGTGCGGCTGGACCAGATCTTTCGGCGGCTAGAAAACATTGTATGGAGCCGCTGACGGCTTGATTGATCTCCGGTCCCTTCCCGGAGCTCTTGCTTGATGTGGAGCGGGACTTAGGCGTCTTTACTGGCATAATTAAAACTGCAAAGCTGAATGCTGGTCAGAGCTCCCCTTACTCACATCCACTTAGCACCATGTGCAGATTGTTGTGGTAACTGTGCATAAAGTCAGGCTTACTCAAATAAACTCAACCGCAGCAGTCAGGGAGTGTGCTTTATCATTGTATGTGGCAGATAGTCATTACCCGCAGAGGGTAAACAGTAGGGCCTGAGTTGCTCTGGGGTGTGGAGGGGGGAAGCAACATTCCAAGGGGGAGCACACTGAGCAGAGATGAGGTGTATCTGGAGGAGCAAGATGGCCGCCAGGCTCCGTGGGTAGGCCGAAGCCACTGCCTTTCCCATCCACAGCCCCCAACTAGGCCCCGATCTAAGCAGGCCCCAGATTCTCTGCCCGCAACCTGCTGTAACTTCTGTGTGCTATATGGTGGTCAGCGGACGGGATTATTAGCCGCCAGAGGGGATGGGGCAAAGTCTGTTCAATCCTCGTGTTATGAGGCACTTACCACGCTGTAAGGGTCCATCTGCCTGCAGGGATGGCGTCCGTCTGCTACTCTCAATAGCCGCTCCGGAAGACTCAGTCCGAGATCACTATGTGCCACTTGCACCGGACGTCAGGGCCTCCAATTGGCCGCTAAGGCCAGGAGAACAGAGGGAAGGTGCGGTGTTGCCACGGGGCCCTGCAGGCCTCAAGATGGCGCCAGGAGGTCCGTGGAGTGAGCCGTGACATGTGCCAAACACCTCTCCTCTCTCCTCGAGCCGAACAAACTCTGCCAGATCGGCCACGGAGGGAGCCCAATAGCACTCCAGTGCAGCAGGGATGATTTAGAGTGCACCGTGGCCAAGGATAGCGGTGGATTGTCCCGGTCAGCAAGGAGCCTAGTTTAAACGCGTCCTCTCCTGTTCATGGCTAGACACTCCCCCCCAGGACCCTCATTGTTATTTGTATTGTTATCTGTATGAACTCTTGGTGTGGAAGTCCTTTATGGCTGAGTTCACACCTAATACGGATGCGGCTCACAGCAGGGGTCCGGTACATCCATGTTCTCCATTTTAGGGATGAATCAGGCCCACATTTTTGCCTAAATTCAGACCTAAAACTGTGCAATTCCCTCCCCAGCCACCCGGATTAGATGCAGGAAAACTCACATCCAATTCACACTAGTGTGAACCCAGCCTCACGCAAATGTTTGAGAATTATGTAAAGCCAAACTTCTGAGTTGTAGACATAAGAAAGATAATTTCTGTATGCTTTGATGTATACTTTACCTGTGTGTAAATATGACTTTTCATTTTTTTGTATGTAGTCATTTCTGTAGAAGAATTATTTTCAAAAGGTAGCACCTACATTTTTACATTCTTAGCGACATATTGAGCATTTGTACTAGTATGTGCGCTGTCAACCTTTTCATAAATTTTCATCAACAGGGCATGTGTTCTCAGAAGATGAATGCTTCAAGCAAACTTGTGACACTAATAAAGAAGATATAATACAGCTGGAACATGATTTTTTATTTTGCCTGTTCAGAAATGTGTTTATTGAACTGTTTTAAGATGGCATGTTGCTATTATATTATTATCTTATATAAAATACCACCAACATATTTGACAGCACTGTCCAATGTGTTGGTAAACATACAGTTATAACAGTACAGGTGCCACGTATAATACGATTAAAAGGAAAGAGAGGAGTGTTTTTATCATTGATTCACTGGAGAAATTTGTCCACTGAAAAAATATGTAAATTCTCATAGCATTTTATGGCATGATTTGTCCTTATAAGATCACATTTTCTGCTTGAATCTTGCTATGACAAATCTTGTTAGAGCAGTAGTAGATATTTTTTACCTTCAGGAAAATTGTGTGTTAATGTGTTGGGCGAATATTGATATAAAAAACATTAATCCATGCATTCGCTAACAACTGATATCTGCACAGTTTATGCATAATGTATAGTGAATGCTCACAGCATGTGTTTTTTTTTATCTGTTGACAAAAAATAATAAAAATCATTTTAGAAAACATGTGTGCCCCCTCCCCCATCAGAGCGAGCCAACCTGGCACAGTTGGCAAGCCACAGCAGGAAGCTGCGAGTGAGCAGCCCCCCGTTATGCTAATACCAGTCCATATGCTCTTCAGGATTGTGAGTGTTTTGAGAGGGGTTTCCAAAAAAATGCAGTCCCCTCCAAAGCACCATTGCTCGTTACTGGCGAGGTGGTGCCCACTAAGGGGGCTTATATGTCCCACATACAGTACCTGCCTACATGGGGGTAGGTGGCCACCTCCTCCCTGATGCACTGGATTTAAGGGGCTCTAAGACCCTAACCTATTCCCCAGTGTGTGTGGGTAAGTAAAACGTTTTATTAAAACTATTTTATATTTACTTTTTTTAAACTAATATTTACCTTCCAGGGTCTAGTGATGTCTGAAGGTATCTCAGAGCAACCCTCCAGCCTGGGTAGGTGAATGGAAAACAGAGCCAAGTTTCTCCTTCCTCACAGGTCAAAAAAATAGCCTAGGGTCACACTGCTGTGGGATTGAAATCATGTGAGTTCATCTGTCCAACTTCGGGGGTGATTTCAGAGACATCTGTGTGGGTTCCTGCACAGATGTCTATTGAAATCGCTCCAAAAGTAGTACAGAAACGACTTTTGGGAATAGGGCAGTACCGCGAATCCGGTATTGCACGGATTTGGACGGTGCCATTGCTGGTAATTAGGGATGAGCCGAACACCCCCCGGTTCGGTTCGCACCAGAACTTGCGAACGACCCCCGCGTTCGGCACGAACGTTAGAACCCCATTGAAGTCTATGGGACTCGAACGTTCGAATTGGAAAGTGCTCATTTTAACGGCTAATATGCAAGATAGTGTCCTAAAAAGGGTTTGGCGACCTGCCTCCTGCCTCAGGGGACATGGGTCACTGCAAAAAAAAGTTTTAAAAACTACCGTTTTGGCGGGAGCACTGATTTTAATGACGATTAAAGTGAAAAAAAAAAGTGAAATATTCCTTTAAATATGGTGCCTGCGGGGTGTCTGTAGTATGCCTGTGAAGTGCCACGTGTTTCCCGTGTTTAGAACAGTCCCTGCACAAAATGACATTAAACGGAAATAACACCATTTAAAACTGCTTGCGGTTTTAATGTTATATCTGGTTCCTGCAATATGGTTGAAAATCATTGAGAAACATGGCATGGGTAGCCCCCCCCCTGCCCATTACCAGCCTATTTGGGTCTTGTACACATATTAAGGGGAACCCCGTACCCATATTAAAAAAAGGAAATGCGTGTGGCCCCCAGGCCCTATATACTCAGAACAGCAGTATACAGGCGGTGCAAACAAGACAGGGACTGTGTAGGTTTGTTGTGTTAAGTTGAATCTGTTTGTCATTTTCAACCGGTACATTTTTAAAGTGTAGCTCCAGTCAAAAAAACTATCTTTAAGCTTTTTGGAAAACATAGGGAAGGGTTATCACCCCTGTATAATTTGTTTTGTCGTCCATCTTTTTTCATCTCACTTGCTGCTGTCTCCTTGCGTTTGCAAGTAGGAGATGTTTGTAAGTTGGATGTTTGAAAGTAGGGGCCTGCCCTATATTATAGCGGTATGTACTGGGTACAGAGCACGCAGACAGCACGCACTCCTAACACTACTGACTGCAAGCTCTATTATTAACCACTTGTTAGCCCAATGTTTGCATAAAGTGAAAGATGAAGTTATGCTGAGTAAATAGATATCAAACATGTCACTCTTCAAAATTGCACATGCCCGTGGAATGGCGCCAAACGTCGCTACTTAAAAAATCCCCATAGGCGACGCTTTAAATATTTTTTTACTGGTTACATGTTTTGAGTTGCAGAGGAGGTCTAGGACTAGAATTATTGCTCTCGCTCTAACATTCTCGGCGATACCTCACATGTGTGGCACATGCGAGCACATGGGGACATGGGCGCTTTAATTTTTATTTTATTTTTTTATTGTTCATTTTACTTTATTTATTTTAGTTTGACATTTTTTTTCCCAAAAATATATTTTTGATCACTTTTATTCCTATTACAAGAAATGTAAACATCCCTTGTAATAGGAATATGGGGTGACAGGTCCTCTTTACAGTGAAATCTGGGGGGTCAATATGACCCCACATCTCACCTCTAGGCTGGGAAGCCTGAAATAAAAAATAAAAAAAAGATTCTGGCTTTGATCATACTGGCGAGTTGGTAGAAGCACCAGAGGGCGGTGAGGGGTGGGGGGCGTCTATGGCTGGGTATTTCAGGGTATCACCGAGTATGGCTGGGTATCTCTGAGTATGGCTGGGTATGGCAATTTATGGCAGGGTATTACAGAGTATTGGCGGGGTATTGGCGGGGTACTACAGAGTAATAGCAGGGTACTGCACTGCAGAGTAATGGCAGGGTACTGCACTGCAGAGTAATGGCGGGGTACTGCACTGCAGAGTAATGGCGGGGTACTGCACTGCAGAGTAATGGCGGGGTACTGCACTGCAGAGTAATGGCGGGGTACTGCAGAGTAATGGCGGGGTACTGCACTGCAGAGTAATGGCAGGGTACTGCACTGCAGAGTAATGGCGGGGTACTGCACTGCAGAGTAATGGCGGGGTACTACAGAGTAATGGCAGGGTACTGCACTGCAGAGTAATGGCGGGGTACTACAGAGTAATGGCAGGGTACTGCACTGCAGAGTAATGGCAGGGTACTGCACTGCAGAGTAATGGCGGGGTACTGCACTGCAGAGTAATGGCGGGGTACTGCAGAGTAATGGCAGGGTACTGCAGAGTATGCACTGGTATTGCAGAGTATTGGCAGGGAATTGAGGGGTTAAATTCGGTGAGCAGCGATGTGGGCACTGCAGATGCAGCCCACATCGCTGCTGACACCGATCTCTTTCCCCTCCGCTGTACCGATCGGTACAGAAAGGGGAGGTAGGAACAGGCGTCATAACATGACGCCGGTTTGTTTCCAAGTGATCACTCCGTCATTTGACGGAGCAATCACGTGGTAAACGGCCGCTATGAGCGGCCGTTTACCGTGATGCGCCGGGTCCTATGGACCCGGCGGTCACGGATGCTCTCGAGTGCGCACACCTCGGGGCACGCGAGAGCAGAATTCTGGGAGGCCGTTAATTAACGGCCTCTCTGAGTTAAACAACCGCCCTGAAGCCGTTAATCGGCAATGGGTAGTTGTTAAGTGGTTAAAGCTAGATCACTAGCTATATAGGTGAGGTGAATATAGTGGTGTATACTGCAGTCAGGGCACAGACAACAACCACTACACAGCAGCAAGATAGAAAATCAGCCAAAAACGATTGGTGTGTACTGTGTTGAAGGTACACAGAACACCCACTGCTTCAGATGCAAAGTAACACACTACAGGAGGCCGCCTTAAAGGCGGCCTTATATAGTGTGGGGTGTGCACTACACAGCCTGAGCTATGATTGGCCACAGGCAGGATGCCTGTGGCCAATCATGGCTCTCCTCGCTGCCGGCGCTGCGATTGGCCAAGCATGCGGGGTCACAGTGCATGCTTGGCCAATCATCGGGCAGCAATGCACTGCGCCAACGCAGTGCATTGTGGTCCGCGCGCGCGTCACTCGAATTTTGACGCGAACGGCCAAAACGTTCGGAATTCGCCGAACGGCCGAACGGCCAATGTTCGAGTCGAACGTACATTCGACTCGAACACGAAGCTCATCCCTACTGGTAATAGCCGCCGATTTGGCATGCGATATCGCATGCCAAATAATTGCTCCAATGTGAGCCTAGGCTTAAGCTCTGAGAAAGTTCCCACCACTGGCATAGCTTTAGTCTCCAGGGAACTCTGGGGATGAAGTTCCTTGTGACTTTACTGCCCATATTAATAATTATAATTAAACCTTCTTAAATACCACTAATCTTAAAAACTAATTAACATGCATATATAAGCATTTATCCACCATTTAAATATATATTTAAATTCCAAACTTTTTACTTATTTATTTTTGCATAGAGTGTTGAATAATTAAATGGACAGCTGTGTGTCACTGAGGATCTGATCTTTATACTGTTATCACAATAACAAGTATATCTACTGGAAAATGTCCTCTCTATTCCTATTCTGGTGAACACTGGCAATTTAGCTTTCTCCATCCTGACTAGTGTAGCCTCCATGTTCCCCTTCTTGCTTGCTGTTAACCATTTTAACTCCAACCCCC
Organism: Lithobates pipiens; assembly: GCF_037356315.1. NCBI lineage: Eukaryota > Metazoa > Chordata > Amphibia > Anura > Ranidae > Lithobates > Lithobates pipiens. The sequence continues at coordinate 221,686,069 of NW_027507764.1, forward strand.
CTTGACCCACCTTGAATAACGAGACCACATCTTTCTTTTGGAGTAAAATGGCCATAACAGCCTTTATTAACAAACCACTCATATAACTCTAATCCAAATAAGTAGGAAGGCCAGTATGGTGGCCTGAATTTACGGGAGGAGCCCGGGGGTATTTAATCAGCTCACTCACCTGTGGTCTCTGTCAATTTCCTGTGCGCGATACTAGGTCACTAGGCACATTATTCGAGATCTGTTAGCGTTCGCAAGTTCCGTCTCCAGAAATCTTGTGGTTTTCGTTACCGATCGTCTTTTGTACAACGTCTCTGGCTCGACTGTCGCAGGTAGGGTTTCTTCGTTTGAGCTTCATTTCATGCATTTATGTTAGATATCTTGTCACAATTCTCGATATCGAAACTTACGGGTCGCTCGTTAAGAAACCCTACACATAGCCATGTTTCAGCCACTCGATCGCACCGCAACATTTTTCTAATTTCACGTGCCTCATTCCGATTTGAACTTTAGTTATATTATACAAAAAAGGATTTTTAGGTTCAACAAATTTTAGCAAACACCCTCAATAAACTGCACCACATCCCCAAAATTTTTTTTTTCATAAATAGTAAGGGAGCAAAGATTGAGGTTTGGTGTTTATATTGGGCTTCCATGGTTGATTATTCAGTCAACGTTGCACTACTGACGATATTCCTGATCACTATTGCTTATCATACCCTGTTTCAACTTTTATGGCTGGCTATTGAGACACATTCCCTTAATGGGGTGACTCCACATGCAGCAAACCCTTTTTCTCTTATTATAAAATCCTGTTTTTTCACCCAAATTGACTTTTTGATTTTTTGATCTTATTGTTTTTTTTGTTTTTGTTTTTGTAGCATTCACGTGCCATTTCATACGGAACATTTTCATTTTCATGCTGTCAATATCTCCTTGCGATTTCCATACACAAAAAATCTGCTTGTTTTTATGTAAGTAACTGCTTATTTGATTCCATTGAGAGGATTGTTATCCCTGATAGGCTGCATTATATAGGCAACCTATGTTTTACATTTATATTCCCCCCCCCCCTTTTTTTGTCTTCCTTTTCTACAAAAAGTTCTTATTATAAAAAGCTTTTCTAAAAAATATTTATTTTGTCCTTTTTTGGGCTTATCAATAATCAATCAACCTTTTTGTTCCATAGTCGTTTTGGCTGTTTTTTTTGCCCTCTGTGGCCCATCGTGGTAACAGGCAACTTGGTGAGGTGGATTAAATCACTGTCTAACCATCCTTTCAGTGTTAGAAGGTGGGTTCTGCTGTTTGGGGGTTGTTTGATGGTTCGCTGTTCAATTTTGGTGCTCCCAGATCTGTGCTTGTTTACTATGTATCACCCTGTGATTTGTTATTCTTTGTCCTTATTCATTTGTAATTATGTATTTTTTCTCAATTTAGAACCTTACATGTTGGAACATTCACACACCCACTGAGGAAGCAAAATTATTTGTGAAACATGTCGGGTTAATTGTGTGTCTAAGACAAATACGTTTGTTCAGTATATTTTCTATGACCACCAAAAGATTTGTCACTATTTGTATATTTCATCCATTGCGTGGAAATACATTTTTTTTTTTTTGTATTCGGAAGAAAGGACCAAACCGGCCACCACAGGTACAAAATCAAAACAGTCACAGTGCAGGTACAGGTAACAACAATCTGAGGTACAAGACATAATACAACTGTAGCACAGGTATTCCCTGGTATCTACACTCAACAGCGAGCAGTCTAGGCCCGGCCGGGCCTCTCCCTCCTTTTCTTTTTTTTGTTTGTGAAAGAATGTAGAAAAGCGCAGGAACTCCAGAAGAGCCCTGAGGTGCCAAGGAAGGCAAAGCTAGAGAGAAAGACAGTGAATAGAGGAAAGAATAGGAGGGGAGAGGGGAGGGAAGGTCCAGAGGTAGACAGAAGGGAGGAGGTTGGGGGGGCGGGGTAGGGGGGGACCCACGAGCATGGGTGTCCAGTATACACAGGTTAGGTAAAACATTCGTTCAGCAGTTCAAGATATTATCCACTTCACAGTGGGTGATCTAGGGGCTCCCTAAGGGCCTGCCCCTCTTGTGAGTATTTGAATACATTCCAAAGCTGCCATGTCTTGGAGTATAACTCCTGTCTATGTTGGCTCGTCAGGACAAGGTCCTCCACCCTATTAACGTCCTCGACTTTCCTGACCCAGGTATTCAGAGTAGGCGGGAGCGGAGACTTTCAAGCAAGGGGGATGCATGCCTTCGCTGCATCTACCAAATGTCTTATCAAGGATTTCTTATAAGAGCGTGTGGGTATGTCGTTTGCATGAAGTAGGAAGAACGCCGGTTCATCAGGGATCACATAGTCAGTGAATCTCTGTAGGATTTGACGAACCCCCTCCCAAAAACCTCTAAGTCTGGGGCAGGACCAAAAAATGTGCAGCAAAGTCCCTTTCCCTGCCCGGCAGCGCCAGCATTCATCTGTCACCGCCGGAAAAAATGTACGCAATACCACCGGGGTTCTATACCATCTCGTGAGGAGTTTGTAGTTCGTCTCCTGCACTTTAGTGCAGATTGACGATTTGTGCGTAAACAGCACAATTTTCTGCTTCTGAAGATCTGTGAATGTGCAATTCAGTTCTCTTTCCCATTTAGTGAGACTCGGAAGCTGATAGCCTTCCGGCGGTACATTCAGTAACGTGTAGGTCAAGGATAAAGTATGAGCCACCATCCCGGTTCCCGAGCATAGGTCGTCCATGGGTGTGGGAGATGGGGAAGCGGTCCTAGGTGGCGTCAGAGTGTCTAGGAAGTGGCGCAGTTGTGCCGCTCTCAAAAAATCCAGTCGGTATGGGCCATTCGGGTCTGTCAGTTCTGCGGTCGTTCTCCAGCGTCCCGCAACAAGTGCGAGGTCAGATAAAACCCCGATTCCCTCAGGGCTTGGAATATTGCATCAGATGTGCCCGGGGGGAAACGTGGGTTGTCCAGAATTGGGCGGAGGGGCGAATTATCGGAAAACAGGGGGGCCCGGGAGGCCAGACGCGCGCACATCCCCACAGTGTTACCTATGAGCGGGGGGCGCTTGAGGGCCGGCGGCACATCATTGTAGCACCATGGTATAACATTCAGGAGGATCTCGCTCTGGGCTTGCTCCACTTGCGTCCACAGCTTCACCTTCACATGACGAGTCTACCCAGCTGTGCCGCTTTGTAGTATGTGTGCACATCTGGCACCGCCAGCCCCCCATATCGTTTTGGTAGTGACAGAATCTTCCCAAGTAGCCTGGACTTTTTCCCCGCCCAAAGAAAAGTTAAAAATGCTGACCGTATTTGTGCGAAGTAGGATAGTGGAATGTGTATTGGGTGAGCTTGAAGGAGGTATAGAAATTTAGGAAGGACCATCATTTTCAGGATGTTACAGCGACCGAACCAAGAATGGAGGCCGCTGTTCCATTTGTATAACAGGGCTCGGACTTTATGAAGTAGGGGCGGGAAATTGAGTTGAAAAAGTTGGGATATTTTCGGGGGAATATGTGTGCCCAAGTACTTCAGGGCCACCTCCGTCCATTTCAGGTTGAAACATGTTTGTAGGTTAGTCAGCTGGGGGGTGGGTATGCCTATGCCCATGGCTTCCGATTTACTAAAATTTATACGGAAGTTGGAGAGTTTGCCATAAGTTTCAAATTCACTTAGTAAGGTAGGAAGCGATAGGGATGGATCAGCCAGTGTAAACATTAAGTCATCTGCGTAAGCCGAGACTTTGTATTGTGTATTCGCAACCCCGATCCCTACAATATCTGGGTTCCTCCTAACATGACAAAGGAACGGCTCCAGAGTCAGAGCAAACAGCAAGGGGGAAAGGGGGCACCCCTGCCTGGTCCCATTAGTAATCTCAAACATATCTGAGAGAACACCGTTTGCTCTCACTCCGGCCATCGGGTTGGAGTACACCGCCGAAATCTAGCGCATCATCCTGTCCCCCAGTCCAATGTGCTCCAATGTGGAGAACATAAACCGCCAGCTCACTCGGTCGAACGCCTTCTCGGCGTCCGTCCCGAGGAATATGCATGGAATGCGTTCCTTATTCGCCACATGCAGCAGATTCAGGACTTTAATAGTATTGTCCCTGGCTTCTCTGGTCGGCACGAAACCAACTTGATCTAAGTGGATCAAGCTAGGTAAATGCCGTTGTAGTCTAGTGGCCAAATTTTTTGTGAAGAGTTTCAGGTCTGTATTTAGCAAGGAGATGTGGCGGTAACTCCCACATTGCGATGGATCCTTGCCTTCTTTCGGTATTACAGAGATCTGGGCCTGTACAGTGGATTTATGGAAGTTTGATCCCGTGCTCAGGACATTAAAAAGATTAATCAAATGTGAACCTAAAGACGGGAGAAGGGTCTTATAGTATGTATTCGTGAGACCGTCTGGACCTGGCGCCTTTCCCGACTTGGTGGTGCCTAGCGCCGACTGAAGTTCCATTAACGTAATTGGCTCCTCTAAGTTCTCTATAACGTCGGCCGTTAATGTTGGCATGAGGGAGGTGGCAATATATCGAGAAGTAGCATTTGGGGGCGGCGGGGGCGTGTGTAGATTATAGAGGGAGTCATAGAATGTTCTAAACTCTTGTGAAATTTGTTGTGGCAGGGAGATCTTCTGACCCCCCGCAGAGGTTACATATGGTATATAGGAGGCGAGTGTTTGTTCTTTTAGATTACGAGCTAGGGTCCTCCCACACTTATCGCCGGATTCATATATTTTTTTCCGGCATATTTGGAGCATTGCCTTGGCCTTATAATGAAGCAGGTCGGTAATCTGCCTGCGAGCCACATCCAGTTCCCTACCTAATTGCGCTGTAGGAGTGTGTTTATGACACATTTCCAGGTTCTGCACCTTGAGCAGCAACGTCGTCAATTGTGCCGTCCTCTGCTTGTGGAGCCTAGAACCATGTTTAATAAGTACTCCACGGATCACTGCTTTGTGTGCTTCCCATATCACTCCGGGGCTACTCTCGGAATTCAAATTAGTCTGGAAGTAATAGTCTATTTCCCTAATTACATCCGCGAGGATCTCTGGGTCCTAAAGAAGACTGTCATTCAGGCGCCAGGGCGGCCTCTGTGATTTATGAATGTCCGTAATGGCGTATCGCAGGGTGATCGGGGCATGATCAGACCAAGTTATTGATCCTATCGTGACATTTTTAACAACATGTAAGTGTCTATGGGGGATTAGGAAGTAGTCTATACGCGAATATGTTTGGTGTGGTCTGGAGTAAAAAGTGTAGTCCCTTTCCCCGGGATGAAAAAGTCTCCACGTATCAACCAGTTGTGCGGAATGTAAAGATGTGGAAATGCGTTTGCGCAATCACGGGAGGTGGAAGAGAGACCCGTAGAGGTATCTTCCGTGGGAGTAAGAGGGATATTAAGATCGCCCCCTACAATAAGCTGGCCCTCTGTATATCGAGCAAGGTGAGATAGTCTATTTTTGAGAAAGGCGTCCTGTCGGTCATTGGGGGAGTAAATATTCGCTAGGGTCACGACCATCCCTCCCACCTTCCCCTTCAAAAACAAGTACCGCCCTTCCTTGTCATATTGTACGTCTATAAACGTCCAGGGCACTTTGGCCGAGATTAGAATAGATACTCCTCTCGACTTAGCCTCCGTGTACATAGAGTGGTAAACCGTGGGGAAGAACCTATTTTTGAGAAGAGGTAGAGAGTTAGCTCTGAAATGGGTCTCCTGTAAAAATACAATGTCCGCTTTCATACGTCTCATATCATGGAGGAGCATCCGTCTCTTCTCTGGGATGTTCAATCCCTTTGAATTTAGGGAGACCACTGTAAGGTCAGCCATGCTCGTGGAATCTGGGGGAGGGGGTATAGTAGGCCGAAGCCTAGGGGAGAGAAAGTGGATGTGGGAAGTGGAGAGGTAACAGGTAGGCCTTTTGACAGGCCCGAAAAAGAGAGATACGAAAAAGATTTAGAATTAGGGCGCAGTCACAAGAGAGAACTGCGCAAAGGGACAACTAATGGTGCTGAATACAGCTAAAGCGCTCCCCAGTAAGATACCGGGAATCGAGCGTGGTCCTAAGTGGGGTAGTGGTTGGACAGGGCCGAGAAGCGTGTCCCCTGGTCCCACCCACCACCCCCGGCAATCCAGCTTATAACAAGAACATACATTGGCAAAAACATCTAATTACACATTTGGAACATTATAAAGCATATAAAAACGTGATGGTTACTCACAGGGAGTGGAAACATTGGTACATCAATGCCTAGCTCAACTATAGAAGAAAGAGTAACCTGAGAGAAAGAAGCAGTGCTAGGCATTCATTCAGCTAACAGCATACCCTCTACTCTACTCCCTGGCATCAAACACAACTTCATATCCCCCCAACGCCCCCAACACAATACTAAACTTCTCCACGGCCCGTAGGGACACTCCCGCCCCCCAGCACAGTGGGGGTACCCAGAACCCCCTGGACCATAGGGTACAACAGCTCCCACCCAGCAAAACACCCCCCCCCCAAAGAGGGGAAAATAGCCACATCCCTCTGGTTAAGATAATACAGCACCTAAGGTAGTGTATAGTATATCCAATGTGGGGCGCAGATCAGGGCCTGCACCTACGAACTTTCCGGGGAGGTAATCCCCACACGGCAAATGAGTCCCCGTCTGGAATCCCAGCATTCAGGGGGGAGTGCAGGCCGTGCAGCAGATGGCAGCGTACAATCATAGAACCTGGTGCGATACCTGTAGCCAGCAACCCTCCTCCCCCCACTCTCAACAAAATCAACTGCCACGTCCAGCCATTGCCAGGGCATCCATCGTCCCGTTGCCATGTAGGGAGTATCAAAGAAAAAGTCCCCCCACCGCATATGAAAGTACCTCGTTCCTCCATAGAAAAAGAGTCACCGCGGGGGTCAGGAGAGGACATAACAGGGCGGGGGGGGGAACGCCCGCCGGTACAGATGGGGGCAAAAGAAAAAAGAAAAAAGCCGGGCCATGGAGGGCAAGGAAGTCACAAAACCGCTGGGTATACATATAGAGGACAGTTGGGGAGGCCCAAGATAAGTCAGGGGTCAAGCAGCAGAACAAGGGAGCTACTCACGGTGTGGAGGGTCCTCCCGCTGGGCCATCCTAGGTCTCCGTCTGCTGCGCTGCAACCTGGGCTGTAACGGGCCTCTGTATACAGAAGGTCTGGATCTACCAGTTGGGCAAGGGAGCAGTTGTAGCCAGTCAGGTACAGGGATGTGTTCCGCTTCAAGGAACCTGAACAGGCCGGTCAGCTGGCGACTGCAGGGTGTACATGTTCCCTTGCCTCCGGAAGGTGACAGCAAGCGGGTATCCCCAGCGATAGGTGCATCCCTTCGCCAACTCCAGGATGGGGCGTAGTAGGGCCCTACGTTTCAGCGTGGCCCTGGAAAGATCCGGGAGTATGGAAATGGCTGCTCCGTTTAGATCAACTTCTCCCTGCTCCCATGCTCTACTCAGTATTTCGTCTTTCTGTGGGTAGCGGAGCAGTTTGCAGAGAACATCCCGCGGACGTTCCGGGTCAGCATTTCTAGGTCCCAGAGTCCGGTGGAGATGCTCCACCTCCACAACACCCGCAGGGTCCTCCAGGAGGATACGAAAAACTTCCTGCACAGCGGCCTCCATAGTTTCCCCCTCGAGAGATTCGGGCACACCACGGAGCTGCAGGTTGTTCCTGCGGCTCCTGTCTTCAACGTCTTCCAGATGGAGCTGAAGGGCAATAGCGGTGTCACGAAGTTGGTCTCGGGATCCTTCCAAGTCCGCTACTCGGTGCTCCAATGTGGAAAAGGAGGCCTACCCTGTAGACACTCTTTCCGTCAAGGCAGACACATCTTCCCTCACCTCCTGGATATCCATGTGGTGCATCTCCTCGAGTCGTAGGATAAGCGCCTCGATGTCAGTCCTGGTGGGGAGGGCCTGTATCAAGGATCGGAGATCCTGTTCGATCTGGTCCGACCCCCGGGAGCCCCCCGGTACATCCATGGGTGCTGGTGTTGATGGCGGAGTGTCCGCGGCTTGATGCCGATCCGCTGGGGTGTCCCGACTTTCAGGCCGCGCTTGTGGTGCTCCACGTGGTGTGCCTCGTGGTGCCACCAAGACCGCACCTGTGGACCGCCTTTGCGTGGGGTTAAAATAGCATTGCATTGCTCCGGCAGGAGTCCCGGTACGATCTCCTTTAGCAGCAGCCCTTGTCCTGCATCATTCGGGTGAGTGCATGCCAATTTAATAGTGGAATACCGTGGGTGGAAGGCCGGGGCCGGGAGCTCACAGAAAATGCGACTTCACTCCGCCATGTCCAGGCCACGCCCCCCCCCCATGGAAATGAATTTTAACTTTGATTCAAATAAACATTTTATATTTGAATTTTTCTGTGTTTAAAAACTATGTTATAATACACAATATGTACTGCACCATCAAAATCCCTCAATCTTTACTCCCTTACTATTTAGTTATATTAGTTTTGTACCGCTTCATTCAAACTTTTCTCATGTTGTATCTTCATTTCCATACCATGCTCCACAGACAGGTCGTTGCCAGTCGCAAAATTGCGGCACAACGATTCGTGCCTCCAGCATGGCTAAATTATTTAAATCATTTCACTAATTTCACTGTCATGTCCTACGCTCCGATTCAAATCTATATCTATCTAATTCGTCCCGGTGTGTCCCAGTTGTTTTTTGGCCTCACTTCAGTACATGCTCCAGAGTCCGGACGTTGGCAGTCGCAGTTTTTAGCTCATCGATTTGTGCCTCTGTCATGGGAAATCATTTCACTGCCATGTATCACGTTCCGATTCAAATCCAGTCGCATCTGTGATGCACCGTTTTGTTCGGCGTGCCCCGTTTGTTTTTTGGCCTCATTTCAGTACATGAGTCCGGTCGTTGTCAGTTTCAGTTTGCGGCCTCTCCGCTTTGTGTCTCTATCATGGGAGATCATTTCACTGTCACGTATCACCTTACGATTTCGAATCTGGTCGCATTCTTAGGCACCGATTCGTTCTGACGTACCCCAGGGATTTTTTGGCCTCATTTCAGTACATGCTCCAGAGTCTGGTTCATTGTCAGTCGCAGTTGCGGCACGACCGCTTCGTACCACTGTCATGGCAAATTCCTACTTCATTTCACGGTCACCTACCGTGCTCAGATTCGAATCCAGTGGCATCCGTGATGCATCGATTCGTCTCGGTGTGCCCCAGTTGGTTTGGCCGCATTTCATTTCATTTTTTCTCAAATTACTAGTCCCTGTCACAGCACTAGTTTGTGCCCACGTGTTAGCACAAAACGTTTCACTCATTTCAGGTTTCATACAACTGTCATGTCCTGTCAATGATTCAAAACCACTTCAAACCAACAAAGTCGCCTGAACGCACTGCAGAGTTACATGAGTCAGTCACTTCGATCACTTTTTAAGTTAGTTAATCAAACTCCTCACCAGTTGTCATCTGTCATTTCTCTCTCCAGGTCTTTCAAGTTCAAGTTCAGTAGGTCCACCCTGCACCAGGTTGAACAATATTTTCCCAGGTAAAAAATAAAAATAAATAAAAAACAATTCATGTATATATATGTGCATATGTTGGTGTGCACATATATATACGTATATGTACACAGCCATCTTTAAAGGATAGGAGCTGGGTGTGTGTGTTGATATAGGAAAGAGAAACAGTCTTGACTTGTGTCATCCTCAATAGGTTCCGGTCAACCATCTTGCGACCTTGAAGAGATAGGACATCTCATCTAGGGCACAAACCACCTAGAGCCATGTCTCAAATCGGCAGACCTCACCGCCCCTCGATCACCTCCCCCAGTGTCAGTGTGCGCCAGTGTGCAATCCCTCAGGGGATGGACCATCCCCAAGCTGACGGCAGAACTGAGGCGCAGGCGTGTGCCTTTCCCCGCCACAGCCAGGAAGGCAGAGCTTTTCAGGCTCCTCTCCCCCCACAAGCCGCAGCTGGGCCCAGTACCCAACCCCAGGCTTCCAATCAATTTCCGCTGCCATATCGCAACTCCACACCATGGTGTCGTCTTTGGAAAACACAGTCATGGACATCCAGGCCAGAGTGGTGCTCTTGGAGGCTCGGCCATGACTACCCCTGACCCAACCGCAGCTCTGACACTACTTCCGACAGGTACCACAGGGACAAGTACAAGAAAAAGACAACTTCTCCTGCGCTCTAGTGTCTCGGTCTTCAAAGTGTGATACCGACAGTTTAAGATGGTAGTGTCAAAAAGGTCTTGCAGCCCTCCTTAGAATATTGGGTATTCAAATACTGCAGAAAAACAAAACAAAAAAGGAAGGCAGACTGACCTAGTGCATTACCATAAATAGAGCTTTATTGAAAACAGAACAAATAGCAAAATGGCTACTCACAAACGAGTATTGATAAAAGGCATAATCAATACAATTGGATCCATCGCACCGAACATCAACACATCCAGATCTGATGTCAGATAAATTGATGAATACCCCAACGTAAACGGCTGACGCGTTTCAGGGGAGAACCCCTTTCTTCAGAGCCAAAACAGGCAATTGTTCCTCGCTGGAGGCTAGCGTTCTATATATGGAGGTTTCTGAAAACATGTGGCCTGAAGGTCATAGAGCTCCACCCACAAAAAAAAACAAACAAAAAAAACAAAAAACGGCACCCATCCCATTTGTTGTAATTCTGATTTCATTACAGTAATAGTTTCAATTTGATTTTAGTTTTAATAAAAAAAATAAAAATAATTATATATAGTATAAATATTTAAATAAATTAATAAAGTGGTATATAAGCATCTTTATTTTTATTTTTATTTTATATTTTTATATTTATTTATGTAGAGGAACCTTATTCAAATATATTTTTTATATATTTTATATATTCATGTATATAAATTTTTCCCATATTTTTCATATATATGCATATATAGGAGTGCAGGCATCAACTAGGAATCCATCAGTCTCCAAGTTAATGCCCACACAGGTGTCTGTACTGGTGTATAAAGACGGGGAAGTCTTACCTAATATAAACCTCACTCTCTTCCGCACTTGATTCGTGGCTGGAGCGCACCCAGCCTCATATAGCAGGAAGTGGCCGCCCCGAATGGGATGCTTCCGCTCATGCGCACAGAGGTCGTCTGAGCGCAAGCATCCGGTCGCCTTCTGTACTCGGCTTCCCCTCCTACGTACACAAGAGTCGCAGGAGCGCAAGCCGAAACTGGAAGTTCGGGTGGAGTCAGTTCCGCCCACAGCTTTGGACCGCCAGACCCAACCCCTCCGCCCTCACGCACGCCAGCCAAATGCCTGGGCGTGGGGGCGGCGACACATCAATGTATACACATGCTAAAGTCTCGGCCAGAAGGAAAAAGGGGGGGGGGGGCGGCACCTGGATGCATATAAGGAAATTTTGCATATAAGGAAATTTATATATAAATAAACAAATAAAATACATAGATAAAAGTAATTGCATTAAAAATATTCTAAGGAGGGCTGCAAGACCTTTTTGACACTACCATCTTAAACTGTCAGTATCACACTTTGAAGACCGAGACACCAGAGCGCAGGGGAAGTTGTCTTTTTCTTGTACTTTTTGATTTTGGGGACTCCTGCTGCTAGGTGGGTGGACTGTTGTGACTCCCTATGAAACAATATATGTAAATATGGTGCTATCTATTGAAGAAAGACAGTTAAGAAGAGCGTCCCTAGCAAAAGGTTTTCTGAGTAGCATTAACAACTATGAACAACAACAAGAACTTTGTGATGATGTCAAAATTACTGAAACTATACCCAACAGAGAGGAAGAAATGAAATCGTTTTTTTATAAACTGAAGCATCTTCTAGAAAATTAAATGATTCAATGGTGGGACATTATTTTGTTACAGATATATTTGGAAGTAAACAGAATTCCCAGGGGGTTGCGAATTACCAAATTGTGCAATTTTATTGATGATGACATTGGTGAGGAATGGATAAGGGAAATGCAAAAATTTAACAAATCATGGTTGAATATGATTATTAGGCAAAGAGAGAGAAATTTAGAACATATTAAGCTAGACATTGCGAGTATTCAGGAACAGCTAGGAGTGTTTTCTGATATAGAATCCTTTGGTGAATGGGACACAAAAATTAATGAACAAACCTCTAAATTTGAGGCAGAATTAATAGTCAGAAAATCAGGGAAGTTTGAGAGGGATAGGCATGACTATTTGGTAGGTTGTGAGTTCAATTGGAAGAAAAGCAAGTTGCAATCAGATGGAGTAGGACAAGGTGCTGAGCAGAGCAATTATTTGGGAGTTCTACCCAACAGTGGTAAGGTTTTGAAAAACAGGAATGAGGAGAATAACAAGAGTGGGTGTAATTACAACAACAATAGGAAAAATAGGTATTGGGTCAAAAGTAGGTATGGTAATACTAGGACTAAAACTAAAGATAGAAATAAATACAGGAACAATAAAAATAAAAATATGGACACAGGGGTAGGTAAGAACGCCAATAAGCACCTGACTGCAAACACTAGTACCAATTCCAATAGTATAGACGATGACAGGTTAGAATACAGACCCTATAGAGCAAATGTACATGACGATTTTCCGCCCCTCTCAGAGACACCGGTACCCCCTGATTCCAATATTACTAGGGACCGTGGATGTCAAGGGGGTCAGGTTGGAGATGATATGAGATGTGCTAACACAAGTAAAGTGACCTTTCCACCACAAAGAGAGACTATAACGCATGAAGAACAACCGGATTCGATACTGAAGGTTTACCCAAGTATGGACGCACCAAAGAAACAACAGGAAGAGATCCAAGGAACAAGAACACAGGATTCATTGGGAATAGATGAAAACATCACTAATAATTAAAGACTTGAACCAAATGGTGAGAGTTCTTTTTTGGTGGAAAGAGCTGCGGGAAGGCAAAACCCGCAGCGCAGAAAAACAATACATCTCGAACACTACTACCCCGAACACCAGGAGGCAGCAAAGGCAATGAAAAGAGGCTGCAGGGGAAGGCAGAAAATCGCAAAGAAATTCTCAATAGTAGATGGTGAATCCACAATCAAGATCTTCAATTTGTCCAAGCGTGAATTCCCTGAATCTGAATTGAGGCTGCTTAGAAGGGGGCTTAATTATGCTCCAGAGAATCCACCAAATCTCTTTGAACTCTTCATAGACCTGAATAATTTCATATGCAACCTTACAGTGAAACGTCACTTTAAGTTGAAAGAACTCAATGGAACAACCGACATGAACACCATACTGACCTCTCCCACTCCTCCTATGGATTCCTGTGATGATGACAAAATATTGGAGACTCTTGAAGATTTATATGTGGAAGGGGGGCAGATGTGCATAGAAGAGTTCTCCTCCATGATCTATGAAGATAAGACCATTGAGACTTCTTTTAGACCTAAATCGAGTTTCTACCCCCACTGGAGCAAAGGGAATTCTATACCTACCTTCTATGAAGTATTGATGGAGGAATTTAGAAAGCTCTGTGAAAATGGTACTCGTAAATATAATAAGGGCCATGATACATCTCTAGATGGCCCTCTAAAAAGCCTGAGAAACAATTCCGATATTGTAATAAGAAAGGCAGACAAGGTGAGTGGTCTGGTGATACAAGACAAGGAACAGTATGTGGAAGAAGCCTATAAACGTATTGGAGATAAGAATACATACGAGAAGCTCACCTGGGATCCTACAGTCAACTATAGTACTGACCTTTAAAAACTTCTGGGGCAGCACAGTGGTGTAGTGGTTAGCACTTTCACCTAGCAGCAATAGGGTCACTGGTTCAAATCCCGACCATGACAACATCTGCTTGGAGTTTGCATGTTCTCCCTGTGCCTGCGTGGGTTTCCTCTGGGTACTCCGGCTTCCTCCCACACTCCAAAGACATGCTGGTAGGTTAATTAGACCTTTTCTAAAAAAAACAAAAAAACTTCTGGATGAAGCATTATCCAATGAGGTCATTACCAAGAGTGAATACCAATTCCTGTATTCCAAGCACCCAGTAGTCCCATATTTCTATCACATTCCAAAAATACATAAGGATCTGAAGAGGCCCCCAGGTAGACCAATTATTGCTGGAATGGATAGTCTCACCAGCAATCTCGGCAGCTATATTGATTACTTCCTTCAAAGGCTGGTAATTAACTTGTCATCATTTATAAAAGATTCCGGTCATGCGTTGGATATCCGGAGCATACCCTTGGGAAAAAGGCTATAGATGGTTGTCTTTGGATGGAGTATCACTATACACCTCCATCCAACACGAGTTTGGCCTAAGAGCAATTGAATACTATCTGGCAGAGGCACACCTGTTCAATCCTGCCCAGGCTAAATTCATCTATGACAGTACTGAATTTACCTTAACCCACAATTATTTCATGTTTATGGAAGGCTTCTATAGACAGGTAAAAGGTACTGCGATGGGGGCTAGATTTGCGCCAAGCTACGTTAATCTTTTTATGGGCTACTGGGAGGACAAGTATATCTGGACCAATAACCCATTTGTAAGGAATCTAGTCCTATACTCTCGATACATAGATGATGTCCTCATCATCTGGAATGGAAGCGACGAAGATTTGGAAGGATTCCTAACACACTGTGCTGAAAACCCTTTTGGAATCACATTCACACATGTGGTGGACGAGGTGTCTTTGGTGTTCCTAGATTTAGAACTGTGTGTCGACGATGAAGGATCGATTTATTCTAAAAACTCACTTTAAACCAAGTTCTGGAAATTCTTATCTCCATGCCCATAGCCACCACCATCCAAGATGGATCCGGAATGTCCCTTTCGGGCAATTTTGCAGACTAAGGAGGACGTGTACCCTCAAACAAGATTACGAAACACAGAGCCTTATCCTTAAGAACAAATTCAAAGAGAAGGGATATAAGGACGAGCATATTGAGGAAGCCTTCTCTAAATATCTGCTATTGTATGACAAGCTGGAGAAGAAGCGAAGAAGTTAACATCCCACGGTAATAAACATTCACAGACACGCTTCTGCACTAAGTTCAATAATAGGGCTCCAGCAATACAAAGGATCCTTAAGAAAAACTGGAAGATACTTGAATCAGATCCCATCATGAAAACTAGCCTCGCCCCATGCCCGAATGTAGTCTTCAGGAGACCGAAAGATCTGAGGAGCATTATTGCCCCAAGTAGGGTAAAGAAGATCAAAAGTAGAGGCCTAAATAGCATTTGGACCACAATATTCGACCAAAAGGGTAGCTATAAATGCGGGAGTACCAATTGTGCTAACTGTACATATATGTGCCACAGGAAAAAGGATGTAATAGGCACGGATGGAAAAGTTCACAAGATTAAACAGTTCATCAATTGTGGGACCCCTTATGTCATCTACGGTCTTTTGTGCCCTTGTGGCCTCCTCTATGTTGGCCGTACTTCAAGACAGATGAGAACCAGAATGAACGAGCATAGAAGTAACATCCAGACAGAGAAGGACAAGTATTCGTTACCGAGACATTTCAAAAAGACTCATGCCAGTAGTGTGGATGGCATAAAGGTCTTCGGGATCGAGGCTATGCCAAACAATGTGGACAATGACAAAAAACATCAGCTACTCTGTAATAGAGAGGCCTACTGGATATTCTGTCTAGGAACTATGGCCCCTAAGGGCCTAAACGAAGAAACCAAACTACATAACCTCCTTTAAGATTGGTGGTTCTTGCGAGCCCTGGGGTTGGTTGAGGTCCTATGAAGCCCAGGCGATTTGTCTATTCGATGAGATTATATGAAGCCCATGTGTTCTGTCTATGGGGTCCTTCGGCCACATGAGGGCCCAAGCTTTTAGATAGGGTGTATTTATTCCGGCCATATCCCTTTAGATGCGTCATACATAATTAAATAGGGGTAGATTTAGCCTTAGGTGTATATTTGTCAGGTAGATAGGTTTAGTTTTGGGTCAGTTTTTGGTTCAGTTTTTAATAATTTAATTAATTAATTTGAATTAATTTAATTTGATGTGTTTTATTATTTTTTATTAGTTGATCAATTTTCTAATAATAATCTTTTATCATTATTTACTATCTATCATTATTATTATTTTTTATGTATTTTTAATCTTTTTCTCTGTCCGTCTTGTTTTATTTCACATCTGTAACATTATTATTATATAGTTGTAATTACAATACCAATATGTTGACACTATTTATTGGTCCACGCCATTGACAATAGGCGTGCGGTTTCTCGCTGGTGAGTTGGTGTGTTTTTTTGGAGTTGGAGGTCCCCCCCCCTTTTTTTTTTACACAAATTAATAATTTTAAATTTGAATTAAATTTTATGTTTTTTAATGCAATTACTTTTATTTATTTATTTTATTTATGTATATATAAATTCCCTTATATGCAAAATTTCCTTATATGCATCCAGGTGCCGCCCCCCCCCCCCTTTTTCCTTCCGGCCGAGACTTTAGCATGTGTATATATTGATGTGTTCCCCCCCACGCCCAGGCATTTGGCTGGCGTGCGTGAGGGCGGAGGGGTTGGGTCTGGCCGTCCAAAGCTGTGGGCGGAACTGACTCCACCCGAACTTCCGGTTTCGGCTTGCGCTCCTGCGACTCTTGTGTACGTAGGAGGGGAAGCCGAGTACAGAAGGCGACCGGATGCTTGCACTCAGACGACCTCTGTGCGCATGAGCGGAAGCATCCCATTCGGGGTGGCCACTTCCTGCTATATGAGGCTGGGTGCGCTCCAGCCACGAATCAAGTGCGGAAGAGAGTGAGGTTTATATTAGGTAAGACTTCCCCGTCTTTATACACCAGTACAGACACCTGTGTGGGCATTAACTTGGAGACTGATGGATTCCTAGTTGATGCCTGCACTCCTATATATGCATATATATGAAAAATGTGGGAAACATTTATATACATGAATATATAAAATATATAAAAGATATATTTGAATAACGTTCCTCTACATAAATAAATATAAAAATATAAAATGAAAAATAAAGATACTTATATACCACATTATTAATTTATTTAAATATTTATACTATATATAATTTTTTTTTTGTGGGTGGAGCTCTATGACCTTCAGGCCACATGTTTTCAGAAACCTCCATATATAGAACACTAGCCTCCAGCGAGGAACAATTGCCTGTTTTGGCTCTGAAGAAAGGGGTTCTCCCCTGAAACACGTCAGCCGTTTACGTTGGGGTATTCATCAATTTATCTGACATCAGATCTGGATGTGTTGATGTTCCGTGTGATGGATCCAATTGTATTGATTATGCCTTTTATCAATACTCATTTGTGAGTAGCCATTTTGCTATTTGTTCTGTTTTCAATAAAGCTCTATTTATGGTAATGCACTAGGTCAGTGCGCCTTCTTTTTTTGTTTTGTTTACCACAGGGACAAGTTAGAGGGCTGGCCATTGGTTAGCCTGCATTTTTAGGAGGAGTGTCGGGCTTCTTAATCCCCTCCTCTCCCCCTATGATCTCGTTGGCTGCATTTCCAGGTTGTCGGTGAGCTCAGCGTCATTTACGGTTCCGGGTCTGCTCCGTGCGGTAGTCGGCTGAACAGCGCGGACGTTCGGTGCTGTCCTCCTGAGGGGTCGGTTGGTGTCTGCAGTCGTCCTTGCTGCATCATTCGGTCGGGGGAGATGCTCACTCTCCTATCTCCCCTCATGCAGGATCGTTCCAGGGATCAGCGGCAGGTCGCTCCAGTCTTCTGGTCGGCGCTAGTGGTTGCAGTTCCTGTGTGCGGGGATTCAGCGGCGGTGGGTAGTGACTCTGCTGGTGGTGCAGGTAGGTCTGGGGCCAAGGGGTTAGGGTGGGGCGGGGGTCGCCTCTGGGCCGGGGTTGCAGCATGCTGGTTAAGCAGGTGGCTGGAGTGGGGGGGGGGTCGTCTCTGGGCAGGGGTTGCAGCATGCTGGTTGTGCAGGTGGCTGGGGTGGGGAGGGAGGGGGTGTTTGCATTGTCAGTTGTTTGTCTGGGTTTTCTGATGAATTTTTACAGGTGTAAGGTCAATCATGTCTGTCCTGTTCATTTTTGTGTCTGTCAATCTGCTGCAGGGGTTCATTGGTGTTTCAACCCCACGCACAGAGTGTTTTTCTTTATTCACAGGAGTATCAGTTGGTATACAGTTTGTTGGTCAAGGTGAGTGAGAAAAGAAAAAAAAAACAGTTAAAAAAAAGGGGTAAGTAGCGGAGTTCATGTACCTATCCCTTTAGGGGTTCAGGGTTTCTGGTGTTGTTGTTAGTAGGTCTATGGGTTGGCTGGAGGGGGGGTCATCGTGGCTTTTGTTGCTCTGGGTCCAATTGGTGCTGGCATGGGCTAAGGTCAGTTCTGTCGGGTTTAAGTGCACATGGGTTGGGGCGCACAGGTTTTCTCCTATGGGGTTCGGGCATTCCTCAGCTGTGTGGCCACGGTTAGCCCCTCATTCGGGCTGCCACTCAGCTCTCACGGGAGGACCACGGCTCTGGGGGTCACGGTGGTTTCAGGTGTGGGGGGCTGGGGGTTGTTCCAGCCTGGTGGGTTTGGGTTGGCTCTTGGCCTCTTGTTTCAGGGGCTCAGGGTCACTGTTACCGCTGATCTTACCCTGGGATTTTCCCACCACAGAGCACGTTCTCTCTGTTCGGGTGGGTTTTTTCCTTGGGGTTCGGTTCTTTTTGGTTAGGATGATGTCGATTGCATTTCGTTATTGTTTTCAGGTCTTTTCATCGTGGTGTCGCAGGTGGATTCTTCTGTTCTTTCAGGAACTTCAGGTGTGTTTGCTTGTTTCTTGCCCAGGGGTTAGTTAGGCGTTTACATAATTGGAAATGTCACGTCTTCAGATCCGTACAGGCTGAGGTTTCGTTTTTAATTGGTTGTATTTGCAATTTTCTCGCCTGCACATTCATACGTCATACGTTGCACGTCACTTACATTCTTATTTTGTACCTACCACGGTCTGTGGGTACTAGGCCCTGAGTTTTTTCATTTTTAATTTCCTGTTCTAGCACCACAGGTTGCTCGGGCTCGTGCTACACTCACGCAGGGGGTCACGGTCACTAGCATCTCATGCGCTATGTTCTGTGTTATCAGCACCACTCACCATTTCGGTTAGGTTAGGTAGGTTTGGGCATGTCAGGTTGTGCTTGATGTTTTGATTGGGTTTTCTACAGATTGGATCATGTCACACGTGTCTGAAAGTGACGAATTTGTGTTCATCCCATCCACTCCGGCTAGGGCTTCGGAGCACAGCAGTACACCATCTTTGAGGAGTTGGACCGTTCCTAGGCTCATGGCTGAACTCAGTGGCAGAGGCATTCCTTTCCCAGCCTCAGCCAGGAAAGCGGAATTATTTAGACTCCTCTTTCCAGTTCCTTCCCAGCCACAGCCCACTGCCAGCGCGGATCAGGCATCCCTGGTCACATCACTGACGCAGATCCATGCGGTATTGAATACCTTGTCCACTTCTGTTCAGCTGTTGCAGGACAGGATGGATGTACTGGAGGCCCGTCCAGCCAGTGCGGTGTTGCCGGTGGCTTCCCCTGGTCTGGTGCCGTCGGTGCCGTCTGCGGGTAACAGCAGTGAGCCTGTACCTTTGGTAGTTCCTTCAGCTTCTGCCTTGTTGCCTTCAGTTTCTCCCGCTCATTTCATTTCATTCTAATCTGAAGAAGGACATCTTGGAGGGGAAAGATGTCAATCTGGCGTCTCTACTCATTGCATCGCAGGATGTGGTAGAGAACAAAGCTTATGCTTGCAGGGAAGTTTCGGTGGTCCTCAGAACACGTGATCCCAGGCTTAACCGCAAGCTAAGCATTGCTGAATTCGTACTGGCTTTCGGTATTTTTAGGGATGTCATCTGCACGGTTAGTCCCGGCAGGAGGGAGGAGCTGGACCTCTACCTACACAAGGTGGTTGATTTGGCCCACAAATATGGCGGTTCCACGTTCTATGATTATCATAGGTCTTTCTCTTCCAAAGTGGCGGCAATGTGGGCTCAGTTCCAGTTGGTCACATGTTGGAGTAACATTGACACAGAGTTATTCTGTAGGCACTTTGCTAGTCAGAAATCTCCTACTTGTGCTAACTGTCAATCAGCGGCCCACACCGCCAATTGGTGTCCCAATCTGGACCACCCAGGGGTCTCTGGGGCTCACAGGTTAGGTTTTAGTGGTCCTTCCTCTGGGCCATCGGGGCAGTTTGACAAGCTCGGCAGGCCCATCCATTTGCTGGGTAAGGCTCAGCTTTGTAACAATTTCAATTATACAACCTGTAATTACAATCAATGTAGGTTGCTGCATGTGTGTGCCAACTGCTATAGGGCTCATCCTAAAAGCGCTTGTCCGATCAAGCCATCCGGGGCGTCTTGACTGAGCCGGGTCAATATTCCCAGGTTGGATTTCTGGTTGTGCCATCATCCATCCCCGGGTTTCAGGCAGTTCTTGGTGGATGGGTTTTCAGAGGGGTTTCACACGGGTTTAATCACCCTCCCGTTGCAGTCTCACGAATGTGCCAATTTGGTCTCTGCTGCCGACAATGCCGGTGTGGTGGACCGGCTGTTACAGGATGAGCTGTCTAAGGGGTTTGGGATTGGGCCTTTTTTGTCCCCACCGTTCAGTATGTGGAGGGTCAGCCCCATTGGTGTTGTAAAAAGGAAATTTTCCAATAAATATCGTTTGATTTACGATCTGTCGACTCCTCATTCTTCTCATATTCCTAGTTTAAATTCTCTTATCCCATCTGAGGAGTTTTCCTTGCAGTACACATCAGTGGATTCTGCCATTCAACATATCTTGCAGTCAGGCAGGGGGACATGGTTGTCGAAAGTAGACATCTCTGATGCTTTCAAGCTCCTCCCGATCAGACCATCGCTCTGGCAGTGGCATGGTTTCAAATGGCGGGGGCAGTTTTACTTCGCTACCAAGCTTACATTTGGCTCCAAGAGTAGCCCTTGGATTTTCAACAATTTTGCTTCTGCGTTCAATTGGGTTTTGTCTACGCAGTTGGGGTGTGGCAAGGTTATTCATTACCTGGATGATTTCTTGCTGTTGGAATTCCCGGCTCAGCCACCCAAGGATCTCACGGTTTTCACCGAGCTATTCAGGGATCTGAATATCCCCTTGGCTACCCACAAGGTCGAGGGACCGTCCACAGTGATTACCTTTTTGGGGATCACTTTGGACACTGTCCATATGATGACTAGCTTACCGCAGGACAAGCTGGTAAGGATCCGCGAGTTCATTCACAAGTTGGTCAGGTCTCTGGTGTGCTCTAAAAAAGAGCTGCAGTCGCTTTTGGGTATGCTCAGTTTTGCCATGAGGATCATTCCTCAGGGCAGGTCATTTGTGTCTAGACTCCTGGCCCTCCTCCCTCTCTTCCGAGAAGCAGATTCGGTAGTGCGGTTGCGGGCTGACGCTAGGGCCAATCTTCTCATGTGAGATCGGTTCTTGTGTGGTTGGAATGAGATTTCTTTGTTCATTCATGCTCCTACGTCAGATTCCCCCAGGGTTTTTTGGGATGCCGCCGCTTTGGTAGGCTTCTCTGCTATTTTTGGGGACCAGTGGCTTGCGGGCCTCTGGCCGCCGGAGGTGGCAGACATTCCGGGTTTCTCACGGACGTCCGCTCTGTTTGAGATTTTCCCCATTGTGGCCGCTGCCTGCACTTGGGGTCCCTCTTGGTCTGGGCAGACGGTTATTTTCTTCACTGACAACATGGCCACTGCGGAGATCATCAACAAGGGGAGGTCAGGTTCTCTCGTGATTATGGCATTCATGCGCAGATTGACGTGGTTGGGCCTTAAATTTCGTTTTCATTTCCAGGGGGAGTTTATTAGTGGGGTTTTTAACGGGGCTGCTGATGCATTATCTAGGGCTGATTTTCAGTGTTTCTTTTCGCAGCATCCAGAGGCAGATTGGAGGGGCATGCCAGTTCCGCCATTTGCCCTGCTGAGGTTGGATTAGATGCTCTAGGTGTTCAAGCGGCCGGCTTAATCAATGCATCATTATCCAGGAACATGCTCAGGGCTTACAGAACGGCTTGGAGGTGTTTCAATGGTTTCAGGTCCCTCTTCCCCTCCAATAGGGTGGGTGATGTCAGTTACATTCTGGCTTTCATGGCTTTTTGCCATGATAAATTGTCTCTTTCCTTCAACACCATCAAATTATACCTCGCTGGGGTCCAACATTTCTTTTCCCTGCTCCATCCTGCGTTTCCGTCATTTTTTGCGGCTCATCCTATTAGAGCGATGCTTAAAGGTATTCAGAAAACGCAGGGGAGGCCAGCTGTCACACGTTTGCCTATTTCAGGGCAGTTGTTCCGAGGGTTAGCGGATTTACTTTCCCTCTCGCCCTTCGGGTTGGGTTCTAGTTTGGTCCTGAAAGCAGCGATATACCTTTGTTTTTTTGGGTTCCTGAGGCCGGGGGAGGTGTCTCGTGCTGGGCGACACGCTCAGGTTCTGAAGAATAGTCTCACCAGGTGGCCGGATCATTATTCACTTCAGCTTCCCAACAATAAGAACCGCCAGGGGGGGCAGGGGTTTGTCATTAAGTTTTACAGATCTCACTCTGAATGGTGTCCAGTAGAGGTGTTAGATCAGCTCATGGGCTTGTTCACTGCAGCTCCTCCCGACAGCCCATTACTACCCTTTCCTTCTCAGGGCCTCTCCTCCAGTCAGTTAATTTCCCATGTTAGAATTTTGCTTGGTAGGTTGGGGCTCAACCCGAAACAGTTCTCAGGACACTCGTTCAGGATTGGCGCAGCTTCCGCAGCTTCCAAACAGGGGGTCCCTTCCCATGTCATTAAGTTCATGGGACGTTGGCAATCATCATGCTATACTAGGTAAATTCCGGATCCACATGCTGAGGTCAAACGAGCTTTTACCATGTTGTTAGGTTGATTATTTCTTGTTGGTTTAATTAAAATCACTTTTCATACCTAGTTCGTGTCTTTTTGCCCTCTTTTAAGTATACTCTCACGGGTGACCATGGCACACCTCAGGTCGTCAGGGTTGGGGGGTTTCATGTCCTTTCAGTATCCAGACTCTGACTACAAGTCCTATTGTCTGCCAAGCACATTTAGTTCCAGCCGGCACAAGGAAGGACATCCTGGATGGCAAGGACCTCAACCTTGCCTCCCTACTAATTTCTGCCCATGACCTGGCAGAAAATAAAGCCTATACCTGGGGAGATGTCTCGTGGTCCTCAAGGCCAAAGACCCTAGGCTCAACCAGAAGTTGTCTGTCCCACAGTTTGCCCTAGCCTTCGGCTTGCTGAGGGATGTCATATGCTCAGCTTCCCCTGGCAGAAGGGAAGAGCTGGACTTATATTTCCACACCGTGGTGGACCTGGGCTACAAACATGGAGGGTTTTTGTTCTACGATTACCATCGTTCCTTCTCCGCCAAGGCAGCTGCCAGGTGGGCGCAGTTTCTGTCAGCATTTTGCCGGCTTGCGCTCGCCACTGTGCGCGATCTGCCAGTCCTCCACCCACACTGCCTCCTGGTGCGCCAACGCAGCAGTCAGTAGCCCCTTAGGTCCCTTCTCACAGCCCCCTTTCAAAACTTGGAGAGTTAGCCCTATTGGGCTTGTCAAGGGCAAGTTCTCAAATAAAGTCTGTTTGGTGTACGACCTGTCTGCGGCTCATTCTTCCCATGTTCCTAGCCTGAATTCCCTGATCCCCTCCGAAGAGTTCTCCTTAAAGTACGCCTCAGTTGACATGGCAATCCAGGCTATCCTTAAGGCAGGCACAGGCGCCTGGCTATCCAAGGCTGATATCTCAGATGCATTTAAGCTTTTGCCTATCCCCCCGTCCCTCTGGTGCTGGCATGGTATTAATCGGAGAGACGTCATACTATTTCGCTACTAAGCTGACATTTGGCTCTAAGAGCAGCCCCTGGCTCTTCAACACATTTGCACAATCTCTCACCTGGATTTTGTTACACAAAGCTCAGTGTCAGGAAGTTATCCATTACCTGGACGACTTCTTGTTAATAGAGCAGCCTGTGTTGCCACCAGTAGACCTCGACAAATTGAGAGTCGTCTTTGGGAATCTCAATGTCCTCATTGCTGAACACAAGGTCGACGGACCTACACACTCCATCACCTTTCTCGGAGTCAACCTGGACACTTGCTCCATGCAGGCCAGCCTTCCCCTCAACAAACTGACCTGCATTAGGTCAGTTCTCCAAAAATTCACCCGTACGAGTGGATGTACGAAAAAACTGCTCCAGTTGCAATTGGGGATGCTTAATTTCGCCATGTGGCTCATTCCCCAGGGTCGGTCCTTCGTCTCACGCCTGTTGGTCTATCTCTCTCAGGCACAAGACCCGACCAGATCCTCAGCCTGGATACTGCAGCCATAGCAGACTTATCAATGTGGGAGGAGTTCCTTTCCACCTGGAATGGCATATCTATGTTCATACCTTCTATCTCGCCCCTGTCACCGCAGTTGGCAACAGATGCCGCAGCCTCCACAGGATTCACTGCTATTTTTGGCCACCATTGGTCTGCTGGACCCTGGCCTTCACAGATACTTTTAATTCCCGGGTTTAGCCGGACTTCCTCCCTCTTCGAGCTCTACCCCATCGTAGCAGTCGCCCAGCTCTGGGGTCATACCTGGACAAAACAAACAGTAGGCTTCACCACCGACAATCAGGCCACGGCTGATATTAACAAAGGCAGGTCCAAGTCGCTCACAGTAATGTCATTCTTACGCAGGCTGGTACAGCTGTCTCTGCAGCATCAATTTAATGTTCACTGTGCATTCATTCTTGGCAAATACAACCTTGCAACAGACGCACTGTCAAGCCTTAATTTCATCTCCTTCTTCCGTCAGGTTCCCGAAGCCGATCCAGTTTCAGCTCCTATCCCGATTTGGTCTCAGCTGACCCTGGACTAAAGCAGCATCTGCAGGGAGCCACACAGCTCATCAACCAATCTCTGTCACATAACACACTAAAAGCCTACCGTATAGCTTGGGACGCATTTAACAAGTTCCTAGCTACCTGCTCAGTGGGTACACCGACAGACGCCAGGCACATACTGACCTTTATCTCATATTGCCATAGTCAGTTGACCCTATCCTACAACACTATCCGGCTATACTTAGCCGGCGTACAGCACTTTCTGGCACTTCGAGATCCTGCAAAACCGTCCGTGTTCCCATCCCATGTGATCTGAGCCGTCCTGTGCGGCAACCAGAAGCGGCAGCCGGTAGTCTTCCTATTACCAGTACCATCTTTAGAGATATGTCTACTATGCTTGCCAGTTCCCGATTTGATGTTCTCCTTAGCCTGGTCGTACAAGCCGCTATTTACCTGGCCTACTACTGGTTCTTGCGGCCTAGCGAGTTCCCCTGCAACAACTCAGCCAGTCTAGTCCTACGCAGACGTCACTTGGTTCACTATCAAGACCATTTCGTTCTTCACCTCACGGTATCCAAAACCCAGCAGGTAGGCTCTGGGGTAGACATCTCTATAAGACTAACAATACCTGGTGTCCAGTCACCGTGCTTAATCATCTACTCTCACTTCTGCCTGAACAGCCGGACTCTGGTCCTCTTCTGCCCTTTCCAATAAAACCTTTGAGTACCTGCCAGTGGTCCCAGACCACGTTATTAAAAGACTAGGCAGGAGGAAGTCTGTATATCCCTAATCCTCAGGTGGGGATGTCTCGGGCATTCACCCCACTTGCTTAATGAATAAGACTGGAAATGATTAAAGAACTTTCACCCCTACCTAAGTGTTTTTGCCCCCTTATTTTGGTATACCGTCCATTAGACCAGGGCACACTTCAGGTCCATTTCACATGGTATATCTTATGGTAAGTTTGTCTTGTTCGGATACGTATCGGCCATAGAGCTTTGACCATAAGTAGGAAGGTGTCATGGATCTGCCACCTAGGGGTTAAAATAGTGCAGACTAATTTCAGTGATTGGTAACAGGCTGCCTTATTTAAACACCTCAGCAGCACTGTGTCTTGGCTGTCTGGTCTGCAGCTCATACCTGTTCCCGTGACTTCCTGTTCCTGTGATCCGATCTGTTTCCTATGTTTGACCCGGCTTGTTTGACTACGATTGATCTCTGCTATCCTGACCCTGGCCTGCCTTGTAACCACTCTCTACTCTACACTGCTTGATATCCTGTTGCCAAACTTTGCCTGTATCCTGACCATTCTCTGCCTGTCGTCTATATCTACATCTGATCATCTGTTACCAAACTCGGCTTGTCTGACTACGTATTCAGTGTCTTCCCAGCTTACCAACCTGCTTCCTGTTTCCTGCTGCACCAGCTGAACTGACAAGACCAAAGACGAACCAGGCACCCATACACCGCCAGGCTCTTGTGGCCACTGTTGCAACATCGGTGGCCCTTGAGCCGGGGATGTACGAGACAGCCTTCCCACTGCACGTCGGGCTCCTCCAGCAGGTACGTAACAGTACCAGACAGCCATTTCTGAGCCTGCAAGTGGGAAGTCGGCCATGGATGACATCTGTCAGCATCTTGCAGCCCTTACCCAAGCAGTCAAATCTCTACAGGAGGGTTATACACAACTGGAACAACGTTTACAGACTATAGCTACACCAGCAAGCGCTGCTGCGCCTTCTGCTTCAGGGACTGCCACTGCAGCAACCTCAGTGGTGATGTTGCCCCCTGAACCCAGAGTTCCAGCACCAGAGAGATTTTCAGGTGACAGGGGAAAATTTCGATCCTTCCGTAACGCATGTGAACTATACTTCGCCTTGCAACCTCGAACCTTCTCCCTTGAAGCCATCAAAGTAGGATTCATCATATCACTGCTTCAGGGTGAGCCCCAGTCCTGGGCTCATCGGATGTTGGAGAAGAACGATGTCTTGTTACAGTCCATGTCTGCCTTCTTCAGCGCGATGGCCGAATTATACAACGACTCGCAACGAACCACCACTGCAGAGGCTGCCCTTCATGCACTCCAGCAAGGCCGCAGAACGGCTGAAGATTATGTTACAGACTTTAGACGCTGGAGTGCAGACACACAGTGGAATGACGCAGCCCTGCGACACCAGTTCCGCTTGGGGTTACCAGAAAGTCTGAAAGATGAATTGGCCCATGTCGGAGTCCCAAATACCCTGGAGGCCCTTATCACACTGACCATTCAAATTGACCGTCGGCTCCGTGAGCGACGATCCGAAAGATCAGCCCAGCAGCCATGCCTGGTCTGGATGATGCCCCGGATCCCAGCTCCTACTCACTCTGCACCTGTTAGCTTCACTCCAGTTCAGCCAGCTCCTGTTACTATTGCTGCCGAAGCATTGGAGCCTATGCAAGTTGGCCTAATACACCACTCTCTGTCTCCGGAGGAACGCCTGCACTGACGACAGAACAACCTCTGCCTATACTGTGGGGAAGCGGGCTACTATGTACGTTCCTGTCCAACCAAGACACGTAAGTGGCGGATGTTTTCTTCCGTTAATAACTTTTACTTCATCTACCAACGCCACCAACCTAACCCTTTCCATCTCTTTCCAGCTGCAAGAAAGGGAAGTGCCAGTTACCATGATCATTGATTCCAGGGCCTGCAGTTGCTTCATCGATGTAAACTTTGCAACACAACAACGTATCCCCTTAAGACCTAAAGCACAAGGACTTTCTGTTTTTCTAACTGACGGGTCATGTATCAAGTCCGGACTTGCGACCCAAGAGACATTTCCCTTACTCGTGTTGGCCTCCTCCCAACATAAGGAAATCCTAAGCCTCAATGTCATCTCTTCCCCACTATTCCCTGTTATTCTGGGCCTACCCTGGCTGCAGGCGCATAATCCACTAGTTAACTGGGCCACAGGGAGAATTTACTTCCACTCAGCCTATTGCCAGGAACACTGCCTTCCAAGAGCCCCAGCTTCTTCTACAACACTACTTTGTGTGGACTCTGAGTCTGAGGTGCGGCAAGTCGTACCTGAACCATACCATGAGTTCCTGGATGTCTTTAGTAAGCGAGGGGCTGACACTCTTCCTCCGCATCGGCCATACGACTGCCCAATTGAACTGCTTCCAGGGTCTGAAATCCCTTTTGGTAGAATCTTCCCCCTTGCTGAACGAGAACAGGAGGCACTAAAAGAATATATCCAAGAAAACTTGAAAAAGGGGTCCATCCGACCCTCTACCTCCCCAGCAGGAGCAGGAATATTTTTCATTCAGAAAAAGGACCACTCCCTACGACCTTGTGTGGACTATCGGGAGCTCAACAAAATTACAGTTAAAAACCGGTATCCTCTCCCTCTAGTACCCAAACTATTTCAGAGATTAAAGTCGGCAACCATTTTCACCAAACTAGATCTAAGGGGGGCCTACAATTTAGTCCGCATCCGTCAAGGGGATGAGTGGAAGACAGCTTTTCGCACCCGATTCGGCCACTATGAATACCTGGTGATGCCCTTTGGACTATGCAATGCCCCGGCTACCTTCCAACACTTTGTCAATGACATTTTCCGAGACTTCCTGGATATATTTTTGATTGTTTACCTAGATGACATCTTGATTTTTTCCATTTCCCTAGACTCTCACCGAGATCATGTCAGAAGGGTGCTGAGCCGGCTCCTCCAACACAGACTCTATGCTAAAGGTGAAAAATGTGAGTTTGAACAAAGCAGCATCCAATTCCTGGGACTGATAATCTCACCTGAAGGCATTAAGATGGACTCTGAAAAAGTCTCTGCTATCTTAGACTTGCCTGCACCTACTGACAAGAAGGGGGTGCAGCTCTTCGTAGGATTTGCCAACTTTTACAGGAGGTTCATTAGGGGCTTCTCTGCTATCATAACCCCTATCACACAGCTGACTAAACAGAACCTCCGCTTCCATTGGACACCCGATACACAAGCCGCATTTGATACCTTGAAGGGACTGTTTACTTCAGTACCTGTTCTTGGTCACCCAGACCCGTCTCTGCCATCTACACTAGAAGTAGACGCATCTGAAGTGGCTATTGGAGCAGTCATCTCCCAACGCCAAGGCCCTAAGGATCTGATGCATCCAGTAGCCTTTTTCTCCTGCAGGCTGTCTCCAGCATAGAGAAACTATGATGTTGGGGACCGAGAATTGCTGACCATAAAGGCGGCTTTAGAAGAATAGAGGTACCTCCTGGAGGGAGCAGCGCATCCCATATTGATCTATACTGACCACAAAAATCTTGAGTACCTGAGGACTGCTAAACGCCTTAAACCACATCAAGCGCGTTGGGCCTTGTTCTTTGCCCGCTTTGTTTTCCAAACTGGGCAGGTTCGAAGAATGTCAAACCAGATGCACTGTCTCGTATGTTTGATGACCCCAAGGAACCACCAGTGGCAGATACCATCTTGTCTGAAAATAACTTCTTACTTTTACAGGGCAACCTTCTCAACCGAATGAAGCAGGCTTCGACAGATGTTCCTAGTACCAGGGGTCACGCTGACACTCCAGGAAGGATTGATGTTTAACGGAAGCAAGGTATTTGTGCCTGAATGTCTGCGTATAACCATTTTGGGTGTGTCATGATCATCCCCTAGCAGGTCATTTCGGTGTGCACAAGACGCTTGATCTCCTGAAATGCACGTTGTGGTGGCCAGACCTGGAAAAAACCTGTAAGAGATACGGAAATTCATGTGCAATCTGCAACCGGAGCAAGGGTACAAAGAACCGGCCACTGCCAGTCCCTGACAGACCATGGAGAATGATAGCCATGGATTTCATTGTGGAACTTCCCCCATCAGAAGGATGCACAACCATCTTCGTGGTAGTGGACCAATTGTCCAAAATGGCCCATTTCTTGCCTCTGAAGAGTACTCCCTCTGCCATGGAGATGACTAAAATGTTTATCAGGGAGATTGTTAGGCTTCATGGAGTCCCTATGAACATTGTCTCTGATCGGGGGGTTCAGTTCACTTCCCGATTCTGGAAAATTGTGTGAAGCCCTCCAAATTGAAAGATGCTTGTCCTCCGCCTACCATCCTCAGACCAATGGACAGACAAAGGGGACCAATCGGACGTTGGAGCAGTATATCCGATGCTTCATCACTTTTGTCCAGGATGACTGGGTATCGCTGCTACCACTGGCGGAGTTCGCCTACAATAATGCCACTCACTCAGCCACAGGTCAGTCACCCTTCTTTGCAAATTATGGTTTTCACCCATCCCTTTTGCCCGACTTTATTCCAGAGACCACAGTCCCTGCTGTCCAAGACACAGTGGATTTCCTCAACTGCAACAATAAGTTACTTCAAGAAGTGGTTACCAAGGCACAAGCAACAAGCAAGAGGGCTTTTGACAAGAAAAGAAGGGGTGAACTGAGTCTCAACTCCCAGTCTGGTGGTCTCTGATGGCGCCCCACATTCCACTATAAATTACCAACAAAGCACTGTGGTACCATGTAAACCGATAGGACTCCAGCTGTAGCTGCTCAGAGATTACCCCTCCTACAGTGCAACCATTACAATCTTCCAGGCTTCTGCTGGAATACACCGGGAGGGGCACATACTATCGATGTACCCCCCACCTCATTTATATCACCTCCGTTTACTGCCACTGTCAAAGACCACCAGAAAGAACACAGCCACACCAAAATCGTTCCACCTCTGCTGTTATGACGACCTTCTTTACTTGACCTGAACAGAAGAAAACAGACACACAACATATAAAAAAAACACATATACATAGGGAGGGAGGGTGGGAAAACTGCCTCCTCCTTCAGCTTCCTTCTAGCACTGACCCAGTTATTGGCTCCGCCCCCCTCTTAAATAATACCACTCCTCCCCACTGGACTGATTACCTCAGTTCCTTTCCCCTTTCACTACTTCCTTATCAACAACTTAACCTCTTACTGGGTCTCTTAAAGACACGCTGTCATGCCCTGCCCTTTACTAATATTACTTGCAGTCACTTTCGCTCCGGGCTTCACTTTTACTCCCAGAAATAGTAACCATAGAGGTTATAGAGGTTCTAACTAACCCCTTACAACTCTATCCAAAAAAAAAAAAATGGCTTTTTAAACAAGTGTATTATGTGTAAATGGCAACAGCATCACCAGCAAAACATGGCAACACTTTTTTCTTCAGAAATGCTAAAAACTCCCTCTGCAAGAACTTACTTATTTATGGGATAACAAAATGCACTATTCAAAAACCGGTGAATGGAACTTGGGATGGCAATACCCTAATGGCAACAAATGTAATTCTAAATTTACTGGCAGATGGAACTGCTCTATTTCAGAGGGTTTCAATATAGAGGCAATGGCGCTGAAGGGAAGGATTCTTGAGCATGGCTATGATCATCACATTATCACAAAGGCTTGTTTAGAAGCCAGAAATAATGAGGGAGAATCTTTTGTGAGAACACAAACCTTGAAAGTGTCATGACAACGTAAACTCCAACCTAATACTTTTTTCACCTGCTATAGATGAAAGTAAGCATATTATGGGTAGATATTTACCTATTCTACAAGGAGATCTAGGCCTAAGGGAGGTTTTACTGGTTTGGGGTAAAATGGGCATGAATAGGTAACATTTGCTAGTTTATTTTATTTCAAAAAATGTAAAACCAAATTGCTAAGTACAGTAGGTATGCTTAGATGTGGTTTGTACTCGGAGTCTCAACGAAATTACGAGAGAATGATATGAAAGAGCACAAAAGGAAAAGACCTGGGGTGTGCCAAAAGGTCACGTGGTCAGTATACCTAAAAGGGGCAAAAAAGAAGACAATAGGGCAGTTTATCAAACAAGTTTATTAACCAAAACTATAACAGTCAGTTAAATGTCTGAAAGCCTGAGCCATCTCAACCTGCAGATCCGGGATGTATCTAGTGAAACATGCAGAGTTCCACTTCCCCAATTTCTTAATTACATGGGCCGGAATCCCCTGACGAGAAGCCGCAGAAGCGGCCCCTATCCTAAAAGAATTGCCTGAAAGCTCTGCCGGGTTCAAACCTAGATTAGACCATAACATCCGGCAATGCCCGGTGAAATGTGCCATCGTGAGGGGAGCGTGAAGAAAGGGCAGCAACGGGCTGTCCCTCGGCTTGCCCGCAACCAACGCCCCGAGTTGATCCAAGACTGCCACAGGGCACCAGGCACCGCCAGTACTAAAATACCTCACATCCGTACCAGCCCCAAACTGCTGAGTTTTACACGCAGACAAATGCAAAATGTAATGGTCCGAATGCCTAACCAAAAGGCCTACAGTGAGTACCCGTGAACCCGGGCCAGTACGGGTTAACTCCCCCAGCCTAAGGAACCCAAAAAAAGCCAAATAGATGGCAGCTTTAAGGACCAAACTGAGGAACCTCCCAAAAGGCAGCCTGTCCAGCAGCTCTGACATGCCCCAGAAAATGGGCGCTGTGACCGGTAACCTCCTGACCGAAGTAGGGGGGCTGCTCCTCAGGACGCCCCTCAGAATGGCCTTAACAGCATGCGCCGAAAAGATGGATGATCTATTTGGATCCTGCAGGGACAGGTGGTGCTGAACCTCTGCCAAATAAGATTTGATGGTGCCATGAGACAACCTCAACTGGGAGTGGCAGTAAGCCACAAAAGCCAGCAGGAAACGTACATCATACCCATCGAAAAACGGGAATCGAGACCAAAAAATCTGGAAAGTACTCCAGGCCAAGGCATACGCCTTCCTGGTGTTTGCCGATAACGACACATTGATCAGTGCTGCAGCATCCAGTAAATTGGATTTCAGTCCAACCTCAACAGTGACGGCTGCAGGGAAGGTGTGGCGAGAACGTCTGCATCTGGGACCTGTTGGAAGAATAGTGGGAAGTTGAGCCGTGACAAAGCATCTGTTGCAACGTTCTCCACCCCACTGATGAATTTGCAATGTATATGGAAATGGAACTGTAAGGACAACCAAATTAACCTGCGCAAAAAGGCCATGATGACCAAAGACCTAGACCTGCCTTTGTTGATAATCTCCACGGCCGCCAAATTGTCAGTGGAGAACACCACCGTCTGCCCTGTCCAAGACCCATTCCACACCTGGGCCGCTGCCACTATGGGGAAGATCTCAAACAAGGCAGAAGAATCTGTAAACCCTGGGATGGCCAAAATCTCCTCCGGCCATGGTCCGGCCAACCAATGGGTGCCAAAATAGGCAGCATAACCTACCGTGGCAGCCGCATCCAACCCCACCCGAGGAGAGGAAAAGGATGCCGCTGGAATGAACATGGCAATCCTGTTCCAATGCAGGAGGAAATGATCCCTCATGCGCAGATCCGCAAGTGTGACAGTATCCAGCTTGATGCGTGAGTCCGAATCCAGGGCCGATGGTAATAACGCCAACAACCTTGAAATAAAAGTTCTTCCCTGCGGAATAATCCTCATCGCAAAGTTCAACATACCCAATAACGATAACAACTCCACCCTGGAACAAGACTGTGAGAACGAGAAGGTATGAATACATTCCCTAATCCTGACCAGCTTGTCAGCCGGGAGACTGGCCTGCAAGGCCTTGGAGTCCAGTATTATCCCTAAAAAGGTCAATGCCGTAGCCGGGCCTTCCAACTTCTTGACAGCCAGCGGGACATTGAGAGCCATGAAAACAGAGCACAACTTGCGCAGATCTACAGGAGCTGGCCCAGGAGTCTCAATGAGGAGGAAATCATCCAGGTAATGGATGACCTCGTGACAACCCTCCACATGAACGAGAATCCAAGCCAGGGCCTGCGCGAACGCATCAAACAACCAAGGACTGCTTTTCGAACCAAAGGTGAGCTTGGTAGCGAAATAGTACAGCCCCCTCCACTTCACCCCGTGCCACTGCCAGAGCGATGGCATGATCGGAAGGAGTTTGAACGCGTCCGCTATGTCTGCTTTGGACAGCCAGGCGGCCCTCCCCACCTCGATAATCCGCTGGATGGCCTGATCCACTAAAGCATATTTCAAAGAAAATTCCTCTGATGGGATTAAGGAGTTTAAACTAGGCACCGCGGAGCAATGAGGGGCAGACAAATCGTAAATCTAACGTAATTTATTGGAAAACTTCCCCTTCACCAACCCCAAAGGATTGACCCTCCAATGCTGAAAAGGAGACACCATAAAGGGACCAATGATGAACCCCTTATCCAGCTCGGACTGCAGCAAGGTGTCTACCGCCCCCAAATCCACCATAGAGGACCTGAGATTGGGACTCTCAAACGTGCTTGAAGGCAGAGCAACAAAACCCGTATGGAAACCTTCCGTAAACCCATCCACCAGAAAAACCCTGGATGTAGGAGAAGGGTGAGTGATCAACCAAAACTCCAACAGATCCACATTGACCTGGCTCAGTCAGCTGTGCTTGCCCTGCCTGAGAGAGCAGGCAGATTTAGGATGGGCCCTGAAACAACCAGAGCAAATATGCAACAATCGACATTGATTGTAATTGCAAACTCCATAATTAAAATTATTACAAATCTGCGACTTCCCCAGATACTGAACAGGCCGCCCCAGCTTGTCAACAGTGGCAGACTGAGTCGGAGCCGGCAGAGCACTGGGGAAACCCCTAGAAGTGCCCGGGACAGGGAACTCAGTGTTGGGGCACCAGAAAGCCGTGTGAGATGATGACTGGCAAGTGGCGCAGACAGGAGACCTCAAACCGGCAAAATGATGGCAAAAGAGCTCAGTGTCCACACTACTCCAGTTAGTGACCACCCAATGCTGAGAAAACATGGCAGCAGCTTTAGCAGAAAACGAACGATGGTAGTCATAAAAAGCCGTTCCCCCAAATTTGTGACCCAACTCTACCACCGCATACAAGTAATGATCCAACTCCTCCCTCCTGTGGGGACTCATCGAGCAAACAATGTCCCTGAACATACTGCATGCCAGCACAAACTCAGGGATCGAGAGCTGGCGGTTCAACCTATGATCCCTGGACTTGATGATAACTGACACATCGCCGCAAGCATAACACTTATTGTCAGCAACATCATGAGCAGCAATCAACAAGGAAGCCAGATTAACATCCTTGCCCTCCAAAATATGCCTCCTGAGATTCCCCGGGATAAAGTGGGCTGGGGTGACCGAAGGGACATCAGAACTAGTACCTGCCACCACCTAAACCGGCCCCGCCACCACGGGAACTTCAGCTCCTGCCGTAATCCCAGAAGCCTCCAGATCCACAGGGTCGGATTAGGACTGGACTCCAGCACCTCCACCCTGGCCCATAATTCCTGAAAAGAACCTGCCAACCAGCTAAGGGTAACCTGGATCTGGGAAAGGGAAGAGGACATCGTATGCAGGGTGGCCTGCTCCATGCCAGAACCTGAAGAGGTGGGGAACAAAAGTCTAAAAAGTTCCGCCTTGCGGGCTGAAGCCAAGAAAGAGATCCCCTAAGACGCAATTCTGCCATCAACCTCGGGACAGTCCAGGTCCTCATTGAAGGCGAGCTGCCCTGATCTGAACCCCTGGCAGGGGAAGAGGAAATGGAAGAAAAATCTCCGATATCTGCAGCCTGCGACATATGAACAAAAACATATCCTAAATAAACAAGCATGAAAACAACAACAACCTAACGAACCCTCCACCGACCACCAACTCAGCCCAAGAACCCCCCAAACGTGGCCTTCCAAGACCAGAACCCTCCTAACTTACCGGAGGCCGAGAAAACCTACAAACGTAGGCTAATTAAAAACGAAAACTCAGGCCTCCTGAAACTGAAAGCGTCACAGGTTCCCTGCAACTAAAACCAACAACCAGGTGAGGAGACTTGCCACCTGCCCTACGCCCATTTAAAAATGAACCTCTGCACCCGCTATACCTAACCATGAGATAGAAACATGGCGTAGCAGCGAATAACCCACAAAACGAGGAAATGAGAAACCAAGAGAACAACAACCCCAAACCTGACTTACCTTCGAGCACCTCCAACCCGGACAGAACAAGGCTTGCGACTGGCCCCTGACGCCTGCCCTACAACAAAAATACGAACGGAACGGAAAACCATGACAGACTCTACGAACGTGCATGAAACGTAAAATAGATGAAACTATGAGACCCAACCTACGAACCTGAAAAACGTGTCAGGTAATGAATGAAACTTACCCATCGAAACATGACCGAGCCCTGATGTGACTAAATGGCTGAGGAGACTTGCCACTGCTCAAGACAATTAAAAACGAACATCTCAAACCGTATGACACCCACAGACGTGGTGGGTGACCCCGCAGTGGTATGACAGCCCACCCCCAACCAACCCTTGGCCTGAGTAACCTGACCGGGAAACCTCAACCCACCCCCCCCCCCCCCGAAAAACTGAAACCCCTCAACCTACGAGCCTCCGACATGAAAACACACTCGAACCCCAACGAGAGTGACCCACCCCCCCAAAACACTTACTGCAACGGGGGAATAGATAGTTAACAGGAAACGAGGTAAATCTTGACCAGCAACGAGAAACGAGAAACTGATGAACGTGAGACTCCCACCTGCAGAGAAAACTAGTTATATGGAAACAAACCACAAACGCCTGAGCAGGTGAATTGCCCAAACCATAAATGACCAGAAACAGCCCCCCTACCTAACCCCCCCCCGCAAGTAACATGTACCCCAATGATATGTGGTTTCTCCTTATCCCTTTTCCCTTAACATGTGCCTAAACATGTCCACTTTAATTCCCAACGTTCAATTAAATCCATTATCCTCTCCCTTTTTTTTCCTTTTTCTTTTTTCCTCTCCCATAACCGCACCCCCCCCCATATGCCCCCTATGGCCACAAGGCATACTTCCCTTTTTCCTGCTCTCATTTTTTATTGAGATTGAGATATGTGCAGGGACAAGCAGTCGGGGAGGCAGGTGAGGCAGAGGCTCACTTGCCAGGAAAAAGAAAAACGATCAAGCTTCGAGGGTGGTAGCTCAGCGACC
The DNA here is from genome assembly GCF_037356315.1 of Lithobates pipiens. Lineage (NCBI taxonomy): Eukaryota > Metazoa > Chordata > Amphibia > Anura > Ranidae > Lithobates > Lithobates pipiens. The sequence continues at coordinate 221,722,869 of NW_027507764.1, forward strand.
TGGGGTCACAGAGACCCCAAATTTGGGGGTAAGTAGCCGAAAGGCTCCTAGCACCCATGGTTCCAGTAGCCTGTCAGAAGCTACATACAGCACTACCAGTTTAAATACAAGCTGGCACACACTTTTTGTAGCAGACTGAGAGGTTGAGCTCATAGTGCCTCTTATCACTTCTTGTCAGAGGCACTAAGCTCAATGGACAACTTGGAGCCTTGGACCAATGGTAAAGCACCATTGGTCCAAGCTGTCCAATAAAAATGCTGCAGTGGAGGCTCTCCTCTCACTGCAGTGTCATAGAAGGGGGCATGTGTCTAAAAGACACATGCTACCTCCCAGCCCTCTTAACCACTTAATAACCGCCCTATAGCCGAATGACGGCTTCAGGGCGGTTTCTTAACTCTGGGAGGCCGTCATATGACGTCCTCCCAGAATTCCGCTCTTGCGCGCCCCCTGGGGCGCGCTCGAGAGCATCCGTGACCACGGATCACGGTAAACGGCCGCTCATAGCGGCCGTTTACCACGTGATCGCTCCGTCAAATGACGGAGTGATCACTTGTAAACAAACCGGCGTCATGTTATGACGCCGGTTCCTCCCTCCCCCTCTCTGTACCGATCGGAACAGAGGAGGGGGAAGAGATCCTGCAATACCCTGCATTACCCTGCATTACCCTGCATTACCCTGCAATACCCTGCAATACCCTGCAATACCCTGCAATACTCTGCATTACCCTGCAATACTCTGTATTACTCTGCAATACCCTGCAATACTCTGCAATACCCTGCAATACTCTGCAACACTCTGCAATGCTCTGCAACACCCACCAATACCCTGCAACACTCTGCAATGCTCTGCAACACCCGCCAATACCGTGCAACACTCTGCAACGCAATACTCTGCAACGCCATACTCTGAGATACCCAGCCATACTCTGATATACCCAGCCATACCCAGCCATAGGCGGTGATACCCTGCAATACCCAGCCATAGACACCCCCCCCCCTCCCGCCGCCCTCCGGTGCTTCTACCAACTCGCCAATACGATCAAATCCAGAATCTTTTTTTTTTTCCAGGCTTCCTAGCTTAGAGGTGAGATGTGGGTCTTATTGACCCCATATCTCACTGTAAAGAGGACCTGTCATGCCATATTCCTATTACAAGGGATGTTTACATTCCTTGTAATAGGAATAAAAGTGATCAAAAAAATTATTTTTGGGGAAAAAAAATTCAAACTAAAATAAATAAAGTAAAATGAACAATACATTTTTTTTTTTTTTTTAAAGCGCCCCTGTCCCCATGTGCTCACATGCAGAAGCGAACGCATACGTAAGTCCCGCCCACATATGAAAACGGTGTTCAAACCACACATGTGAGGTATCGCTGCGAACGTTAGGGCGAGAGCAATAATTCTAGCCCTAGACCTCCTCTGTAACTCAAAACATATAACCAGTAAAAAAAAAATGTAATCGTCACCTATGGGGATTTTTAAGTAGCGACGTTTGGCGCCATTCCACGAGCCTGTGCAATTTTGAAGAGTGACATGTTAGGTATCGATTTACTCGGTGTAACTTCATCTTTCACATTATGCAAAAATTGGGCTAACTTTACTGTGTGTTTTTTTTTTAAGCACAAAACAGTTTTTAAAAAAAAAAAAAGCATTCGAAAAATTGCTGCGCAAATACCGTGCGAGATAAAAAGTTGCAACGACCACCATTGTATTCTCCTGGGTGTTTGCTAAAAAAACATATATAATGTTTTGGGATTCGATGTAATTTTCTAGCAAATAAATGATGATTTTTACATGTAGGAGAGAAATGTCAGAATTGTCCTGGGTGCTCCAGAACGCCTGATGGCGCTCCCTGCATGTTGGGCCTCTGTATGTGGCCGCACTGTGTAAAAGTCTCACACATGTGGTATCGCCGTACTCGGGAGTAATATCAGAATGTGTTTTGGGGTGTAATTTGTGGTATGCATATGCTGTGTGAGAAATAAACTGATAATATGACAATTTTGTGAAAAAAAAAAGGAAAAAAAATCTTGATTTTGCAAAGAATTGTGGGAAAAAATGACAACTTCAAAAAACTCATCATGCCTCTTACTAAATACCTTGGAATGTCTTCTTTCCAAAAAGGGGTCATTTGGGGGGTATTTGTACTTTTCTGGCATGTTAGGGTCTCAAGAATTGAAATAGGCCGTCAGTACTTCAGGTGTGATCAATTTTCAGATATTGGCACCACAGCTTGTGGACTCTATAACTTTCACAAAGACCGAATAATATCCACCAATTTGTACTTATTTTTACCAAAGATATGTAGTGGTATAAATTTTGGACAAAATTTATGAAGAAAAAATTACTAATCTGCTAAATTTTATAACAGAAATGAAGAAAAATTCATTTTTTTACAGAATTTTCTGTATTTTTTCTTTTATAGCACAAAAAATAAAAAACCCAGCGGTGATTAAATACCACCAAAAGAAAGCTCCATTTGTGTGAAAAAAAGGACAAAAATGTCATATAGGTCCAGTGTTGCATGACTGAGTAATTGTCATTCAAAATGTGAGAGCACCGAAAGCTGAAAATTGGTCTGGTTATTAAAGAGGAGGGCCGTTTAAAAAAAAAAAAAAAAAAGTCAGCAGCTGCAAACACTGCAGCTGCTGACTTAATAAACACACTTACCTGTCCAGGGCGCCCGCGATGTCGGCCGCCCGAGGCCGACCCGTCCCTCGGCTCTCGGGTCCCGGCGCCGCCATTCCCTCTAAGGGAAACAGGCAGTGGAGCCTTATGGCTTCACTGCCCGTTTCCTACTGCGCATGCGCAAATCCCGCAGCTACTGCGCATGCGCGAGTCTCGCAGCGCTTTCTGAATGGGACGCGCTGTGTTCTGGAACACACAGTTCCCAGAACACAGCACGACCCATTACCCAGAAGACGCCGCGACGAAGAGAGAAGACAGAAGATCTCCGCGGAGGAGGAAGAGGAAGATTAGGATTATGCGCCTAGCAACAGGCATTTCTGGTAAGTAAAAAAAAAAATGTTTTCTTTTTTTTTTTTTTTTGATTTTTTTGTAATTTTTTAAATTTTTTTGTTTTCAGGGTGGCTCTCCACTTTAAGGGTGTTTAAGTGCCCAGTGGTCAAGTGGTTAACTACAAGGAAAATACATGGGTTTATGGGTATAAGGTTTACCCACAATCCCATGTTTTTCTCACACAGTTAAGGAGGGAGAATCTGCTGCTGCTGAAAAGGTACTTTTTTAATCAAGCTAAATAATATATTATTATGCTATATGTTATAACATAATCATTTATTGTTTATCTATTTACTGTGAAATTACTGGTTTGAAGTTAGAACTTCAAACTTCAGTAATTTGTCCTTTAGGCCACCTGTTTGAGTACAGTTTTTGAAAATATAATAAATTATCTTAAAAACAATATATAATAATTTTTTGTATATTACTTACTTATGTTAATTAGCCACTTATCACCCAGGCCAATTCTGACACTTCTCTCCTACATGTAAAAATCAAAAGTGAAACCTGGTAACATATAAACATGATAATAATGATGGGAATGATTTGTTATAGTAAAATATATAATAGAATTTAGATATTGCACATAGTTTCTGTGATGTAGCATCACAGGAATGCTCTACGTGTTTCGTGGTCATCAGGAGCAGATGCAGATTGGAAGTATCTATAATAGAGTAAAAAATGCCAAAATAGTATGATGGTAGAATTGAAGGGGCAGCTTTTCCCGGGGAGCTGAGGTGGTGACAACTGTGGCAAAATGGTGGCACCAACACCAGTGAAAAACCATAAAAGAAGAGTCTCCAGTTATCAGCTGTGATATTAATTTATGCTGTGTATAATTCTGAGCAATTTTTGTAAAAATTATTATTGTATCAATAAGGTGATGACACAACTGATAAACGAAAGAAAGGAATGGTAACCCAAACAACCGTATAAGGCCTCATGCACACGAGACGCAGGTGAAAACTCTGCTCAAAAAAAGCTGAAACGCTCGTTTAGAAACGCACGTTTTGCCGCTTTTGCATGCCGCGTTTAGCTGTGTTTAGCCGCGTTTAGCCGCGTTTGCGTTTATAAGCGTTTAAACATAACATCATGTAGATCCTCCCCAAGCTCTCAAAGCATGTTTTTTTTAACTATTTCTGCTATTTTGATCAGAGTGAGCAGCAGCAGCATTGAGAGCAGTTGTACACTTGCATTTGCCTCTCTTTCTGTGGTATATATTTTGAAATGGATCCCATATTGAATATATGTCAGGAAATGCTCCTGATGTTGCTCTTGATGAGACAGCAACGTCATCGCAAATTTCGTGAGAGGTCCAGAGTCAGAGCTCGTCGATATTGGACCCATCCGTTGATGGGACATCGAATGTCTGTTGGATATTTCACAAACATGACAAGTCGGGTTACAAAATGTCATTCTCTGATGCAGAAAAGTGCATGATATTTTGTGACCCGATTTTGGGGTCCCCTATCTCGGGGTCACTTGGTGATAGGAACCTCAAATTTGGATATGTTGTAGTGCTAGTTCCATAGTGTCTGCATACCATAATTTGGGGTTCCTGGCAATAAGTGGCCCCAAGATATGGGCCCCCAAATCAGGTCGCAAAATGTCATTCTCAGATCATATTTCTGAGTTTTCAGGTCCAAAAAATTGGGTTCCTTTAAAAACGCTTATAAACGCAAACGCTGCGTTTTGCCGCGTTTTGCGTCTGAAGCATGGAAATTTTTGCGTCTGAACCCATTTTTTTGCTTCTGGAAAAATGAGGTTAAGCGCAACTGCATAAAAAAACGGCAAAAAACGAGAATGAGTTCAGGGGCAGTTGAAAAAAGTGTCCAACTGCATCTGAACATGCGTTTAACAGCGTCTCGTATGCATGAAGCCTAATAATGATAAGAAAGCCAAGTAAGTAGACAGGAAGGAAAGGGTATCTCACCAAGGATACTGTATATGATGAGACAGAGGTAGCGGTGTAGAGGTTAATGTGCGGGTAGGATAGACAAAACACCTTGAATGTGAAATCGAGGACAGGGTCTCTGGAGTGAACCAAACCAAAGTGTTAGCTTAAAGGGGTTGTAAAGTTAATTGTTTTATTTTTTTTTAAATAACAAACATGTTATACTTACCTACACTGTGCAGCTCGTTTTGCACAGAGTGCCCCAGAACCTGGTCTTCTGGGGTCCCTCGGCAGCTGTCTCGGCTTCCTCCCGCAAGTACTTCTCAAGTTCATGCGAGCGCTCTTGCATGGTGAGAAGCACTTGCGGGCGCGCTCCCATGATACAGCCAGCGGCTATAGCCGCTGGCTGTATCAATCGGCCCCGCGCGGCGCATCATTGGATGTGATTGACAGCAGCGCGAGCCAATGGCTGCGCTGCTTTCAATCCATCCACTCTAGCCAATCAGCGGGCAGGCTGAGCGGCGAAGAGGACGTCGGGGGGCGACTACCTCAAGGAGTCAGGTAAGTAAAACGGGGGGCTGGGGGTGCCGGCACTGTCAGATGTTTTTTCACCTTAACCTCCTCGCGCCCGCCCTATAGCCGAATTACGGCCGTAGAGCAGGCGCGTTCGTTCGGGCGGTCGTCCCTGGACGGCCTGATGTTTACTTCCGCAATGCGCGCCGCCGCGGGCGCGCATCGCGGAAGTTCTGTGTTCGCCGTGTCCCCCGGGGACAGGCAAACACAGATCGCTGTAAACGGCCAATCACAGCGGCCGTTTACAGCGTGATCGGCGTGTCCAATGGGAGATGATCTCATATGTAAACATATGAGATCATCTCGCAGCGCCGCTCTCCTTCCTCGCACAGACAGTGCGAGAGGGGAGAGATGAACGGCTGCAGCGGCAGCCGTTCTGATTCTGGAAAAAAAAAATTAAAAAAATGAAATAAAAAGTGCCATCCGCCCCCAGCAGTGCCATCCGCCCCCAGCAGTGCCATCCGCCCCCAGCAGTGCTATCTGCCCCAGTGCCATCCACCCCAGTGCTACCTGCCCCCAGTGCCATCCACCCCAGTGCTACCTGCCCCCAGTGCCATCCACCCCAGTGCTACCTGCCCCCAGTGCCATCCACCCCAGTGCTACCTGCCCCTAGTGCCATCCACCCCAGTGCTACCTGCCCCTAGTGCCATCCACCCCAGTGCTACCTGCCCCCAGTGCCATCCACCCCAGTGCTACCTGCCCCCAGTGCCATCCACCCCAGTGCTACCTGCCCCCAGTGCCATCCACCCCAGTGCCACCTGCCGTCAGTGCCACCTGCCCCCAGTGCCACCTGCCCCCAGTGCCACCTGCCCCCAGTGCCACCTGCCGTCAGTGCCACCTGCCGTCAGTGCCACGTGTCATCAGTGCCACATAGTGCCATCTGTCATCAGTGCCACGTATCAGTGCCATTTGTCATCAGTGCCACCTGTCAGTGTCACGTGCCATCTGTTGTCAGTGTCACGTGTCATCAATGCCACTTATCAGTGCCATCTGTCATCAGTGTCACGCGTCATCGGTGCCATGTATTAGTGCCATCTGTCATCGGTGGCACATATTAGTGCCACGTATTAGTGCCATCTGTCATCGGTGCCACGTGTCATCAGTGCCACGTATTAGTGCCACGTGTCATCAGTGCCACGTATAAGTGCCACGCGTCATCAGTGCCACATATTAGTGCCATCTGTCATCAGTGCCACATATTAGTGCCATCTGTCATCAGTGCCACCTGTCATCATTGCCACGTATCAGTGCCATCTGTCATCAGTGTCACGTGTCATTGTCCTGGTGCTTCAAAAGTGTAATAAATAGTCAACAAGTTAGATGTGTAACTTATGTTCCTAGAACACATGATGGCGCTACCTGCATGTTGGGCCTCTCTATGTGGCCAGGCTGTGAAAAAGTCCCACACATGTGGTATTGTAATACTCAGGAGGAGTAGCAGAATTTTTTGGGGGGTGTCATTTGTGGTATACACATGCCACGTGAGAGAAATAACCTATTACAATGACAATTTTGTGGAGAAAAAAAAAAAAATGAAAAATCTTAATTTTGCAAAGAATTGTGGGAAAAAAATGACAACATCAAAAAGCTCACTATACCTCTTACTAAATACCTTAGAATGTCTACTTTCCAAAAAGGGGTCATTTGGGGGGTATTTGTACTTTCCTGACTTGTTCGGGTCACAAGAAGCGAGATAGGCCACCAGTACATCAGATGTGATCAATTTTGTGCGATTCGCACCACAGCTTGTAGACTCTCTAACTTTCACAAAGACCAAATAATATCCACTAATTTGGGTTATTTTTACCAAAGACATGTAGCAGTATAAATTGTGACCAAAATTTATGAAGAAAAATTAATAATTTGCATAATTCTGTCACAGAAACAAAGAAATATGCGTTTTTTTTCAAAATTTTCGGTCTTTTTTCATTTATAGCGCAAAAAATAAAAACCCCAGAGGTGATCAAATACCACCAAAAGAAAGCTCTATTTGTGGGAAAAAAAGGACAAAAAATTCATTTGGGTACAGTGTTGCATGACTGAGTAATTGTCATTCAAATTGTGAGAGCACCGAAAGCTGAAAATTGGTCTGGGCAGGAAGGTGTTTAAGTGCCCTGTAAGCAAGTGGTTAATGCATAGAATGCACTAAGGTGAAAAAAATATTTACCATTACAACCCCTTTAATACAAGTGTGGTATAAGTACCAGCAATCAGCCACAGGTAACCACCAACATCATGCAGCGTAGTCAGAGCCAGCGCCTGAGCAGCAATTGGCGCTCAAACCTCCCTTTTGGTGTACGCAGGTGGAGAAACATAGTTACATAGTAAGGTTGAATAAAGACACCAGTCCATCCTGAGTGTCTACAATTGTCCCTATCCCCATACATTGTGTCTCATTAAGATGCTCACCTATGATATCATTTATTTAAAGTACCCATATAGTGCCATCAATTTATGCAGTGCTCCACACATACATCGCTCCCTACCCACACTGAGCACACAATCTCAGGTAGTGTTGTGGTTGGAATTCAAACCAGCGACCCTTTTTATTGCTAGCCACTACACCACTGTGTCGTCCTGAAACCACATGTTGGTGAGCGGCGTCATCAATGACACCACTCGCTTGTCATGTGGGTGAGACGTCAACACGCAGCAAGTGCCCACCTATCCCCCCCACGTCTATAATAGATTAAGAGGGGGACTATACCAGTACATGTACCTCTATCCCTGATATGTATTTATACATGTACTGGTATAGTCATGGCCTCATATAAAGTCTCAACCTTTCCTTCTTTACTATAGGGATGGAAGCACACAATTTACTATATGATTTTTATTACAATCTATGACTTATTTCTGCCATTACATTTTTCATCTTGACATAAGGGCCATCTTTTGGATGATACTAGGGGCAGTGTTGGTTTTCTTCATCCCCGGGAGCTGTGACGCACACAGCAGGGCCTTGCCACCCCTTCTAATCTATTAAAGATGCGGGTCGACGTCAGGCCCACATGACGAGCGGGTGGCATCATTGAAGAACCAACTTGAAATGTTGTTTCTCCACCTGTGTACACCACGAGGGAGGTTTGAACGCCAACTACCACTTGGGGGTTGGTGACATTGGTGGTTACTTGTGGCTGATTGCTGGTACTTATACCACACTTGTATTGAGCTAACACTTTGGTTTAGTTCACTCCTGAGATACTGTTGCACTATCCTGCAGCATTTCTAGATTTCATGTTCAAGGTATTTTGTGGTCTATCCTACCCACTCACTAACCTCTACACCGATACCTCTGTCTCATCATATATCCTTGGTGAGATACACTTTTTTTCTTTCCTTCCTATCTATTCACTTGGCTTTCTTATCATTGTTATACGGTTCTTTGGGTTACCATTCCTTTCTTTCATCAGTTGTCTCATCACCTTATCGATACATTAATAATTTTTACAGAAATTTCTTGGAATTATAGTTGTGGCCTCATATAAAGTCCCTACCTTTCCTTCTTTATTTCCGCTAACTGTGCAATGGTACAGAAATCATTCTTCCCCTGATCACACCATCCCTACCTCTTAGCCCGGATGGGTGGAACGTGTTAGTGCATTAATCACCAGGTGGGGATTTGCAACGTGCACTGCTTGATTGAATAAAGTTTCCTGAAGGAAGTGACATCACTGGTGTGCTGCTTCTGTCTTTGTATTGTTTCCATAGAGTTAAATTTGGTTATTACAGTGTTTGGCACTTTACATTGCTGTATTAGAGAAGGTAATTTTTTTACAATAAGTAAACTAAAATTTTATTCCCGTAATTAGAGAAAAAAAACATGCTTGAATCATTGTAAATACCACTAATATTTTTCTCTTTTATCCTAGGATTTGAAAAGAACAGCACTGAAGTAGAAAAAAAACAAAAATAATTAGTCTAGTAACTTCACTGTAATCCAGAATGACATGTCCACATGCCCTGTTTTAATGTTCAGTCTCATCAACCATACCATCACTTCTGTTTAGCTTATCATTTTACTTTTTTTTTATTCAGGAGCATGTAGTCTGCTTCTAAAAACTGTCTGCCACAGCAGTTCCTTTTTATGCAAGATTTATGTGGGTAAAATGTCACTTTTAATTCTCTCGAGCCTCAGCACAGAATTTCCAGTCAACACATATGCAAACACATTTCATATTTAATAATTTGCTAAGGTGAATCTATAGCATATTTAAAAAAAATGAATACTATAGCTTTATCTAAAGATAAAAACATGTCTTAGTTCTTTAAACACAACTATCACATCTTGTGCAGAAATAGTTAATGCACATCTCCCAACTGTCCCTGATTTCGAGGGACTGTCCCTGATTTGGAACAGTCCTTCTGTCTCTCCTCCCCCCTCATTTGTCCCTTGTTTTGGTGTGATCTATATAGTTGCATATGTAGCACTAGCCCCCAAAGGAGCTGCTGGTTATTTTTGGGCTTACCATTACCTTCCGTTTTCCTTGTGACACAGCTAGGGGATGTCCCGTGGTAGATGACCCAGTAACTTGAGACTGACAATAGATCCACTTGAATGGATTTTATTTGCAAAAACTCAAACCATTGAACAGTCTTTAAACTTGGGATCAGAGGATTGGAAATGGTAGTTCAGGTACTCTCAATGTCAAAGTCCAAAAAACGTTAAAGAACTTGCTTACTTTGACTGCATCCAGAGAATAGCCATTTGAAGCTGGATGAACACTCAGGTTGGACAGTCCCTCTCTCACAAGGCCTAGCAGCCAACACAGCCGTTGTTGCAGAACACGTAGTGAAACTAAGCTGTAGAACACTTGTAGGATACCTGGATCTCTCAGCCTGCTTGCTGATATCCACAAGACCAGATTCTTTCGGTAACTTCAGCCCTTCCATGCTCTTGTTAAGAAAACCAACCTGTACGTGGTATTCTTGTAAAGAGTCCTCCCCTGGAATGCTCAAAGTACAATGGGCCTCTCCCGAATCGGAGACGGCACCCGACCACCTCAGAATCCTCCTTTAGTTTCCTTGTCTTGGGCTAGCCAGCCCAGAGGCATTAAAGTCAGGTGAATCTGCACCCCAGGCCATATCCTTCCTGGGGGCTGGTCAGGAGGACCAGGACCATGTAGTCAGCACATCATACTGGACCGGAACCCCGTACCATATGACGTCCATATCTTAAATACCATCTCCCAGAGGGCACAGTGAGAGGGCCACTCCCACTGACCTGGCTCTGAAAGAGAGTAACTTAAGCGCCTGACCAGACCATAGTTCCACGCCCACTACAAGAGGCAGTGCCCCCTGTGGCCAGGCTGAACATCTCACAGCCCAGTCAGACTGACACAGAAGTCCAATTTAGGCAAATAGACCCAAACCAAACTGTAGTTTGGGTAAAGTTTAACTTTGAAAAACCCATAGCACGTGCTCTTTAGGAGCCCACCGCTACATATATAAAATGCACTTTTTATCTTTCAAAAAGTGTTTCCCAGTACTAAACTTTTCATCCAAATTGTAAATTGTTGCATTTGTAAATTTCAAAAGCCAGTATAAAGTAATAATAGTGTTGTAAAAAAAAAGCATGGTGGGTTTAATTAATCTTTTTTTGTAGAAGTCTCCTTTAGGGGGCATGACAGGGGGTGTGTCCTATGCCTACATACTTTTGCTAATAGGTGTTCCTTGTTCCTATAGCAAAAAGTTGGGAGGTATATTAAAGGAGAAATAAACCCACAAAAACAGAGCTATCGTGTTTCCCCTGAAAATAAGCCCGGGTCTTATATTAATTTTGGCCACCAAGAACACAGTAGGGCATATTTTCAGGGTAGAGTTTGCCATTTAATGTGCTGTCTTCTCTCCCCCTCTCCCTCCCTGCCTGTCAGGAATCCCCAGTGTGAATAATAGTAAAAGTGGTTGTAAAATGCTAGAATCATCTCTATTACTGTAGTATATAATGTAAAAGGTGTATGTTTCTGTAATTGAATTGCGTCAAATACCTTCTTATAGCGTCGCTCGGCACTTCTGTGACTTCCCTGAGCTTTCTTCCCCGCTCCGAGCACTGCAGAAGGAAGGGTGAGGTGGGGGATGAGATTCCCCCGCTGACAGCCAGGAGAAGAGAAGGGGAGAGCAGCAGGAGATAAGCTGAGTGGCGCTTCCATGGACCGCTCCGAGCACTGCAGAGTGAGGGGGGCCGAGATCCCATGCTGACAGCCAGGAAAAGAGAAGGGGAGAGCAGCGGGAGATCAGCTGAGAGCCAACGGCGCCATAAGAAGGTATTTGAATCAATTAGATTACAGAAACACCTTTTACATTAGATGATACATAGAGAAGATTTTAGCAGTTTATAACCACTTTAAACTAGGGCTTATTTTCTTGGTAGGGTTATTGCAGCCCTCCCCAAATATCACAGTAGGTCTTATTTTCCAGGAAACACAGTATGATGAATGTCATTTTAAATAAGTGGTATTTAAAGTGAGCCTGTGCTCTCCTCTTCTGCTGCATACACTTAACCTCCTCCTTTCCTTCCTGCCACTCTGTTTGCAAGTACATCTGAGTTTGGGGAGCATGGGGTCAATTCACTAAGAGTTAAATAACGGCTAGAAAAATTTAGTAAAATACTGCATGTGGTAAATCAGTTGTGAAGGTAAATTCACTAAGAATTTACAGTTAAATACCGAATGCTGTATTTGTTCTGTTTAGCGGTAATTTCCACATTATTTAATTTACTGCATTGGCTGGGATTTGTCAAAAAACAGCCTGGGGTCGGGGACCCCCAGGTTGTTTTTTGACAATGCTGGTTGCTAAGCAACGGGCCAGCGACCATGTTTTTAACAACCGATGACTCTTCAGCTGTCACTGGCTTCCCCACTAACCTTCAGGACTGGTTTGGATTATAAGGGGAACCAGTTTGGAGTGGCTGGAGTGATTTGGAGTGACTTCACTGATTGGAGTGACTGGGTTGGAATGAATGACTTCACTGATTGTAGTGTGGGCGCCTAAGGCAGGGATGAGTGGGCGGGAAAACTGGGGATGAGTGGGCGAAGCCCAGCAACCGGGAACAGCATGGAGAATGAACGTGGAGGATATATAGACTGCATGAGCCTCCTTCCTTCTTGGGGTGAGTGATTTCACATCCATCCATTCACCCCCTCCCTTATCTCTCCTGCCTCTGAATAAGTACAATCATGTAAAGGGGCTCTCAGATTTAAGAGGTACTCCACATACTTTGAGGTAAAGGGGTCTTTGGTGAGTAGAGATCCCCTTACATCAGAGTTCCCCTTTACACCAGAGTCCACAGCATCCCCCCTTACATAAGAGCACCACCTTAAAGCGGGATTCCACCCTAAAGTGGAACCTCCGCTGATCGGATCCCTCCCCCCCTCCGGTGTCACAATTGACACCTTTCAGGGGGGAGGGGGGTGGAGATACCTGTCAAAGACAGGTATTTACACCCACTTCCGGGCATAGACTCCCGTGGGAGTCTACGCCATTTCCTGCCCTGCCGCGCTGTCTGCTGGGACACACACGGGTCCCAGTGACAGCGTGGAGATTTCCTATTGCATGGCGCAACTCGCGCATGCGCAGTAGGGAACCGGGAAGTGAAGCCGATTCGCTTCACTTCCTGATTCCCTCACCTAGAATGGTGGTGGCAGCAGCTGAGGGCCGAGAACTGGAACCCGGGACAGGTGAGTGTCCATTTATTAAAAGTCAGCAGCTGTAGTATTTATAGCTGCTGGCTTTTAATTTTTTATTTTTTGGTGGAATCCCTCTTTAAATCAGGGTTTCCAGAACACCACTTTCATTAGCATTCCCCTTTACATTAGAGTCCACAAAGCTGCCCCTTACAGCGAAATTCTGCGAACTCTGATGTAAGGGGGACCAACTCTGTGGATTCAGATGTAAAGGGAGGCTCTGTGGACTCTAATGTAATGGAGGACACTTGTCATTAAAACCATATGATTAAAAATATTATTTAATGACAAAATTTTTGTGTAGAGTACATATTACAAAAAAAATGCTATGGTGCCGCTAAAGTGTTCAGTTTTGGCTTGAAGAAAAGGTGGCAACCCTGCCCAAGATGGCAGGAAGTGGGCCTGCTGCAGAACATGTATAAAGCCCCATACACACTATCAGTTTTTCTGCTGAGTTTTTCCTTTAGACTTACCAAAACCATATAATATGAGGTCAAACCTTAGGAGTTTCAATTTGAATGCAATCAGGCAGGCCCTTCTACTACATGGTTTTGGTAAACCTGAATGAAAAACTCAGAAGAAAAACTGATAGTGTGTATGGGGCTTAAGGGTTCCACTGCGGAACCATAGTAAAGGGCCCGTGATGGAAGTATAGAGCCCCGGAATTTGTGGGAAGGGACCCCGGACCAGAGGTCAGGGGGGCCCTTCATGGTTTCTTGCACCGGGGCCCTGAAGTTTCTAATTATGTCTCTGCTAGTCAAATAATATAGTTAATCAGACAGCACTTCTGCTCCCCATTAGTTTTGTTTTATCAGGTTATTAACTTACTATAGTATGTATGCGCTTATTTATCTTGTCTGTGTATTACAAGCTAAAGAAAAAAGAAAACCACTCCAATCTATAACTAGCTGAGAGCAAAATGAGCCTCTAGTCAGCAAAAAAGAAAAACAAATATACCATCTGACAATTTGTGTAAAAGCAGATGTTTTAGCTGCACAAGACTTTCTAATATATGTGGAAGCTGTACTGCCTCATCAAGACCTCTCTGTATAGTGCAGTCCTAGCTTTCATCTATGGGAACCTTCATGTTGGAGAGGGGAAGCACCAGAAGACCAGAAAAAGCATAATGGCAACTGAAAGCATCCAATGTGTCCCCTCAGCAATTCTAGCAAGCTAAATAAAAACGGCAAGCACCCCAATTTATAACTAGCATTTGCAGTAAGGAGCATATGAAAGGGTTATAAGCAGAGCAAAGTTAGTTTTGCTTTGTCTGTGTTACAGTCTGTTCTGTTCACTAAATGCTAAATGTATTCCTTCTCTCATATTGAAAGTTAATGTCATACCAACAATTTGCACTACACTATCACATATTCTGATATTATAGCTTGAGAACAATTCCTAATGAAACCTTTATTCAGCTGACATAGGATTATTAAGATAGTTTTATTTCACTCTAGGGACATTTCAATTAAAAGGTAACCCCTCAAATAATCAGATCTGTCCAGCACTATCATAATATAAGGATGTTTGAAAAAAGGGAGGGCAGAGCTAGCGCTCGACATGTGAGGAAGTCCAGGACCTGAGCTCCGTCCGCAGACTGAGTATGCTGCAGTGATCCTGTGCTAGCGGCGCATTGTTTTTTGGCTCTGCTGCTGGGGCAGCATGCTGGGACACCCAGGGAACCTCCGGGATGGTAAAGTATGGCCCCCCTCACTCCAAATTGACTGGAGAATGGCTGGCGCAATTTGCTTGGAGCTCCCAAAAATGGCACTGGCACGCAGGAGGAGGAGGAGGACTGGCCGCTGCTTCAGAGATCTGTGGAGGCCGCGCAGCGGGCATCTCCCACACATGAAAGGGTGAGTCCTAAGCCCCAAAGGGAGACAGAGCTGAGAAGGGTAAGATCCCTGGACAGGCTGTCAGAACACTGGGCCAGAGCTGACAAGGAAGTGGAGGGGGGGTGAGCCATCCCTGACACAGATAATGGTGGCCATACAGGGGTGGCAGAATAAGCTTATTGATCACTTTAAGGAGCTCAGAATGGAGTTCTCTTTTATGAAGCATGATATGCAGAAGCTGAGGGAGAAAGCACAGACCACTGACCAGCACGTTGCCTCCCTGGAAGATATTGTCAGGCCATTAGACACCGCTGCGCAGGTGACAAAAAAAGCATTATCCGAACACACTTTAAAGATGGCTGACATAGAGGATAGAATGCGAAGGAACAATATAAGACTGACGGGGGTTCCCTGAGGGAGTGGAAGGGAGGCACCCAGAGGAATTCTTAGAGAAATGGCTGACTGAGCAAATGGCACCTGAGACTTTCACCAGCATGTTTGCCATTGTAAGGGCACATCGTATCCCAGGTCGGGCGCCTCCAAAGGGAGCCCCCCCCAGATCTATGATAGCCAAGGTGCTTCACTTCCAGGACCAGGAGAATATCCTGCGTGGGGCCAAAACTGGCCCAGAGCTCTTGGCTGAGGGAAACCGAATATCAATCTATCCTGACTTCTCAGCTGTCATTCAGAAGCAGAGAGCTTGCTTCCTACCTGTAAAGAAAAGACTGAGGGACCTCAGCCTGATCTATAGTATGCTATACCAGGCCAAGTTGCGTATAATGGAAAATGGAAAAAGCTATTTTCTTACCAATCCCACTGAGGCCTCGGACTGGTTGCACACACGCAGATGCCACAGGGATGGCGCTTCTCCCCGTCCATCCTGATATACAGCGGATGAAACAAGTACTGGATGAGAGAAATACTGGGGCTGACAGAGAGAGTATACCTGGAAGCTTCCCTTACATTGTTATTTACCTCTGCTGTCCAGTTGGAATTTTCTTTGGCACCTACATTCGTTAAAGTTTGTTCTGAAAGGAGAAAAGTGTCTGTTGACTTTGCACAAGTTTAAATGCCTGGTCTATCACTATTTTCTAATATTTTTCTGGCAGACAACCCTTCTCTGACACGAGCTAACAGCAGAGGCCCCTGTTTTATTATTGGTGCTCCCATGGACTTCTGCCTGCAATATAAACAAACTCTTGCTGCTACAAACCTGGAAATTGTTTTGAGAAAAACAGTTATTTTTTGTTTTTGTTTTCTATTTTTTTGACAGGAGAACTGAGCTGGGACTCACGGTGAGGAACGGTTACCGAGGTGACCTGACCCATGTGACGGTTTAAGTCGCATCTTCACTGCCTAAGTGAACTAAGGTTTAGGGAATAAAATACCTGGCATGTTGGGGCTGGGTGTAGGGCGGGGGGGGGATGGGGAAAGGTGTTTTTTTTACATTGGGAATTCTATGTCTGCTTTTGGTTGAGAGTGTCCACATTCGGTCTGCCTACAGAGGATCATTTTTCTGGTATAAATCATGTTCACTATGCTGTCTGTCTGGGAGGAGCTCTGGAGTTCTTTTTTCAGGCCCACTATGTTTTGGGGGGGGGGGGGGGGGGGGACAACATTTCCCTTTATTTCCTTAATATCAGTCATGGAGGTTTCTCTTAAGATTTTGCCCTGGAATGTTAGAGGCCTTAATTCCAAATTTAAGCATTCACTGATTTTTGATTATATCAAAAACATAAAACCTCATAATTCTACTTCAAGAAACTCATCTCCAGGGCTCCAGGGTTCTCTCCTTGAAGCGGGCACATATTGCAGGGGCATAACATGCTACCTATTCATCGCTTGCTAGGGGGGTCTCCACGCTGGTTACCAAGACTATGCCCATATCGATACATGCAATCCGAACGGACATTAAAGGGCGATTTGTTATATTAGTGGTACAAGTCATGAACAGATTTCTAACAATCGTGAATTTGTATGTTCCTCCTCTCTTTTCGCTAGTGCATTTGGATGATGTGCTGCAGGCTACCCATGAGGTGGAAGGATCTACATACTGAGCTGATTTTAAGTCAGTGTCTGACCCAGCTCGGTATAGACTGGGAACGACTACTGGTGCACTGGCCCCCCTTGCTGGTTGGATGTCTACTCATGGTTTTAGAGATGTTTGGCGTTTTCATCATCCTGAAGTGAAAGAGTACTCTTGCTATTCAGAAACGCATAAGACACTCTTCAGAATAGACACTATCCTCACGGAGGGTGATGATATGGATGGTATGGCATTGGTCAAGGCAGTTGCTTATCTGCCCAGAGCCCTTTCAGATCATTCCCCTATGCTACTTGAGCTTGGTCTAGGACCAAAACCAGGGTTACGCGTTTGGAGGATGGAGGCCAGCTGGCAGCAGGAGGAGTATATCAAGATTAAGTGTGCAGAGGCTATCAAACACTTTTGGGCTGAGAATGTTAACTCTGAATCCTCTCTGACTCAGTGGGAGGCCTTTAAAGCTCCCCTCCAAGGAGTGTTTATGACTGACTACAGGGGTTCAAGAAACAGTTGTCCTCCACAATTCAGCTTAAAGAATCGGAGGTGATGTTAGCGGAGGCAGAATATGTTAGGGACCCCAATGGGGAAAGACTACTGACTTTACAGGCCAGAACTAGGGAGTACAAGACAGTTCTAACGGATCGTACCACAAAACTTAACCTCGCACAATGGAGGCACATCTTTGAATTCGGCGACAAGAATGGCAGACACATGGCATACTTGGCACGGCCGGACTATGTTCCTGTCTATATTAAATCGATATATGACAATTCCAGAATTGAAATATGTGACTCAGTCGATATCCTGACAGTATTTGCTTAATTTTACAAAGACTATACAGGTCTTGTACTCCTCTGGGGATGGAGAACCTGGTGACATATATGGCAGATATTGACCTACCTAAGTTATCAGAGGAGGACAGTAATGCTTTGGAAACTGGTATTATGGTGGAGGAAGTGGAGAAGGCGATTGCCTCTTTCCCCCCTAGGAAGACCCTGGGTTTAGACGGCCTCCCCTCAGAATGGTACAACACCTTTGGGACTGGTTTGGCCCCTAGATTGTTGAAAGTGTTCAATGCTGCAAGGTCGGATGGTAGGCTACCCCCCTCTATTAGAGATGCCTTGGTTGTCCTGATCCCCAAAGGGGGAAAAGACCCCTGAGAATGTGTAACCTAATGGCTAGTATTTTGGCGAGAATCTTTGTGTCAACATTCATAATCGAGATCGGACGATAGGAATCAATCAGTTATTCTTAGATTGGTGGATCCTGACCAAACTGGCTTTATTCAGGGAAGATGTGCACAGATGAATGTTAGGAGAATTTTTGTGAATCTACAGACAACTCATGACAACTCTGGGACTAGAATAGTGGTCTCCTTGGATACAAAAAAGGCCTTTGACTCGGTGGAGTGGTTGTTTTTGTACCTCCTTGTGTCCTATGGCTTTGGTCCTGTTTTTGTCTCTTGGGTGCGGCTTTTGTACACAGAACCGATCAGATTGAGGGTTAATGGCATTATCTCAGATTCCTTTCCTATATTTCAGGGCACCAGGCAGGGGTGTCCGCTCTCACCCCTCCTGTTTGCCCTGGCTATAGAACCTCTAGCCATTAAGCTGAGGACCACTCAGGGATTGAATGGTCTGTGATTGGTGGAGTTTGAAGAACGAGTATCACTATATGCGGACGACATGCTATTGTATCTGCAGGATCCTGGGCCATCACTTTCTGAAGCCTTACAATTGATTCAGGAGTTTGGGGATTATTCCGGATTCCAAATTAATTGGAAAAAATCATCCCTCTTCCCTATTGATGAGGCAGTGGTGTTGCCATTGGATTGCCCCATCCCATTGTCTACCTCCTTTAAATACTTGGGGATAGAGGTTCACCTCCCTATCTCTAAATTCCTTGAGACAAACTTGGTGGCAATAATGACAAACTTTCGGGGGAAGGTACAGAGATGGCAGAATTTACCAATCACCTTGATGCGATGGATAAATCTGTTTAAGATGATTTTTCTTCCCAAATTTCTGTACATTCTCTCGAACTCCCTGACTTATGTGATACTACGAATCTTTAAGCAAATTGACTCCATCATTGTGAACTTTTTGTGGGGCTCCAGGGCGCCCAGGGTTTCTTTGGCAGTTTTGAAGCTCCCAATTAGATTGGGTGGAATGGCTCTTCCTCATTTAAGATCCTATTTCATGGCCTCACAATTAATCTTCCTACACTGGCAACTTTTTCCGTAAAAACGCCAAACGCCACTACTCTACTGGAGGCTGCAATTGCCACCTCACAGGAAACTCTACAAAATATATTATATAGAAAGGGGATTCGGGGGAAGAAGATGGGATCGATTATGGCTTTGTCTGGGAGGATGTTTCACCTATGCTCACAATGGAGGAAAGATGACCCCCTGTGCTTATCCCCAAATAGTCCCCTGTGGTGTAATAAAACCCTAGGGGAGTTCCTTACACTACCAGATGGGCAAAACACCTGGGCTAAATATGGCATAAAATACTTACAAAACACTCAAATATACCAGGATAATCGTCTCTGTACCTTTGCACAACTTAGGGAAACGTTTGGAGTCCCAAAGTCTTGGGATTTTCGCTATGCGCAACTGCGTCATGCTGCGATCGCACAGTTTGGGGCTGGTGAAACTATGGTTTTTAAAACAGACCTGGAGAAGGTTCTGATTGATCCAGATCCAGCTAAGCTAATTTCTAGTTACTGTGGAGCGGTGGGCCCGAGGGTAATTACTTCAGCTACTAGGCCCAGGATGAGATGGGTGGCGGTTGTCCCGGAGTTGTCTGAGGAGATGTGGCAGATGTGACAAATATCTGGTGTTTGTCGTTTCCTCCACAGACAAAATTATTCAATTACGCCAATTAGCCACAAATGCAGGGGGGCTGAAGGCACTTTTCTACATATGGTTTGGGACTGCGAAAAAGTGAGATTGCTATGGTCACAGTTAACTCAATTTATTTCAGATCACTTCCTTATGCCAAATATCTGCTCTCCTTTGAGATGCACACAAAACTTTTCCTCAGGATCCTGTTTTTTGGGGTGAGGAAACTCATTGCCAGATGGTGGATACATGAGGAACGACTGACACTGGTGATGTGGAAGAAGGTAATAAATGCGGATGTGCTGATGTATAAAATGACATATGAGGCTATAGGGGCCCCTAAGAAGTTTAGGAAGGTATGGTTTTGATGGGTTGACTCTGAACATACATTGGCAGAAGAGGCGTGATAGAATAGTATGATATCTAGGAGTACCCCTTAAGCCTTGGAGTTGAGACGGTGACATGACAGTGGGTATACTTCTTGAAGTAGACAGGAACAGTTTTTTTCTCAGTATTTGCTGAACATAACATTGGAAAACAGACACTTTCTTGGGTGGATAGGAAGAGGGTTTTTTCTTCGTGTGGTTATGCAGGGGTTCAGTTTACTTTTATGTTTGTTAAAATGAAAAAAAAAAAAAAATGCATGTATGTTTTATATGTTTTAGTGTATGATGAGAGGTAGACATTGAAGGCTCAAATGTATGAACGTGGACATATACAGGTTTATTGCTACTAATGCATGTCGATTTCCCTTATTGTCGGGGGTGTTTATATTCGTGATGTACTGCTCTGTATAGTATTTTTTTGTGCAATAAAAAAACATTTAAAAAATAAAAATAAAAAATAAAAGGATGTTGAAAAATATAGGGTGATATACAAGAACTATATAAGTATTTGTAGTGCCTCAAGAAGCTGAACACAATTAAAACAATCACAATGTCCTTCAATCTATGAAAAATCCTATAATAACATTTTTAAAGTTGACAAAAAAGATCACAGTGCATTAAACTAAACATATAATGTGAAACTGAAAAACAAGTGTCAAACAAAATTTTTACGTATAAAGTTCATCAAACCATGCAATAAAATAACTCAGTCCTGCACCATCCAATTTTAATTGGTCGCGAATAGACATGGTCCAAACAACCTCCAGTTCGGTAGGCGCTAGAAATTTCGAACATCACAAAAGTTTGGAGCCAAACAACTAACCCCATTGAAGTCTATGGGACTGGAACTGGAAGAATCAGAAGTGCCCATTTTGAAGGCATACTGTATATGCAAGTTATTGGGTATTGCACTGCGGGACATGTAATAATGAAAAAAGTTTGTAAAAAAGATCATTTTTAAATGATCAGTGATTTACTGATGCCTAAAGTGAAACAATAACAATGAAAAATTCCTTTAAATATAGTGCCTGGGTGGGTCCCCTTAGTCTGCCTGTACCGTATATAGAACCTGCTGCAGCAAAAATGAAATTTTCCCTGCAAGTTTTCTTCATTTTATAAACAACAGCTTGGGGAGCCATTCTGTATGATAAGGCCACAATTTAGTGAACTCGGAACAAGATTCGAGATTTTTGGGATAAATTATGGTGTCTGTTTCGCAGACTTTGGAAAGAAGTAACTGTCTACACTGCCTAGCTTTGTGGGTGCTGTCTTGCAGAGATTCCGGATCCAGCAAACACTTAATCGGTGACATCAGCATCAGGGACACGATAGCTGCTGCTAATCTAGAAATTATTCATTTTGATAAATGTCAGCCAGTCAACAGAGTCTGTGGACAGATGCACTCTTTTATCTTTCACAAAACCTCCGGCAGCACTAAATGCCTGTTCAGAAAGCAAGCTGGAAGCAGGGCAGCCCAGCAGCTCAACTGCATACTGGACAAGTTCTGGCCAGTGGTTTATTCTCATAACCAAGTGGATCATCAACTGGAAAGTTCTTCATGTCTGTTTTCACCCCTAGATAATCTCTCACCATATAATGGAGATGGGACGGAAAACCATCTCTTAAGGTTTGACGTATGTCTTCCTCTGCTTCAATGCCTCTAAAACTGCCAGAATTCTCCTTCCTCTTCTCTTGTGTGTTCTGTGGTGTCGCAAGAATGGTGTCTGCAGAAAGCGGGCCTTGGGAGGTAAGGAAGTCCTCCTTTTGCTTCCTCTGCTCTGCCTCGAGTGCCCTGTCCATAATGGCACACAGAGTCTGCTCCAGCAAGAACAGAACAGGGATTGCTTCACTGATGCATGCATTGTCACTGCTCACTATCTTTGTTGCCTCCTCAAATGGTGACAGTACAGTGCATGCATCCTTTATCAGCAGCAATTGGCGAGGGAAAAAAAGCAGAGGTGCCCTGAGCCTGTTGTTGCACCCTCTGCTTCATGTGCAGCTGCTGCAGCATTGCCAAAGTTGAGTGCCACCTGGTAGGCGTGTCAAAAATTAGGTGGTTTAAGGGCAGGGGGAGCGCCCATAGAATTTTAGCCAACTGAGCACTGGCTGTGTATGACCACCTGAAATGGCTACAGACTCTTCTGGCCTGCTATAGCAGATCTTCCAAACATGGGTACCTGGTTAAGAAATGTGCCAGGCATGGCACGTTTCAACTTTCCCTGTCAAAGGGCAGACAAGAGGTTAGTGCCATTATCACACACCACTATTCCTGGCGTGGCATGCACCACCTCTGGGCCTGCTCCTGTGGAGCTGAAAGAATCTCTGCTACGGTGTGGCTCCTGTCCCCTAGACAGACCAGCTGAAGCACTGTATTGCATCTTTTAGCCTGACTCATTAAATAGCCCCTTGAACACTTAGGTGGTTCATACGACCATTTAGCAGAGTAGGAGCTGACAAATCTTGCATCGTCACTACTAGCTGTATGGAGATGTGGAGGCAAAACAAGCTGCAGCACTGAGCCCTATCCTGCATCTTTCCGAGCTGCAAGCAGAGTTACCCAGTGTGCTGTGAACGAAATATATCATCCCAGACCATGCTTGCTGGACCATGCGTCAACAGTAAAAGCAAGGCTGACTGCCTTGCTCAATGATTCCACGACATTGCCTAACGTGTGATGGTACAGAGCTGGAATGGCCTTACGTGCAAATAAATAGGGACTGGAAACCTGCCATTGTGGTACAGCACATTCTTCAAATTCACGGAGGGGGGCAGAATCCATCAGACACATAGGCAAGCTGGAATTTAGACGCTGAGCATGTGGTTGACAATGACCGTATTTTTTTTCCACCGCAGCAGCTGGGGCAGAAACATTTGCTTGCTATATTCTACAGCTGGTGGTGTGCTGATGGCAGACATGCTGCAAGGACCTGTGACACCCTTCTCTATACCAACATCCCTGTCAGTAGAGGCTGCTGAGAGGTCATAAGATATAGTGGGGGTAGACCTGGAAGGTGAGGAGTGGGGAGGAGAAGAGTTGTGTCCCTTTTGTGCGGCTTTCAGGTGCACTTGCCAATGGGCTGAGTGATGGGAGGTTAAATGGCACGTCTGGCTGGTGTTTTTGACACACTTGATCTGCTTGAGGCAAGACTGGCAAATCACAACAGTGTGATCGGCTTCACATGTGCTAAAAATGTCAGAGACAGCTTAGCTGTGAGAAAGAGACCGGGAGATAACAGCTTCACAATGTGATGGAATAGGGTAGCTTCTCTTCCATGATGTCTACATTGTTGGGGTTGTGCCTCACCCTCACATTCCTCCTCTGCTCTATCTGGCACCCAAGTTGCGTCAGTGACCTCCTCATCATCATTATCCCCTCCATCCTCATCATCACTGGAGCCAACTTGGCAATACGTTGCGAAGACCTGAAAGGTCTGGTATGGATTTTGGGGAGGAACCCTACGCTATTTGGTGCAGGGTTCTCCTTAATTTCCATATCAGACCCAAGGGAGCTGGTAATGGACTGAGGGAGCAATCCCATGCTCTTGCTTTCAATGAGTTTTATTTATATTGCCGAGACCCGACAATTCATTACAGCCACGATCAGTTTTAAATGACAATTTTTCCTTTAGAAATGTCATTTTACTGTTGTACTGTTCTAAACACGGGAAAATGCACTACTTTACATGCATACTATAGACACTCCTGGGCACGATATTTAAAGGAATATTTCATTTTTATTGTTTCACTTTAACTACTTGCCGACTGCCTCACGCCAATATACTTCGGCAGACTGGCTCGTACAGCCAAACTAACGTACCTGTACATTGCCCTTTAAGAGGCGGCCTGCGGGCACACGCGCCCCCGCGGAGAGCTCCGTGATTTGGAGCATCTCCCCATTCTGCCTAGTTACACTGTCACTGATCTCTGCTCTCTGTGATCGGCACTATAGCACTGATTGCTGTATAAATGACAATGGTCCCAAAAACGTGTCAAAAATGTCTGATGTGTCCGCCATAATGTCGCAGTCACAATAAAAATTGCTGATTGCTGCCATTACTAGTAAAAAAAAATATTAATAAAAATGCCATAAAACGATCCCCTGTTTTGTAAACGCTATAGCTTTTGCGCAAACCAAACACTTATTGCAAATTTTTTTTTTATACCAAAAATATGTAGAAGAATACGTATTGGCCTAAACTGAGGAAAAAAAAATTTTATATATATTTTTGGGGGATATTTATTATAGCAAAATGTAAAAAATTATGTCTTTGTTTTTTTAAATGGTCGCTCTTTTTTTGTTTATAGCGCAAAAAAATAAAAAACGCAGGGGTAATCAAATACCACCAAAAGAAAGCTCTATTTGTGAGAAAAAAGGACGTACTTTTTTTAGGAGCCATGTGGCACGACCGTGCAATTGTCAGTCAAAGCGAGGCAGTGCCGAATCGCAAAAAGTGCTCTGGTCTTTGGGACCGGGGCTTAAGTGGTTAAGAATTTAAAAAAAAATCACTGCTCCCGAAAAAACTTCAATTTTTAAAACCCAGGTCGCTAAACACCCAGACCCAGGTCGCTAAACCCTTTTTATGGCAATAACTTGCATATAAGCCTTTAAACTCAGCACTTTTGATTATTCACGTTCGTGTCCCATAGACCCTTGTACACACGATCGGAGATTCCGACGGAATGTGTCCGATCGGAGCGTTTTGTCGGATATTCCAACTGTGTGTGGTCTGCATCGGACTGTTTCCGTCAGACCAAATTTTCCAACTTGCCGGAAATATTTTCCGACAAAATGCTCTGATCGGACATACTCCGATCATGTGTAGAGAATTCCGATCGGACAAAGTGTCACGCATGCTCAGATCAAATTCCTACTTCAAAGCTGTTGGCTACTAGCCTGAACGTAGTCCCATCGTAAAAAAATTACGTCATCACGTTCTTAAAGATCGGACTTTGTCCGACCGTGTGTATGCAACAGTTTCGGACAAGATCCGTCGCACAAAATCCAACAGATTTGGTTGTCGGAATCTCCGACCGTGTGTACAAGGGCTTACAGTGTTCGTGTGTTTTGCCAAATTTTTTGCCTGTTCGCATGTTCTGCTGCGAACTGAACAGGAGGGTGTTCTGCTCATCCCTACTCTACACTAACACACTTCATAAACTGCAGTAAAACTACACTGA
This sequence comes from Lithobates pipiens, assembly GCF_037356315.1. Lineage (NCBI taxonomy): Eukaryota > Metazoa > Chordata > Amphibia > Anura > Ranidae > Lithobates > Lithobates pipiens. Next base: position 221,748,323 of record NW_027507764.1, read on the forward strand.
CACACTTCAATATACTGCAGTAAACCTGACCTGACACACAAAACTGACACTACAGTGAAAATGAACAGTTATTTACACCAACAATAGAATCACAATAGCACACTAACTCGCTAGTAGCAATGAACAGAGCCCTCTACCTCCATCTTTAAAAGTGGGAAAGAGCACTAATGCACTTTAATTTACAGCAGTAAAATTGCACTGATGCACTTCAATATACTACAGTAAAAGTGCACAAACATACTTCAATATACTGCAGTAAAAGTGCACTAACGCACTTCAATATACTGCAGTAAAAGTGCACTGACACACTACAATATACTGCAGTAAACCTGCCATGACACACTAAACTGACACTACACTGATACTTTACACTTACAATAGAATCACAATAGCACACTAACTCGCTAGTAGCAATGAACAGAGCCCTCTATCTCTAATTCAATATCACACTGCAAATGGCTGCTCTGAGAAGAAACCTTTTATAGTGTGGGTGGGTGGGTCTATGAGCAATGAGCCATGATTGGAGAGAGTCATCATGACAGTGTTATGTGCCCTGATTGGGCAAAGCCGTCATTGCTTTAGCTAATCAGGGCTTCCAATGCACTGTGTGGCGTTCGCCAGGCCGAACAAATAGTCAAACCCCCAACATTTCAGGAGTTTGCCAAATGGGCAAACAGACAATGTTTGGGCCGAACTTATGCTCAGCCCGAACTGTTTGCCCAACACTAGTCATGTGTCTGGTGTATATGCTTATACTGCCTATTAAAGTGGACACTCAACGGACCTAACTGATACTATACAAGTAGTCAGTAAAGCACAATCAAATGCTTCAGGAATAGGACCTTCTTTTGTACTCCTGCTGCTCTTCTTCCAGTGGTTAGATGTCAGTTTATCAAACAGAGATAATTTATCTCATTTCAGTTCTCAAAGAAAAATCTTCTCCTCTGGCACCCCAGTTTATGAAGTGGAGAACATTTTCTCAGAAGGAGATGAGAGGAGACGTTTTTCCTCTGAGAAAACCTGAGATCTGATTAGAAGGGGAGGGCTGCCTGTGATCTGGTGAGACATCTGTGTGATTACAGAGCAGCTGAGTTTTAAAAGTGAAACCAAAGGTAAAAAGACTGTGTGATTACATGAAAATAATAAGCACTGGCACTTATTTAAGCACACATTTTGGCACAGTTTATTTTAACACGCATTTGAATGTGGTTTGCACATTTTTTGTGCTTTTTTTTTAGCATGTAGTTTGCCAAAATACGCATAAAAAGCAAATCAAATGCACGTTAACAAAATGTCAAACAGCACATTTGCTAGCCATTAACAATTAATAGCACTGCAAGCATATCATGCATTTTGCATGTGTGTCCGGAATGCACAAAAAAAACACAGGTAAAAAAATTAGCCAAAATACAAGTTAAAAAAAAAAAACAATATGCACATAAAAATGTGCTAAAATGCATTAAAAAAAAACAAACCAAAATGTGTGTTGAAAAAAGCAGCAAAAAGTGCATCAAAAACAGTAACAAAATGCGTACAAAAAAAGCCCAAAATGCCAAAAATGTTTGGGCATGTAGCATCGTGCATTTTTTCAATGCGCATTTTGGTACGTTGGTAGTATGATTGTCAAATTTGTTGCCATCTCCTCTGTAACTTTCACAAAGCGCATTCGCGTGAAACATGTTACTCACGGCAAGCTGAACCTTGCAGTCCACCACCTCACGTGAGCTTCCTCTCCCCTTCACATCTAAAAGCATCCTTGATGTCACCCAGCGTGCCTGTCTTCTGTGGCTTTGTTCGGCTCCCCTGGCGTCATCCTCCAGCAGTGGATATCATATCCCACTGCCCGCAGCTTGGCAAGGTTATTCCCTGCGACCAGCCCCAGCATTTTACAGTAGCCAGCAGAGTGTCCTCCCACTGTTGTGGTCTCCATCCTGGACACCAACGCAGCCTGATCTCCAGCCTGAAGGCAGGGAGCAATTTACCTTTCTTTTTCCATCGGGTTGTCATGCTGTTAATGTGGTTCAGGTCATCCATTCTCCACAAGCCACCCAGATGATGTTAATTCCTCCCTACCTGGATGTCAGTGTGGTACCATTTTTTTTCTTTTAATATCATAATATTCAATCATTTTAAATGCTACAGGCATCTATGCTTTTATGGCTGATAGCTGCATCTTTAACCACTTTCAAACCGGACCATTTTGCTGGTTTAAGACCAGACCACTTTTTGCGATTTGGCACTGCGTTGCTTTAACTGACAATTGCATACGCCGGTTGGGAAGTGGTTAATATACGTTTTTTCTCAGACTTTTGCTTTGGTTATTTACCATTCTTGTGCAATAAACTAGCTTTTATTTAGTTATTGGTCTACATGTAGTTTCTGATTTTACCCTTAGAGCACTGCCTTTTGTGTTTTTTGTCTTATATCTTCCATTTTCCAGTGGTCGGCAGGTGCACTGTGTTGCAGTTCAATTTATGCACTCCCGGGTCCCATATCTACATGCCTGACTGACAGCTTTTAGCGCTTAAGGAACATGGGGGGTTATTTACTAAAGGAAAATCCACTTTGCACTGCAAGTGCACTTGAAAGTGCACTTGGAAGTAAAGTCGCTGTAGATCCGAGGGGGACATGCAAGGTAAATAAAAAATAGCAGTTTAGCTTGCACATGATTGGATGATAAAATCAGCAGAGCTTCCACTCATTTAAGATCTACCCCTTAGATTTAGAGTGACTGCGCTTCCAAGTGCCCTTGCAGTGCAAAGCGGATTTGCCTTTCGTAATTAACCCCCATGGTGTTTGTTTTGTTATTTGTTTGGACTTTCCACAGCAGCTTGCTGACAGTCGCTTGGTTGTACCTGTCTTGCAGCTTTTGCAAGGAAGATATCATTGTGCAAAAACCTATAGTCTAGACCTATTTATGTGTGAAGGATTGACAGTAATGTGTGTAACTTTTAAAATTGGTAGTAATTTTGTTTTAATTTTATGCAATTTTCTTTTGATTAATATACACTGCAGTTATACAGTAAAATTGCACTTAAGTTAATAACTGATCAAATTTTTTTTTTTTTCTCTTTCATTCTTCTTTCTCTCTCACCATGGCCACAGACAGGTCTCACAGGTTACAATCCATCTTTGACAGTATTGACATATTTAGTAATTATAATATCAATTATGTTATTACCAACATTTTATACCCAAATACTAATATACCTCCTTATACTGAGGCCTTTGACATCAAGATGAGGAAAGCGTTTCTCAGATTGCAGGATGTAAAACAATATGAGAACACCCAATGGTGGGACCTTGCATTCCTGCAGAAATATCTAGAATTAGGGATCACCCCCAGAGGTCTTCGCATCAAGAAGCAATGCAGCTTTTTGGACAAAGACCTCCAGAAGGAGTGGCAAATGATCTCAGAGTTTTGTACAACTAAATGGATTAAGATTTTAGTTCAACAGAGAAAGAGGAAGCTGAGGGCTGCAGAACAACAGCTGCCTGAGAGGCATCAGGCGGCACAGGCCTTCAGCTCACCCTGTCTCTTTATAAATGGTTACAGGTACGAGACAATAATGTCATGAAAGATGAGGATAATATAATTTCTAAAACAACTTGACAGAGACATCACAGACTATAAGACTGGGCAGGTCTTTGAGTGGAAACATCCTGCACAAGATCACCCAATGAGTACAACACAGACTAGATATGAGGCAAATTCCCATCCAGTTCAATCTATTACTATTACTACCAACAATAATAATAATAGAAATAAAGATAAAAACAAAAGTAAACAAAAAATAAAAAACATAAATCAAAACACGTACGTACACATGGATACAACCTTGGCCCAAATCGGACCTTAGAGCAGGAATCCAGTCCTGTTTCTGGTACATCTGTCATCAACATGTTACAACTGATACCTGTTCAAATTATACCCCCTACTACTCCACCAACCAGATCTCCTAGTACTGATATTTTGCATATGGGTTCAACAGCACCTTTGGAGCCATGTACTAGTAGTATTCACACTTTTTCTGTAACAACATCAAACAAATACAGTCCTTTATCTAGGGACTTGGATGTCTACATCAAAAAGGGGACACGGCCTAGGAGGAACGGATTGTCTGATTGTCCTCTCATAACTACAAATAATATTAACAATACATCATTGGTTGATGAGAATTTTTTATTTCAATCTCCAAAGGAAGTTCCACAACCAAAAGAAAAAAGAAAACTAGACGAGGTGGAAAAGTAGGAATTCAATCCAAGATCAAACAAAAAAGAGAGGACGGACACCATCTAGGAGATAGTACTATTAAGATCTATAAGATGTCCACACATATCCTCACACCAGCTGAAATTCTTTTATTAAAAAAAGGTCTTTGTTTTTCTCCCTCTACAGGACCCAACAAATTCGGTATTTTTAAAGATCTTAATAAGTTTATTTGTTCTCTCACCTTAAAACGACATTATGGCAGGAATGAGACTGTGAAACATCCTAGCCAGAACGCAATGTCGGGGATTAGTAACGATGATGCCTCCTCTCAACCTCAAGATGATATCTTGCAGGTTTTAGAGGACTTATGGCTGGAGGATAATATAGAAAGCCAAACCCAATGCCCTTTCCTGGACCCAGAAATTAAACATACTGGTTTCAAACCTCCATCTATTATTAACCTCACACAATCTAAGCCCTTGTACACACGGTCGGAGATTCAGATGGAATGTGTCCGATCGGACCGATTTGTCGGATATTCCGACTGTGTGTGGTCTACATCGGACTGTTTCCGTCGGAGTATACGACGGACCAAGTTTTCCAACTTACCAAGTTTTCCAACTTGTTGGTGAAATTTTCAGACAAAATGCTCCGATCGGACATAATCCGATCATGTGTAAAGAATTCCGATCGGACAAAGTGCCACACATGCTCAGATCAAATTCCTACACCAAAGCTATTGGCTAGCGTGAACGTAGTCCTGTCCTAACAAAATAACATCATCACGTCGGATTTTCCGACAACTTTATCCGACCGTGTGTATGCAACAGTTTCGGACAAAATCAGACAGACAAAATCCGATGGATTTGGTTGTCGGAATCTCCGACTGTGTGTACAAGGGCTAAGAGTCCATATATAGAAACATTTACCCAGGCAGTTTATAGGGACTTTGTGTGGTGGAACGTCAAGCCCTCAAAGATTTAACATCAAACAAAGACATTATTGTCAAACAGACAAAGGAGGTAGCCTGGTCATCCAAAATAAATCAGGATTATCTCCATGAGGGCCATCGGCTTTTAGCTGAAACCAATCTAAAATTTTCTTCCAATCCTCTTCCTTTATATCAGTCGGAGCTTGTTACCCTGGTTGAAGCAGTCTGGAGAGAGGGAGTGCTTGACAAGAAAGAGAAATGGTTTCTGTTCTGTTTTATTGTAAATATATATCCTATATATAAAAAAACACATATAAATATACACACATAAACATATATAGTTATTATTTATATCAATCTTTTAGTTTGCTGTTGCTGATATTAGGAAGAAAGAGGCCTTCTTCCTCACATCACAGCAACTTCTCACCCATATTCTCCACATCTGAGCTGGAGAATCTGGGACGGAGATATTTTACAGAGATGGCCAGTGAGATCTTCAGATCTTGCCTTCATAAACTGGTCATCTGTGTAAAAGTGAATGACAGAAGGGTGTGTCCTGTGATGAGAAGTGAAGAACATGTTCTCCACTCCTTATCTCAGCTTCATAAACTGGCACACCTGAGAGATCAGCCGTGATAATCAGAATCTTGGCTCGTCTCTGTTTGATAAACATACACCTTAGTGTGCCCAAAATTGGATGCTGAGGGGTTTGTATTCCTAATATTGGATGCCGCTTATAAGCTGTATTTAACAAAGCTGGGTCTCCAGTTCAGAGATGAACTTTGCCTGGTATTAACATAATGCGCCATTGATGTAGTTTCTCTGGATAAACACTTTACTGGCCACAGCCACTTGCGATCTCATTGCCACAAATCCATCACCCAGACCACTGCTCAGTGGAAATAAAAAATAGTATATATTTCAGCTGAACTCACCAACTCACACACAGGAAGTGAGGGGAAAATATCTCAGATAGCAAAATAATCTGTTTTCATTAGTAGACTGTGTAAGGAGTTTACTCTTCATCAAACTGTAATGCTGTCTATGACCCTATTGGAAAGATTTTTCCCTAGCTTCCCATCTTAATGATAGGGGCACCAAGGCAATAAGACAACAAAAATCTCCCAGGCAGGGACATAGGAACAAGAAAAACCTGGCAGAGTTTCTACCTCTTCTTCACTCAACCCAAAACTAGAAAAATTTCACGTTAAAACTGGTCCATTTCCATTGAATATAATTAACGACCCTAAAATATTTTTACTTTTGAGAAAAAAAACATGCACCTGTCAAAAACTGGCATTTCTACTTTGAAAAATCTGTGTTTACTGCAAGCTTGTAATAAACATGAACTAATTTAATTAATTCAGTCCTTCGTTGTCAACCGAGATTTACTGTAAACCTGGGATCAGTTAAGTATTCTTTTCAGTGTATTTAACTTTCCAGCGATTCTTTTATCACGTCAAGGAGAAGTCTCTCGAGGCCTGAAAGCAGCTGCCCTTGCTTGATGCCTGCCTTCCAGTCAGCACTAGGGATATATAAAAGACCTCAGGACATCACAGCATTATGGAATAGCAATCTGCCACATGTGTTGTTTTCCGACTGCAAGTTTTTGCATTTTATTACTAAAAGCGAAGCACTGATGCTCTTAAAGCAACAATGAAGATACATGTCTCTGGAGCCTTCCTCAATGCCTTTCATCATTATTTTCTTCAATACAGCATGCTATGAATGTGGAATACAAAATATATTAAAAATATTTCTGTTCACTGGCACATCTTTGTAGAGGAATGCAGATAGCATTCCTGTTTTATTTCACACCTCTACCTATCACACATCATTAGCAAACATACCAAGTATGAACAGGTGCAGCCACTAACTGTTAACTGTGAACTTAATCTATTGTTAGGTGTCACACTGTGGCTACCATGTTTTCGAAAGTTTAAAAATGCCTTGCACCAAAAATGCTGCTCTAAGCATTACAAGTGTGTTAGGAGCATTTGACACTGCAGTTTTGTGTAAGCCCTTGTACACACGGTCGGAGATTCCAACGGAATGTGTCCTATCGGACTGTTTTGTCGGATATTCCGACTGTGTGTGGTCTCCATCGGACTGTTTCTGTCGGAATATCCGACGGACCAACTTTTCCAACTTGCCGGTAAAATTTTCCGCCAAAATGCTCCAATCGGACATGCTCCGATCATGTGTAGCCTACTCCGATGGACAAAGTGCCACGCATGCTCAGATCAAATTCCAAAGCTATTGGCTACTAGCCTGAACATAGTCCCGTCGTAACGAAATAACGTCATCACGTTATGTACAATCGGACTTTCCAACAACTTTGTCCGCCCGTGTGTGTGCAACAGTTTCGGACAAAATCCGTCGGACAAAATCCAACGGATTTGGTTGTCAGAATGTCCGACCGTGTGTACAAGGGCTTAAAGTGGTCCTATCACAAGGATAACAAGATGCAAACAAGGCCATCTTGGAAGAGAACATGTTGAATACAGAGGATGGTGGTTGGCCTATCATCCAGTTCACTTTCAACGCTACAATCCCTACTGCATTTAAAAACTTCTGGATGTGTCACATAGCAAGTTTCCTGCTCAGTGCTGTGGATCCTATTGCTGACTGTTACCTCACTACACGTTATGCTCTATTTCTGCCTCAAAATTGTGCTCCTGTATCGCCACCCTGTGACAAGGACTTCCAATGGAGACTTCAAGTGTGTGCTTCAACACAGTTTAAAGTGGTTTTAAAGTCAGAAGATGTTTTACTTTAATGCAGGGTTCTCCAAACTTCACAAATAAAATGGCCAGTTCATTGTCCTTTAGGGGGGAAGGGGGGGGGGGACAATTATGGCCAGTGGGAGTAGAAAATGTCCAGGAAACAGTGGGAATAAAAATCAAAAAAGTAAAATAGTATCCCATTGAATAGTGGAAGTGAGAAGAATTGTGCCCCACAGTTTCTTTCAATAGGAGTTATAGTGTCGTGAATCAGTGGGATTAATGGTGCCTCAAGGACCAGATAAAGGCATACAAAGGGCTGCTTCTGGCCCACGGGCCATAGTTTGGGGACCAGTGCCTTAATGCGTTACCTGCATTAAGATACAAAACCTTCCATTCATTCCACCCCTCTCCTTAAATACTTACCTGAGTCCTGTATTGATCCAGCAGTGTACCTGTCTGCAGCAGCGCTGGTTTCTCTATCCCTTTTATAGTCTCAAAGACAGCAGCGGAAGCCATTTACTCCTGTTGCTGTCAATGAAATGCTCTAAGGCGGGTGGGGGGGAGGCTTTACGAGATGCACTGTGTGTGTGTATAGACCACAAAAGCCCATCTTGAGAGCGTGCCCAGAGGTGCACCACCATTGGAAGTGGCTCCCTATGGGGGTGCACTGAGAAGAGGCCGACACGTTGCAGGGGACTCTAGAAGAGGAGGTTTGGGGCTACTCTTTACAATACTGTTGCACAGAGCAGGTAAGTATAACATGTCTGTTTATATATATATATATATATATATATATATATATATATATATATATATGCCTTTACAACTGCTTCAAACTAAATTACATATTTTTTTATTATTTACAGTGCTTTAGCAAATTAAATGTCAATTGGTAAGGGTCTACATAAACTTAAATTTACTTAAGGAGTGTAAAATATTTCCTTAGTAAATATATTTTTATGTTTTTAATAGTATTGTTAACAATACATAACCAATCATCTGCAGGGGAATAAAAAAAAAAAAAAAAAGGATATTTTACTTTGTGTATGATTTGGTGATTGCAATGAAAGCAGTGATTGCAAAATGAACATCATCTACTTCTCTAGTAAATTTTGTCACTTGTTTCTAAGAGTTTAGATTGTTTATCACAGTTACAGTGCATTCATACCTGGTTACTAGGGATGGGCCGAACAGACCCCTGTTCAGTTCGCACCAGAACTTCCAAACACCACGAAAGTTCACACCCGATGAATAACGAACTCCATTAAATTCAATGGGACCCGAATATCAAAAATCAAAAGTGCGCATTTTGAAGGCTTATATGCAAGCAATTGGGCATACAATGGTTATAGGGGTCTGGGTCCGGGTCCTGCCCTGGGGGACATGTATCAATTAAAAAAAGGTTTTTAAAAAACATAATTTTTAATTGAGCAGTGATTTTTTGATTTTTAAAGTGAAATCCTAAAAATGAAAAATTCCTTTTTAAAAATAGAGTGCCATTAGTCTACCTGTAAAGTGGCAGATCTGTACCATATCTAGAATCTGCTGCAGCAATAATTGCATTTATAAAGCCACAAAATGACATTTTTCCCTTCAAGCTGCCTTTATTTTGCTCAGCAACAGCTGTGGAGCCAGTGTGTACAGCCCCCCATACCCCCTTCCCACCTTTTCTTTGAATAAGAGAGCTACCGTCACTGACCAACAAAACAAACACGGACAACCCCCCCCCCCCCCCCAGCTGTCATGACGACCCTCTTCACACGAACCTGGAATGACAACATAAAAAATGAACCATCAAAACCGCCTCCTCGCTGAAATTTCCCGCCCCTCTTATAAAAGGCCACTCACCCACTCCCTTAGCTCCGCCTACCTTCCCCTGTGGGCGTAACTGGGCACCTTGTCATGCCCAGCCCTCCGCTAGCATTCCCCTGCCGTCTCATTGTCGCCCCAGTCCTCCCTTGACCAGTGCAACCCAGATATAACCCCCCTTAGTCTGTTACAGCCCCCTCATACACCCTTCCCACCTTTTCTTTAAATAAGAGACCACACCGTTCTCATGGAGTATAATGCCCATAACAGCCTTTATTAACCAAATAACGTAAAACTCCAAATTAACTTTAATATAAAACAAGGTAATTACAACCATAAAGAAACAACATGTTTCAACCCCAATTTATTGGTCAGTGATGTAGCTATCTCCTCTTTCACTGAATATATATCACCAGTACACTGCGGGACCTTTACCATCCATCATAGGCCTCCAGCTGTGCCGCTCGGAGACACCCCTTATCCCGCAGTGCAACCAAACCAGTATTCATTACTTCTATTGTTAATTCTACATTATTTCTACTGTTCTGATACCCTCCACGCTTTACACATCATGCCCACAGGCACAATCATTACTTCCCTCCTTCAACCCCACCACTATAGACGAAGTTGCTAAACTACTTGGTAATGTCCACCTTACCACCTGCCCTCTAGATCCTGTTCCCTCACAAATGCTGCGTTCACCCTCTGACTCTATGCTACACTCTCTAACTCACATCTTCAATCTCTCCCTCTCTTCTGGCATCTTCCCCAACTCTCTAAAACATGCACTTGTCAAACCCATACTTAAAAAACCCTCACTGGACCCATCCAATCCTAACAACCTACGCCCCATCTCCTTGCTCCCCTTTTTATCCAAACTACTCGAACGTCTGGTCTACAACCGACTGAGTGACCACCTCGCTGATAATAGCCTTCTTGATCCCCTTCAGTCTGGATTTCGTCCTCAACACTCCACAGAAACTGCTCTCCTAAAACTAACAAACGATCTACTAACGGCCAAAACCAAACGACATTATTCTGTACTCCTCCTCCTGGACCTCTCTGCTGCCTTTGATACGGTTGACCACCCCCTCCTTCTCAAAAAACTCCACACCTTTGGTCTCCGTGACCGTACTCTACGATGGTTCTCTTCCTACTTATCCAACCGCACCTTTAGCGTTTCTTACAACTCTACTTCCTCCTCTCCTTTTCCTTTCTCTGTTGGGGTCCCCCAAGGTTCTGTTCTTGGACCACTCCTATTTTCAATCTATACCTCCTCCCTGGGTCAACTGATAGCCTCCCACGGCTTCCAATACCACCTCTATGCTGACGACACCCAGATCTATTTCTCTACCCCTCAGCTCACTCCCTCTGTCTCCTCACGTATCACTAATTTACTATCAGATATATCAGTCTGGATGTCACACCACTTCCTCAAAATCAATCTATCCAAAACCGAACTTATAATTTTTCCTCCCCCATATGCCCCTTCCCCTGATCTCACTGTCAAAATTGATGGCACAACCATAAGCCCATCCCCACATGCCAAGGTTCTAGGTGTAGTCCTGGACTCTGAACTCTCCTTCAAGCAACACATCCAATCGCTGTCCAAATCCTGCCGCCTCAACCTCCGCAACATCTCCAAAATACGCCCCTTTCTAACCAATGAGACAACAAAGCTCTTAATTCACTCGCTGGTCATCTCCCGCCTCGACTACTGCAACTCCCTTCTCATTGGCTTACTTCAACATAGTCTATCACCTCTTCAATCCATTATGAATGCCGCTGCCAGACTCATCCACCTTACCAATCGCTCGGTGTCTGCTACTCCTCTCTGTCAATCCCTCCACTGGCTTCCGCTCAGCCAAAGAATTAAATTCAAAATACTAACAATTACATACAAAGCCATCCACAACTCTGCCCCCAGCTACATCACTAGCTTAGTCTCTAAATACCAACCTACTCGTCCTCTTCGTTCCTCTCAAGACCTCCTGCTCTCTAGCTCCCTCATCACCTCCTCCCATACTCGCCTCCAGGACTTTTCCAAAGCCTCCCCAATCCTATGGAATGCCCTACCCCAATCTGTCCGCTTATCTCCTACTTTATTAGCTTTTAGACGATCCCTGAAAACACTTCTCTTCAGAGAAGCCTACCCCACCCACACCTAACTGTATTTTCATTTTCTCCATCAGCTCATCCTCCACAGTTATTACCTTTTGTTTCAACTTGACCCTCCCTTCTAGATTGTAAGCTCTAACGAGCAGGGCCCTCTGATCCCTCCTGTATTGTAAGTGTACTGTCTGCCCTCATATTGTAAAGCGCTGCGCAAACTGTTGGCGCTATATAAATCCTGAATAATAATAATAATAATATTCATCAACCATTTGATGAATACACCGGAGGGGCCATACTACCAATGAGCCCCCCACCCCTTTTGCCACATCTGTTACAGCTATCGTCACTGACCAACAAAACAAACACCACCAACCCCCCCCCCCAGCTGTCATGACGACCCTCTTCACATGAACCTGGAATGACAACATAAAAAATTAACCATCAATAACATAAGGGAGGGTGGGTGGGAAAACCGCCTCCTCGCTGAACTTTCTTTTCCCGGCTGGCTCCCGTTCAGCCCCGCCACTCTTATAAAAGGCTGCTCCCCCACCCCCTTAGCCCTGCCTACCCTCCCCTGTGGGCGTAACTGGGCACCTTGTCATGCCCAGCCCTCCACTAGCATTCCCCTGCCGTCTCATTGTCGCTCCGATCCTCCCTTGACCAGTGCAACCCAGATATACCCCCCCTTAGTCTGTTAGAGGCCCCCTCATACACCCTTCCCACCTTTTCTTTGAATAAGAGACCACACCGCTCTCATGGAGTATAATGGCGATAACAGCCTTTATTAACCAAATAACGTAAAACTCCAAATTAACTTTAATATAAAACAAGGTAATTACAACCATAAAGAAACAACATGTTTCAACCCAAATTTATTGGTCAGCGATGTAGCTATCTCCTCTTTCACCGAATATATATCACCAGTACACCATCATAGGCCTCCAGCTGTGCTGCTCGGAGACACCCCTTTTCCCACAGTGCAACCAAACCAGTATTCATCAACCATTTGATGAATACACCGGAGGGGCCCAACTAGCGATGAGCTCCCCCCCCCCCCCCTTTTGCCACATCTGTTATAGCTACTGTCACTGACCAACAAAACAAACACCGCCACCACCTGAAAGGATGAAACCTCAACCTAGAGGGCCCCTCCACATCCGCCTGCAAGCCCAGCGACTAAAGGTTGATTCCCACATCCGTGAGGTGAACCCCATCCCTCCTTAGGTAAAGGCCGACAAACAACCCCCAAAAGAAAAACCAACAAAGCACTCCTCCCCCCCATCCCCATGCACCAGCAAAGGCCCACCCCCCTCCGGTCGTTTCTTGAGAAAATTCCCCACCACACTCACCGGGCAAGCAGAACACTCTGGCAGTGCGAACAACAACACCTGCACCCCTCTTCCCTGTTCATCCATCTTTGACTTTCTTAGCTTAACCGATAACCTATCCGCCCAGAGTTCCACATCCTCCACCAATTTTTCCCCCACCCCAGCCCTAGACAGGCAGACCAAACGGGCTGAACGCTCCGAAAAATGCCAACGAAAAAGCAGACGAAAACAAAGACACCTCATAAAAAGAGGAACACACTGACCCCAGCTGATGGAACAATTCCAACAAATTAGCAAACGTAATTGGCCTCCGCGTATCACTTCTCCGATGTTCCTTCCGATATCCCTTGATCGCCTGTCTAATCCAAAAACCCTTCTTCCAGTCCTCTTCAGTTTAAACCAGAACGCCAAACCTGTCAGTTTCTTCTCAATAGCTGACACCGAGCACCCCGCTTCCATGTTCCTCGTGACAAAATACAGTACCAGCAACTGTACCGTGGACCTATCCCGCTCTACCCCCGCTTCCCCAACTCCGACCATTCCTTCCATACCTTTGCGTACGCCGCCCATGTCACCCCCCTTACCGACCTCCGGATCCATCCTGCGGTGATTCCAATACCAGCTCCCACATCCAGCTCAGGCAAGGCATGCCTTCCTTCGTTCGCCACCGGTGCCAAGGCCCAGAACTTGTCCCACTGAAAGCAAGACAAAGCATCAGCCAATGTGTTGTCCACCCCCGGGATGTGCACAACATAAAGAAAAACATTCAATTGCAAGCAACGCAACACCAACTGCCGCATCAGCCGAACGACAGGTTGTGAAGACTCCGACATGCTATTTATGACCTGCACCACCCCCATATTATCGCAGTTCAGCCTAAGCTTTAGGTTCCGGCAGGACTCCCCCCACAATTCCAACGCCAGTACCACTGGAAACAATTCTAGCAGCACCAAATTCCAAAGGAAGCCTGCCTCAACCCAGGACCGAGGCCAGGGTTTGGCACTCCACTGTCCCTGTCCCTCCACATCGAAATTGCTCACCGGCCCGACATCCACACCGCCCTGCCATTGTACACAGAGAGGAACTGATACCATACCTCCAGATCCTCCCTGTGTTCCCTGTTCAGGCGGATGAAATGTGCCAGGGAAGTCACCCCCACCGTCGCGGCAGACATCCGTCTACAGAAAATCTTGCCCATGGGAATAATCCGGCATGCAAAATTAAGTTTGCCCAACAAAGATTGTAATGTACATAAACGAACCTTCATCACACTGTGAATTTCCCTGATTTCTTTCTACAAATCCAGCAACTTTGCCTCTGGCAAGCGACACTCCATAGCCATGGAATCTATCACAATGCCTAGGAAGCTCAGTTCTGTCCTCGGAACCTCCGTTTTATCGGCTGGCAGGGGCACACCAAACCTCTCCGCCATGTGCTGCAACGTAGAAAGCAAAATCGCACACACATTCGAAGAGGGAGGGCCCACGCACAAGAAATCATCCAGGTAATGGATAACCGACTCAACGCCCACCACGTCCCGCACAACCCACTCCAGAAAGGAACTGAACGCCTCAAACATGGTGCACGAAATGGAGCAACCTATGGGCAAGCACTTGTCCACGTAAAATTGTTCCTGCCAGCAACAACCCAACAAGCGAAAACTCCCGGATGCACTGGAAGAAGCTGAAATGCCGGCTCTATGTCAGATTTCGCCATTAATGCCCCTTTGCCGTAGCGCCGTACCCAATGGACCGCTGCATCAAACGACATATAGGACACGTGCAGGCATCCTGGTCGATGAAGTCATTCACCAACCCCCCTTTCGGGAAGGACAAGTGTTGTATCAACCGGAATTTGTTCGGTTCCTTCTTCCTATGCACCCCAAAGCCACTTCCTTGGACAGTTTTTCCCCCACCACTTTCGGATGCTGCAACGCCGATTTTAAACTCCCCTCCTGCTGGGGCACCACCTTCAACCCACAGGGAATTTTAAAACTGTGTCGAAAACCCGACCTGAGCATCCCCGCCGCCGCCCCATCCAGGTACCTCCTTAGGAAAGGCTCCATCCTTTCCCACATCACCGGCATCGTCCCTCTTGTGAGCAGGTTTCCCAGCATGTCTTCCTTTTTTAAAACACCTGGTCGAAGGCGTGGGCTTCCCACACCCCGAGCACTCTTGCGTAAACTTGCACGAGCCCTAATTGAATTGACATCATACTCCCCATTTTTTTCTTGGCCGATGATCCCGAGGAGTGGCTACCCCGGCCCCCCCTTGAAATAAGTGAGGTGATGTCCTCGCCGAAGCCATGCGCCTCATCCAGAGGCTAATGTTTTTATGGTCCCACCGCAATGTGGGCTGGACTGCCCTCCTTTGACGGAACTGCTCGTCGTACCTCAACCAAGCAGTACCCCCGTACACCCTATAAGCCTCCCAAATGGCGTCCATATAACAAAACAACTCTGAACAGTGTTCGGGGTTCTTTTCGCCTATGGCGCTTGCCATGATAGCGAATGCCTGCAACCAATTGGCAAATGTCCGCGGTATTAACCGGTATCGCCTCTTCTCTTCATCTTCCTTCTTGGAATTATCTGGCTTCACCCGGTCCAAGTTGAATTACTCAAGCGGCCATAATGAAAAGATTTCCCCGTATTCCCCCTTGACAATTTTATCTCTTACCTCCTGCTTCAGGTGCGCCCCTAACGGTCCCTCAAAGCACACGTAGACCTCACACTTGGCCGCGTCCGCTATCCTCACGATGTCCGACCTGGCGGCCCCTTTAGTACTAGTACTCTCCCCTGCAACCCCTGCCACCACCGAGGGAATCGGCGATACCACCAGGGGCGTTTGAACCACATCCCCCCCGAAGGGTGCTCCCCCACCTCCTCGAGCAGGACCACCCCCATCCACTTACTGTGCACCTCCAGAAGACTGCACCGTCCCACCGTCAAATCGACCCACCAACACCCGCAATCCATCAAGAAACTCCCGCAAATTCCCCCCTGACCCCTCACCCGCAGGCCTGCTCCCAGCCCGTGGTTGGCCAGTGGTGCCCCATTAAACATTGTAAAGCATTGGTAAAAGCAGCGTTACCACAGGACTTACCTGGCTGACTGGGTGCCGTCCCCACAGCCGCTTTGCTGACCTCCATTGCCGGTACTGCCTGTCCAGATTCCTCTTCATCTTCCGACAACTCTCCCTCCAATCTGCTCTCCTCCGATTGTCCCCCTCCAGTTGGAAGTTCCCCAGGTGACAGGGTCCTGGACGGCATGCTTATCCGTTCTCCGCCTTGTCGCACCGATTGCGCACCGCTCCTCATTGGGGTCCTCCCCCTCCTGGAGTTGTGGACAGAAGGACCGACCCTGGCACCACTCTGCCCCTGGGACCCATATCGGCGCCGCCGGGTGGTGTCCGCCTCCCCGCTGCGCCTCCAGGAACCCTGCTCGCTTGTCCTGCCACAACCAGTGGTTTAGGTGTCCCACTATCCCCTCCCTTCCTCCCGTGCAGGGCTGTAGGGGAAGACAATTCATGCAAAAATCCCACCAGAGCCCCCCCTTCACAACCTTGCCGTGCACGGCCTCCACAGCCCCCCTTTTGTCTATCCCAGCCCCTGTAGCCAGTCTTTTCTTCCTCCCTGTCCCCCCTCAGCCCGTGCAGAGCTGCCGGTGGAATGTCCTGTAAATGCTGTCCTCTGTTCTGAGCAGGGGAAGCAGCACCATGCTGGCACCATGCACCATGCTGGCCCCGCCACCCAAGCTGGCTTCACGGCATGCAGGCCTCCTCTGCACCGCTGTTGGAGAATAAAGGCTCCGCTTTGCTGGGGGGGTTGATTCCTCCCCTCTCGGGCTCCGATCACCTCTCGAGGGCCCCCTGCCTGCCCCAGGCGAATACCGTAATGGGGGCCGCGACACCTGGCCACACGCCGCCTCCCGCTGACCGCCCCCATCCTCACCTTTCTCTGCCAGTGCTGCCGTGACCTGGCTCTGAAGTCAGGCGGCCCCGTGTCTCCGCAGCCACCCACAATTGGTCCAATAAAACTGTAATGTCCGCCATGATGGATCGTCCGCACGCGAGGCGCAGCATGTAAAACCGCCTCCTCGCTGAACTTTATTTTCCCGGCTGGCTCCTACTCAGCCCTGCCCCTCTTATAAAAGGCCGCTCCCCCACCCTCTTAGCTCTGCCTACCCTCCCCTGTGGGCGTAACTGGGCACCTTGTCATGCCCAGCCCTCCACTAGCATTCCCCTGCCGTCTCACTGTCCCTCTGGTCCTCCCTAGATTAGAGATTTTTTCGATACATTCTGGTGTCACTTTGACTTTGTAAAGGATTAACGGGTGCGTAAAAATTGGTCTTTGGGTGTTGGTGGTGCCTTCCTACCGTAACCCTATAGAGGTACTCCTGATGAAAGCAAGAATTGGCCTTGCTGTAAAAAATTGCAATGATATGCACCTGTCAAACAGGTGCAGAAAAATTACTCTTTGGGTGTCGGGAGCGCCTTGCCACCATAACCCTATAGAGGTGCTCTTGATGAAGGCAAAACAAATTGCAATGATATGCACATGGTTGGTGTTTTTGCAATGTTCGATGTGCCTGAGGCACAGTTTGCAGATAGCAACAGTGCAATCTGCTGCAGAAGTGCTGAAAAAGGCCCAGACAGCTGAGCTTTGGGGAGTGGGCTGGGAGATAACAGTTGCAGAATATGATGGAATAGGGTGGCTGCTCTCTACTCTTTCATGATGTCGGCCTCCTTGGGGTTTTGCCGCCTCACCTTCAGTTTCCTCCACTGCTCTATCTGGCACCCAAGTCGCATCAGTGGCCTCATCATCATTATCTCCATCGCCTCCATCTTCATCCACCATGTCCACCTTTGCTTGTGGACAAATTTGTTGCTTGCCCCCTTACAGTGCCAAGGGAATGTCTGCCTCTCCTTGTTGTCCTCCCAGACATTATTGGGAGTTAGGGGGCCGTGCTTATAAGCAAATGTAAAGAAGAAGTCAATCTCGGTCGCGATCGGAAACACGAACGTCACTCGAATTTCTTTCCCTGACATGTTGCGTCACTGTCCACGTGACTTTATCAAGGGTCGGGTGACGTTCGTGCTTCTGATCGCGGCCGAGATCGGGAATGAGCATATTGAAACGCTGTATTGTAACATTGTAAGTGTATTTCTTCTATTAAACTTGTGATAATTTTAATACTACACCATGGAGCCCTCCCTTTCCTCCCTTTAACTTGTTTATTGAGGATCTGTGGCAATTGGAGGATTGATCAAGCGGAGTGAGCAGAGCATTTGGAGCGGTATCATTGAAGGAGACTCAGAGCAGATCCCCCAGTGCAGACCTGTTATTAAGGTATATTAAGGCTTGTTTGGCCTTTGTTTAAGATGAGAGGCAAGAGCAACATTTTAAATGCAGCTAGGCGGCCATACCATGACAGTTCTATATTGGTTAGTCTTTTTGTTTCTATAGAGAGTTTATCAATCAGTGGTTTGTAGTTGGTTTCTGCTAGATGTTGTGAGTCAGTCGTCAATTTTATTCCTAAGTATGAAATAGTAGATTTACTCCATGAATAGGGGAAGGCCGTCTTTAGTTTGGTTCTTAAAGGATGTGGAATGCCTAGTTCTAGGATAATTGACTTTGTAAAATTGACCTTATAGAAGGAAATTTTGCTGAAATCATTGAGAGTGTCATGAGCATGATTTAGTGATGTAGTGGGCGAGGTTAGAAACAGAATAATGTCGTCTGCAAATAGATTTATGTCGTGGGATCTCCTTGTATGGAAAAGCCTGCAATATCAGGGTGTGTTCTGATTAGGGATGAGCTTCGTGTTCGAGTCGAACGCATGTTCGACTCGAACATCGGTCGTTCGTGCGTTCGCCGAATTCCGAACGTTTGGGCCGTTCGCGGCAAAATTCGTGTGGCCCACAATGCACTGCGATGGCGCAATGCATTGCTGTCTCACGATTGGCCAAGCATGCACTGTGACCCCGCATGCTTGGCCAATCGCAGCGCCAGTAGCGGGAAGAGCAATGGTTGGTCACAGGCATCCTGCCTGTGGCCAATCATAGCTCAGACAGTGTAGTGCACGCCCCACACTATATAAAGCTGCCTTTCAGGCGGCCTCGTGTAGTGTTTGTTAGCATCTGAAGCAGTGGGTGTTCTGTGTACCTTCAACACAGTTACACACCAATCGTTTTTGGCTGATTTACTATTTTGCTCTTGTGTAGTGGTTACTGTCTGTGCCCTGACCGCAGTATACACCACTATATTCACCTCACCTATATAGCTAGTGATCTAGCTTTAATAATAGAGCTTGCAGTCAGTAGTGTTAGTGCGTGCTGTCTGCGTGCTCTGTACCCAGTACATACCACTATATACACCTACATAGCTGTTCTCTATTTGAGCCCGATTGTCATTTGCTGGAGTTATTGGAAGTTGTGTGTGCCTCCAGCACAGCACAGTATACAGCTGTATATGCCCCTTTAACTCTGCTGTTTTCTTGTTATTGTCTGCGTGCCCTGACCGCAGTATACACCGTGATATTCACCTCACCTATATAGCTAGTGGTCCATCTTTAACAATAGAGCTTGCAGTCAGCAGTGTCACTCAGGAGATAGTGCGTGCTGTGTGCCTGCTCTGTACCCAGTACATACCGCTATTATCCACCTACATAGCTGTTCTCTATTTGGGCCCGATTGACATCTGCTGGAGTTATTGGAAGTTGTGTGTGCCTCCAGCACAGCACAGTATACAGCTGTATATACCCCTTTAACTCTGCTGTTTTCTTGTTATTGTCTGCGTGCCCTGACCGCAGTATACACCGTGATATTCACCTCACCTATATAGCTAGTGGTCCATCTTTAACAATAGAGCTTGCAGTCAGCAGTGTCACTCAGGAGATAGTGCGTGCTGTGTGCCTGCTCTGTACCCAGTACATACCGCTATTATCCACCTACATAGCTGTTCTCTATTTGGGCCCGATTGACATCTGCTGGAGTTATTGGAAGTTGTGTGTGCCTCCAGCACAGCACAGTATACAGCTGTATATGCCCCTTTAACTCTGCTGTTTTCTTGTTATTGTCTGCGTGCCCTGACCGCAGTATACACCGTGATATTCACCTCACCTATATAGCTAGTGGTCCATCTTTAACAATAGAGCTTGCAGTCAGCAGTGTCACTCAGGAGATAGTGCGTGCTGTGTGCCTGCTCTGTACCCAGTACATACCGCTATTATCCACCTACATAGCTGTTCTCTATTTGGGCCCGATTGACATCTGCTGGAGTTATTGGAAGTTGTGTGTGCCTCCAGCACAGCACAGTATACAGCTGTATATACCCCTTTAACTCTGCTGTTTTCTTGTTATTGTCTGCGTGCCCTGACCGCAGTATACACCGTGATATTCACCTCACCTATATAGCTAGTGGTCCATCTTTAACAATAGAGCTTGCAGTCAGCAGTGTCACTCAGGAGATAGTGCGTGCTGTGTGCCTGCTCTGTACCCAGTACATACCGCTATTATCCACCTACATAGCTGTTCTCTATTTGGGCCCGATTGACATCTGCTGGAGTTATTGGAAGTTGTGTGTGCCTCCAGCACAGCACAGTATACAGCTGTATATACCCCTTTAACTCTGCTGTTTTCTTGTTATTGTCTGCGTGCCCTGACCGCAGTATACACCGTGATATTCACCTCACCTATATAGCTAGTGGTCCATCTTTAACAATAGAGCTTGCAGTCAGCAGTGTCACTCAGGAGATCTGCTGGAGTTATTGGAAGTTGTGTGTGCTTCCAGCACAGCACAGTATACATCTGTATATACCCCTTTAACTCTGCTGTTCTATAAAAAAGGCATCTGCAGGAGTTAGTGGGTGTTGTGTGCCTCCAGCACAATATAAACTACCCAACTACTGTTTTACCCAACTCCCTTCAGGCCATTACCATGTCTGGAAGGCCAGCAAGGAGAGGCAGACAGGCGCGAGCCGATAAAAGAGGGCAAGCAGGCTCTGTGTCTAGAGACAACAGTGCTGGTCGGGGACGCGGTGCATTGTCATCAGCACGTGGCCATGGGACATGCTTGTCCTTCTTTTCTGCAGCTGGACATGTTGAACCGCAACATGCCAACGACTTGGTAGAGTGGATGACCAAGCCCTCTTCATCCTCCTCATCCTCTCTCACCCAGTCTCAGGGTAGTAGAAAAGCAGCTGCCAACACATCGTCGTCCCTCCTCTCAATGTCATCATCAGTGACTCCTTCCCTAGACCCACCACGTCCTCCTGAGGAGTCTCCTGAACTCTTTGAGCACAGTGTTGGGTACATGCTCCAGGAGGATGCCCAGTGTTTGGTGGGCTCTGATGATGACACTCAGCTAGAGGAAGGCAGTAGCGTGAGCACAGAGAGAGGGGATGCTCAAGAAGGACAGCAATCTGGCAGTAATGTTCCACAAGCTGCAGCATACTGCCAGGTTTGCTACAGCGATGAAGAGGGAGGGGATGATGAGGGCACTGACTCCACGTGGGTGCCTGGAAGGAGGGAGGAGGAGGAGGAGGAGGAGGAGGAGGCACATGTCCAACGAGGCAGGATGCCCTCCGGGAGCCAGCTTAGGGGCAGCACACCGACTGAATCACACCGCAGAGCTCCGCCTGCGCAGAGCGCTTCCTCTGCGCAGAGCGCTTCCTCTGCGCGTTATTCTAAAAGTTCTTTGGTGTGGGCCTTTTTTGAGACGAGTGCATCAGATCGCACCGCTGCTATTTGCAACATATGTCTCAAGCGTATCTCACGTGGCCAAAACATCAGCCGCTTGGGCACCACATGCTTGACCAGACATATGTTGACCTGCCATGCAGCTCGTTGGCAAGCATACCTCAAAGACCCACACCAAAGAACAAAGCGGACCTCTCCTTGCTCCTCATCAGCTGGCATCTCCAACCCCACTAGACCTTCAGTCCTCTCTGAAACCTGCTCTGAGAGGAATGAAGGTGTAGAATTAGGTGTGTCACAGCCAAGTGCTTCCGGGAACTCTGCTAGTGGTACATCCACGTCCGATTATAGCAGACAAATGTCCCTGCCCCAGCTGCTGGACCGGCGGAAGAAATTTACTCCCAGCCATCCACATGCCCAGCGGTTGAATGCTAGCTTGGCTAAATTGCTAGCACTTCAACTGCTGCCTTTTCAGTTGGTAGATTCGGCCCCCTTCCGTGAGTTTGTACAATGTGCGGTTCCTCAGTGGCAGGTCCCCAAACGCCACTTTTTCTCACGGAAGGCAATTCCGGCTCTCTACCGGCATGTGGAAGGCAATGTCCTTGCCTCGCTGGACAGGGCGGTCAGCGGTAAGGTGCATATTACCGCTGACTCATGGTCCAGCAGGCATGGACAGGGACGTTACCTGTCTTTCACGGCCCATTGGGTCACTCTTCTGGCTGCTGGGAAGGATGCAGGACAAGGTGCAGTAGTATTGGAGGTTGTTCCGCCACCACGCCTCCAAAATGCTACTATTGGTTGTGACACACCTCTCTCCTCCACCCCCTCCTCTTCTTCTTCCTCCACGGCCTCTTCCAGTGCTCTGTCCTCAGAACCAGCGGTGCTCCGTAGGCGTTCCAGGGGCTACGCAAGTATGCAGGCAAAACGATGCCATGCCGTGCTTGCGCTGGTTTGTTTGGGGGACAGGAGCCACACTGGGGCGGATGTTTTGTCAGCTCTGCAGGGGCAGGCCGAGAGGTGGTTGACGCCACGCCAGCTTAAGCCAGGAATGGTGGTTTGCGACAATGGCACCAACCTCCTCTCCGCCCTCCGACAGGGACAACTGACCCATGTGCCCTGTGTAGCTCACGTCCTTAACCTGGTGGTGCAGCGGTTCTTGGGCAGGTACCCCGGCTTACAGGATGTCCTGAAACAGGCCAGGAGAGTCTGTGTGCATTTCCGCCGATCATTTAATGCCTGTGCTCGGCTGGCTGAGCTCCAAAAAGAGTTGAACCTGCCCAAGAACCGCCTTATATGTGACATGCCCACCAGATGGAACTCAACATTGGCCATGCTGCAGCGGCTGCACACGCAGCAGAGGGCCATCAATGAGTACCTGTGCGACTACGGCACCAGGACAGGGTCAGGAGAGCTTGGTTTTTTCTCACCACGCCAGTGGGGCATGATCAGGGATGCATGCACTGTCCTGTCACCGTTTGAGGAGGCCACAAGGATGGTGAGCAGTGACAGTGCATGCATCAGTGACACTATACCTCTTGTCCACCTCTTGGAGCATACGCTGCGTGGAATAATGGACAGGGCACTTGAGGCAGAACAGAGGCAGGAAGAGGAGGACTTCCTTGCCTCTCAAGGCCCCCTTTATCCAGACAGTGTTCCTGCTGTGCCACCCATCACACAGGAAGAGGGTGAGGAGGAGGAAGAGGAGGAGGAGGATGATTGTGTCAGCATGGAGGTGGAGGCTGGCACTCAGCATCAGCAGCAGCAGTCTTATAGGGATGATTTACAGTCCCAAGAAACACGTGGACTTGTACGTGGCTGGGAGGAGGTAGCTGCGGATCATGTTGTCCTTAGTGACCCAGAGGACTCCGGACCGAATGCCTCAGCTAACCTACGCTGCATGGCCTCCCTGATCCTGCAAAGCCTGCGGAAGGATCCTCGTATTCTTCGGATCAAGGAGAGGGACCATTACTGGCTGGCCACTCTCCTTGATCCACGGTACAAGGGTAAGGTTGCCGACCTTATCTTGCCATCGCAGAGGGAGCAGAGGATGAGACATCTCCGGGAGGCCTTGCAGAAAGCTCTGTGCAACGCGTTCCCAGAGACTGGGAGGTCACAAACTCCTGGTCCTGGACAACGTGTTGCTGAGGCATCAGTCAGAAGGAGCGGTGGAGAAGGTGGCCGTCTGACTGATGCGTTCAGACAATTTTTTAGTCCGCAGCCCCAAGGTATGATTGGTTCCAGCACCCATCGCCAGCGTCTAATTTACATGGTGCAGGAATACCTAGGGGCAAGGTCAGACTTGGACACCTTTCCCACTGAAAATCCTCTGGCTTACTGGGTCTTGAGGATGGATCACTGGCCAGAGCTTGCACAGTATGCAATTGAGCTCCTGGCCTGTCCTGCATCCAGCGTTCTTTCGGAACGCACCTTCAGTGCTGCTGGTGGCTTCGTTACCGATCACAGGGTGCGCCTGTCCACCGAATCAGTTGATCGACTGACCTTCATCAAGATGAATCAGTCTTGGATCACCCACAGCTACCAAGCACCTGAAGCTGATGTAACCGAATAATTTTTTTTGAAATACCACATCCCTTCAAGACTGCCTATGCTGATGCTGAGTGACTGTCCTGTTATGTTGATTGTCTATCCTCTTCCTCCTCCGCTGATATGTTGGAAGAACATTTTTGGTTCTGGGTGATGCCAGCAGCCCAATTTTTCTGCCCCTGTTTAACAGGGGTGTTTAAGTACAATTTTTGATGCAATGCTTTGCAGCAGGGCTAATTCCTGCAAAAAAACTAGAGTGTATGGCAGAGGTTGCAGTGTGATGGCACCAGTGCCTAAGGCCCAATTTTTCTGCCCCTGTTTAACAGGGGCGTTTAAGTACAATTTTTGATGCAATGCTTTGCAGCAGGGCTAATTCCTGCAAAAAAACTAGAGTGTATGGCAGAGGTTGCAGTGTGATGGCACCAGTGCCTAAGGCCCAATTTTTCTGCCCCTGTTTAACAGGGGCGTTTAAGTACAATTTTTGATGCAATGCTTTGCAGCAGGGCTAATTCCTGCAATAAAACTAGAGTGTATGGCAGAGGTTGCAGTGTGATGGCACCAGTGCCTAAGGCCCAATTTTTCTGCCCCTGTTTAACAGGGGCGTTTAAGTACAATTTTTGATGCAATGCTTTGCAGCAGGGCTAATTCCTGCAAAAAAACTAGAGTGTATGGCAGAGGTTGCAGTGTGATGGCACCAGTGCCTAAGGCCCAATTTTTCTGCCCCTGTTTAACAGGGGCGTTTAAGTACAATTTTTGATGCAATGCTTTGCAGCAGGGCTAATTCCTGCAATAAAACTAGAGTGTATGGCAGAGGTTGCAGTGTGATGGCACCAGTGCCTAAGGCCCAATTTTTCTGCCCCTGTTTAACAGGGGCGTTTAAGTACAATTTTTGATGCAATGCTTTGCAGCAGGGCTAATTCCTGCAATAAAACTAGAGTGTATGGCAGAGGTTGCAGTGTGATGGCACCAGTGCCTAAGGCCCAATTTTTCTGCCCCTGTTTAACAGGGGCGTTTAAGTACAATTTTTGATGCAATGCTTTGCAGCAGGGCTAATTCCTGCAATAAAACTAGAGTGTATGGCAGAGGTTGCAGTGTGATGGCACCAGTGCCTAAGGCCCAATTTTTCTGCCCCTGTTTAACAGGGACATGTAATTACAATTCTTGATATAATATTTCACAGGAGGGCCCCTTCCTGTGCCCACCCAGAGTAACTGTGAGGACTTATAGTGTTGTGGCACCAGCACCACAACCACCAAAGGTCAATTTTTCTATCACTGTTCAACAATGGCATGTAATTACAATTCTTGATATAATCGTTCACAGCAGGGCGCTCCAGCGGCCACCAAGAGTCACTTTGAGGGCTTACAATGTTGTTGCAAAACCAACACCTTGTTCCGCCATTTCTGCAGAGCATATAGGGCAGGCCCCTACTTTCAAACATCCAATTTACAAACATCTCCTACTTGCAAACGGAAGGAGACAACAGCAAGTGAGATGAAAAAAGATGGACGACAAAACAAATTATACAGGGGTGATAACCCTTCCCTATGTTTTCCAAAAAGCTTAACCAGTTGCCGACCGCCGCACGCCGATGTACGTCGGTACAATGGCACGGGCAGGCATAAGGACATACATGTACGTCCCTTGCCTCCCGCGGGTCGGGGGCCCGATCGGGCCCCCGCCCGGTGCCTGCGGCGGTCGGTATTCGTTCGGGAGCGATCCCGGACGAGGGGACGGCCATTCATTCATGGCCCCCCCCTCGCGATCGCTCCCGACGAATAGAAATCCCCGGTGACATCACTTCCTCTCCTGTAATGTAAACACAGGAGAGGAAGTGATGTATTCTCTCCTCCGTGTCGGTATTTTTCGTTCCCAAATATTAAATCATAGTGTAGCGCTAAAGAACAAACTATTACATAACAATATGTGATCATAAAATATTTTAACCAATCACAAGAAATACACCTTAAGTGTATAATTCATAAGTGTATATAAAAAAAGTCCAAAGACAGAAAATAAAAAATAATAAAAGTCTCTGTATAAACGTTGATCGAATCCAAACGTGAGATAAAGGTCACCATCCACCTTCCTTAAATGAGACTAACATGCAGACACCATGTGGTATTCCCGTCACCTTTCAAGATAGAGGCTTACCAGATGTAATAGACCCACACGAATCTACACTCGGAGGGTCACACAGGCTTGTGTACTCGTATACGAGATTTTTAGACGTAGTTTTTCCAGGAAAGTAGCGAATCAGACTGGATGTCTCGGCTAGTTGACAAATCCTTCAGCAGTAAAATCCAACTCAAATAGTATTGAACCCATACAAAGAGAAAATAGGGGCCACAATAGTGTAATTCCGTTTAAGAAAAATATTTAATAAAAAGGTAATAAACTTACATGTAACCAAAGAATCAAGCGCTTAGTCAGTAAAAACAGTGCTACAGCAGGAGTCCCGACGCGTTTCGTCCTCCACAGACGTCATCTGGGGTAACACTCCACTGTAGCACACTCACTTTTATATCCCCCCTTTCAATCTGGGCGAAAATTCCATCTGCCTGTGTCACCGTATATTACTTCCGGTTTAAGATGGCGCCCGGCGTGCGTTCCACGCCTCGCTCTAATATTACAACAAAAATCCGCCAGCGTTTTAATGCCATAACACATGCGGAGTAAGCCGATAGATAAAATCAGCCTTAATCCACCTAGAAAGACAAAATACTAAAGATCTTCCCATCACACAAAGAAACCTCATATCCGGGTCATAGCTGAAATAATGACAGACGCCCAATAAGAGGACTGATCACACAGTGGGCGTATCACATTGCGTAACTAACCTCATATCCGGGTCATGAGTGAAATGATAACACACGCCATACGTGGGAGACTAATCCCGCGGTGGGCGTGTCCCCGATTAGAGCGTGAGGTTTCCAGACAACGGCGCTGGAACGCAACGTCCACAGGAAGCGCCGGTGTACCTGACGCCGGAAGTGACGTGGAAGGAAATACGTCACCTCCGGTCAAGGCACATCAAACATCGGAACTGACTCAACAGGAAATACGTCACCTGCAATCAACCACGGAGCGCATATATATGTTCCGGAACGCACGGCTCAAGAGGCTGTGCACTAGTATACCAACCTGTTCAAAATTGCAAAAAATACTGATACGAAGTAGACTCAGCACAAAAAAATGGAAAATAGATATAAATAAATATAAATAATAATAAAAATAAAAAAATGAAAATAAAAAATCTCCTTATTTTAAGTAAAAACTTTAAATCGAATAGCACCTAGCAAACAACCAAAGGGTGCATTCACCAGGGACATGAATATATCACCCCCAAAAAAATTTTTCATTTTTCCTTCCTTTATATAAAAATATCCTTATACAGAACAATAATTTTTTTATGTATAAAAAATCAAAGCCAGCAATAGTGTACTATATGTCTGAATGTTCATCAAACCAGTTAGCATTGACACATACGGCAGATGGAATTCTGTCCCAAAAGGATTTTTTTAAACATATTACATAGAAAGTATAAAAAACTAGGCCAAAGTGAAACATTGACAATATACACATTAACCATCATTAATAAAAGCATTAATATCCCACTCTATATTTAGGCCAAATGGAGAGTAGGATCGAATAGTATATATCCAATAGGTCTCTAATCTTGAAACACCTCGAGTCATAGCACCCCCTCTCCAGGGCGGTGTGTATTTGTCAATAGCCAAAAACTCGGTACCCGTAGGGTCACTATTGTGACATTCCCTATAGTGTTTCGGGACAGTATGTTTAGAGACCTTACCCCTTATTAGAGCTATATGCTCACCTACTCTAATCGCAAACGTTCTTGTTGTCCTCCCCACATATTGTTTCCCGCATGGGCAAGTGATCAAATAAACCACATACTTAGTGCTACAAGTACAAAATGATTTTATAGTGTATGTTTTATTGGTTACTGTTGATGTAAACTCAGTTGTTTTTTGTCTTCCGGCTGTATTAAATTGGCAAACGCCACATTTTTTACAGGGGTAAAAACCTGTTAAGTTGTGAAAAAAAAGATGGACGACAGGGTGGATTAATGACATTGGGAGCAATACGACCCCTGTAAAAAATGTGGCGTTTGCCAATTTAATACAGCCGGAAGACAAAAAACAACTGAGTTTACATCAACAGTAACCAATAAAACATACACTATAAAATCATTTTGTACTTGTAGCACTAAGTATGTGGTTTATTTGATCACTTGCCCATGCGGGAAACAATATGTGGGGAGGACAACAAGAACGTTTGCGATTAGAGTAGGTGAGCATATAGCTCTAATAAGGGGTAAGGTCTCTAAACATACTGTCCCGAAACACTATAGGGAATGTCACAATAGTGACCCTACGGGTACCGAGTTTTTGGCTATTGACAAATACACACCGCCCTGGAGAGGGGGTGCTATGACTCGAGGTGTTTCAAGATTAGAGACCTATTGGATATATACTATTCGATCCTACTCTCCATTTGGCCTAAATATAGAGTGGGATATTAATGCTTTTATTAATGATGGTTAATGTGTATATTGTCAATGTTTCACTTTGGCCTAGTTTTTTATACTTTCTATGTAATATGTTTAAAAAAATCCTTTTGGGACAGAATTCCATCTGCCGTATGTGTCAATGCTAACTGGTTTGATGAACATTCAGACATATAGTACACTATTGCTGGCTTTGATTTTTTATACATAAAAAAATTATTGTTCTGTATAAGGATATTTTTATATAAAGGAAGGAAAAATGAAAAAATTTTTTGGGGGTGATATATTCATGTCCCTGGTGAATGCACCCTTTGGTTGTTTGCTAGGTGCTATTCGATTTAAAGTTTTTACTTAAAATAAGGAGATTTTTTATTTTCATTTTTTTATTTTTATTATTATTTATATTTATTTATATCTATTTTCCATTTTTTTGTGCTGAGTCTACTTCGTATCAGTATTTTTTGCAATTTTGAACAGGTTGGTATACTAGTGCACAGCCTCTTGAGCCGTGCGTTCCGGAACATATATATGCGCTCCGTGGTTGATTGCAGGTGACGTATTTCCTGTTGAGTCAGTTCCGATGTTTGATGTGCCTTGACCGGAGGTGACGTATTTCCTTCCACGTCACTTCCGGCGTCAGGTACACCGGCGCTTCCTGTGGACGTTGCGTTCCAGCGCCGTTGTCTGGAAACCTCACGCTCTAATCGGGGACACGCCCACCGCGGGATTAGTCTCCCACGTATGGCGTGTGTTATCATTTCACTCATGACCCGGATATGAGGTTAGTTACGCAATGTGATACGCCCACTGTGTGATCAGTCCTCTTATTGGGCGTCTGTCATTATTTCAGCTATGACCCGGATATGAGGTTTCTTTGTGTGATGGGAAGATCTTTAGTATTTTGTCTTTCTAGGTGGATTAAGGCTGATTTTATCTATCGGCTTACTCCGCATGTGTTATGGCATTAAAACGCTGGCGGATTTTTGTTGTAATATTAGAGCGAGGCGTGGAACGCACGCCGGGCGCCATCTTAAACCGGAAGTAATATACGGTGACACAGGCAGATGGAATTTTCGCCCAGATTGAAAGGGGGGATATAAAAGTGAGTGTGCTACAGTGGAGTGTTACCCCAGATGACGTCTGTGGAGGACGAAACGCGTCGGGACTCCTGCTGTAGCACTGTTTTTACTGACTAAGCGCTTGATTCTTTGGTTACATGTAAGTTTATTACCTTTTTATTAAATATTTTTCTTAAACGGAATTACACTATTGTGGCCCCTATTTTCTCTTTGTATGGGTTCAATACTATTTGAGTTGGATTTTACTGCTGAAGGATTTGTCAACTAGCCGAGACATCCAGTCTGATTCGCTACTTTCCTGGAAAAACTACGTCTAAAAATCTCGTATACGAGTACACAAGCCTGTGTGACCCTCCGAGTGTAGATTCGTGTGGGTCTATTACATCTGGTAAGCCTCTATCTTGAAAGGTGACGGGAATACCACATGGTGTCTGCATGTTAGTCTCATTTAAGGAAGGTGGATGGTGACCTTTATCTCACGTTTGGATTCGATCAACGTTTATACAGAGACTTTTATTATTTTTTATTTTCTGTCTTTGGACTTTTTTTATATACACTTATGAATTATACACTTAAGGTGTATTTCTTGCACACTATATGAGTTTTGTGATTGGTTAAAATATTTTATGATCACATATTGTTATGTAATAGTTTGTTCTTTAGCGCTACACTATGATTTAATATTTGTTAATGATTCACTGTTTTATATCCTTGTGATTGTGATAGCAGCTTTGTTTTTTCTGTTTGGATAGCGCAGTGTCACAGGGTAACATTTTTTTGACTAGGTATTTTTCGTTCCGACACGGAGGAGAGCGGATCAGTAAGTTGCACCAACACTCTACACACACAGTAGAACATGCCAGGCACACTCACACCCCCCCTTTACCCCCCGATTACCCCCCCAATTACCCCTGCCCCCCAGTCACAGTGACACCAATGTCATTTTTTTTTTTTTTTTTTGCATTGGTGTCATTTGTGACTGTAATAACTGTTAGGGCAGTTAGAGTTAGCCCCCTTTAGTTCTAATGTACCCCCCTAACCCCCCCAATAAAGGTTTAACCCCGTGATCACCCCCCGTCGCCAGTGTCA
Organism: Lithobates pipiens; assembly: GCF_037356315.1. Classification (NCBI taxonomy): domain Eukaryota; kingdom Metazoa; phylum Chordata; class Amphibia; order Anura; family Ranidae; genus Lithobates; species Lithobates pipiens. The sequence continues at coordinate 221,779,381 of NW_027507764.1, forward strand.
CTAAGGCTGGGTTCACATTGCAGCGGTTTATGAGAACGAATGTGATTCGCACCGCACTGCAGTGCAAATCACATCCGATCTCTGTGCGATTCGAGTTCAGCCATTCGCCGCACCCGCCGCACCCGCCGCAAATTCGCACGGGACCCTTTTTTTGGCCCGCAGCAGAATCGGATCGCATGGGTGTTCACACCATGCGATCCGAGTTTGCAGATCGCACTGCGATATGCGAACTGATCTGGGGGTGTCAGTAACATTTCACTGACACTCCCAGCAGTTCGCATAGGGCAGTGTGAACTGCCGCCGGGAGGCATGCGATGCGGGAACCCGCCGCGGATTCGCGGCGTTTCCGCATCGCTCCAGTGTGAACCCAGCCTAATAAGCGATCATTTTTCTGATCGCTGTATTAGTGTCACAGGTGACGCTAGTTAGGCAGGTAGGTATTTAGGTTCGCCGCAGCTTTTTATAGCGCCAGGGACCCCCATATACTACCGCATAAAGCCCCCTGATTGCCCCCTAGTTAACCCTTTCACCAGTGATCACCATATAACTGTTACAGGTGACGCTGGTTGGTTAGTTATTTTTTTATAGTTTCAGGGCACCCGCCATTTATTACCTAATAAAGGTTTAACCCCCTGATCACCCGGCGGGTGTCATTTGTGACTAATAACTGTTAGGGCAGTTAGGGTTAGCCCCCTTTAGTTCTAAGGTACCCCCCTAACCCCTCCAATAAAGGTTTAACCCCGTGATCACCCCCCGTCGCCAGTGTCACTAAGGCTGGGTTCACATTGCAGCGGTTTATGAGAACGGATGTGATTCGCACCGCACTGCAGTGCAAATCACATCCGATCTCTGTGCGATTCGAGTTCAGCCATTCGCCGCACCCGCCGCACCCGCCGCAAATTCGCACGGGACCCTTTTTTTGGCCCGCAGCAGAATCGGATCGCATGGGTGTTCACACCATGCGATCCGAGTTTGCAGATCGCACTGCGATATGCGAACTGATCTGGGGGTGTCAGTAACATTTCACTGACACTCCCAGCAGTTCGCATAGGGCAGTGTGAACTGCCGCCGGGAGGCATGCGATGCGGGAACCCGCCGCGCATTCGTGGCGTTCCCGCATCGCTCCAGTGTGAACCCAGCCTAATAACCGATCGTTTTTCTGATCGCTGTATTAGTGTCACAGGTGACGCTAGTTAGGCAGGTAGGTATTTAGGTTCGCTGCAGCTTTTTATAGCGCCAGGGACCCCCATATACTACCGCATAAAGCCCCCTAATTGCCCCCTAGTTAACCCTTTCACCAGTGATCACCATATAACTGTTACAGGTGACGCTGGTTGGTTAGTTATTTTTTTATAGTTTCAGTTTTCAGGCACCCGCCATTTATTACCTAGTCTCACTAGTGTACCCCTAAATTTAGGGTTGTCTACTTTCCAAAATGGGGTCATTTGGGGGGGGGGTTGTGCCATCTTGGCATTTTATGGCCTTCAAAACTGTAACGCCCTTAGAAAGCCTGAAGGCGGTGCTTGGTTTTCGGGGCCCCGTACGCGGCTAGGCTCCCAAAAAGTCCCACATATGTGGTATCCCCATACTCAGGAGAAGCAGCAGAATTTATTTTGGGGTGTCATTTCACATATGCCCATGGCATGCGTGAGCAATATATCATTTAGTGACAACTTTGTGAAAAAAAAAAAAAAAAAAAAAAAGTTTGTAATTTTTCCGCAACTTGTGGCAAAATATAAAATATTCCATGGACTCAACATGCCTCTCAGCAAATAGCTTGGGGTGTCTACTTTCTAAAATGGGGTCATTTGTGGGGGTTTTGTGCCATCTTGGCATTTTATGGCCTTCAAAACTGTAATAGGTAGTGAGAAGTGAACTCAAAAATTTACGCCCTTAGAAAGCCTGAAGGCGGTGCTTGGTTTTCGGGGCCCCGTACGCGGCTAGGCTCCCAAAAAGTCCCACATATGTGGTATCCCCGTACTCAGGAGAAGCAGCAGAATTTATTTTGGGGTGTCATTTCACATATGCCCATGGCATGCATGAGCAATATATCATTTAGTGACAACTTTGTTAAAAAAAAAAAAAAAAAAAAAAAAAGTTTGTAATTTTCCCGCAACTTGTGGCAAAATATAAAATATTCCATGAACTCAACATGCCTCTCAGCAAATAGCTTGGGGTGTCTACTTTCTAAAATGGGGTCATTTGTGGGGGTTTTGTGCCATCTTGGCATTTTATGGCCTTCAAAACTGTAATAGGTAGTGAGAAGTGAACTCAAAAATTTACGCCCTTAGAAAGCCTGAAGGCGGTGCTTGGTTTTCGGGGCCCCGTACGCGGCTAGGCTCCCAAAAAGTCCCACATATGTGGTATCCCCATACTCAGGAGAAGCAGCAGAATTTATTTTGGGGTGTCATTTCACATACGCCCATAGCATGTGTGAGCAATATATCATTTAGTGACAACTTTGTGTAAAAAAAAAAAAAAAATTTTTTTTTTGTCATTATTCAATCGCTTGAGGCAAAAAAATAAAATATTCAATGGGCTCAACATGCCTCTTATCAATTTCCTTAGGGGGTCTACTTTCCAAAATGGGGTCATTTGGGGGGGTTTTGTACTGCCCTGCCATTTTAGCACCTCAAGAAATGAGATAGGCAGTCGTAAACTAAAAGCTGCGTAAATTCCAGAAAACGTACCTTAGTTTGTAGATGTGACAACTTTTGCGCAAACCAATAAATATACAATTATTGACTTTTTTTTTACCAAAGACATGTGGCTGAATACATTTTGGCCTAAATGTATGACTAAAATTGAGTTTATTGGATTTTTCTAATAACAAAAAGTAGAAAATATCATTTTTTTTCAAAATTTGCGGTCTTTTTACGTTTATATCGCAAAAAATAAAAATCGCAGAGGCAATCAAATACCATCAAAAGAAAGCTCTATTTGTGGGAAGAAAAGGACGCAAATTTTGTTTGGGTACAACATTGCATGACCGCGCAATTACCAGTTAAAGCAGCGCAGTGCCAAAGTGTAAAAAGACCTCTGGTCATTTACCAGCAAAATGGTCCGGTCTGAAAGTGGTTAAAGATATTTTTTTTGACTGGAGCTACACTTTAAAAATGTACCGCTTGAAAATGACAAACAGATTCAACTTAACACAACAAACCTACACAGTCCCTGTCTTGTTTGCACCGCCTGTATACTGCTGTTCTGAGTATATAGGGCCTGGGGGCCACACGCATTTCCTTTTTTTAATATGGGTACGGGGTTCCCCTTAATATGCGTACAAGACCCAAATAGGCTGGTAATGGGCAGGGAGGGCTACCCATGCCATTTTTCTGAATGATTTTCAACCATATTACAGGAACCAGATATAACATTAAAACCGCAAGCAGTTTTAAATGGTGTTATTTCCGTTTAATGTCATTTTGTGCAGGGACTGTTCTAAACACGGGAAACACGTGGCACTTCACAGGCATACTATAGACACCCCCCAGGCACCATATTTAAAGGAATATTTCACTTTTTTTTTTTCACTTTAATCGTCATTAAAATCAGTGCTCCCGCCAAAACGGTAGTCTTTAAAACTTTTTTTTGCAGTGACCCATGTCCCCTGAGGCAGGAGGCAGATCGCCAAACCCTTTTTAGCACACTATCTTGCATATTAGCCGTTAAAATTAGCACTTTCCAATTCGAACGTTCGAGTCCCATAGACTTCAATGGGGTTCTAACGTTCGTGCCGAACGCGGGGGTCGTTCGCAAGTTCTGGTGCGAACCGAACCGGGGGGTGTTCGGCTCATCCCTGGTTCTGATTCTCTCTGCCAGTGGCTCAATAAGAAGGCTAAAGATCGAGCGAGAAAGAGGACATCCCTGCCTCATGCCATTGGAAATGGTGAAAATAGTTGATAATAGGTTGGAAGTATAAACTTGTGCACAGGGGGAGGAGTACAGGGCTAGTATGGCAGAGAGAATTGGTCCGGTGAATCCAAACTGTTGCAAAATATATCTTATATAGCCCAAATGTATCTTGTCGAATGCCTTCTCCGCATCCAAAGAAAGGAGCAGAGAAGACATCCGACAGGGTCTAGCATATTGCATAACATTAATGACTCATCTTGTGGCATCAGACGCTTGTCTACCTGGAGTGAAGCAAGATTGATCAGGCTTAATAAGGGAGGGGAGGATAGGGAGCAATCTATGGGCTAGAATGTTTGCATATAATTTGAAATCCAGTATTCAATAATGATATTGGTCTAAAGTTAGATGGAGCTGTGGGTTCCTTACCCGGCTTAGGGATAGTAACCACATAGGCTTTAAGCATTTCAGAGGGAAACGAGGCAGAGGAAACTGCAGCTGTGTAGACCATCTGTAACGTTGGTAACTAAATTATCTTGAAATGACTTGTAATAGTCATTTGGTAGCCCATCAGGACCTGGGGACTTGCCCAAAGGAAGTGTCTTTATCTTTCTCTTGATCTCAGTTTCCGTTATGGGTGCGTTAAGAGACTCAAGTCGCGTCTGTGATAGGGAGGGGAGTTTAATTTTTGCCAGAAAGGCTTGAATGCTCTCATCCTTTGGTTGAGGGGTGTTAGGATCTTATTCAGATTTTATAGGGGTGAGTAGTATTCAGCAAAGGAATTTGCTATTTCTTTGGGGTTGAATATTTTATGCTTATCAGATGGGTGTAGCATGCAGTGTTAACTTTTTTAAAGTAAGATGACCAAGTTACAAATTACTTCTCCCAAAAAGTAATTGCATTGGTAACTCAGTTACTACATTGGAAAAGTAATTAGTTACTCAGAAAACTAACTGTGACTTTTTTTAAATATTCTAAGGGGCGGGTCTAGTATTACTGTAAGCAAGGGGCATGTTCCCCCCTGCACGTCTATTTCCCCTCTGTGCCCCCCTGCATGTCTGTTCCCCCCCCCCACACACATATATCTGTTCCCCCTCTGTACCCCACTATACGTCTGTCATCCCCCCACACACATATATCTGTTTCCCCTTTGTACATCTGTCCCCCCAAACTCACGGATCGGATCGTTCTTCGGATCAGAGTCACGGATCGGATCTTTTTTTGGATCAGCAAATAATAATTGAATTTGCAAAAACCTGTGAAAATTCCACGACCATATAGTCCCCACTGTAATATCCACAATCTCCCCCACTGTAATATACATCTCTCCCACTGTAATATCCACGTCATCTCCCCCACTGTAATATTGGCCAAGTATGGCTGGGTATGGCTGAGCATGGCTGGGTATCGCAGAGTAAGGCTGGGTATTACTGAGTATGACAGAGTATGGCAGAGTATTGTCAGGGTATGGCAGAGTATTGTCAGGGTATTGCAGAGTATTGTCAGGGTATTGCAGAGTATTGTCAGGGTATTGCAGGGTATTGTCAGGGTATTGCAGAGTATTGTCAGGTTATTGCAGAGTATTGCAGAGTATTGGCTGGGTATAGCAGAGTATTGGCTGGGTATGGCAGAGTATTGGCTGGGAATGGCAGGATATTGGCAGGGTATTGCAGAGTATTGGGAGGGTATTGCAGAGTATTATCAGGGTATTTCAGAGTATTGCAGAGTATTGGCAGGGAATTTCAGAGTATTGGCAGAGTATGGAGGTGTGGCTGTGACTGCAATTGTCACAGATTAGTGCTGAGGGCACTAGAGATCCAGCCCACAGCGCTGCTGCCATCCTTTCTCTCCCCTCCACCTTACAGATCTGTACACAGAGGGGAGAGGGGAGAGAGGAACCGGCGCCGGTGATCGCTCCATCATTTGACGGGGCAATCACATTGTAAACGGCCGGCGGGTGCACCAAGATGGCCTCCGCTCCGGAGCTAGGCCGAAGCCGCAGCCTTTCCTTTCTCCGCAGATTGAGGCGGGTGCGCCCCTAGTGGCGGTAGATGTAATTGCGGTAACGCCGCCAAAGTAATGGGAACGGCGTTACCATGAGGGGAAGAGTAATCAGTTAGATTACTTGTTACCCTCTAAAGTATCGGCGTTAAGTAACGCAATTTAATTTAACTCCGTTAGTTACATCACTGGTAGCATGTATGGAATTTTAGATTTAGTCTTAACAGTTTTGAGTCTCTGGGCTAGGAATTTGCCTGCCCGATTGCCTGAGGAATAATGCTTAAATTTCAGGGATTGTATGTGTTTATGTCAGGGCTGGCTTAGCCCTTCCTTCTCTGGGCTGGCTGCTCAGCTGTTCCTGATCATGCTCGTCTGACCTGCCTACTAAAAGCTGTCCAGCTCACATCACCTCTGCCTTCGCCACATCACAAGAAACCATCTCCTGTGGTTCTGTTTAAAGACTGGCTTGCTGACATCCCTTCTGGATCCTTATCCTGCTTGCTATTGCTCTACTTGGATCCCTGACTTCTGGCCTGGCTGATTACCAGATCTGGTTATTGAACTCTGGTCTGGCTGACTACTCGATCCGGTTACTAGACTCTGGCTATGCTTTGACTATGCTTTTTCTTTTTACCTTTTTATTTTTATTTAATAAACAAGTGTGATTTAATTGTACTTCTGTCTCGGTCTGATTCATGGTTTCTGACAGTTTATCATATTGTTCAATAAGTAGAAGCCTTAGATCAGAGCGACGGTGGGAGAGTTTATGGGCCATGTGTGCATTAGCATTAGTTTTATTCAGGGTTTCTAGCGTTTTGATGTCAGTAAGGAGTTGGTTTAGCAATTGTGTCCTCCTCCTTTTCTGTCGTGCACATATTTGTAAATTGACTCCTCTAATAAAAGCCTTATGTGCACACCACAACATTGTAGGATCTAAAACTGAATCAGTATTCATAGCAAAAAACTCAGATAAGTTGTTTGCAATGTTGGCAGCATATGAGGGCATCTGAAAAATGTGGGAGTTGGCCAGCCAAATATAGGCAGAGCTAGGAGTGTGCCCCTCCACCACCATGATAGACACAGGTGCGTGATCAGACCACATAATGTCGTGTATGGTGGAGGAGGACACTGCCTGCAGAAGTATTTTGTCTACGGGTATCAGATCGATACTAGAGTAAGAGTTATGTCTAGCAGAATGGTAAGTATAGTCTTGTTTGTTTGCATGGTCATAGATGTCTTCTGTATGGAGCAGATGTTGAAGCATAGGGGGTGGGCGTTTGGCCTTGAATGTAGAATCCAGTGTGTAATCCGCAGTTAAATTGCCGGGTCGAGGTGGGTTTCTATTAAGTTGAAGGCCACAGAGTCTCTAATGGCGATGAGGACTCCTTTCTGTTTCATGGGAGCGGAAGCCAAAAAAAAATATGAGGGAAGCTTTTGAGTTGGAAGTGGGGAGAGTTGCTGGCTAGAAAATGCGTCTCCTGGATACATAGGACATCAGCCTGGAGTTTGATTGCTTCTCTCCAGACCGAGGCACTTTTAGCTGGATGGTTGAGGCTGTTTACATTGAAGGAATCTATTTTAAGAGCCATGTGTACAGGTTAAGTATGTGTTCTGACAGTACCTTAGTTTTGTTGCTGGTAGGCATCTCGGCTCAGGTCCATGGTAGTAGGCTGAGTAGAGTAGAGTGTTCATTCCCATATAGGTGGAGGTAAAGCAGATCACACGTAGATCAGACCGGCAGCAGGGGGAAGAAGGTAGGGTGAAGAGAAAGAACAGTCAAAACAATAACAAAACAAACAGTTCAATAAAAAAACTGATTCAATCTTGAATTTGAGGGCAGAGCTACTGCCCATAACTTGGGAGGGGAAAAAAGCGATCTGAGTACTCCAGAGCATGTTAGGAACCTTGACGCATGTAGACATGTTTAACTATTATGCATTGTTGATTATGTGTTGAGCTTTTTGTTGCTTTTCTTTCTCGACACTGTTTGCCAGTCATATTGGGTGTGTAGCCTCGCAGGGGGTGAAGAGCCTGCAGGTGTTTGGACAGGAAGTATGTCTAAGGAGCGTAGTAGCGTAAGCCCCTCCTCTACTTCTGCAATCACAGTGGTGTTACCATCATGTGTGACCGTTAGCTTTACAGGTTAACCCCAGTGATATGGGATATTGTGATTGCATAGGGCCTTTGTCACTGGCAGCAAGGATTTACATTTCTGGATTGTAAATTGTGAAAGACCCGCAAATAGTTGAATATGTGTGAATTGTTCTGGGGGTTGCTGATTTTTGCGGAATGCGGTCATGAGCTGCTCCTTAACCTAGTAGAAATGTACCCGCATCAAGACATCTCGGGGTATGTTGTTCGGGAGATGGGATGGTTCTGGTAATTTATGGATGCCGTCAACATGCATTTCAGACTACAGATACAGATGGCAGAAATTGTTTCATAAGATCGCGGGCATATTGTTGGAGTTGCGCAGGGATTATGGTCTCAGGTACCCCCCGGATCTTTATATTGTTTCTCCTTGATCTGTCCTCAACTTGTCAGTGATCTTGGCCCTAAGCCATGTAAGTTCCTGTGAAAGATTAGTATGGGCATCAATTATGGTGTTGTGGGATGATGCAAAGTCCCCCATTTTCTCTTCTATGTGGTCCACCCTCCCACTCAGATCTCCTATTTCAGCTTTAAAATTGTGCATACATTGCAGCATGTCAGCATGCATGGAACTGCGGAGGGAGACAAGCATGTCTTTTAGGGTGGTATCAGACACAGGCCTGCTCGAGGTAGGAAATGTAGTGAATGGATCCACGAGTTCTCTCGTGTCCTCCATAGAGTCATGGCCTGTCCTCACCTGTCGGATGTCTTCCTCCAAACGAGGCTTTGATTTTGCTGGGCCTTAGGAGAGAGGGGTAAAATGCCTCAGGAGATTTCTGTGCAGGGCCTGCTTGTGATCATGGTGTCACACACCTGGTGGTAGAGTCTGGTATGCAGAGGGAGGCCTCACTTACACCTCTGACATGAGGCCCCTGATAGAGCAGACAGGAAGCGCGGGAATGCAGAGTAGCACGAGTGCCTGACAAGGTTGCTAGTAGACGAGCTGGACCGGAACTGCAGAAGGAACTGGAATGGACTCAGGAACAGCTGTCAGACAGGAAGCTGAAGCTCAGGCAGGTGCAGGCAGATGGACTGGAAGCATCGGCAAACAATTCCAAGCAGGTGAACACTGGAGCAGGGTCAGGTGCAGGCAGGTTCGGCAACAGGCAGGCAGCAAGGTAGCAGGAGGAGAAGGCAGGAATGTGGTCTTGGATACAGGCAAGTTCGGCAGCAGGCTGGCAGCAAGGTAGCAAAAGGATCAGGCAGGAATGTAGTCAAATAGGCTGAGGTCAGATGCAGGCAGATAGCAGGGGTTGTCAGGAGCAAGCCGGTTAGGGTCAACTAGAGCAGGATACAGGCAGACGACAATCAGTGGTCTCAGGTAAATGCTGGAGACCAGACAGCACTGATGCAAGGGAACAAGGAAGTTTAAATAGACTATTAGCGCCAGAAACTTCACCGGGCTTGTGCGCCTGTGAGCACTGTGGAGATGCGACCCCATGTCACAGGTGCAAATGAGCAATGTATGCCTGATTTTGGTAGGCTTGCTAATTGTACACCTGTGTGCTGGCTTCATAATTATCCCAGGAATAGAGGTCAGTGCTCATCCTTGAAGAAAGCTCCACCCAGCAGACAGTAGGGAGCCAGTGCAACATGAAGCTGCAAGCACAGAGGTGCTGAGTGTCAGGTCTGGGGAAGACAGTCCAAGGCCTAACGTGAAAGGCCTGAGCAGGAGTGCTGCATTTTTAGCCAGAAAGGCTGAATGCTCTTTGTTCTGAAGCAGGACTGTAATGCTGAATACCCCTGTGAGGGAATCTGCTGTTTATTTTTGAACTTTCTCTTTCTTTTGAATACATATGGGCTGCTGTGCCCTTGAAAATGCAGTCCGGACTGACACAATTTCTTTAATTCACATGCACCACTAGAGCTTAATCAACCCGGATCGTCACAGCACCAATGTCAGCATTTTGGCATGTGTGTGTAAGCATAGGTGCAGGGGCGCTCATACTTGTGCGCGTGAGCACAGGTGTGCGCATAGGTGCGTGCACACAGGTGCATGCAAATATGCCCGCTCAGCCCTTTTCAGTGGAACATGTAGAACAGGGGGACGTCTAAGGTCGCCATCTTGATTGCTGGCGTGCCCTTCCTGACACCTGGGCTGGATGCAGCAGATCACGAGCTGCAGGAGGAAGACAGGAAATGTTCCTGGCGCCAGCGCCATTTTGGAGAGGATTGCGGCTCTTCGGCGGGAAGAAATCTTTTAGCTTGCGAGTTATACTGCACCTTCAGACAGGCAGTGGAGGTGGTTTCAGCTGTCAGTGTTGCCCCAAAATTTGGCAGTTCCCATGTCTGGAGCGGAGCTGTGTGATCATGCGTTCATTCAGCTATGTGGTAGCTATAAAAGATGAAAAATATAATAAAAGACCTATATGAATTAGAACAAAGGTATAAAACACAATTAGATAAGGAAACCGATAACGAACTAATCATAAAAAGAGACCAATTAAAGGATTTAATGGAACAGGAAACAAGAAAAGTATTTAATAATGTATCGTAGGAAAGATACAAATAGGGAAATAAGCCTGGGAAATATCTTGCAATAATCTCCAGAAATAAAAAAACTTTAAATTATATAGAAAAGATAAGGAATGAGAAAGGTGAGATGATATATAAAACAGAAATTGCAAAGGCTTTTCAAACATATTATAGTGCATTATATGTGGTTAGAAATAAAGAGACCCAAAAGGAAGAAGAAATTAGAAAAGTAAAAATACAGGAATATTTGGCAGAGGCTAATCTGCCAAAGATCATAGTAAAAAACGCAGAAGCCCAAGAAGAACCAATCACACAAGAGGAAATCAGGAAAGCCCTAAAGGAAATACCATCTGGGAAAAGTCTGGGCCCAGATGGATTTACAATCAAATGCTATAAAAAATGTAAAGAACAATTAGTGCCAAAAATTTGCGACTACTTGAACATGATTGGGGAAAATTAAGAAATTAGAGGGGAATCCCTATTGGCTCACATTACAATAATACCAAAAGAAGGAAAGGATAACACAGATATAAAGCAAAATGCTAAAATCCTGGCAATGAGATTACAAAAACTGATGCCAGAGTTGATAAATATAGATCAAACAGGATTCATACCGGGAAGGGAAGCTAGAGACAATAGCATAAAAACTATGCTATTAATGCAAAAGGGAAAAGATACGGAGTCCCCAGCGCTACTCCTGTCGATTGAAGCAGAGAAAGTTTTTGATAGGGTAGACTGGGGATTCATGATGGATACACTTCAATATCTGGGTATCAGTCCAAAATGTATGCGTTGGATTAAAAACCTATATAGCCATTCTACGGCTATGGTAAAGGTAATTGGAAGCAGTTGCAGCCTTTTGAAATGTTCAATGGAACAAGACAGGGATGCCCGCTCTCGCCGCTCCTGTATATATTATTGGAACCACTATTGGCGATGTTACGGAAGGGATATAGGAGGGGCGAGAATGGGCAAAGAAGAACATAAGGTGGTGGCATACGTAGAGGATATTTAATTATATATTACCAAACCAAGGCTGACATTGCTGAATGCAATGAGAGAATTAAAAAAATATGGGGAACTTTCGAACTTTAAAATTAACCCAATAAAAACAGAAGTATTAAACTTAGGAATAAATAAAATAGGAAATCAAGCTTTACAAAGGGAATTCCCATTTACGTAGGCAAAATAAATAACATACCTAGGAATTAAACTGACACCTACCCTAGAGAAGCTATACTAGGCAAATTATATCCCACTACTTAATGAGATTAAAATAGAGATTAAGACCATTTTGATAAGACCCTTGTCCTGGATTGGTAGGATAAACATGTTAAAAATGGTGATTCTACCAAAAATAATATACACGTTCCAAATGCTGACTATAGCAATTCTAAAGTTTTTTCAGAGTAATAAAAACAATGATGTTAAATATATATTGCAAAACAAAAAGTAAACTTTGCACTTCTCAGTAGGAAAAAAAACATTGGGGTTTAGCAGCACCAGATGTAAAAAGATACTACAAAGCAGTTATGATAACACGGTTGGTAGAATGGGTAAATGTACACAGTAAAAGGAGATGAGCAAAAATGGAAGATTTTCTTAGTATGACACTATTAAAAAAAATATATGGATACCACGGAAATTTAGAACACTGGGCACAGATACACATGAGTTAACTAAGAATGTATTTAAAATATGGGACACAATACATAGTCATGGAATTTGGAAGTATAATTCACCTTTAATACCACTTAAGGGCAAATTTTTTTTATCCCTGGAATTGGGACACTTTTAGGAAGTCAAATGGGTAATGCACAATTAAAAGACATCACTGCGCAGGGCAGGATAAGGACAAGACAGGAACTAAAAAGCATAAATGGGTGGCAGAAGATCAGCCAGTGGGAATACCTACAGCTGAAACACTTAGTGAGTACAATACCCCACCCAATAAGGGACAGTAAGGAGTTAAAGCCTATAGAAAAATATGCACTTTAAATACATCCTTAAAACATGGGATTTCCCAAGAATAGATCCTAACAGAGCTAGAGGGATGAGGGCCACTACCTTGTTTAGAGAAATGAGAACAAGATATGGTTATAAAACTAGAGGAAACACAAATGATTGGATCAGTACATAATTTTGCAACAGACATAAATAATATTGAAGCAAATTATAAGTGTTTCATACAGTGGTACCAGGCCCTTCAGGTCTGGTATGGATTTTAAGGGGAACCCTGCACCAATTTAAAGAAAAATATGGCGTGGAGTCCCCAAAAAAACAATACCAGACCCTTATACGAGCACGCAACCTGGCAGGCCACCCTCCGTGTGAATTGATAATGGGGTACAAATGTACCCCTACCATTTCACAAAGAAGTGTCAAAAATTTTAAAAAAGACAATAGCCATGTTTTTGACAATTCCTTTATTAATGTCCTCTTAATGTCTTTTTATGACAATACCATGCATATAAGCCTTTAAAATTAGCACTTTTGATTTCTCCCATAGACTTTTAAAGGATGTTCCACGGCTTTCGAATTTGCCGCGAACACACAAAATTGTTCGCTGTTCGGCGAACTGGCGAACAGCCAATGTTTGAGTCAAATATGAGTTTGACTCCATCCCTGGTTTTGACATACTAATGTCTGATATTGCCTTCACTTTGTCAAAGTTGAACTTTGTAAGTTCCTGAGTTGTGTATGTTTTATGGCTTTAAACATGCCTGTTTAACCCAAACAAGGCTATTTGTACTGTCAAACTTAAAAATATTATACAACAAATATGTTGGTTTGTTCAAAAACCCTTTTCTAATGCACATGTGAATGTGCTTTGAGTAAAATGTTTTATACTCAACAATGTGTGGCTTCTTCTTTCAATGCTAAATATGAGTTTTTGGAGTAAGTTGGTGTTTACTTACTAAAGGCAACTCCACTTTGCACTGATCTGGCAATCCAGCCTCAGGCCAGGCCCAGATTGGCCATAGGGAAAACTGGGCAATTGCCCGGTGGGCCGGGGCTGCTGGGCTGCATGTCCTTGCTTGCGGGGCCAAAGCAGGCTGCACTTTAAGCCCGCGCCAGTCCCCTAACCATTCCATGGCTACCTGGCTGCCAATTCAGCTCAGGCTCAGCCATCGGCACCAGGGGGACTGAAACATGAAGGCGGGAGGAGCTAGAGGAGACACCTCTCCACGGCCGCCAGTATAGTTTAGCCGTTATACCTGGGGGATGTGACCACGAAGGGGAGAGGAGCCTGATGCAGCCGGATCAGAGAGAATGTAAGTGTGGCCCCCTGTAACCTGAATAGGAGGAGCAGTGGGGTGGCTGCATATAAGAAGAAGAATCATTCTGTCCATCTTCCTTCTGCAGTGTCTGAATGCCTGCTTCTGCTCCTCTCCCTCTTGCAGGCTTTTAGGTACTGTGGGAGGAAGATGGAGAGAATAATTCTTCTATATGCAGCCACCCCACTACTCCTCCTATCCTGCTTATCTCTGCTGCCCCCACAGTGCTCTCTACCTCCCCCACAGTGCTCTCTACCCCCCCCCCCCCCCACAGTGCTCTAACTGTGACCTGTAACAGAAACCTGCGTTACATCAGATGTCACTGGGGAACCCCATGGCTTCCCTCACCAGCATCAGAGGGGGCGGGGTCAGGTGATGGGTGGCCCCACCTTCCTAATATAAGAAACGTCAGCGCTGGGATCCCCGCAGTGTCTCCGCAGTGGAGACAGAAGACAGATGCATGTATGGACAGTGCTGGACTGAAAATCACCCATCGCTGGATCAGATCAGCCATCGCTGGACCCCGGAGAGATGATCATCCGTCGCTGGATCGCAAGAGTGGATAAGCACCGCTGGAATCTTTTTTATTTTTTTTATTTATTTTTTTAATAAAGGAATTTTTCAAAAGTGTGTTTGTCTTATTTAACCATTTTTACACTTTCTTTGTGAAATGGTAGGGGTAATTTTGTACCCCCTTACCATTTCAAACAGGGGGGGTCGGGATCTGGGGGTCCCCTTGTTAAAGGGGGCTTCCAAATTCTGATAAGCCCCCCGCCCGCAGACCCCCACAACCACTGGCCAGGGTTGTGGGGATGAGGCCCTTGTCCCCATCAACATGGGGACATGGTGCTTTGAGGGGTTACAGACCCCCAAAGCATCCTCCCAATGTTGAGGGCATGTGGCCTGGTATGGTTCAGGAGGGGGGGCGCTCTCTCGTCCCCCCCCCTTCTTTTCCTGCGGCCTGCCAGGTTGCGTGCTCGGATAAAGGGTCTGGTATGGATATTTAGGGGGACCCCCACGTATTTTTTTTTTTAAATTTGACACGGGGTTCCCCTTAATATCCATAAAGGGCCCCTGAAGGGCCTGGTAATTGAATTTAGGGGATCAATCAATGAATGAATTGTCGTCTAATACAGAGAACACTCATTGAGTGTTCTCTGTATTACGGGAGCCGACAATGGAAAGTGATTTTAAAATACTTTTTTTCCTTGCGAAATGACACTTTGTGCAGGGACAGTTCTAAGCACGGGAAACATGTGCCCCTTCACAGGCATACTATAGACACCCCCCAGGTACGAAATTTAAAGGAATATTACACTTTTATTGTTTCACTTTAATCATTATTAAAATCACTGCTCCTGAAAAAAACAGCTGTTTTTAAAACTTTTTTTTGCATTGATCCATGTCCCCTGGGGAAGGACCCGAGTCCCCAAACACTTTTTAGGACAGTAACTTGCATATTAGCCTTTAAAATTAGCACTTTAGATTTCTCCCATAGACTTGTACAGGGTGTTCCGGCTTTTCGAATTTGCCACGAACAGCCCAAATTGTTCATAAAAAAAAGGGTTGCTATGGGAACGACTATATTAGATAACTGCAGCTGAACGCAACTGCACAGAAGTGCACGTAAACGCATGTAATTGCACTGTACAAATGCAGCTGATCGCTGTGCCTGGAGTCTTGAATTTCGCAGAAAAAAATAAACATGCTAAACTGCGGCAGAACAGCCGTCCGTGTGAAAGGGGCCTAGAGCTTTATGTACACTGGACATTATAAAAACGCCAGCAGCACTAGCTGTAGAAAGCTGTAGCTGTAAAAAGGCGTTTTTGCATTAGCGTTTTTCTGTGTTTTTTATCATTTGCTTTTTTACTTTTTTTTTAGAAAAACTATACTCTCACAAAAGCTTATGGCTCAAAAATGCTGATAAATGCTGAATAGCCTAGTTTTTCATTGTTTTGCAGCGTTTTTAAGCTTTTATCAGAGTTAGCCCCTGTACTCACGGTCGGAGATTTCAACAACCAAATCCGTCGGATTTTCTCCGTCGGATTTTCTCCGTCGGATTTTCTCCGTCGGATCTTGTCCGAAACTGTTGCATACACACGGTCGGACTAAGTTGTCGAAAAATCCGATCTTTCAGAACGTGATGACGTAATTTCGTTACGATGGGACTACATTCAGGCTAGTAGCCAATAGCTTTGATGTAGGAATTTGATCTGAGCATGCGTGGCACTTGGTCCGATCAAAATTCGCTACACATGATCGGAGTATGTCCGACCGGCCCAGTTGGTCGCGAAATATTTCCAACATGTTGGAAAATTGGGTCCGACGGATATTCCGACGGAATCAGTCCGATGCATACCACACACAGTCGGATTATCCGACGACACGGTCCGATAGGACACATTCCGACGGATTCTCCGACCGTGTGTACAAGGGCTTAGTGCATTTTTACAGCTAAAAAACTCCTCTAGTTATGGGTTTTTTTCCAGCCAAAAGCACCCCTGCCAAAAAACATTCATAATAGCCTATGCATGCATGGACACATAGGATAACATGTTGGGGAGTAGAAATGGGCTAAAAAGTTCTAACCCAAACTGCGAACCGCATTGAAGTCTATGGGAGCCGAACAGGAAAAATCAAAAGTTCCCATTTTGAAGGCTGAAGCCGCGTACACACGGGCGGACTGTCTGGCCAACTTAGTCCGTCAGACAATCCGACGGACAGTCCGTCATACTTTCGAATGAACGGACTTGACCACACACGGATGCACAAACAGTCCGTCGAAAGCATGCGCGATGACGTGTACAGCACGTACGACGGGACTAGAAATAGGAAGTCCAATACACAGCAATGCAACCTTTCGCCGTGTAAATCTTTTCTGAGCATGCGCCATACTTAGTCCGTCGAACTAGCCTACTGACGAGCGGATTGTCCGCTGAAACCAAAGTATGACGGACAGTATTACGGAAGTTCCGAAATACTTAGTCCGCCAAACTGCACGCTGAAAAAGTCCGCTGAAGCCCACGCACGAGCGGACTGTCCGCTGAAATGTGTTTCGACGGACTAAGTTGGCCAGACAGTCCGCCCGTGTGTACGCGGCTTTATTTGAAAGTGGTGCTTAAAGTGCAACAATAAAAATGAAAAAAAAAATCCTTTAAAAATAGTGCCTGGTGCGTCCCCTTAGTCTGTCTGTAAAGTGGTGCATCAGTAACATGTATAGAACATGCTGTAGCAAAAATCACATTTCTAAAGAAAAAAAAATGTGTCAAATCACATTTAAAATGACTTGTGGTTGCAATTGCCGGGACCCGGCCACTGAACAAAAAAATGATGACTTTTTTATCCGGGTATGCAGCCTGGCAGGTCCGGTAAGGGGGGGATGAGCGAGCGCCCCACTCTTCCTGAACTATACCAGGCCACATGCTCTCAACAATGGGAAAAAGTCTCTTACAAAGGCGGCTTTTATTTGACACTTGCTACTGAAACAAAAAAAAACTGGAGGAATAGCTACAGGGGGAAAACCAAAGAGCCTGGTCTGGCCTTCCTTAAAGCGGAGGTCCACCCTAAAGTGGACCTTCCGCTCATTGGAATCCTCCCTCCCTCCGGCGCCACAATTGGCACCTTTCAGGGGGAGGGGGGTGCAGGTACCTGTACAGTACAGGTATCTGCACCCACTTCCTGGATAGCTCTCTGCGGAAAGGGGCGTAGATTACGCCCCTTTCCGAAAGTCCCCCGCTGCCTGCTGGGAAACACACAGATCCCAGAGGCAGCGGGTCCATCCTCATTGCGCAGCGCGACTCGCGCATGCGCAGTAGGGAACCGGGAAATGAAGCCGAAAGGCTCCACTTCCTGATTCCCATACCCAAGATGGCGGCGGCAGCACCCGAGAGATGATCGAGAGATCGGCTTCGGGTGCCGACATCGCGGACACGCTGGACAGGTAACTGTCACTATTTTAAAAGTCAGCAGCTGCAGTATTTGTAGCTGCTGGCTTTTAAAAAAAAAAAAAAAACGCGCACTCCCGGCCGACTCCCGCTTTAAACATGGTAGCTTTGGTTTCACGTTTGTTCCTGACACAGGCAAAAGTGCCGTTCTTGTGGCATTACATTACTGCATAATTATGCACAACTTTGGTGTGTACAGTACCACCTATATTTTCCCATTGTAGTAATATAAAAAGATAGTAGTTGAAAACAATATTTGTACAATTGTATAAAAAAGAATATTTTAAAAATGTCTATTTAATAAAATTTTATTTAGTGCAAAAAAATATATAATACCCTATTTTTAAAAAAAAATAAAAGATGGGGTTGGGTCAAGTAAATAGACTTCAAACATGTCAAGTGCATGTGCCTATGGTAGCTCTAAAAACAATAGCACCCAAAAATCTCCATAAGAAACGCTTAAAAAGGCTTTACTACTCATTAGTTTAGAGTTAAAGTAGAACTATTAACCAATCTGTGAAAAAAATTGCGCTGTCTGTGACTCAAAGAAATGAATCCCCCAAAAATCTCCTAACCAACATGTATTGCATCCCAATTAGATGCAATGAACCTTGTGAAACAACTGTATCCAAATAAAAATATATAACACTACACTGCCAAATGTAAACAAAATTGTTCTTAAAATTATTTGTGAGGTAAAAAATGTGAGATAAACAATGTCCAAATGTGTATTCAAAACAGATGAATAAACCCTGGGAGTACAAAACAAGGTGCCCGGATATGCAGTAACCGCCGAAGGTATCTGAGGTCTCTGAACTGGGGGAAACAACAAACTCAACATGTGACAGGTAGAATTTGTAACCACCTCACGCCCGCCCTATAGCCGAATAACGGCCGTAGAGCAGGCGCGTTCGTCCGGGTGGTCGTCCCTGGATGTCCTGATGTTTACTTCCGCAATGCACGCCGCCGCGGGCGCGCATCGCGGAAGTTCTGTGTTCGCCGTGTCCCCCGGGGACAGGCAAACACAGATCGCCATCGCCTAGTGCCATCAACCCCAGTGCTACCTGCCCCCAGTGCCATCCACCCCAGTGCTACCTGCCCCCAGTGCTACCTGCCCCAGTGCCACCTGCCCCCAGTGCCACCTGTTGTCAGTGCCATTTGTCCCCAGTGTCATCTGTGCCACGTATAAGTGCCATCTGTCATCAGTGCCACGTGTCATCAGTGCCACATAGTGCCATTTGTCATCAGTGCCACGTATTAGTGCCATCTGTGATCAGTGCCACGTATCAGTGCCATTTGTTATCAGTGCCACCTGTCAGTGTCACGTGCCATCTGTTGTCAGTATCACGTGTCATCAATGCCACTTATCAGTGCCATCTGTCATCAGTGTCACGCGTCATCGGTGCCATGTATTAGTGCCATCTGTCATCGGTGGCACGTATTAGTGCCACGTATTAGTGCCATCTGTCATCAGTGCCACGTATTAGTGCCACGTATTAGTGCCACGTGTCATCAGTGCCACGCATAAGTGCCACGTGTCATCAGTGCCACATATTAGTGCCATCTGTCATCAGTGCCACATATTAGTGCCATCTGTCATCAGTGCCACGTGTCATCAGTGCCACGTATAAGTGTCGTCATTGCCACGTATCAGTGCCATCTGTCATCAGTGTCACGTGTCATTGTCCTGGTGCTTCAAAAGTGTAATAAATAGTCAACAAGTTAGATGTGTAATTTATGTTCCTAGAACACATGATGGCGCTACCTGCATGTTGGGCCTCTCTATGTGGCCAGGCTGTGAAAAAGTCCCACACATGTGGTATTGTAATACTCAGGAGGAGTAGCAGAATTTTTTGGGGGTGTCATTTGTGGTATACACATGCCACGTGAGAGAAATAACCTATTACAATGACAATTTTGTGGAGAAAAAAAAATGAAAAATCTTAATTTTGCAAAGGAATGTGGGAAAAAAATGACAACATCAAAAAGCTCAATATGCCTCTTACTAAATACCTTGGAATGTCTACTTTCCAAAAAGGGGTCATTTGGGGGGTATTTGTACTTTCCTGATTTGTGATTCGCACCACAGCTTGTAGACTCTCTAACTTTCACAAAGACCAAATAATATCCACTAATTTGGGTTATTTTTACCAAAGATATGTAGCAGTATAAATTGTGGCCAAAATTTATGAAGAAAAATTAATAATATGCATAATTCTGTCACAGAAACAAAGAAATATGCGTTTTTTTTTCAAAATTTTCGGTCTTTTTTCATTTATAGCGCAAAAAATAAAAACCCCAGATGTCACGGTCGTTCCGCTACCCCGATCGTACAGAAGAGACTTACCTGCAGGGTTCCTGTACGACGGGATCTCCGACGCCCTCGGACGCGGGTTGACGCGAACAAACACGCGCGGGTGCACGCAGGGTCCAACAGACGTTCGCAGGTGCGCGTCGACACAAGCGGGCGTTCGCACCGTACGGACGTGCGCGGGGTCACGAGCGTAACCACGGCCACCTGCGGGGGTACGCAAACGGGCCGTACGACCAATCCTGGTGCCCAATAGACTATTTAAGGCCACAGCTCCTGCTCCTCGGCGCTGTTCGGTCTACAGCGTTCCTGAGACTTCTGCTGTTTGTTTGTGATTGTGTTCCTGATATTATACCCGACCTGTTCCTGGACTCTGCCTGTATTCTGCCTGCCCTTGACCTTTTGCCTGATTGACTACGCCTCTGCCTTCCGCCTTTGTACCTCCGCTGCCAGATAGTTGCCGACCCAGCCTGACTGACCACGCCTCTGCCTCCCGCTTCGGTACCTCCGCTGCCAGATAGTTACCGACCCAGCCTGATTGACTACGCCTGTCTGCCCGAAGTCCGGCACCCGTTGTCTCTGCCACCTTGCCGGTCCACTTGTGCCAGCCGTCCAGCAGTCCTTGACCGACATCCAGCGCCGGGTGCACCTGCCGTTCCAGTTACCATCTGTTCCAGCTGTATCCGCTATCTGCTATCCGGCTAGGCACTTGTGTCCTCCGGGCTCCTGAACCCCTGTCTCCATCACCAGGGGCTCGAGAGCCGGAGGTTTACGAGGCGCCGCTCCCTGCACGTTGGGGCTCTCTAACCAGGTACGTGACAGTACCGAACAGCCAGGATGTCTGAGCCCTCGCAGGGAGCGTCTCCCATGGATGAACTCTGCCATCATCTAGCCGGCCTCACCCAGGCCGTGAAGAGCTTACAAGAAGGCTACGGACGTTTGGAGGAACGGGTCCAGGCCCTATCTGCCGCAGCCCCGGCTGCCTCTGGGTCTCCAGGCCCACCGTCAGTGGTCATGTTGCCGCCAGAACCAAGGGTACCTACACCAGACCGCTTCTCCGGTAACCGGAATAAGTTCAGGGCCTTCCGGAACTCCTGCGAGCTCTTTTTCGCCCTCCAACCCCGGACTTTTTCTCTCGAGGCAACAAAAGTGGGGTTCGTCATTTCTCTATTAACCGACGAACCTCAGGCCTGGGCACATCGTCTCCTCGAACGAAAGGACCCCTCTTTGGACTCTTTGAACGATTTCTTCCTAGCCATGTCCCGACTGTACGAGGACCCGCAACTTGCCGCCACTGCAGAAGCAGCTTTGCATGTACTCCAACAGGGTCGCAGGCCAGTAGAGGACTATGTGTCTGAGTTCAGGCGTTGGAGTGCCGACACAGAGTGGAATAACTCAGCCCTTCGCTACCAGTTCCGCATGGGACTTTCGGAGGCATTGAAGGATGAATTGGCTCGCGTGGGAACCCCTGAAACCCTCGAAGCCCTCATCGATCTCTCGATTCAGATTGACAGGCGTTTGAGGGAGCGTCGTTTAGAGCGCTCAACTTCCACTTCCCCAGCAGGCGCAGGGATTTTCTTTGTTCAGAAGAAAGACCATTCCTTACGGCCCTGTGTGGACTACCGAGCACTCAACAAAGTTACAATTAAGAACCGTTATCCTCTACCGTTAGTGCCCGAATTATTTCAGAGACTGGGGTCGGCCAAGGTGTTCTCCAAGTTGGACTTACGGGGCGCTTACAACCTCATTCGCATTCGCAAAGGCGACGAATGGAAGACCGCCTTCCGTACCCGCTTCGGACATTATGAGTACCGAGTTATGCCCTTTGGACTTTGTAACGTTCCCGCTACATTTCAACACTTTGTTAACGATGTCTTTAGAGAGTACCTTGATTTGTTTGTTGTTATATATCTCGATGACATCTTAATCTTCTCTTCCTCTTTAGCTGAACACCGGGAGCATGTGAGGAGTGTCCTAGCCCGTCTCCGCCTCCATGGCCTTTACGCCAAACCGGAGAAGTGCGTTTTTGAACAGCAAAGTATCCAATTCCTGGGCTTGATCATCTCCGTAAACGGCATAGAAATGGACCCACAGAAGATTTCAGCCATCGTAGACTGGCCCGCTCCCTCGGACAAGAAAGGGGTCCAACGCTTCGTGGGATTCGCGAACTTTTACAGGAGATTCATCAGGGGATTTTCTTCCATTATTTCCCCCATCACTGAGCTGACCAAACAGAACCAGAAATTTCAGTGGACCCCTAGGGCTCAGGAGGCCTTCGAAACTCTGAAGAACCTGTTTATCTCTGCCTCAATTCTCAAACACCCCGACGCTTCGTTGCCTTATATCCTGGAGGTGGATGCTTCGGAAGTGGCCGTCGGGGCAGTACTTTCCCAGAGACAGGGACCTAAGTCACTTCTGTACCCGGTGGCTTTCTTCTCCCGCAAACTCTCAGAAGCCGAGCGCAACTATGATGTCGGTGACCAGGAGCTCCTAGCGATCAAGGCAGCATTGGAGGAATGGCGCTACCTCCTTGAAGGCGCCTCTCATCCAATCCTGGTCTATACCGACCATAAAAATCTCGAGTATTTGAAAGCAGCCAAGCGACTGAAACCTCGGCAGGCCCGGTGGGCACTTTTCTTTTCCAGATTTGTGTTCCACATCACATACCGGCCCGGGTCAAAGAATGTGAAGCCTGATGCTCTTTCCCGGATGTACAACGAAGCTGTGGAACCTCCTACCCCCGACACCATCCTGCCTCCAGGAAACTTCCTTCTGCTCCAGGAAGGCCTCCTATCCCAAATTAAACAGGCTTCCAGCGATCCAGCCATCCCACCGGACATCTCCTTAACCTCCAAGGACGGACTTCTCTGGCATCTGGACCGAATCTTCGTCCCCCAAGAGATACGTACGGCGGTCCTCAGTTCCTGTCACGACCATCCATTGGCCGGTCATTTTGGGGTGTTCAAGACCACGGACTTGCTCCAGCGCACGTTCTGGTGGCCCCAGATGAGGAAGCATTGCAGGGAATATGTGGAGGCATGCACCACCTGCATCAGGAATAAAGGTAGCAAATTAGGGGCTTGGGGCTTGTTGAGACCTTTACCCATCCCGGACAGACCATGGAAGATGATATCTATGGACTTTATAGTGGATCTGCCCCTCTCTGAAGGCTTCTCCTCTATCCTGGTAGTGGTAGACAGGTTTACCAAGATGGCCCACTTCATACCGATGAGGGGGACCCCGTCGGCCACAGAAACGGCCAGGGCCTTTATTAAGGAAGTAGTAAGGCTCCACGGTGTTCCTGCTGACATTACCTCTGACAGAGGAGTACAATTTACGTCCAGGTTCTGGAAAGCTCTCTGTGAAGCTCTGAAGATTGAGCTTCGTCTCTCCTCGGCCTATCACCCTCAAACCAATGGCCAGACCGAGCGAACCAACCAGACGTTAGAGCAATATCTGCGTTGTTTCTCCTCTTTCTCTCAGGATGATTGGGCATCACTTTTACCGCTTGCAGAGTTTGCTTATAATAATTCTACTCATTCTGCCACTAAACAGTCACCATTTTTTGCAAATTTTGGTTTCCATCCGTCCTTTTTGTCCGGTAGTCTCCCCGAATGTTCTGTACCTGCAGTCCTGGAGGACCTTAATTTTTTTTTGAACAATAACAAGCTTCTTCAAGAGACCCTGGCGAAGACCCAGAAATGCTATAAAGAGGCCTTTGACAAGAGGAGAAGAGGGGAACTTGACCTCCAGGTCGGGGACCAGGTCTGGTTGTCTACACTAAATTTGAAGCTAGCCTGCCCATCCAAGAAGCTGGGCCCGAGGTTTGTGGGTCCATTTCCCATCGTAAGGAAACTAAATGACGTGGCCGTTGAGCTGAAACTCCCGGAGTCATTTAGGATACACCCGGTCTTTCATGTCTCGCTACTGAAGCCTGCGGTTCCTGATCCCTTTGTTGACCGGAATACCAATCCTCCTGAGCCCGTGACAATTGATGGGGAACTGGAGTACGAGGTCGAGTCCATCCTGGACTGCAGGAAGAGACGGAACCAGATCCAGTTCTTGGTTAAGTGGAAGGGCTACGGCCCTGAGGAGAACTCGTGGGAACCAGAGTCCAACCTGCATGCTGCAAAACTAGTCCAAGCCTTTAAGAGGTCCCATCCTGATAGGATGACGCAGTTGGGCATCCGGAGGTTGCCCTTTGGGGGGGGGCAATGTCACGGTCGTTCCGCTACCCCGATCGTACAGAAGAGACTTACCTGCAGGGTTCCTGTACGACGGGATCTCCGACGCCCTCGGACGCGGGTTGACGCGAACAAACACGCGCGGGTGCACGCAGGGTCCAACAGACGTTCGCAGGTGCGCGTCGACACAAGCGGGCGTTCGCACCGTACGGACGTGCGCGGGGTCACGAGCGTAACCACGGCCACCTGCGGGGGTACGCAAACGGGCCGTACGACCAATCCTGGTGCCCAATAGACTATTTAAGGCCACAGCTCCTGCTCCTCGGCGCTGTTCGGTCTACAGCGTTCCTGAGACTTCTGCTGTTTGTTTGTGATTGTGTTCCTGATATTATACCCGACCTGTTCCTGGACTCTGCCTGTATTCTGCCTGCCCTTGACCTTTTGCCTGATTGACTACGCCTCTGCCTTCCGCCTTTGTACCTCCGCTGCCAGATAGTTGCCGACCCAGCCTGACTGACTACGCCTCTGCCTCCCGCTTCGGTACCTCCGCTGCCAGATAGTTACCGACCCAGCCTGATTGACTACGCCTGTCTGCCCGAAGTCCGGCACCCGTTGTCTCTGCCACCTTGCCGGTCCACTTGTGCCAGCCGTCCAGCAGTCCTTGACCGACATCCAGCGCCGGGTGCACCTGCCGTTCCAGTTACCATCTGTTCCAGCTGTATCCGCTATCTGCTATCCGGCTAGGCACTTGTGTCCTCCGGGCTCCTGAACCCCTGTCTCCATCACCAGGGGCTCGAGAGCCGGAGGTTTACGAGGCGCCGCTCCCTGCACGTTGGGGCTCTCTAACCAGGTACGTGACACCAGAGGTGATCAAATACCACCAAAAGAAAGCTCTATTTGTGGGAAAAAAAGGACAAAAAATTCATTTGGGTACAGTGTTGCATGACTGAGTAATTGTCATTCAAATTGTGAGAGCACCGAAAGCTGAAAATTGGTCTGGGCAGGAAGGGTGTTTAAGTGTCCAGTAAGCAAGTGGTTAAAGCTTTTATTATACATCTCTATTGTGATCTAGATTAAAAGGGACCGATGCTAAATGTGGTCTGCCTCCGGCACAAACTAAACTATTTTCTCTTTTTAGGGTTTTAACTGTATATCTCAACTATTATAGCCACTCTTTTTTTCCTGATATCCTGTCTCTAGGGCTATGACATTCTCTATAGTTAAGTTAGTGAATCTCACGGTTTTACTCAAAATTTATATTTTAGTGTGGCCCTCCTCTTTTTCCCTCACATCTTCTTCCTCCTGTTGTCTAGTTTTATTAGGTGGTAACACTTCGTGGAAAAGTTTGCCCGAGGGGTCAGTTCCTGACACCATGCTCCGCTGATCAACTGCTGATCTTTCTTCCTCGGCTCCTTTAATGTTATCAATAATTGGTTACAGTTCTCACTACGTGTGCAGGGGGAGTTGACCACTTTCGTAATCGGGAGACTTCACTGGTTTGAGACAAGTCCCACCTTGTGTGTGACCTCCCTTTGTATCTGGATTTTCTGGTTCTCTTGTAGCCAACTGGCCCTACTCTGCCAGTAAAACCTTTTCGCAATGCGACTGCTAAATCCAGATAGACCTCTCTGCAATCCTTATAGCCGTGGGAGTGGTGAGAAGAACCTGATACGGCACCTCCCACTTGGGTGAGTGCCAATGTTTTCTTTTTATTACTTTTCCAGGACCCAGTCCCCAATATGGATTTTCTCTTCTCCTTGGATTGGACCTTCTGGAATAGAACAGACTTAATTAATTTGTTTCTCTTTCAACTGGTTAGACATATATTCTGCTAGAGTATGTTCATATTTTTTAGCTGGTGTTTCATTTAGTAGTAAAGGTATTCTATATGGCCTTCCATGTATCATTTCAAATGGGCTCAAACCTTCTTTTGTGAGGGTAATATGCATACTAGTCACAGCCAATGGTAAGCAGCACATCAAATTTTTACCTGTTTCTTCCATAGCTTTTCTCGGCTTATTTTTTAGGATTCCATTGTGTCTCTCCACCAATCCAGCTGATTGGGGTTGGTACGCGCAATGGTTTTTTACTTGGATACCCATCACTTCTGTCAAATGTTGATAGTTTTATTTACTAAATGGGGTCCATTATCACTCTAGATCTTGTCAGGGATCCCAAATCTAGGAATTATATCTTTTAGTAATACTTTGGCCACCGTCTGTGCATCTGCACTTCCTGTCAGGAATACCTCCAGCCATTTGGTCAAGGCATCTATTACTACCAGACAATATTTTTTCCTTTCACATTTGTCCAATTCAATAAAATCCATGCAAATGTGTTGGAATGGATATTGCGGTGTGGGGAACTTCCCTTGCTGTGGCCTTATGCCTCCCTGAGCATTGTGTCTGGCACATATAATACATTGAGAGCAAAACATTTTTGAGTAGTTTGTGAAGCCATAGGCTGTACATACCTTATTTAACATCTCAGTCATCCCCCTGTTTGACACATAAATTACTCCATGTGTCAATACTGCTGCATACCTAAATAAGGATTTTGACAATACTTGCTTTCCTTCAGGTGATGTATAGATGTTATCTATTATTGTGCAACCTTTTGTTTTCCAACATTGTTTCTCCTCAGGGGGTGCATTCTGCTGCATATCAGTAAGGACTGTATGATCTATCTCTATGATTTCCTGTTCTATCATTATTTGATGTGTTTCTTGTTCCGCTATTTTAGCCGCTTCATCTACCCTTTTATTTCCTTCCAAGATGAGGTCTGTATGTTTTGTGTGTGCTTGACATTTGCAGATTGCAAGCTCTTTTGGTAACTGTATTGCATCTAGGAGTTCTAGAATGAAGTACGTGTGTGAAATTGGCTTACCACTGGAGGTGACCATCCCCCAGTTCTTCCATTGTATAAAAACATGTACTGTTGAAAAGGCATATTGACTGTCAGTGTATAGTGCATGGTTACGGATTTTCCTTTTGATAGTATGCATGCTCTTGTTAGTGCTACAAGTTCTGCTACTTGTGCTGAATAATGTTTTGGTAATGGCCTAGCTTCTAAGATGTCATCATGTGTCACTACTGCATATCCAGTTGCCGTTGTGCCATCTGGATTTTTCTTACTGGAGCCATCAACAAAAAGTGTCATGTCAGGATTAGATAATGGTACATCTTTCAAATAACTTCATGGCAGTACCTTTTCAGCAATGGCAGCAATACGGTAATTTATAACCATCAGTAGGAAGTGGTAGTAGTGGCAATGGGTTTAATGTAGTACACCTCTGTATCATAAGTGAGGTTGTGTCAAAAGTATTGTCATACAGGAAAGGTGTCGTGCTGGGTTTAAATGTGATATATTTTGTTGTAAAAGGATAACATATACTGCATGTGGTACGTTGAGTGTCAGCGGGTGATATAGCACTATAGATGCTGAGGCCTTAACTGCTTCAGCTGCAGGTACCACTGCCTGTACACAGGGTGGAAGTGCTCTAGTTACACTGTCTAGTTTTGTAGAATAGCAAGCAATCCCCACCAAGTAGTTATGAGCGTACAACTTTGAGGAATATTTTAACGGAAGTGGATCATTTCACCAAACCCTCTCTAATACGTATGCGTTGTTGGTTGCACCCTCAGAGGACTTTCGGTTTCACTTTTTTAGGGGGTGGGAGAGAAATCTAGATTGAACCTTCATGGAAGAGCACTGTACTAGTATAATACACAATACATTTGAGTCGTCAATCTGCATAAGAATGCAGGAGACACATTTTAAGATTCTGTCCCGGTGGTACCGCACCGCAGCATTCCTAAACATATGCTACCCAGAAGTAGCAGACAACTGATGGCATTGTGGGGGGGGAGGAGGGGACATTAATGCATATTTTTTGGTCCTGTCCCATAATAGAGAACTTTTGGAAAGAAGTTTGGAGAATTGCTCACAAATTTAGCAATCAGAAGATTCCGGAGGACCCATCCTTCTTGCTATTACAGGATACTAAAATCCCAGTTAAATCATATAAGCAATCTATTCTATGCCACTTGCTGAATGCAGCTAAATCATGTATTCCACTTACCCTGAAGCAGACACGCGGTAGGATTGTGGCTTAAAAGAGTAGAACAATTGGACCTTATGGAGGATTTTGTTTGGACATCCCGGCAAAAACAAGGGATATATCTGAAAACATGGTCTCCATGGAATCTTTTCATTAACACAGAAGAGGGAAAAATCCTTATAGATGTGAATCTCAATGACTGAAAATAAAAGATGCAGCTATTAGACTCTTAGTAGGTGAAACAGCCAGGCATTAAGAGGGGATGGGGGGGGGGGGGGAGATGGGTTCTGCCTCTCCCTCTCGTTACATTTTCTAAGCCCCATTTTTTTTCTCTTTTTTTTTTTTGTTAGGTTTTATTTTGTTTTGTTCATAAACATAGAGGTAAGAGAGAGCCAGACACTTTACGAATATATAGATAGAGTCCCCCAGGGCGGAATCTGAGATATATTCTGATAAGGGGTGGGAGATGACCTCCGTCTTGGTTTATTTGGGGGACTATAATGAGATAGTTGATTTTGTTGTATTTAGAGTACATGGTCTTAGGCTTCGGAAGAAAAGGAATTTATTTGTATATTAGATTAGCATATGGACAAAAGTGTATGCCTTTCTTCCTCTCAAATTAATAAAATATTAAATATGAAAAAAAAGGGAAAGAAAAAAAACACATAAGAAAGAAGGGACTAAACACCCAGAAGAAAATTAGCCTTGCGATCTTTCTAGATCACTTAGCTACTTTTAGCACATTTAGATTGTCAGGCAATCAACCTCTGACATTCGGTATACCTTTCAACAAATCTTTTTATTATCTGTCCTGGACAGCAGGTGACATCTATTACAACTCATTAGCAGAAAAAAATCGAAGAGAGTGAGATGAAAGGATTAAGAATAACAGAGAGAGAGGAAAGGATTAAGAATATTTTAAATTATCTTACCTCTCAAACATCTTGGAGGACTGGTATAGATAAAAAAAGTGATCAGCGCAATTATATAAACTAACATAGTAAATGAATATATAAATGTAAATATAAGTAATTCCTTTATAACTATCTGCTGTGCGAATAGGTAAATATGAACCTATATAGAAGCACCAATGGCTAATAACTATAGCAAAGTGTATAAAGTGCATAAAACTTCTGTGCAAATTATAGCAAATGTGCAAAAAAATTTACTTGTGCAAAAATATATAAAAGGATCACAAATGGTCCTAGTAGCATAAACAGCAACACAATCAATTGTGATGTGATGATGCAAGATATTCACTTTATACAAATAAGCAAATCTGATCCTGTATGAATAAACATGACAATAGCTAATAGCTATAACAAATAGCATAAAGTGCATCAACTTCTGTGCAAAATGCATAAACTACTGTGCAAAAAATAGCAAATGTGCAATATAAATCAATAGTGCAAAAATATATACCGTATGTATATCAACCGTGCAAATGAATTAAAGAGTCCCAAATCGTCCTAGTAGCATAAACCAACAACACAATAAAATTGTGATGTAATTCACTCTATCAATAATGGACCAATGGAAAAAGTGCTGAATGTGTGTCACGTGTGATCTTCAATCAATCTTCGTGTGCACCACTTAATGCTTTCTGGACTCTTACCTCCATTAAGGCCCGTACACACGATCGGACTTTTTGACAACAAACATGCAAATTAGCTGTTTTGGAGCAACATCCGACTGTGTGTACGCTCCATCGGACAAACTTTTTCTGTTTTCATCGGACTTTTGTTGGCTGTGCGAACGGACAAACTTTCTGGCAACAAAAGTCCGATGGAGCAAAGTCCGACCGTGTGTACGCAAAAGCATCGGACTTTTGTACAAGGTACAAACACGCATGCTCAGAACCAATGCAAAAGATCAGATTACAATACAGAAGTTGACCAAAGGTGGCGCTGGAGTCATTGAACGTCCTCTTTTGAAGTGGCGTCAGTACGTTGTGACGTCACTACGTTCGTGTTTGTTGTCAAAAAGTCCGACCGTGTGTATGCAATACAAACTTGTGGACCACGCCCTTTGTACAAAAGTCCACAGAAAAGTTTGTACAAAGTCCGACCGTGTGTATGAGGCTTTAGAAGTATATGACGCTACAGAGATAAGCCAGGGAACATCCATGGATCCTATGACAGCCAATGGTGTCTCTACAGCAAATGAAGGCTTCTGGATTCTCAGTGTATTAGTTCACAGAAACCGGACATATAGAAGGGATAAAAAGAGTCTCCCATAGTGTAAAATCGTATAAGCTAACAAGTTTATTAAACAGCCAAATGGTCACTTATAAAGAAATTTTTTTAAAATAGCAGAGATATGTATAATTCGATGTTACAGACGCACCTTACATCACTTCTGGTTTATTCGGTATCCGGCCACTCCCTATGCATTACGTCACAGCACGTGACTTCATTGGGAGACTTGGAGGACTTGATCACGCAGGTTCAGAACCAGATGATGGGTCCAGGTACTGACCAGTCCCTGTTTTAGCACTAACATTAAGTGGGGGAACTTTGGTTCTCAGTGAACTTTGAAGACCAATACTCACCGAGGTCTTCGTCGGGACCGTCCGACCCAGGATCCACTCGTTGGTTCTGGCTCAAAGGACCAAAATGTTGGGAATATTCTTCTCTTCTGATCAGTCAAACTCAAGATGTATTGAAAAGCAGACAATTTATTTCAATTGTGTCGACACAAAAGGATGAGCTTCTTACACGTTGAGGTAAAATGCAGTCACACCAGAATACAGAATGTGAATTTCTTCTATGAGAACAACAAAAAGAATCCTATTGGCTAAAAGCTTACTGGTGGCTCATGGCACATAACAGCTTTATTGCAAATTAACAGTGAGCTTCTTACAATCTTTTCCCTTATATAGCAAAGCTTGTGATTTTCCGGCCTTAGGCAGTTAGTTAAAACAATAAAGAAAACAAGTTAAAGCAACGCGTTCCTTCAAAGCCATTTTAGAAATCAGTCTCCATTTTAGATAAAATAGTCACACGATAAACATTAAAACTTTTCCAACAGCTGGATTCCAGGACAGGTAAGTATCCTAATATTAAAAGTTAGCAGCTACAATATGGGTAGCTGCTGAATTTCATTTTTTTGCTGGGGGGCAGAACTTTGCTTTAAGTGGTTACCTGCTTACCTGCCTCAGGAAAACTGAGGCAATGTTTACTGTGAATGCAAAGGTATTACAATGTATTCAATATAGAATATATACTTCCTAAACTTTTAACAATTGCTACATGACACTGTGCATTTAAACAGAACAGTGATTGCACTTGCAGCCAGATTTAGAAAGAATTAAAACATCCTTTCCTTACACATAGCTTCTTAGGGAAGGTTTATGAGAAATTGTCCCCTTAAAGTGGAAGTAAACCCTTATATCGTTTTCAGTCAAGGAAGCCTCCATCTTGGCCTCTAATGATTCTTCAACTGCCATAATGCTACTGTCAGGAAAGGTTCCCTCCGCTGGTAATATCAATCATTTGGCATGCAGTACTGCGATCCACCAGCAGGTGTCTCCTGCTGGAATTATGTCATCTTTGGTCCGCAGTACTGGTGTCCACCAGTGGAGGGATCCTGGCAGTATGGAGCAGGTATTGCCTTCTGCAGTCAGGCGTCACATGACTGACAGCAGCCATTATAAATACCCGGCAGGTGCACACACACCTCGCCTTGGTATTGTTCCTTGTGCCCTGACCTGCTGCTTGCGATCCTGATTCTGTACCTATTCCTGTGCCCTGAACCTGTGACCCGTGGTTCTTATCCTGTTTCCCTGTCCTGGTCCCTACCCTGTCCCACCTGTTACCATTATCCCTGTCCTGCAGTCTGATCCGTCCATCCTCTCCCTGTCCTGTGTACCTTACCCCATTTGCTGATCTCCCGTGTATGACCTTGGCCTGGCTTGTGACTCTGATTCTGGACTGCCCTTGTTTACCTGCTGATCTCCCTGTGTATGACCCTGGCCTGCCTATCGTTTATGGTCCTTGCATTTCCCATTTATTGTACATATCTGTCTGTTGTTGTTTGGGGGTCTTTGTTGGTTGGTTTATTGCACTGTGTGGTTGTATTTATATTATTCACTTTCTTTAATAAATCATATTTCACTTATACACGTTTGGGTTTCCTCTGTTGCAGTCCACACAGTTCTGGTCTTATCTGATACTTAACAGCTACACATGTGATCAGTTATTAAACCAGCCATTGGATGGTTTGAAAGTTTGGTTGAGAGCACAACCAATGTGAAAGTTAGCATTTCCGGCATGCTGGGAATGTTAGTGTTTTTTTTAAACTGGGTTTACTCCCGCTTTAAGTTCGCTGGGAAACTCACATTTAAAGGAATGTTGATATCCTAGGTACTCCACAGCTATCACTGGTTCCTCGTGCTGACCTTCATGCCACTTCTTTATTCTGAATAATAATATTGGAAAGTTAATTCCATTGGATGAAATATACATCAATAAAAGGAACCATCAACATTTATGTTAAGATTTTTTTCTGTTTGATTAAAAGTTGTCCTTCAACAGAAGAAAAGGCTGGATGATTATAAAAAAATGTGGTAGAAGGGAGTGAAGGGTAATGGTGTGGGGTGCAAGGTAAAGAAGATAATGGTCAAGAAAAAAAGAAGGAACAAGAGAAAAGAAAAGAAAGTGGGAGTGGATAGATGGAGTAGACTTTTTGGACTTCGAGCTTCACTGGCCTGTTTAGAATCTTAGGAGTGGGGAGTCAAAATAATTAGTCAGACAATATACAATCCAAGGGAACCATGGAAAATGCTGATCCTTTTGATAAAGTATGCATTGGTTTGTTTTAGATTTTTTTCAAATGGTAAGGTGGGATGTTTACAAGCCTTAGTTATGATTTGTTTAGCTGTTGGGTAAATATAGGTGAGTTGTCAAATCGTATACTAATCGGAACTACTGTATATACCTTTAAACAAAAAAAAATATTCACCCCAATGTGTTACTGCAAATTATTCCACAACGTGAGAACCACTCCCAATTTGACATAGACTCACCAAAGGTACATGACAACTTTATTACAGCTAAGTTATTAGCACTCAGTAATAATTTATTTTTCAGGGCATCAGGACTTAGCTGGACCATATGTCAATATTGATTTTTTTCCCCATCTGACTGAGAAACATAAATAGTATATAACCTGCTCAGAAATAGAAAAAACACTATAGTATTTACATGTGTAAAAACAAGCTCAACTCAGATAATAAAAGTAAATTCCATTGTGGTTGTCAGCTATAACATCTGTTGTAATCACCAATCTACAGCATTAGCAAGACCTTTGGAGTGTGTAGCAGAATTTCACAAACCTCGCCTTACTCATTTCATCATCAAGACTTTTTCAAAGGTGTGGGTAAGGTGATAACACTCTCCTTATAAGCATTTTAGCTATAAAATTAACCCTGTCAGTTTCCTTTTTTGCCATCTGCACTCCATTGAGGAGGTTTCCCTGCCCCATAGCCAACACAAGAAAATAAGAAAATAAATCGCTCCAAAGTGTGAAAATCCCAGTTGTCAACAGGGTCACCTGAATTACTGTTCAAGTGGAAGATTTCCCCTCTATTCCTGTTTTGATGACAACCCAACATTTTGGATTTTATTTCACTTTCGGTGATGGCAATAAACAGGACAAGATAGAGAGGGTGAATCTCACTTATGGGGGCAGAGGCAGCAATGAAAAATCCCTGACAGCTGTTTTAATCCTTCTCCACTCTATAAAAAACATTCAGTCTAATGGTGCTTTAATTGCTGTCCTGCAAGCTGGAAAAGATCAGCAGAGGGTAAGATTGAGAGTGAGAGTGTGTAATCATCACATTCTGGTGGCAAAAGTTGAATCCGACAGTGTAACCATTATTTCTCATGCTTTGCATAAAAAGTTAAAGAAAAAGTGACTTTACATAATGTATAAGCATAATGTATATGTTTCTACATTAATATAAAATATCATAGTTAATTCAAATAAGGTGTGAAAAAATTAAGACTTTTTTAAAATGAGCAAAATGAAATTCAAATGCATCACGTGCACCCAGCATTCTGTTTGCCCTTTGGTCTTGAACAAATGAGATTCTGCATTATTTGTGTGTATTGCTGCTAATTTCTAGTTCTCCCTCCTGCCTGAAGGTTATTGAATACAGTGGGGGGCATGGTAGAATAATATAATTTGTCTTACAGAGCAACACTTAATTGTTTCAACAGATAGCGCACTGGTTCATTTTCACAACACAACTTACAATATTCAGTTACAGTACGTTAAAAAATATTCCACTTCAGGCTACTCCAAAAATAGAGCATTACCTCAAACCATAAAATAAATTTACATTTTCTCCTTTATAAGCCCACATATGTCAGTTTAATAAATTGATGGCTAAAACATGTAATCGGTAAAACAAATGAATTGCTATATTTAGTTTTAATTAGGTTTGGAAGACAATAAACTGGTTATTGAACATAATGTTCTCTAGGGTTACAGAGCAGTTAAAGTGCTGCAAGCTCCAGTGCACCAGATCAGTGAGGCTTAAAGTATAGCTAAAGGCAAAACTTTTTTAGTTTTGGATAGAGTGGAGAGGGAATAGAACACCTGTTGGGTTTTTACTGGTGTCTGTGCCCCCATTAGGGAGATTCTCCCTTTCTTTTTGTCTTGTCTACTATTAACCACTAAAAAGAAAAAGTGAAAGAAAGTCTCAAAGTTTGGTTTGTCACTAGAACAGGAATAGAGGGGAAATTTTCCAATGGTGACACTCGTTATGGTGACCCTGGTGACAACTAGGGATTTCCTTGCTTTGAAGGGATTTTTTCCACCCACCACCCCCTTCTGATACTCCTAGATCTTCCTATAAATCCTTCTACCAAAGTTATCTGTTTGTATTCCCTACACTATGTCTACTTTTTTACTTACCCTCCTCTCATTGTGGGGCCTGCGCTACTAAACCTTATGCTGCTTAGACCCACAGATCGAGGCATGGCCCCCTATTGCGATTGATACTTTGCTATTGCACTTTATAACAAACCATTTGATGATGGCATTTACTTTGAATCTCTTTGTTGTGATTTACTTTATCTCCCTGTCAAGTGTAATATGACTTGTACATTGTTATAATTTAATAAAGTATTTGAACAAAAAAAAAAGAAAAAAAGAAGGGATTTCCTCTCACTTCCTCTATGGGGCAGGAAATTAAAGGAATTCTCCCCAATGGTATACAGATTGCAAAAAAAAAGCCCTTCCTCACTATCTACAAAATAATAATAAAAAACAAGCATTGCTTTTAGTTTTACTTTAAGTGGCTACCATTTTTAAGCTGGGACCCATACAGAAAGGCAGTACATTCAATAAAATGTAGGTGCAATGAAAGATATTAGAACTAGCATTGAAGCATAAAGGTAAAACCACATATATTGAAAAAAAGATCTGAAAGGACGGTGAGGATATTATTAGAGAATTTTTTGTTTGGTGGGCATTGTTTTACCTGATCCTGGCAAAGTAGGACTAAATCAGAGCTCTAAGGCCGCGTACACACGCGCGGACTGTTGGCCCAACCTTGTCCGCTGAACAGTGTTTGGGCGGACAGTCCGCTCGTGTGTGGGCTTTCAGCGGACAGTTTCAGCGGACAGTTGGACGGACAAGGTTTTACGGAAATTCCGAAAAACTGTCCGCTGAAACCTTGTTTCAACGAACAGTCCGCCCGTGTGTAGGCTTGTTCGTCAAACTAAGTTCCGCGCATGCTCAGAAAGGATTTTCAAGCCAAAAGTTATAATGCAGTGTATAGGACGTCGTATTTTGCGTCCCGTCGTACGTGCCGTTCACGTCATCGCGCACGGTTTCAGCAAACTGTTCGTTCGTCGTGTGTGGCCATGTCCGTCCATGCTAAGTTTGAGCGGACTGTTCGCTCAAACTGTTGGACGGACAAAGTTGGGCCAACAGTCCGCGCGTGTGTACGCGGCCTGAGGCTGGGTTCACACCGCAGCACACTCCAGCTCACAGCAGGAGTCCGTGGCATATTCATTCACAGTTTCAGGTCCGATTTCAGCCTGAATTTTAGGCTGAATTTGGTTCTGAAATGGACCAAAAGACACACAGGACTCCTGTGCAATTTGCACCAGAGCCGCTGCAGAGATGTGTGAACCGGCTCCATAGAGAGCCGGCCACGATCCCCTGCTGTGCGTGTTGGATTTGGGGAAAACTGCATCCAATTTGCATAGGTGTGAACCCAGCCTTATAAGGGGCATATCTATAACATCAACTAAAGACTAAAAACTTATCATCTCATTTTTTAAAAATACTATAAAGAAGTGCCTTTAGTATACATTTTTATGGGATATAAAGGACCACTAAACATTACAGAAGGGGTGGATTCTACAGAGGAAAGTGTTGAGGTTAGGAACCCTATTGAGAATTTGTAGGCCCTTCCTTAAATAGGAGATTTACGGTGAAGGAAAACAGTACACCTCTCTGAACAGTGTCTGGGAGGCTGTGGTTGCTGCTGAACAATAAGTTGATCATCAACAGATCAAGAAACTGACCTGACTCCATGAATGAAAGGCTTATGACTGTTATTGGAAAGAAGGGTCGCTATAATGGGCATTGATTTAAAAAATTTTTTTGAAATGTCAGAAATGTTTATTTGTAAATTTTTAAATTGTTTATTAATCTCACTTTAACAGATGAAAATAAACAAGTGAGATGGGAAATTGTTTGTTTTTCATTTAGTTGCATCATAATTCTGCACACATAGATATTCTCTTAAGAAAGCCAAAACCTCACTTTAACTTTCTTAAATATTCAGGTTTCAGGTTAATTAACATTTTGTTTTTTACCAAGAGCACTGAAGTTGTTCAATAATGAAAGGAATCCTCAAAAATACAAATTGAATAATAATTGTGCACACAGTGTATATGTATAGTGAGAACCAGCTTCAAACGGTAGAGCATTAAGGGCGCAGCCATTCACTTAAGTCTTCTTTTTCTTAAAAAAAATTCAACCATTTACACTGCCACAAAACAAATGATCCCCGGTCTCCTAGCTTGCACTTACAGTGTTGTGCTCTGACCTCAATTCTCAGGCCCTTATTGTATGAAATGGATAGAAGAGGGGGGGGGGGGGGGGTGGTATCCGGCAGCCCGTTTATTGTTAAAGGATGCTTCAGCCCCTCTCAAACAATGGGCCAGAGTTGTGGGGAAGAACCCCTTGTCCTCATCAACATGGGAACAAGTACCCTCCCATCCCACGTTGAGGGCATGTAGTCTGGTATGATTCAGGAGGGGGCCACATGCTAGTCCACCCAATCCTAGCCCGCATGCTCAGATAAGGGTCTAGTATGGATTTTGGGGGGGTTGATTACTTTGCATTAGGTCCCTCCTAAGCTTCATATGGCTTGTGAGGAAACCCCCATGTTTTAGTTTTTTGGGGGTTTTTAATTGTCCAGGCTGCTTTGTTTAGGAAATTAGCAGGGTAACTGGTTGTTAGAACATTGGTGGGTGCCAGTATCTTAACAATCAACTATAAAACAACTATATATTATTATTATTTTTTTTTGTGAATTGACTGTGAATTGAGCAGTCATGTATTTGCAGATTTTGTGCTTCAACTGGGTAATTTTTTATTGATTTTGTGATATTCCTATGAAAAAGTTCTAATAGGGATTAAAATCCTCCCTTATGCTAACAAAAAAAAGTTTTGCCTTTTGTTATCCTTTAACCTAGCTCTCTCTACACACAAACAAGGTAGCAGTCACAATGTATTTTACTGGAAACACACACTGTTCAGAACACATGTTGTCACCATAACAGTTGCCGCAACACCCAGGCAGGAATTTAAAGTGGTTGTAAAGTCAGAAGGATTTTTTAACTTCATGCATTCTATGCATCAAGATAAAAAACCTTCTGAGTGCAGCAGCCGCCCCAGTACCCCCTAATACTTACCTCAGCCCCATCTCTCTCCAGCGATGTCCAGGAGTGCCTTAGCCATCTATGATTCTCCTCCTGATTGGCTGAGAGACAGCAGCGGCGCCATTGGCTCTCGCTGCTATCAATCAAAGTCAGTCAGCCAATCAGGAGAGAAAGGGGACAGGCGGAACGGGGGCTTTTGGAAGACAACATGTTTTTTGTCCTAATGTAAGATATTTCTGGACTATAGTTTCATAGTTTCATAGTTAGTAAGGTTGAATAAAGACACCAGTCCATCCAGTTCAACCTAAGTGAGTGTCTACAATTATCCCTATCCCTGTACATTGCACACTCACATTGGTCCCTATCCTCAAGGAGCCCACAATCCAAGGTCCCCATTCATATACTAGGGTCAATTTTGGACAGAAGCCAATTAACCTACCTGCATGTCTTTGGATTGTGGGAGGAAACCGGAGTACCCGGAGGAAACCCACACAGGCACAGGGAGAACATGCAAACTCCAGGCAGGTAGTGTCGTGGTTGGGATTCAAACCAGTGATCCTTCTTACTGCTAGGTGAGAGTGCTAACCACTACCCCACTGTGCTATGAAATCTAATTACGCCTAGCCTTGACACTGTTGGGGTGGCCTGGAATGCCATTACAGCATGTTTATCCATCAGGGCTTTGTAACTGAAGCATGCCCCCTGGCGGGGGAGTATGGGAGTAGAGCTTGTCTTAAAACCACCTGCTGTAATAAAGTTTGAAGTTCCTGATTATCAGGACTGCAAACAAAAGCTTCAAAAAGCAACTGCTGCTAAGATGACTGATGACCTAAGTTACAGAAGATCAAAGGCCAGCTGTCACTGAAAATTTGACCCGGATCAAATAGCGGTCCTTCATGGACAAATGCTGCCCTTAATGATCATTACAGCATGTTTCCTAGAGGTCAGACAGAAGAATAATATATTAAGATAGACTGCCTCTTATCGATTTTGATTGTCAGAATCCTAGATGGGCTGGCAGTGGGTGTTGTGTGGGTGGTGTCTGAGTGAAGTTTAAAAGTGCTGGCCAGCTGGAGTAACTTTCTCTTGCCATCGAGCCCAGCTGAAAGCCACAGACGACAACCATACGTAAAGTAGTATCATTGATGTATCGTTGATGTTCTTTTGTTTCATATGCTCTGTAATATTCTCTTTTAGTGTTTTATGTTAGCATTCCTATTTTCTTGGAAAATAAATGAGACCCTTGCATTGTTAAAGCAGTTGTTGTACCATCACCATTAACCTTATCACAGTTTTGACTAGTTAATTATAGAAATAGATAAATTAATACATATTATAATAAATAGGGGGAATCCATAACCCCCCAATATTTATTTCAGGGGCTCCGTGTCTGAATGGACACATGGAGCTCTGACTCTCCCACATAACAAGCTGCTTGCCATGGGGGGACTCAGGAGGGAGGGGCTAGGAGAGCCCAAAGAGGGACCCGAGAAGAGGAGGATCTGGGCTGCCCTGTGTATATGAAATTTGTATCTTTTTCTTTCCCACAAATAGAGCTTTATTTTGGTGCTATTTGATCATCACTGGCTTTTTTTTATTTTTTGCTCTACAAAAAAAAGAACTGAAATTTTTTTCCCCATTGTTTCTGTTATAAAAATGTTGTAAATAAGTAATTTTTCTGCTTCACTGATGGGCACTGATGATGCGGCACAGATGAGTTGGCACTGCTAAGGAGGCACTAACATGCAGCACTGATGGGCACTGATAGGTAGCACTGATGGGTACTGATAGGCAGCACTGATGGACACTGGTGGGTGGCACTGATGGGCGGCACTGATAGGGAGGCACTGACTGGCATCCCTGATGGGCACTGATTGGCATTACTGGCAAGCACTGGGGGGCACCACTGGTGGAGTACTGATGTGCATCACTGGCAGGCACTGGTGGGCATTGCTGATAGGTCTGTACTAATAATCAATGCACTGATTATCAGCGCAGACCCCACCATTCAGGGGCGCCGCTGATCATCTCTCTTCTACCCTTGCCTTGTCAGCACAAATGGAGGAAAGGCGATAATTGGCACTTCCTGGTTACAATATGATCATCTGTGATTGGACACATCTGATCATGTGGTAAAGAGCCTACATCATAGGCTCTTTACCTAGGTCGGAGATTCGGTTTGTCAGACCGATACACCGTGCCACCGACCGCTGCACTGCGCGCCCCCATGTTTGAATCCAAACCATATATTAATTCTGGGCACATTAAGCACCTGTTGAGCTTCCGTGATACAGCATGCATATCCAGCAGTCAGTATGCATTTCAAGGCTTCTACCATGTAAAGAGGCTTCACAGCCAAGAAAGTTTCCAAATTGTAGAATGCCTTTTTTAATGTGAATGAATGCCAAGTCCTATGTAAGTGTAAAACACGCAGGTATAGATTGCCTCCTAAAGAGATCACCGTAGGCAGCATCTACTGTACTCCCTGAAGAAAAATGATCCTACTAGATTTCACAGTCACGTAAATCCTGGGGTCTGTACAGTAGCCTTTATGTTTCCATGTAGTTACGCAGATCAGCCCTGTATTGCTGCTCTTTCCCTTGTCACTTGTTGCAATGTTAGTCTCAGCAATCACCAAAGGTGGGGAAAGGGAAAAATGCCTCCTCCTCATCACCATTACACACTGTTCCCCCAGGATGCATCTTTTAGCCGACACATAGGGGTAGATTTACTAAAACTGGTGCACACAGAATCTGGTGCAGCTGTGCATGGTGGCTAACCAGCTTTTATTTCAGCTTGTTCAATGGAGCGTTGGCAGCTGATTGGTTTCTATGCAGAGTTGCACCAGATTTTGCACTTTCCAGTTTTAGTAAATAATAAATAAATAAATGGCCTTTTAATTATAAATGGTATCTTACAAGAACCTAAGGGTGCTGACTTATTTAGTTACTGAAATGTCCAATTTAGATTCATTCTAGGGCCTATTGATAGCTGCACAGTAAATGGTTCTTATAGCTAAATAAATGAACTTGTACATGTACTTACAGTTCTTGCTTAAAAACGTTTTTTATTATTTTATGTTTTAGAGTTGAGACATCACCATTATCAAAACCTGTCATGGCAATTGTTAAAGTTTATGTTCCTGAACTTACAAAATGTATATATAATTACTATCAATATACCGTAGCAGCCACCCAGCGAGACTGTCCCATGGTGGCAAGCCTTACACCCATTTGATTTAAGCACTGCTTACAGTTGAGCATGTGCTCTTGTACAATGTGGGGTGTTCATAATGGACTGGAATGTATATAATGAATGAGATACTTTCCAGCTGTCGAAATCTCAGTGGCAGCCCAGCAGTATGTTAATTTCTACTCTTGAAAAAGAAAAGAGAAAAATACTGCAGCAAAAAGAGCTTTTTTGAATAAGTAATGAGGTTGTTATTTGCTCAGGCTCTGAAGTCTATGTAGAGGTAGGGAGGTGTAGATATTTAAGTTTGCCTTGCTCTTCAATTAGCAGCAGGGGTAAGTATTCCAGCAATCATTTGCGACAATAAAAACAAGCGTAGCAAAAAAAAAAAAAAAAAAAAAAAAAAAAAGCTCTAGTGAGTTTATTACCAATACAATAGGATGGAGTTCTAATGACATTAGGAACTCTTGAATGTGTGCCAAGTCTTTTAATGTGACAAAAAGTCTGCCTTTACAAAGTTTTCATAGTCTAACATTATCATCACTTTCTTTAGTACAACATCTGTTCTTCTTTCGAAAAGAAAAGAAAAAAAAAAAACATAAAACTTTTGTTTAAGTTGGTTTATTTCACTACAATTCATCGGCAATAGGAATTACCATTTTTTAGCTTTACATCATTTTCTGAACACAGTAAGTAAAGTAAATGGCTTAGATAAACCAGAGTACAGCATGGCCAGCTGTTTTTAGAGAAAACAAAGCAGGCTCAATTTAGATCCTGCTGACTAACGTGATTGGAGAAAGGCCACGCTAATATACACTACAGTACTGTTTTGACTTAATTTTTTTTCAATACAGTTGCATACATTTTACAATACACCTTGCTTGATACAACATTGTTTCACTTCCTTGGAAAGTGAGTCATTAACATATTAGTCATATGCATAAATGGCAATGTGTAAGTTCTTCAGTACTGAAGGCAGTGGTTAAGTTGTTTATACCAAGACCTCAGTGCAAGATGTTGCTGTTGCCCCTACCTTATTAGGGAACACTAGGGTCTCTTCGGTTATAATCACTTCAGTACCAGCCATTTTTACCCCCTTCCTGACAATTTTTAGCACTGTCACACTTTGAATGACAATTTTTATCATTTTGGTCAC
The DNA here is from genome assembly GCF_037356315.1 of Lithobates pipiens. Classification (NCBI taxonomy): domain Eukaryota; kingdom Metazoa; phylum Chordata; class Amphibia; order Anura; family Ranidae; genus Lithobates; species Lithobates pipiens. The sequence continues at coordinate 221,821,890 of NW_027507764.1, forward strand.
AGGTATTAAATCACCGCCTGTTTTTTTTTTTTATTTCATGCTAAATAAACAAAGAAGATCAAAAGCATTGGAAAATAAATGTGTTTTTATTCGTTTCTGTAAGAAAATTTTTCAAATAAATTATCTTTCTTCATAAATTTATGGCAAAATGTATTCTCCTACATTTCTTTTGAAAAAAAAAAAAAAAAACACATTTATATTATTTAGTCTGTAGGAAAGTTCCACAAACGATGGTATATAGCAGGGATCACTAAATGACGGACCGAGGGGCAATCCTATCCGGGCCGGGTTCGTGGCACTTAGCAGTTATGTGTCCATTCGCCTGCACAGCTGGGCTGATGAGGGCCCTGGTAGGACTGAAAATGAAAGGGGACAGTGATGTAAGGGAGGAAGGGGAGAGGGGTGAGAATGACTGCAAGGGGCACTGTAATGTGCAATGGGGCACTTTGGTAAGGGGCACTGTAATGTGTAAAGGGACTTTGTGATAAAGGGTACTGTGATGTGTAAGGCTCCATTCACATCTAGGCATCCCAGATTGCAGGCAGAATTGCTGCGATTCTGCCCGTGATCCTGACTCACCACAAATCGCGGAACAAGCTGGCAATCCCTTCAATTCCAGCTGCACCCGATTGTGGAGCGACTTTGCGTGATTTTACAGCAATTTGTCAGGTAAAAATCGCTGCAAACAGACTTGTTGTTCTTTTGGGTGACAGGCGTACCGTGATTCTGTTTCTGCGATTTTATTGTGATTCGCCGGGTAGAAAAATCGTGCTGCAATCAGGGTGCCATTCGAAGTAATGGGGATTGCAAAGGAGTCCCACAATTTGCAGAGATTCTGTATCGCAGGCAGAATTGTGGCGATCTCATGATCTGGGATGCCTAGATGTCAACAGAGCCTAAAAGAGTAGTGTAATGTATAATTGGGCACTGTGATAAGGGGCACCATGATGTGAAAGGGGACACTGTAATGTGTAAAGGGGCAATATGACATGAAGGGGACTCTAATGTAAAGGGGCACTATGACGTGAAAATGGCTGCATTATGTTTATATTATTAAAGTTTTTTTTAGATAATTCTATGTGTGAGTTTATTTTTTGGGGTGTTGGGGTGGAGAGCAAAATTGCATGGGGGGGTGGGAGCAAAGAAAATGTTTGCCCAGGGTCCACTCCATATTAAAGATGGCCCTGGTAGTATTCCTTCTGTATTGCTACCTTGCTGTATATTCCCAGCACCTCTTCACTCAATGATCTGTCACAAGATTAAGTGCAGGAGGCATAGGGCGGACTATTCCTTATGCATTGCTTCTCTGCATTATATCTCCAATAAGTCTTCACTCAGCCCTCCACACTATAGACGTGTTGCAGCAAGTGGCAGAAGTGGGCTGCCCCTTCTCCTAAAGATAGGATTCAATTAAGGTGGCAGATGCTGCTGCATTCAACCCATCTGAATGATGCGTGCATTAAATGTATATGCTTAGGGCAGTCACCGTCAAAGCAAGTCCCTCCCCCTTCTATAACATACATTTACCTTTAAATGTATACTATACACATATCAGTGTTGGCCCTTCTAGATCTGGAGAAACATTTGACTAACTCTAGGTGACAGTGCTTAGCCAATTAGCTGTCACACTTGGAGTCTATAGACTTCATCCCTGTAGCATCTCCAAAATGCGCCCATTCACTCCCTGCTTATCCCTTGCTTATTACTCAATTCCCATACCTTCTCCTCCATAAGCTATCCCCTCTTCAGTGTATCAGGAATACTGCTGCTAAACTCATTTACCTTACCAGCTGCTCAGTGTCCACCACTCCTCACTGCCAATCTCTCCCCTGGCAGATAGCAGACATACACGCTGTCTGCTATCTACCCTGTACAGTGAAAACTGGGATTCATCCATGAAGAGAACACCTCTCCAAAGTGCCAGATGCCATCGAATGTGAGCATTTGCCCACTCAAGTCGTTTAACACAGCGAACTGCAGTAAGGTGGAGACCCCGATGAGGACAAGAAGCATTCAGATGAGTTTCCCTGAGACAGTTTATGACAGTTTGTGCAGAAATTCTTTGGTTATGAAAAATGATTGTTGCAGCAGCTGTCCAGGTGGCTGGTCTCAGACGATCTTGGAGGTGAAGATGCTGGATGTGGAGGTCCTAGACTGGTGTGGTTACAAGTGGTCTACGGTTGTGAGGCCAGTTGGATGTACTGCCAAATTCTCGCCTTTGGAGGTGGCTTATGGTAGAGAAGTAAACATTCAGTTCAAGTGCAACAGTTCTGGTGGACATTCTTGCAGTCAGCATGCCAATTACACACTCTCCCAAAACTCTCATCTGTGGCATTGTGCTGTGTGATAAAACTGCACATTTTAGAGTGGCCTTTTATTGTGGCCAGCCTAAGGCACACCTGTGCAATAATCCTGCTGTCTAATCAGAATCTTGATATGCCACACCTGTGAGGTGGATGGATTCTCTTGGCAAAGGAGAAGTGCTCACTAATACAGATTTAGACAGATTTGTGAACAATATTTGAGAGAAATAGGCCTTTTGTGTACATAAAAAAGTCGTAGATCTTTGCATTCAGCTCATGATAAATAGGGGAAAACACAAAAGTGTTGCGTTTATAATTTTTCTCAGTGTATATACAGTATTTACACACAGTATATATATCATGTAAAAAGAATGAAAGAAAAGAAAAACTGATGTTTCAGGGTATGTGGTTTAGGGCAGGATAGTTGAGCACTAAAGATATGCCCTGTGGATCGGCTCGTTGTAGCAATATTCTCTTGAGTGGCAATGATGGAAGTTGAGGCGTTATGATCATAAGATGCCAGATATCTGTCAGAAGATGCATCAATTGATTCCTGGCTGTAGCCTTTATGTAGAAATCTTTGTTGAAGAATGCAAACCCTGGAATATGCCACGTACACACGATCAGAATTCTTGTCGGACAAAGAAAAAAAAGGAAGTTCAGTAGCCAGTAGCCAATAGCTTCTGTCTAGTAGTTGAATCTGAGCATGCGTGATTTTTGGCGTGTCGGAATTGCATAAACACGATCGGAATTACCGATAGAAAGTTTTTCCATCTGGAGAATTGAGAACATGCTATAAATTTTTGGCTGGCGGAAATTCGGACAGATAAATTCCGATGGAGCATACACACGGTCGCATTTTCCAATGAAAAGCTCTCATCGGTCTTTTTCTGGCCGGAATTCCGATCGTGTGTACGCGGCATTAGGCTACAATTTCTTTGCATTCTGCAGAATTGACTAGCTGGAATGTTATGTTTCCAGTCTGGATGGTGGCAGCCCTTCTGATGTAGATATCAATTGTTAGCTGTTGGTATAAAATTAATCTTGCTTAGTTTTCAATAGAGTAGTATCACCTTCCATTCTGTTATGTTCTCCTCAACAGGGCCCATCTTCAGTACTCTAAATAGTAGATCCCAATATTATCTAATCCCCTCAAAATTGTCTTTAGGAAGTCCAAGAACCTGAAGAACTACATTGCTCTGAGCAAGTTGCCATTGGCGCAAATAGCCACAACTTGTAGTTTATCAACATTTCTCACATTAAAAGGCATTTAAATGCAAAAAACTAAATTGCCTTACCTGCGCCTTTGTCTCTCTCATGGGCAGCAATCCTTTAGAGACCACAAAAGCCATACTTACGACATCAAAGAGTTCTTCACTTGCTCCACTTCGTTTGTTGTATATTGCATTCACTGTTACTGTGGTATGCCAAATGTTGGTAGGACTGTTAGATCACTCCGAGCAAGGTTTAGAGAGCATCGCAGGAATGTATAAAAAGGCTTACCAAGCCTATCAAGACACTGCCTCCTACATCGTGTTGAAGATCCCAGATGCCTCAGAGTCCATGTATTTGTGTCCATTATAGGCTCCTTGCCAGAATGCGATTCAAAGCCCTATGTGCCAGTGAAACATAATGGATATTTAAGCTTGACACCATGTCCCCTAATGCCATGTACACACGATCTGACTATCCGGCGGACCAGAGTCCGGCAGACAATCCGCCCGTCTGTGTGCTAGTCGGCTGGACTTTTGAAATGAACGGACATGCCCAAACATGGAGAAAAGTCTATTCATTTTGAACGTGGCTCCAGGTAGATGGGACTAGCGAAGGAATGTTGCCGCCTCCATCGGCGAGATTGACACCTCGCTGGCCCCGTCACCTGGTATGGATTTAAAGGGGAACCCCTACAAAATGGTGTGGAGGTCCCCCCAAAGTCCATAGCAGACCCTTATCCAAGCACGCAGCCCGGCTGGTCTGGAAAGGGGGTGGGGACAAGCAAGTGGCCCCCCCTCCTGAGCTGTACTAGACCGTGTGCCCTTAACATGGGGGGGTGCTTTGGGGAAGGGGGACCCTGCGGCCCCCCCAACCCAAAGCACCTTGTCCCCATGCTGATGAGGACAAAGGCCTCTTCCTGACATCCCTGGCCGTTGGTTGTCTGGGTCTGCGGGCGTGGGGCTTATCGGAATCCAGGAGCCCCCTTTAATAAGGGGGCCCCCAGATACTGGCCCCCCCACCCTATGTGAATGAGTATGGGGTACAATGTACCCCTACCCATTCACCTGGTGAAAAAAGTGTAAATAAAAAACAACACAAGTTTTTAAAATAATTTATTAGATAGCTCCGGTGGTCTTCTTCCGTCTTGGGGGGTCTTCTCGCCAGACTCCTCCGCTACCTTCTGCTCTTTTACTAGCTATTTTACTAGCGGAGGAGTCCAGATTTATTTTTTGTCGTCACCGCCGCCATCCGGGGGTCTTCTTCCGACTTCTGCCCTTCTGAGGTCTTATCCCGCTCATCTGTCGCCGCCTCCGACTTCTTCTCTTCTTCTTCCTTACGATGTTGACATCGGAGGATGCTGGGACTGGGACATCGTAGGGGGGCGGGGTCACCATGTGACATCACCCGGTGACCCCGCCCCTTGTCCCTATATAAATCGCTGCACAACGCGTCCCTGCCATTGTGGCCAGGGAGAGCATCGTGTTAACATCGTAAGGAAGAAGAAGAAGAGAAGAAAGCAGCAGCGGCGACAGAAGACCGGGTCACCGCTAGTAAAAGAGCTATAAGAAGATAGCGAAGGCCCGGCAGAAGAACTGAAGAGCGGGACAAGACCCCAGAAGAGCGGGACAAGACCCAGAAGTCGGAAGAAGACCCCCCGACAGCAGCGGGGGCGACGACGAAGAAAGCCAGGCTCCTCCGCTAGTAAAAGAGCTAGTAAAAGAGCAGAAGATAGCGGAGGAGTCCGGTGAGAAGACCCCCCAAGACGGAAGAAGACCACCGGAGCTGTGTAATTAAAGGGGGCTCCCGGATTCTGATAAGCCCCCCGCCCACAGACCCTGACAACCAATGGCCAGGGTTGTCGGGAAAAGGCCCTTGTCCTCATTAGCATGGGGACAAGGTGCTTTGGGGTGGGGGCATTCCCCCCCTTCCCCAAAGCACCCCCCATGTTGAGGGCACGCAGCCTGGTATGGCTCAGGAGAGGGGGGGGGGGCGCTCGTTCGTCCCCACCCTCTTTCCTGACCGGCCGGGCTGCGTGCTCAGATAAGGGTCTGCTATGAACCTTGGGGGGACCTCCATGCCTATTTTTTAGCGTAGGGGTTCCCCTTTAAATCCATACCAGGTGATGGGCCAGCGTGGTGTCAATCTCGCCAATGGAGGTGGCGACATTGACTTCCTTCGCTAGTCCCGTCTACCTGGAGCCACGTTCAAAATGAGGGCAAGTCCATTAATTTCAAAAGTCCGGCAGATTGTCCACCGGAAAAGTCCAGTCGTGTGTGGGCAGGTCCGCTCGTTCGGAAAGTCCGGCGGGCCTCAGCTGCAAAGTCCAGCGGTTTGTCCGCCGGATTAAGTCCGCCAGATAGTCCAATCGTGTGTACGCAGCATAACAGTCTCAACAAGTGTTAGACATGCGAACCACCTTATAGTTACTCCAGCATCGCTTCTACTATAATCAACAATTCGGTCTGTCATTTGTTGCTCTATTTTTTTACAGACGGGTTAAGCCATTTGCACACCTTCTGATCTGTTTTAGCTTATAGTTTCAGTCATAGCCCTTGTACACACGGTTGGAGATTCCGTCGGAATGTGTCCGATTGGAGCGTTTTGTCAGATATTCTGACTGTGTTTGGTCTGCATCGGACTGTTTCCGTTGGAATATCCGTCGGACCAACTTGCCGGAAATATTTTCCGACAAAATGCTCCAATCGGACATACTCCGATCATGTGTAGAGAATTCTGATCGGACAAAGTGCCACGCATGCTCAGATCAAATTCCTACACCAAAACTATTGGCTACTAGCGTGAACATAGTCCCGTCGTAACCAAATAACATCATCACGACGGATTTTCCGACAACTTTGTCCGACCGTGTGCATACAACAGTTTCGGACAAAATCCGACGGATTTGGTTGTCGGAATCTCCGACCGTGTGTACAAGGGCATACTCCACCCTGGATTTAACATTTCACAACATTTTCAGTACCAGTTCACCTATTGCACCCTTATTGGCAGCATATCACCATCTGCATCATTATAATCACATGAAAAGGTAATCCCTATGTATACTGTCTTATATTTTACCACTAATACCCATAACTTTTGACCCATATTGTAGCCCTTATTATTGCTACTAAAAATAGTCTGACACCAAAGGTTGGGATAAAACTGTCTGTTTACAGCTCCTTTATTGAATAAAATAATTAACAGTATAAACCAAAACAAAGCATAAACTTTTTGGTTGCTGATCCTTGGAGGCACTATGTATCAAACTCTTTACCTTATATCTGCTTAACCATTTATGGTCCCTGTCACTTTGCATCTGACTTGGGGACGAACCACCTTCAGCAGATAACCATAAACTCCCAGTTAACCACATAACTGTCATTCACCACGGACCCATACCTCAGATGTGTCCCAACCATAAACTCCCAGTTAATCACGTAACTGGCATTCACCAGGGACCCATACCTCAGATGTGTCCCAAACCTTTAATTCCATAATTTTACTTCCAAATGCCTCCAAAGACCCAACCGCCACAGCGCAAAGTGTGAAGCCTCACACCTTTGTGCCCCACCAACAACAAACTGCTCGCCGTATTCCCTCCTGTAAACCTAAGGACCACAGGTCCATACCCACCTCATTAAGGTGAACTCCATCCCCACGGAGATCTCCATGTCTCAAACTCAAGCTCTTTATGCCTGACCACAAGATCCTCATTGCTAGCAATGAACCTCCCAACCTCTTTATTGGCCTTAACTCGGGCCCTGTTAATCTTAGCCACAGACCAGGCAAGACACCAGGAGGGGCGGGCCACCATCTCCGACCATACTACTAAAGTGTGTGGGAAGGCCGCTTGCAGTCGCAGCACATCAAATTTTATGTCCCTTATCAGGTGCCTAGTGGATCTAGCCCCCAGGTCATTACCCCCTGCATGTATGACCAATACAAGCGGGGGCCTATCCGATCTGGATATCCTGTTAACCTCCGGCACAACTCTGCTCCACAACATCCCCAGAATTCCAATCCACCGAATGCTGACTTCTGCTTGTGGGAAACCCAACTGTCGCCCATCAGCCCTCATTGCCCCCCAATGAACAAAAGAATGGCCCAAGATCCAAACGAAGCAAATATGATCTCAAAGAAAAAGTGAAACATAACACACACACACCCATCACCATCTTACCACCACTACTACTCAACAGATCGTGGAAATAAACACAAAACAAGAAACACATAACCCCCACCTTCCCTTTTTTTTCGTTTATTCTATTTTTATTTTTTTGAAAAACCAACCAACCCCTATTAAATCAAATGGGGACGAACGTAAATTTTGAATCTGTCAGATTCCCACCTACCAATACGCTTAACTACCGCGTTGTCAAGACCCCATCAGGCTGCCCCAATCCTAAACGAATGCAATGAAAATTACTGGCCTCAACACCAGCAGCCTAAAGGCAGCACCGCAGTATCGAAATAAACTGAAACTTAGATAAAGCTAAACCATCAGAATGGATCAGAAAAGAACCAGCCACTGCTAGGCGAAGCCATCACTGTCTTCACAGGGCATGTGAAGGAACCCAGTATTTGGTGCAACTCAATGTGAGCCCCCCTGACGGCTTGATCTGTCTTTGAATGGTGGATGAAAAGCCTGACTGCCGAGTCGTCACAGCAGACATCGTTCACTGTCAAGCCCCCGCGTGCCACCTTGGAAGGGCTGACCAGTTCCCCCATCCTAAGGGCTCCATAAAATGCTAACGCAAATGCCGCCTGGAATAGTACCGTCTCGAACTCCAATGAACAAGCTGTAGCCATCTGTGGAAACAAAGTATGCAAAATAAGCATGCAAAGCATGCAAAATAGGCCGGTGGCCCCTTCGGTTACCTCTCAATGCCTGTTTACCAAAAAGTCCTTGGTAAAATCAGGCATGCCTCGCATTTTGAACCAGAAAGCCATGCCAGCCAATTTTCTTTGCATGGCTGAAATGGATATCCCTTATGCAAAACATTTGCATATAAAGTATATGAGTAACTGGCTCATTTCCCCACTATCACCCTCACAGCCTGACTGCTGGGTTAAAGCCTCCCAGTCTTTCCAAACCTTAGAATAGAATGACCATGTTGGCTCACTCAGGGAGTTTCAAATCTGACCGGAGGCGATTCCAACGCAACCTGCCATAGATAGGGAGGACAAGGGGTTTCGTGCTGCATCAACTTCCGGAACCTGTCCACCTGAAAATGGCAAAGAGCATCAGACACTCTATTCTCCACTCCAGGAAGGTGCACAGCATATAAAAAAACATTTTGCCGTAAACAACACAAAATCAAGTACTGCAACAAACGTATGACCTGGGGGGAGGATCCCGACAGCGAGTTAAGAACCTACACTACCCCAGGTTATCACAATGCAACCGTACCTTCTTGTTGCATAGGACTTACCCCCAAAGTGTAAAGGCAACCAAAACTGGTAAAAATTCCAGCAGCACCAAATTCTTTAAGTATCCCACCTCCTGCCATTCTTTGGGCCAGCGCTCCGCACTCCACCAACCCCACAAAAATGCCATATACCCGGTAGAGCCAGCCGCATCCTTAAAGAGTTCCAAATCATAGTTTCTGACCGGCCCCTCTTGCCAAACCTGCAGGTCGTCCCTATGCTCCCTATTTAGTCTGATAAAATGCCTGTGTGAAGTGAACCCAGCCGTGGCAGCCGACAGCCGTCTACAAAAAACTCTGCCCATGGGCATAATACGGCATGCAAAATTGAGCTTGCTGAGTAAAGACTGCAGGTCCCGCAGTTGAACCTTGCGCTTCTCTGCGACTAAGTGAACCTATTCCTGTAAGGCATGCATGCAACTTAGCGTCAGGCAGATGACATTCCATAGCTCTAGAATCAATCTAAATCCCCAGGAATTTCATCACCTCCGCGGGGCCTTCTGTCTAATCAGCCGCAGGGGGTATACCAAAACGCTCCACTATTTGCAGCACTGTAGCAAGCAGTACTCCACGTAACCTAGAAGCTGGGGGGCCTACACAGAGAAAGTCATCCAGTTAATGAATGACAGAATTGACACCCGCCACATCCCATACTACCCACTCCAAAAAGGAACAAAACGTCTCAAAGAATGCGCATGAGATAGAACAACCCATAGGCAGGCAGAGATCCACGTAATAGGTCCCCAACCATTTAAATCCCAGGAGTTGAAAACTGCGCATGTGAATAGGGAGTAAGCGAAAGGCTGCTTCTATATCCATTTTGGCCATACGGGCCCCCTTGCCGTATCGCTGAACCCAACACACAGCAGCATCGAACGAAGTATACGACACATGCCTTGGGGTCGATAGCATCCTTAACAGAACCACTCTTTGGAAACGATAGGTGGTGTATCAAACTGAACTTATTGGGCTCCTTCTTGTGAACACCCATCGGTGGCACCACTAAATTCCCCAAAGGGGGGAGTGGAAAGGAGCCTCCCATGCGCCCCAAGGACCTTCCTTAGCAAGCTTTGCAGAAACCACTTTAGAGTGTTCCTTAGCAGATCGAAGGTTTGCCGCTACAGGGGGAATCTGCATAAGGGAGCAATATCCTCAAGCAAAACTCTCTCTTGGTAACCGAGCTGCCTGTCAGTCCGAATACAAAACCCTCTCTTGGTAACCGAGCTGCCTACCGGTCCGAATACTTATTTAGAAAGGGGGACATCCTGTCAGCCCTCACCGGCGCCCAGCCTCTTACCTGCAGTATCACCGGTATGGGATTTCCCTGCCTTAAAACAGTGGGACAAGGGGCCCTCGGCAGTGTGAGCATTCATGTTTGTATCGGCAGTTGGCGCCAAACCTACAAGAACCCTCGTTGAATTGCCAGCACTGACCCTGCTTTTTTGCGGCCGGCTGTCCAGGGGTATTTGGACTCCCAGCCCCCTGCTTGAAAAAAACGCTGTAGAGGCTCGTGGAGAGGATATAAGTTTCATCCACAAACTGATGTCCTTATGGTCCAAACGCAGGGAAGGGCGTATATGTACCACTGTACACCCTCTGAGGCTCGCCAATAGAGTCCAGATAGCAAAAGAGGGCGAGCAATTCTCCAGTGCTTTTTAGCCAAGGACACTAGCCAAAATGCTGAATGCCTGCAACCAATTACTAAACGTCTGCGGAATGAACCTATACCGCCGCTTCTCCTCGTCTTCCTTTTTTGATTTTTAATTCCTCAGGCTTGACCATGTCCAGGTTAAACTTTTCCAGGGGGAGCAACGTGAAGATCTCCACATATTCCCCTTTCCTGACCTCAGCTTTGAGATGAGCCCCCAGGGGGCCTTCAAAGCAGATGTACACTTCGTACTTGGCTGAATCGGCCATCCACACCAGCTCAATATTCTTCTTAACCACCTTCGACTCCTGAACCACCAAATCCCCCAGTGATACCACCACTTCTAACCCCTTTCTCGTCCACTGTACCTGTCCCACTACTGATGGGGTCCCTGCCTGACCCGAATCCGAAAGCCAGGCCGACACTGGCAGAGATTGTGCTGGTGCGCCTGCATCAAAACACTGCACCAACGACCGTAGCCCCACCAATAGGTCCTGCACAGTGATGGCTTTCTCAGACGCAAGTGACCCCAAGCCTGATGACTGAGGGGGGGCGAGAGACCCCACTCCCTGATACTGAATGGCCATGTTCCCCTGGGGCCCTCCCACCTCTGGACCCGGACACAGGGACAGGTCAAGACTGAAAAGAAGCATCAACATTGGGCTTGGACTTACCGGGCAAACCAGAATGTGGTCCCACAGCCGTCAATCCAGAATACACCGCAGCCGACCTCCTCGGGGGGACAACCTCCTCCTCACTGGACAGCTCACCTTCCGAGCGGATGACTCTTGGAGACCGCCTGAGATTGTACTGTGAGGAATTGCTGGCCGCAGAAGGCCCTGACAGCTCGCCCTCTGTTCTGCGCCTTTGGCCTTCAGGACTGCTGGTCCCCGGTGCGGCGGTGTGTGGCCTCTTCACCCCCCTGAGATGTGAGGGGCCTTGCTTCTCCTCCCCTCCCCTCCAGATCCGGGTGCATGGGTGACACCAGCCACCCTGGTGTATGGGCCCGGTTGACTCCTCCCCCGCTGAGCCGCCATCTCTAGTGAAAGATCCACCAGCGATGGTTCCGGACTCCCCTGGTCTGTGCATGGATGGAAGCTGGGGGTGGGGATGAGCTGCGCCGCCATGTCGTCTGGTCCCGCCCCACGAGGCTTCCTCCCGGCAACATCCCTGGTTCCTGCCAATGTCGGCGGAGCCAGCGGTGTCTGAGGGTGAAAGCCCGAGCCCACCGAGCCAAGCTGAGCCCGAGGGGACCCAGATGGGCTGTAGTGCTCCGGCGGGCATGTCCGCCAATCACACCGCATCTGCAACCTGCTGGGGCCCATAGCAGCCATCCCCTGCATGGTTGCAAGCTGGCTCTGCAGCCATGCCGTGCCCATAGTCTCTGTCATTACCCTGAGTTGCTCAGCCATCCTGACAGCTTCAGCCATCGATCTGAAGAGGAGAGCAGGGGCAGACACGTCAGCACACTAGCTTTTTCTATCCTCATGTGCTGACAGGAAGTCCTCACCTCTGACCTCCTCTCTGCACTGCCTCCCCCTCACACCGCTCTGACCAATCACATGTGAGCTCAAGTTAGTTTCAGAAAATAATTTAACACTCACTAGCTCAGCCTACAGGGTCCCATTTCATGTAGCCCTGTGCTTATTTCTCCTTTTTCTTTTGCTACGGGCTTTTCTTTTTGGTGCACATTTAGGAGATAGGCATTGGTTTCAGTTTAAACCTAATAATGGTGGGTTGATTCTTTGATTTACACAGTAGTTTTTAACGTTCTCCGACATCTCTTCATCCCATACATTTGTCCCTCTTCTTCAATAGCCATTTCTTCATTCAAGAGGTACTATGGAGAGATATGTTTGTTTTAGACATTCAAGTATGGGACTTGTCAACTCTTCTAGTATTCCCTCATCTGAGGTTTTCTGATTACATTCCTTATGAGTTTTAGCAGTCAATATTTTTTTTTTAAACATTGTTTTTAGATTTTTACATAAAGATACATAAATAATAATGCATTTATTTGATTTATACTTCAATATTATGTATTGATCAATACCCATACTGCACTTATGTTTCCATTATATTTTCTTTATATTTTCATTAATTTACATGCAGTTTTGTTTTACTGTATGCATTCACTTACTCCACTCCACTATTGTTATTTACTTATTTATTTATGCCCTATGTCAGAAATGGGGCATTGCTGGGAACTATCCAATTTTTTACATACTTCTGTGTAGTGTAGTGTAGTGTATGGGTTGCCCCGTTTGTACACCTGGTATCTGTGGCAACATGGTGCATACACTTTTCCTGCACTGATAGGTCTAATTGCTAGCTAGTCTAAGCTTGTATACCCCTCTGTACCTTGCTTGGAGCTGGCCCTGCTTCAATAGGAGATGCAATGGTTTAATAGTGGTGGCCTCTCTGGATATTTAACTGGACATTTCTGTGGGTAGACCTGCGTGGCTGCCTACATACACTTGGCTGCGAGCTTCATTTAACACAGGCCAGTGTTCAAACCCAACCTACTCCTTAATTTGATTTCACTCATTGACTTTTTATTTTTTTTATTTGCTTTTGGCGGTCCCAGGTAATTTTTGTACTGTTGAAACACAGCCCTTCCTCTGGTTGTTGCACTTCTCTCCCCCTCTCCTCTTTTTGTCTCCTACAAACTAGAGGTGAATGGTACTTTAAAAGCTTCAACAAAGATTGCTGAAAGCTCTGCAAACAATTTGCTAAAGCTTGCTGCTCACACTGGTCGTATACAAACTGAAGCCTGTGTGAACCAGACCAAAGCACGTATTATATAACCAGGGGTATACATCGGGACACAAACAGTAAATACAGTTACATTTCACCCTCCTAATTGTTTAACTTTCCACATGATAATATTAAAAAGAGTATGCATCTCTGGCAGGTTATCAGTGAATAAGAAGTCTAAAGTGGTTGTAAACCTTTCGCATGAAAAAATAACAAAGTATATGTCTCTATAGTGCGTTCCTGTCTCAATCCAGAGTCATTTCTTTCTGCTGCCTCAATCCTTTGCTATCTGCATGAGTCATTTCTGACAAGTTTTCCTAACACCGAGAGATAAAAAAAAGGTGACAGGGAGGGAGCTCCAACACACAGCCTATGATTGACAGCCACAGCTCTGTTCCTGTATGAAAGAGGGTGTGTCTCTTCCCTCCAATCAACTCTCACTGAGCTCTGCAGAGTGTAACTTTAGCTCCTTGCCCCCTGCTTTCTGAAAGTTTAGACAAGCTCTATAAATGCTGTGCTTTGAATGCCTGCAGAAAGGAGAGATAGCAGATAAACAGATTCAACTTGTGTAGGAGGATTTGTGGGAACTCTGTATCTCCTGAGGCTAGTCACTTCAGTGGGTATATGAAAGGTTTTACAACCACTTTAAATATGTTAAATTAGTGAACGTAATTTCTTTATATTTTGAAATTGATATATAATGACACATAATGTTTAAAAAAGTTTGAAATAAATGTGTTATATGGCAATCTGCAGACAGAAATATAAATCTCTTTCACTGAACATTTCTATTGTTTACATAAGGCTACAAACAAATTTTATTAAGGGCTTGTGTGCTTGGACCTTTGTTTACATCAGGACTGCTTCCCTCTCTATACAAGTCAATTGTAATACAAAATTGTAATGAATGCAGCTTAATGAAACTTATAAAAAGGTTAAATGGAAGTAAAAAGAAGGACAATTGGAGGGCCATCTAAAGATATTGTATGCCTTATGTCTTTTTGCAAAAGATTTGTGTTGACCATGTAGTTTCATGGTGTCATTTGTTATCATGTATGCACAGCCTATAGTAAAGTAAATCTTTACATTTCTGTGTCAGCAGTTTATGTTTGTGTTCAAACATGAGGCATGCAACAGAAACTGCATATCCCACAATCCATAGGTCCCTAGTCTAGTGCTCTGCAGGTAACAGCTAAACAGTAAATAGATCTGATGTAGACACAGAGATCTACTGTTAGGACCTGGACTTGAACCTGGGACCTCTGCTGTGTCTGACAAGGACTCTACTTGATAAGCTACTTGGAATGCTGTACAGTTACATAGTAGGTAAGGCTGAAAAAAGACACAAGTCCTTCAAGTCCAACCTATGTGTGTGATTATATGTCAGTATTACATTGTATATCCTTGTATGTTGTGGCTGTTCAGGTGCTTATCTACTTTTTTTTTTTTTTAAGCTATTGATGCTCCCCGCTGAGACCACTGCCTGTGGAAGGGAATTCCACATCTTTGCCGCTCTTACAGTAAAGAACCATCTACGTAGTTTAACAAGACACGTGGCCAATCATTAACATTAGAAGAAAAGAGGTTTAACCTTAAACTCCCTTCTGCGAAAAACAGTTCCTTAGACAAATCCTTGAATGATTCTGTCTTGAATCTGATTTGCCTTGAACCTTGAACTCTTTGCTCCTCCCATGAACTTCCTGATTTAAGCCATGTCTCCGCACTTCATGGTTGCCCTATATTGTGCCTTCACCAGCCAATATCTCGCTCTTGTCTCTCCTGCTGCCCACTGTATCTTCGCTACCATTCGTTACCGACAGTTACACGTTGAGATTAAGTAGAAGCATAGTCGAGGAACAAGCTAAATGTCGGTAACAAATAGTTGCACGTTGAGATTAAGTAAAAGCATAGTCGAGGAACAAGCTAAATATTTGTTACCGGCATTTGGCTTGTTTCTCGACTATGCTTCTGCATGATCTGTACTGCTATATCTGCTACTGGACCCTGGCTTGCTCACCTCCTGGTGGGGTTATCTCGAGGACCGTTACCATGTACTAACATGCAGCAAAGCCCATCTCCACCATCAGAAGCTCTGGTGAATACTGGTTAGTACTTAGACCCTGCACCTCAGATGAACCCATGTCATCAGCCAGGGCAGGGGTCTCAAACTGGCGGCCCTCCAGCTGTTGCAAAACTACAAGTCCCATCATGCCTCTGCCTGCAGGAGTCATGCTTGTAACTATCAGCCTTGCAATGACTCATGGGACTTGTAGTTTCGCAACAGCTGGAGGGCCACCAGTTTGAGACCCCTGAGCCAGGGTGAAATTCGTGAACATCTGTTCCACTTGTCAGTGGGTGCTGCTCCACTGCTATCGCTATTGGCCTCCGAGCCTGACTCCAGACCGTGACATCAACATGCATGGGAAAAGGGCTTGATGCCCATAAATGCATTGCTGCTGTTCCCTGTACCACCGACAGCCTTGTATAGCTGCCCACTGTGCTTTTCGCCCTCAGCTTACTAGCTCCAGTCCCAAGTGCCTCATATGCCGCTATTGTATATTGCATGATCCTGGAACTTTTCCTACTCCACTTGTCATCATGTGGCATCCTGTGAGTTGCAGACTCTGCTCCATCACTGTGCTGACACTACTAAATTCAGATGTTTATTTATTATTGAATTTATTATTGAATAAGTGCACCTTTTTTCTGAAGTTTTCTGCGCTCTGCTTTCTATGTGTTCATAACACATAGCACTCCAACATTTCTGATGCAACAATTGTGAGCTATGCATTGGAAAACAAACTGCAGCCACAACATAAAAGCCCATAATTAGAAGGTAAAGCAGAGAAATACTAAAACCAAATAAAACAGCAAAAGCTTTGGAAAGTGTACAATACTTTTAAAGCTGTATATGCTGCAAAAAGGTCAAAAAGCCCTTATGGCCCATACAGAGCAATAAGATACCCATGTGATCATGAGAAGTGCTCAAGCTAGTTGCATAATTGTGAAATTTGGCTGTGTTTGGACACTCAAACATGATGAAATGTATACAGATATCAGGAGATCAAATAATTGGTTTTCCTGTACTTCATTACCTTTATCCTTAGACTAAAAGAGATCTTTTGTTTGTCAAATAATTTCCTAGTCACAACTGTGTCTAATTACATGGCAAGCTTGTATGCAGAATAAAGACTGTGCTGTAATCACTTAGACTTGGTTGAAAAATTGTTATTGTCACTTTCATTAATGATATTGTAAATAAATGGTAAATCATATCAACTCATTTAGCTCTTGAATCATTTGAGAAGTTGAAATCAAGTTGAAAAATGATCTGATTAAATCAAATCTAACATTACACACAAACACTAACAATATCATCATTTTTTATTCTGTACACATACTGATACTGCTCAGGCCCTGGGATGTTCTCTTTATTGTTTAATTATAACTCAATATAGCATGGCTAAATAAAATAGTAGAGACAGGGTAACCATGCAAGGTTTTGCCAGAAATGCATTTTGCTTATCTCCTATTTGCTTTCTCTTGGAGGGCACCTGCTCAATCCTGCAGGTTCAACACACTCCAAGGGGCTTTCTCTGTGCACCTCTTGGTATGTAGACAATCATGTGCACCTCTGTATCAAAAACCCATAACATGATCACTACCTTACCCTTGATTAATTATCACCCTTTAAAGGGACCAACTCTCAGTAGTTACCCAATATAGAGTTCAGTTCCTGACTTGTGGGTAAATTGTCTGTTAATTTCCAAATTTCTGTTGCTGACCTTACTTGACTTGGTTTATTAAAGCAAAGCTTCAATAGTCAAGCTTTCTGGCTGTTACTCGCTACAATTCTCATCTGATCCTCTGAATTGGTTGCCTTATTGTACTGTAAGCATTTTGATCCTGGCCTATCCCCGCCTATGTATGTTCTTTGATTTATTTTGGCTTGCCCAGTGCTTAGAGATGGGAAGGCTTGGAAAACAAAAAAGGAAAAATTGAAAAAAATAACTATTTCTTATTTTGTTTTTTTCCCAAAAATAGGAAAACACGAAAGAAGTGCAGAATATGTTTATCTAAAATGATAAATAATGTATCTATGACATGGTATTCAAACAATATAACTATAAAACATGAAGACCTTAATAAACGTATTAAATTATTGCCAGTTCTCTCAGCTGAAGACAAGCAAATTATGGAATACAATTCAAGTTACGCTGTACTTCTCAATGCAATTTTCTGTCCTATTAGGTCTTATTTGACAGGTAAGAGGGTACATTTGTTTGACAAATTAGTTTATCTTGATAACCTTTAAATGATTCATATTAATGTCCCCCACCATCACAGCATAGTGTTTACCTATAGTCTGGTAAGTAAATATATTTTTTTTCCCTTTTCCACCTCTCATTAAAATGGTGAGACCAACATTTAGAGTTTGCAAACATTTCCACAGTGTAATTTCTGCTGAGAGCAAAGATGCAATTTACAAATATTAGGAAAAAAGTAGTGCAGCACTTTAAACACACAAAAAAACAACAGTTCATGTGTATAGTTGATAAATTCAAGTGTCCAATCAGGAAAGAGTCATTAAACGTCAGTCCAGAGGAAGGAAGAAAGGGACCATCACCAGCACCCAACAATACTGCCTCTTACCATCAGTGCATAAATTAAATGCATATGAAAACGGTGGTCAAACCACATATGTGAGGTATCGCCGCGATCGGTAGAGCGAGAGCAATAATTCTCGCCCTAGACCTCCTCTGTAATGCAAAAAATGCAACCTGTAGAATTTTTTAAATGTCGCTTATGGAGATTTTTGAGGCTAAAAGTTTGACGCCATTCCACGAGCGGGCGCAATTTTGAAGCGTGACATGTTGGGTATCAATTTACTCGGCATACCATTATCTTTCACAGTATAAAAAAAAGTTGGGCTAATTTTACTGTTGTCTTATTTTTTTATTCAAAAAAGTGAATTTTTTTCAAAAAAAGTGCGCTTCTAAGACTGCTGCGCAAATACGGTGTGAAAAAAAGTATTTCAATGACCGCCATTTTATTCTCTAGGGTGTTAGAAAAAAACAATATAAAATGTTTGGGGGTTCTAAGTAATTTTCTAGCAAAAAAAACTGTTTTAAACATGGAAACACCAAGTCTGAAAAAGAGGCCTGGTCCTTAAGTGGTTAAGGATCGTACCTTACGGGCATTTAATTTATGCACTGATGGTAAGAGGCAGTATTGTAGGGTGCTGGTGATGGTCCCTTTCTTCCTTCCTCTGGACTGACGTTTAATGACTCTTTCCTGATTGGACACTTGAATTTATCAACTATACACATGAAATTTTGTTTTTTTGTGTGTTTAAAGCACTGCACTACTTTTTTCCTTTTGTTTTTTATTGTATCCAGCAATATTGTGCTAGCTGCTGTTTTATTTGTTTCACATTTTTTTTGCTTTTAGCGCAACAGATTTCTTCTTTTAATTTACAAATATTGTGAGAAGAAATATTATTTTCCAAATGCTACAAAGATGACAGAACACATCCTTGCATGCCAGGGGTGCCCCAAAGACATTAAAAATACTTTCTGGAATCAAATGACGAGAACCATAATAAAAGTGTGAGCATGGTCCAACTGGATCGACTACAAAAACTCTCAGGCTTATAAGTCCTCCATAGGATAACTAAATACTTTCTTTACGGTCTACTTTTACATGATAAGGTACGAATGATGTGAGAATGAATAAACAATGTATTCTGTCACCCGTCCATTCCTGATTAAATCCCTTTGTTTTGTTTTTTTTAGTTTTTTTTTTTGTTGTTTTTTTTTTTTCTTTTCTTTTCTTCCCTTCCCTTTCCTTTCTCTCTCTTGGAGAGTGAGTACCTTTCTACTGAAAAAAAATGTAGTAATGCTCAACGGTAATCCTGCATACCCTCTCAATATTATCTGATCATATCAAATTTTGTTTTGTTCAAAAACACCTAATGTAGCACATATGTACGATTTACTTACTGTAATGTTTCATCAGATTTTTATTTGCTGTTCAACCAATAAAAACCTTTGTGAAAAAAAAAAAAAAAGTGTGAGTAGTTTTTCCCTCTAGAGTTCTCATTCCAGAAACACTCTTTCTGCAGCTTCTGGATCATCACAAAATGTTTTGTCACCAGCGGTATATTCAAGTAAGAAGTGTTACAAACCACCACCTCACAAGAAATACACAATCCCTTAATTTATAGAGAAAATTATATCTGAAAATCAGAACAATCATCAAGCTCTTGCAAGAGCAATTTTAGCTTCTGGATCAGCATTGACAATAACTGAAATGCATATTGACAGGAAGCATTTACATTATTATGAGGGAAAGGGGGTGGTTACCTGTTCTCATGTACTGTATAATTGAAATGTTTTAAAATATACAGTCTTTAAAGCGGAGTTCTACCCAAAAATGGAACTTCTGCTTTAAGTGATGGTGACCCCCCTGACATGCCACATTTGGCATGTCATTTATTTGTGGGGGAGGGGGTGGATACCCAGTTTTTATGGGTACCCAGCTCCCACTTCCTCCCTGAGTTCCACGGTGTTGGAAGGCAGTTCACCTCTCCACCTCTCCCTCTCCCTCCCTGCAATCTTCTGGGACACATCACAGGTCCCAGTAGATTGCGCAACCATCGACAGCCGGGTGCCCGCAGATAGAATTTTAGCCCCTTGGAGAGCAGGGGGAGAGGAGCGAGGCTTCGTGAGCCCACATCGTTGGACCGTGGGACAGGTGAGTGTCTAATTATTAAAAGTCAGCAGCTAAACTTTTTATAGCTGCTGACTTTTAAATGGATAGAAATTTAAATTGAAATACAATTTTAAAAAGTTAAGTTTAAAAAGTGTAAAAAGTTCAGTTTATTTACTGAATAAGCTGTACTTTTATTTCAATCATACTTTTACATACAGTATATACACTGCATTTCACGTTTCAAGTATAATAAAACAACTTTCTGTTTGAAAAACTATTGTAGGCTGAATGTTTTTTATTAGGTGGTAGGTAGGTTTTAGGTGGTAGGTAGGTAGGTGTTATTTGGGCACTGATGTCCACACAAAAACAATTATTCAGTTTTGCGAAGACTAGTGGTTTTATCCCTACTATTTTAAAGTCTCCAGACCTTAGAAGGGGAAAATTGCAGCAACAATACTGCAGAAAAAATATTGTACCCCCTCCCTTGCACAGTCATGAAGAATCTTACTTAGTTTTAACCAAGTAGTGTTGTTTAATATTACACCTTAACTAATGAATCAAAGATCGAAACTTGGACGGTGCTTGGCATAAAGAGCTTTAACTGCCATGGCCCGATGATTAGGAGAGTGGGGCTTTCTCAACACTGCCAGTACAGAAGAACACACGACTCTACTCCTACCTTACCAAAACGCAGTGTTTGCCACTTACTCTCAAATTACATAGCATTCTGCATGGCCTGTGGCATGACAGGAAGTGGAAGGTACTTAAATACTGTTTACACTGCCTCCTGTAAAGTAAACCTGTAAGTAAACCTGTTACATTGCCCATTAGATGCATATGGCTGATACAAAATAAAACTTATAGCTCAACAAAAGTTTTCGGTTGACATTTGAGTATCAATCATTTTTCTGAGATTTTTGGTACTCTGATATTTTCCTGGCTCCAACATGACAGTATTCTGGCTGGGCAATTGTCTGCTTAGGCACTGAGCACTGCATTGTGGGAAGGCAGGGCAGTGGCATACCTATGGGGGCAGTGAGGGGGGCCCGGAAGCAACATATTGGGAGGTGTCAGGGATGGGACAAGGCCGGCTGAGGTAAGCCTTTTGATTACATTTGAGTTATCAGACTTCCTTGATCGGTAAGGCATTTTCGGGACAAAGGGTACCTATTTTACTCCCCTTAATCTAACTGTATTGATTGGTGGTTATATGTTATGTTGTCACTGTCACTGTCACTGTCTACTGTCCATCGGAGTGTTATAGATAAGAAAGGGAAAAAAGTGCTGTTGACAGGTATATGTTGTACACATCTGCTAGGTAAAGTAGTTTAGAGACAAGAGGGTATAGGCACATGTAGAGAAGATTGGCCAGTCATTATGGGCATTAAATTAAGTAAGGGAATGAAGGGTAAGAGACCCTCAAAAATGCCCAGTGCAAGAGGAGCGCTATATATGAACCAAAGGTGTGGTTTGGCCTATACCGAGCCCCTAGATTAATGGTTAAACTAGACAGGGATCCACAATGGGTAAATGGGTTAGAACCAAAGTCCACAGGGACAAAGAATCATGCAGAGTAAACAGCCCGAGAAACAGCCATGTATGTGAGCAGGATGGATCAAGGGTGACAATTAACATTAGACAGAAAGGGACATTTTGATGTTAAGTTGTGGGATGAATTTGGGGTCAGGCACTACAACTAGTAAAGTTAAAACAGAAATGAGATGTAAAACAGAATGCTTTATATGTTTTCAGAGAGGAAAAATGGGATGAGCACCAGGGGCGGGCTGGGCCGGGGGGCAGGGTGGAAATTTTGAGACTGTGATTGCGGGCTGGCCTGTCAGTTCTCTTGGAGCTCCCTGCTGGTTTTCCTGTTGGCATTCCCTGGACCTCCCTGCTACTGGACACACACAGCCTAAAGAACTTGTATATGCCAGTGACCACTGTATTCATGCCGGACCACCTACATGGATATTAATGATATGCTCTTCCAGTCTACATATCTTGTAAGTGTTTTTAACCCTTTTTGGGGAAATTAAACAGCTTTTAATTCTACACTTAGAGGCGCCTTTTCTTTGTTTTTCTATTATCTTTAAAACGCCCGCTGGGCTGGCTGTTTATTCATTTTTTTCTCAGGCTGTGACGAGCGGCCTGGGTCACACAGTGCTAATAATGTCGGCCGCGGCGGTTGTCGATTGGCTGGTTCGATGCTGCTGCCCAGCCTGCGCTGCATTGTGGGAGTTGTAGTCCAGCTGCACTAAAGCTCCTGGAGGTGTGAGCGCAGCAAACTACAACTCCCACCTCCCAGGAGTCTCAGATGTAGGCAAGAGGTGCGGGACGTCAGGGGAGGGGACGCCCGGCGTCAAGAACGTCACATCGCACGTGACCTGCTGGACTTCTGCTGACTTGAGAAGTGGCTAGCTGCAGTCTATAACACCCCCCCACCAGCGGACTCATCTAACATCCTCCCCCCCACCAGCAGACTCATCTAGCACCCCCCACCAGCGGACTCATCTAACATCCTCCCCCCCACCAGCAGACTCATCTAGCACCCCCCCACCAGCAGACTCATCTAGCACCCTCCTCCCCTGCCAGCGGACTCATCTAGCACCCTCCCCCCCGCCAGCGGACTCATCTAGCACCCTCCTCCCTTGCCAGTGGACTCATCTAGCACCCTCCCCCCACCAGTGGACTAGTCCAACCAATCCCCCTCCTCCCACGTGCATGGCCAGCAGCACAGGCGCACACAACCACCCCCTAGACCCCCCGGCCTGGAAAGACTTTGAGCTCCCAGTTCTGTATAGAGGGCTGTGAGGCTGACCCCACATCCCATGGGCACTGGTGAGGCTGCGTTGATGGGCACTGATCAGGCTGCACTAATGGGCACTTTCTGCACTGGTGAGGTAGCATTGATGGGCACTGCACTGGTGAGTCTGCACTAGTGATGGCCGAACGGTTCGCCCGGCGGTCGTTTCGCGGCGAATTTCCGACTTTCGCCGTCCGCGGGTTCGAACGCCTTTTTCCGTCGTTCGCCCCGGCGGACTTACGTGTTTAATGTATACAAGAACTTTAACCTTTCGTGACACGTTTATCATGTGTTACAGGACAACCAATTGAGACATGACAGCTCATGGACACTTGGACATTCCCCCTAACCTATAAATACACCCGATCCGGTGGCCATTTTACATTCTTTCTTCTGTCACTGTAGGGAAAGGATCCTGTGTGGAGTAGGGACAGAGAAAACGCTAGCTATTTGGTACACAAAAGTTCTTTTCAGGACTGGTATAGGTGTTAGGTCAGCAGCCTGAGTTTCTTTTGTCAGTTTAGATAAAGGGACAGAGCGCTGTATGCTGCTATTTTAGGGACAGCTCAGCCAGATTAGTCTTTCTTCATCATCATCATCATCATCATCATTAGCTGTTACTATCAGGTCCACAAAAGAGCTGTTCCAGCTAATCGTTCCAGCCTACTCTTTTTTGCCAATTTGTATAGGGACAGGCAGGAAGCAGTGTGTCAGGCAGTGAGGATAATTTTAAAGACTTGCTGTTACTATTAGTTCCACAAAGGTTCTTTTCAGGACTGGTATCAGTGGTACGGTAATAGGCTTGTACACGTATAATATTCTTTCTTCCAAATATAGAAAGAATATTATACTTGACTGCTGCCCTTCTGCTGCAGTCTGCTAATCATTCACAACTCACTTGTTCCACAAAGCTCTTTATCAGGACTGGTAACTTGGTCTGTCTAGGGTGCTACGGTACATAGGCTTGGGTGCGGTACAGTCTGCTGTTCTGTAAGGACCGCTATCGGTCCACAATACATAGGGTTGCCGTGCACTACTGCTGACCGCTGCCCTATACTGCAGCAGTCCTTCAGCGGTATAGGGACTGACGTACAGTCTGCTAATCACTAACACACAACCTGCTTGGTCCACAAAAGTTCTTATAAGGACTGGTAACTTGGTATAGGGTGCTACGGTACATAGGCCTGAGTGCGTTACAGTCTGCTGTTCTGTAAGGACCGCTATCGGTCCACAATACATAGGGTTGCCGTGCACTACTGCTGACCGCTGCCCTATACTGCAGCAGTCCTTCAGCGGTATAGGGACTGACGCACAGTCTGCTAAACACTAACACACAACCTGCTTGGTCCACAAAAGTTTTTATAAGGACTGGTAACTTGGTATAGGGTGCTACGGTACATAGGCCTGAGTGCAGTACAGTCTGCTGTTCTGTAAGGACCGCTATCGGTCCACAATACATAGGGTTGCCGTGCACTACTGCTGACCGCTGCCCTATACTGCAGCAGTCCTTCATTGGTATAGGGACTGACGTACAGTCTGCTAATCACTAACACACAACCTGCTTGGTCCACAAAAGTTCTTATAAGGACTGGTAACTTGGTATAGGGTGCTACGGTACATAGGCCTGAGTGCGTTACAGTCTGCTGTTCTGTAAGGACCGCTATCGGTCCACAATACATAGGGTTGCCGTGCACTACTGCTGACCGCTGCCCTATACTGCAGCAGTCCTTCATTGGTATAGGGACTGACGTACAGTCTGCTAATCACTAACACACAACCTGCTTGTTCCACAAAAGTTCTTATAAGGACTGGTAACTTGGTATAGGGTGCTACGGTACATAGGCCTGAGTGCGTTACAGTCTGCTGTTCTGTAAGGACCGCTATCGGTCCACAATACATAGGGTTGCCGTGCACTACTGCTGACCGCTGCCCTATACTGCAGCAGTCCTTCATTGGTATAGGGACTGACGTACAGTCTGCTAATCACTAACACACAACCTGCTTGGTCCACAAAAGTTCTTATAAGGACTGGTAACTTGGTATAGGGTGCTACGGTACATAGGCCTGAGTGCGTTACAGTCTGCTGTTCTGTAAGGACCGCTATCGGTCCACAATACATAGGGTTGCCGTGCACTACTGCTGACCGCTGCCCTATACTGCAGCAGTCCTTCAGCGGTATAGGGACTGACGCACAGTCTGCTAAACACTAACACACAACCTGCTTGGTCCACAAAAGTTTTTATAAGGACTGGTAACTTGGTATAGGGTGCTACGGTACATAGGCCTGAGTGCGTTACAGTCTGCTGTTCTGTAAGGACCGCTATCGGTCCACAATACATAGGGTTGCCGTGCACTACTGCTGACCGCTGCCCTATACTGCAGCAGTCCTTCATTGGTATAGGGACTGACGTACAGTCTGCTAATCACTAACACACAACCTGCTTGGTCCACAAAAGTTCTTATAAGGACTGGTAACTTGGTATAGGGTGCTACGGTACATAGGCCTGAGTGCGTTACAGTCTGCTGTTCTGTAAGGACCGCTATCGGTCCACAATACATAGGGTTGCCGTGCACTACTGCTGACCGCTGCCCTATACTGCAGCAGTCCTTCAGCGGTATAGGGACTGACGCACAGTCTGCTAAACACTAACACACAACCTGCTTGGTCCACAAAAGTTTTTATAAGGACTGGTAACTTGGTATAGGGTGCTACGGTACATAGGCCTGAGTGCGTTACAGTCTGCTGTTCTGTAAGGACCGCTATCGGTCCACAATACATAGGGTTGCCGTGCACTACTGCTGACCGCTGCCCTATACTGCAGCAGTCCTTCATTGGTATAGGGACTGACGTACAGTCTGCTAATCACTAACACACAACCTGCTTGGTCCACAAAAGTTCTTATAAGGACTGGTAACTTGGTATAGGGTGCTACGGTACATAGGCCTGAGTGCGTTACAGTCTGCTGTTCTGTAAGGACCGCTATCGGTCCACAATACATAGGGTTGCCGTGCACTACTGCTGACCGCTGCCCTATACTGCAGCAGTCCTTCATTGGTATAGGGACTGACGTACAGTCTGCTAATCACTAACACACAACCTGCTTGTTCCACAAAAGTTCTTATAAGGACTGGTAACTTGGTATAGGGTGCTACGGTACATAGGCCTGAGTGCGTTACAGTCTGCTGTTCTGTAAGGACCGCTATCGGTCCACAATACATAGGGTTGCCGTGCACTACTGCTGACCGCTGCCCTATACTGCAGCAGTCCTTCATTGGTATAGGGACTGACGTACAGTCTGCTAATCACTAACACACAACCTGCTTGGTCCACAAAAGTTCTTATAAGGACTGGTAACTTGGTATAGGGTGCTACGGTACATAGGCCTGAGTGCGTTACAGTCTGCTGTTCTGTAAGGACCGCTATCGGTCCACAATACATAGGGTTGCCGTGCACTACTGCTGACCGCTGCCCTATACTGCAGCAGTCCTTCAGCGGTATAGGGACTGACGCACAGTCTGCTAAACACTAACACACAACCTGCTTGGTCCACAAAAGTTTTTATAAGGACTGGTAACTTGGTATAGGGTGCTACGGTACATAGGCCTGAGTGCGTTACAGTCTGCTGTTCTGTAAGGACCGCTATCGGTCCACAATACATAGGGTTGCCGTGCACTACTGCTGACCGCTGCCCTATACTGCAGCAGTCCTTCATTGGTATAGGGACTGACGTACAGTCTGCTAATCACTAACACACAACCTGCTTGGTCCACAAAAGTTCTTATAAGGACTGGTAACTTGGTATAGGGTGCTACGGTACATAGGCCTGAGTGCGTTACAGTCTGCTGTTCTGTAAGGACCGCTATCGGTCCACAATACATAGGGTTGCCGTGCACTACTGCTGACCGCTGCCCTATACTGCAGCAGTCCTTCAGCGGTATAGGGACTGACGCACAGTCTGCTAAACACTAACACACAACCTGCTTGGTCCACAAAAGTTTTTATAAGGACTGGTAACTTGGTATAGGGTGCTACGGTACATAGGCCTGAGTGCAGTACAGTCTGCTGTTCTGTAAGGACCGCTATCGGTCCACAATACATAGGGTTGCCGTGCACTACTGCTGACCGCTGCCCTATACTGCAGCAGTCCTTCATTGGTATAGGGACTGACGTACAGTCTGCTAATCACTAACACACAACCTGCTTGTTCCACAAAAGTTCTTATAAGGACTGGTAACTTGGTATAGGGTGCTACGGTACATAGGCTTGAGTGCGGTACAGTCTGCTGTTCTGTAAGGACCGCTATCGGTCCACAATAGATAGGGTTGACGTGCACCACTGCTGACCGCTGCCCTATACTGCAGCAGTCCTTCAGCGGTATAGGGACTGACGTACAGTCTGCTAAACACTAATACACAACCTGCTTGGTCCACAAAAGTTCTTATAAGGACTGGTAACTTGGTATAGGGTGCTACGGTACATAGGCTTGAGTGCGGTACAGTCTGCTGTTCTGTAAGGACCGCTATCGGTCCACAATAGATAGGGTTGACGTGCACCACTGCTGACCGCTGCCCTATACTGCAGCAGTCCTTCAGCGGTATAGGGACTGACGCACAGTCTGCTAAACACTAACACACAACCTGCTTGGTCCACAAAAGTTTTTATAAGGACTGGTAACTTGGTATAGGGTGCTACGGTACATAGGCCTGAGTGCGTTACAGTCTGCTGTTCTGTAAGGACCGCTATCGGTCCACAATACATAGGGTTGCCGTGCACTACTGCTGACCGCTGCCCTATACTGCAGCAGTCCTTCATTGGTATAGGGACTGACGTACAGTCTGCTAATCACTAACACACAACCTGCTTGGTCCACAAAAGTTCTTATAAGGACTGGTAACTTGGTATAGGGTGCTACGGTACATAGGCCTGAGTGCGTTACAGTCTGCTGTTCTGTAAGGACCGCTATCGGTCCACAATACATAGGGTTGCCGTGCACTACTGCTGACCGCTGCCCTATACTGCAGCAGTCCTTCAGCGGTATAGGGACTGACGCACAGTCTGCTAAACACTAACACACAACCTGCTTGGTCCACAAAAGTTCTTATAAGGACTGGTAACTTGGTATAGGGTGCTACGGTACATAGGCTTGAGTGCGGTACAGTCTGCTGTTCTGTAAGGACCGCTATCGGTCCACAA
This sequence comes from Lithobates pipiens, assembly GCF_037356315.1. NCBI lineage: Eukaryota > Metazoa > Chordata > Amphibia > Anura > Ranidae > Lithobates > Lithobates pipiens. The sequence continues at coordinate 221,849,950 of NW_027507764.1, forward strand.
TAGATAGGGTTGACGTGCACCACTGCTGACCGCTGCCCTATACTGCAGCAGTCCTTCAGCGGTATAGGGACTGACGTACAGTCTGCTAAACACTAATACACAACCTGCTTGGTCCACAAAAGTTCTTATAAGGACTGGTAACTTGGTATAGGGTGCTACGGTACATAGGCTTGAGTGCGGTACAGTCTGCTGTTCTGTAAGGACCGCTATAGGTCCACAATAGATAGGGTTGACGTGCACCACTGCTGACCGCTCACCTATACTGCAGCAGTCCTTCAGCGGTATAGGGACTAAGAGTTTTGTCACAGGGTCATTTAAAAAATGACATGCAGAGGAAGAGGCAGGCCCTTCCGCAGGGGTGGTAGGGGTAGGGCAGGAGCAACAGGCTTGAGCCAAAGTGGGAAGTTGCAGAAGGTGCGTTCAATTACTTTAAAGGATGCACCAGACTTGGTTGAGTGGCTCGCTCAGCCTTACTCTTCTGCACCCTCCTCATCCTCTCGATCTGCACCCTCTTCTTCACTCTCTGCTATGTGCACCCCCAAAGACACTACCACCAACAACACGACCACCACCACCACCACCACATACCTTCCGCTTGAGTCACTGGAATTATTTTCCGATCCATATCAAGAGGACATTTCTGATGCGCAGCCACTCTTGGTATTGGATCAGGAAGAGGAGGTAGCAACAAGCGCTACTCAGCAGTCTGACGCCAGTACCCAGATCAGCCCAAGGAGGAGGTTGGTCCCCGGTGTTGCTGCCTACTCTACTTATAGCGGTGGGGAAGGTGACGTTGATGATGACGTGTCTAGTGATGTCACGTGGGTGCCCACAAGAGAGGAAGAGGAGGGGAGTTCAGAGGGAGATATGGACCAGCAGATAGGGAGGAGAAGCAGCAATGACTTACATTGCACAGCAGGGACAAAGCAGACTGCAAATGTATCAGGAGCGAGTCATCGACCATGTACGGTCACATCTGGCGCTCCCAGGACACCGGCACATGGCTCCGCAGTGTGGGCTTTTTTTAACGTGTCCGCTGCTGACAATAGCGTTGCCATCTGCAATCTTTGCAGTCAACGCGTTAGTCGCGGTAAGCCCAATACTCACCTAGGGACGACCGCCTTAAGAAGGCACATGAGCAGCCATCACCGAGCCCAGTGGGAGCAACGGAACACACAAAGCCACACTGCAGGCTCTCACCGTCCAGCCTCGTCTTCTACTTCTCCTTCTCCTCTCTCCTCACAATTGTCCTCCACTCCACCTTCCATCACGCCAAGCTCACATTTTTCTGCAAAAAGGCAGGCTTCCGTGGGCCTAATGTTTGAGCGTAAAAAAATGATGACGCCGGATAACCCTCTTGCCCAACGGTTGGCGGCTGGCTTGTCAGAACTCATAGCCCGCCAACTACTGCCATATAAACTGGTGGACTCGGAGGCCTTTCGCAAATTTGTGGCCATTGGAACACCACAATGGAAGGTCCCAGGAAGGAAGTATTTCTCAGAGAAGGGCATCCCAGAGCTATATGGCCATGTTCAGCGGCAAGTGAATGTATCTCTGGCACACAGTGTCGGTGCCAAGATACATCTGACCACAGACACGTGGTCTAGCAAACACGGGCAGGGAAGGTATATCAGTTTTACTGCCCACTGGGTGAACCTTCTGACGGCCGTCAAGCATGTAACCCGTGGCACCCGTGTAGATTTGGTTTTACCGCCACGGATTGCATGCAGGCCTGACTCTTCTTCTCCTCCTCCTACTCCATCCTCCTCCCTCTCCTCCTCAGCTGCCTCCTCCTTTTCCGCTGCTAGCGTCTCTTCCACTGCACCGCCCAAGCTCCCCAGAACCTATTCCACATGCCAGGTGAGACGTTGCCATGCCGTGCTGCGTCTGTTGTGCCTGGAAGCAAAGAGCCACACTGGCCCGGCACTCCTTTCAGCTTTGCGTTCACAGGCAGATGAGTGGCTAACACCGCTCAATTTGACAGTTGGTAAAGTGGTGTGTGACAACGGTGCCAATCTGCTTAGCGCATTGAAACAGGGCAAAATCACGCACGTGCCGTGCATGGCACACGTCTTAAACTTGGTCGTGCAGCGATTCCTTGTCAAATACCCTGGGGTCCAGGACATCTTGCGGCAGGCAAGGAAAATCTCGGCCCATTTCAGAAGATCTTACACGGCCATGGCTCGCCTTGCTGACATTCAGCGGCGACACCATCTGCCGGTCAGACGTCTTATTTGCGATTGCCCGACGCGATGGAACTCAACCTTCTATATGCTTGATAGGCTGCTCCAGCAGAAACGTGCAGTTAACGTCTACCTGTATGAACTCTGCGAAAGAAACGGTTCTGGGGAGCTGGGTTTTTTTTCACCGCGCCAGTGGCTGCTCATGCGCGACACATGCAGACTTCTGCGGCCATTTGAGGAGATCACCAAACTGGTCAGTCGCAGCCATGGCGCCATCAGTGACATGGTACCTTATGCCTTCTTTCTGGAGCGTGCATTGCGTCGTGTCATTGATCAGGCTGTGGAGGAGCAGGAGCGGGAAGATGAGGAAGTCGCAATGCTGGATGAATTCCCAGGGGGGGCTACTCTATCTGAGACAAGTCAACAACAGGAGTCTGATGAGGAGTCAGAGGAGGATGGTGCCGGGGCGGATGAGCAGGAGCAAGAAGAGCATGCTTTAAACCTTTCTGGGATCCCTGTTGTGCGAGGATGGGGAGAGGAGAATGAAGAGGACGACATTATCCTGGATGATGAGCAGGAGCCAGGCCACCACACCGCTTCCACTTTAGTGCAAATGGGGGCCTTCATGCTCCAGTGTTTTAATAGGGACCCCCGTATAAAAAGCATGAGGGTCAAGGACCAGTACTGGGTGGCAACGTACTTAGACCCCCGGTACAAACACAAAATGGCGGAAATGTTACCGCCGTCGCAGAGGGCTGTCAGAATGCAGCACTTCCAGGCCTTGCTTCGAGAAATGCTGCATTCTGCTTTTGCGTGCGCTGGCAGAGGAGCAATTCCCACTCCCAGAGAAGGATTTGCGGGTACCAATCCAACAGCGCCTGCAAGAAGAGGCCGGTTTGAAGATGTGTTGGTGACTTCGGATATGAGGTCATTCTTTCAGCCGACCCATCGACAGGTGTCATCCGGATCCAGCATCAGGGAACGCCTAGACCGTCAGGTGTCCGACTACATTGGGTTAACGGCCGATGTGGACGCTCTGAGGAGTGATGAACCCCTAGACTACTGGGTGGGCAGGCTTGACCTCTGGCCAGAGCTTGCCCAATTTGCAATCGAACTGTTGGCTTGCCCCTCATCCAGTGTCCTGTCCGAAAGGACGTTCAGCGCAGCAGGGGGGATTGTGACCGATAAGCGTACTCGCCTAGCTCACCACAGTGTTAACTACCTCACATTTCTAAAAATGAATGAGGCATGGATCTCGGAGGAATTCAACACATGTGATCAGTAGACCATGTATATGTCTATAAACAATTTTTGGAATCAAGCACACAGACCTTCTTAATTCATTTGGCTCACTTCCCTGACCCAAAAAAGCACACCGTACTATATGCCCCTACCCTCCTCTTTGAAGAGGTTGAGCGGTGTCATATTTCTACTGGGGCTGCTTATTATGAGGGGTTCCCACCATCCCTGTGCTGTGCTGACTTCCTCCTGGGTGTTCTTATTATGAGGGGCTCCCACCATCCCTGTGCTGTGCTGACTTCCTCCTGGGGGTTCTTATTATGAGGGGATCACACCATCCCTGTGCTGTGCTGACTTCCTCCTGGGGCTGCTTACGGTGCTGCTGTCAGCGCTGTATGTCACGGAGCTGCTGTCAGCGCTGTATGTCACGGAGCTGCTGTCAGCGCTGTATGTCACGGAGCTGCTGTCAGCGCTGTATGTCACGGAGCTGCTGTCAGCGCTGTATGTCACGGAGCTGCTGTCAGCGCTGTATGTCACGGAGCTGCTGTCAGCGCTGTATGTCACGGAGCTGCTGTCAGCGCTGTATGTCACGGAGCTGCTGTCAGCGCTGTATGTCACGGAGCTGCTGTCAGCGCTGTATGTCACGGTGCTGCTGTCAGCGCTGTATGTCACGGAGCTGCTGTCAGCGCTGTATGTCACGGAGCTGCTGTCAGTGCTGTATGTCACGGAGCTGCTGTCAGCGCTGTATGTCACGGAGCTGCTGTCAGCGCTGTATGTCACGGAGCTGCTGTCAGCGCTGTATGTCACGGTGCTGCTGTCAGCGCTGTATGTCACGGAGCTGCTGTCAGCGCTGTATGTCACGGAGCTGCTGTCAGCGCTGTATGTCACGGAGCTGCTGTCAGCGCTGTATGTCACGGAGCTGCTGTCAGCGCTGTATGTCACGGAGCTGCTGTCAGCGCTGTATGTCACGGTGCTGATGTCAGTGCTCTGTATTACGGTGCTGCTGTCAGTGCTCTGTATCTCCTGCACCCTCTTGTTTGCCTACCCTGGTCCCTGACCTTCCCTCTCCTCCATTGCCTTCATTAGCTCCATAGTCCTGAATTGTCAGAACAATTTCCCAAATAAAAAAAAAATGCTTGTAGTTATCGATCCCAAATTCACCTCATACATGTATTATGCTATTGTCCAGGTGGTGGGACTACGTGCTACCCCCTAATAATTACCCCGTGGCCGCAAATTCGACCTAAAGGTTTGCGAAATTCGCCTCCCATTGAAGTCAATGGAGCCCGCGGCGAACGGTCGTTTTCGCGAACGTTTGTGTCCGTTCGCGTTTCGCGTTCGCGAAACGTCCCGTCGGAAGTTCGTCCATCACTAGTCTGCACTGATTGGCACTGATTAGGCTGCATTGATCAGGCTGCACTGATGGGTGGTGCTGTCTGCACTGATGGGCACTGTCTACATTGGTGACCGTGAGGCTGCATTGATGGGCACTGAGCTGTGTGTTTTGAGAGCTGTGCATGCTCTTGTATGTTTTGAAGCTAGACTTGTATACCAGTGATGTATCTGGGAAGTAGGCATTTTGTTGCAGAATAATTTCCATCTAAAGGCTTGGTTCTCATTGGTGCGATGTGGGAACCCTGCAAATCCACTGTGGCTTCCCTCATTGCACCTGACTCGCAGGCAGTTCACACTGCCCTATGTGAACCGCTGGTAGTGTCAATACAAAGTTAATGACACCCCTAGATCAGTTTGCATATCACAATTCGAACTGTCAATTCACCAATGCAATCCAATTTTGGTGCGGACCAAAAAGGTTCTCTACGTGTTTGCAATGCAAATTCAGCCATATAAACTGTATGGCTGAATTTACATCACACAGACATTGCATGTGATCTACACATAATGCAATATTATGCAATAATAGTTTATGCAATATTACTTGCCTCTGTACTTTGTTTACTTTTGCATTAAAAAGTATTTTAAAAAAAAATTGAATTACCACATTGTATCATATTTGTCTTTCATTCATAACATCAATCATCCCTTATAAAACCAAGTGGGCAAGGATGGTGAGCTGATTTGGTGATTCAATGGGCCAATTGACTGGACTTGCCCCCCTGGCCTACGGCTGCCAGCCCTCCCCTGATGAGCACTATGGCTGCCTGTCTGATCATAGAATCATAGAAGCTAGAGTATGTGAAGTATGGGATTACAATGCATGGGATCAGAACAAAATACAGAAAGCAGAATTTAAGCAGGGAAATATTAGAGAGTTAAAAGAAAGTGAGAGAATTATATGCATGTGTTGTGTACAAATGGGAAAAATATAAGCGATTTTAGAGAGATATTCGTGTATGTGTGTGAATGCTGGAACCTTTAGTTCTATCTCTTGTGTGTGTCATGTATGCAGATGTGACCCCCTCCTTTGGGCTCTCATAAAAGAATGTAGCAGTGATAAGCTGCAAGGACACCATGCCAATTTAAGTGTTTAGACAAACATTTATAACAAAAATGTGCTGGGTTAATTAATCTAATGATAAACAAAGTGATCACAATTATTTTGAATCTGTTTTCCAAACATGGTAAAATGAAGGCTACATTTAACCATGTATTACACAAATTGAATATCCTTTGATAGTGGGAAATGACATCCTTTAAGGAAATGTATCTGTGGATATATATTAGTATTAGGGTGTGATATTGAGATCATTTGAGTATTCATTTCTGATATGAGTTTAAACAATTGTATTAATACTATAGATATAATGTAACTGGTTTAGACAACCTTTGGTTGGAAATGAAATCCAGGTTATTGGGGAAATTTGTAAGGTGGGATTAGTTTAGTTATAGATAAAAATTTTGTCATTTTACATTTATACAATACGCCCTTATTGAGAGAAAAAAAAAAAAGATTAAGATGAGGTTGTTATTTGGAATACAGCTGCCATTATAACAAAGCCAAGATGGATGGGATACATAAGAAGTTTTTCAACAAAAATGAAATCTAAAGGTCTGATAATAACTTGATGTGCGGTCCATGATGTGATTGCAATAAATAAAATTTAAAAATAACACATACATCACATCCTGTTAGGATAGACGCCATCTGCAGCCAATTGTATAATTTTTATGTGGCTGAGAGCTTTCTGGTCCATCATATACAGATTGTTAGTCCTTTTTGTTTTTTTTGTTTTTTGTTTTTTGAAATCCAAAGCAGAATGTGTGGATTGTGAAATGATGTGCCCCTTTTCCTTGTAAGTGCAGTGGTAAAAGCGGAAGAATATTTTGGATTTATGGACATCTCTCCATGACCACAGGGTATTGTTATCATTTATTATAATATTGCCAGAAAAAAGTTGTTGTCCTTTTGAAACTGGAGTTTTTACACAAACAGCATGATAGAAAACAAGCCATTGTAATATATGTATGCAAAAGTTAGACATTATTTTGGTCAAATATTTAATTTTTAATGGTTCCACATTCTGTGCAGCAAATATACAGCTAACCACTAATCAATATGAGGATAGGAGTTGCCCATCTATAAAATGTCCAGGTCCGTGTGTACAGATAGAAGTGTGTGTGGATGTGGGGGGAGGGGCAGCTGAGTGTGTACAGGTGTGTGTGTGGGGTGGGGGAGCTGAGTGTGTACGTGTGTGTGTGTGTGTGTGTGTGTGTGTGTGTGTGTGTGTGTGTGTAGGAAGCTGAGTGTGTACAGGTGTGTGTGTGGTTGGGGGGCAGTTGAGTATGTATAGGTGTGTTTGTGGTGGGGGGAGCTGAATGTGTACAGGTGTGTGTGTGTCGTTGGGGGGCAGCTGAGTGTGTACAGGTGTGTGTGGGGGGCAGCGTAGTTTGTACAGGTGTGTGTGTGTGGGGGCAGCTTAGTGTGTACAGGTGTGTGTGTGTGTGTGGGAGGGGCAGCTGAGAGCGTACAGGTAGAGGTGTGTGTGTGTGTGTGTGTGTGTGTGGGGGGGAGCAGCTGAGTGTGTTCAGGTGTGTGTGGGGATGTTGGGAGCTGAGTGTGTACAGGTTTGTGTGGGGGTAGGGAGCTGAGTGTGTACAGGTGTGTGTGTGGGGGGGGGGGGGGTGAGGAGCTGAGTGTTTACAGGTGTGTGTGTAGGGGGCGATGAACTGAGTTTGTGTTTGTGTGTGTGTGTGTGTGTGTGTGTGGTTGGGGGGGCAGCTGAGTGTGTACAGGTGTGTGGTTGAAGAGGGGCAGCTGAGTGTGTACAGGTGTGTGTGGTTAGGGGAGCAGCTGAGTGTGTGTGGTTGGGGGGGCAGCTGAGTGTTTACGGGTGTGTTGGGGGCTGAGTGCGTAGACATGTGATAAGGGCTGAGTACGTAAACGTGTGAGGGGGCTGAGTGCGTAGACCTGTGAGGGGGGCTGAGTGCATAGACGTGTGAGGGGGGCCGAGTGCGAGGGGTGCTGAGTGCGTAGAGGTGTGAGGGGGGCTGAGTGTATAGAGGTGTGAGGGGGGCTTAGTGTATAGAGGTGTGAGGGGGGCTGAGTGCATAGACGTGTGAGGGGGGCCGAGTGCGAGGGGTGCTGAGTGCGTAGAGGTGTGAGGGGGGCTGAGTGTATAGAGGTGTGAGGGGGGCTTAGTGTATAGAGGTGTGAGGGGGGCTGAGTGCGTAGAGGTTTGAAGGGGACTGAGTGCGTAGAGTTGTGAGGGGGACTGAGTGCATAGAGGTGTGACGAAGGAGCTGAGTGCATACAGGCATAATCAGTGATGGGAGGTGCCATATATAGGATCTGCCCTGGGTGCCAAATGCTCTAGGTACACCCCTAAGGTAGGGGTATTCTCATGTATTTTGTAATACCAGTTATGTGTATTTCTCTGGGCTGCTGCAGAGTGTCAAGGTGATATGTAGGAGAGTGGAAGTGTTAAGGCAGGCTAACAGTGTGCTGGGCTGCATGTCCTTCATGTGCACCGCCATGAGGTGGGGAAGCACCCATAATCTTTAACCCATTCCTGCCTGTCATAGGTTGTCCTCTTTAGACTTCTGAGGTGCTGTGGAAATTAGATCCTCCCCTTAGTGCCATTACAGAGGCACCCCTGTGAACCCCCCTGTCTGGCCAATACCACTGGGAAAAGGCAGAGTCCACACAAGAAAGTCCCTTTAATTCATTACTGAATCTCAGCTGATTTTATGTCCTTTCAGTAATTCCAATGATGACTGCACACTTCACGCTTATTAGTTGCAAACAGATAGTAAACAGTAGAGGTGAGAGCCAAGTCATGCCCATACCTTAAGACGTTTTGCCAGAATCCCACATCCAATGCCAAACAATGGTAAGTAGACCCATTATTCACCTCTCCCTATTTGCTTTCCCCCTAAGGGTAAGCTCCCAAAAGCTAGAGCCTTAAAAATGTAATCTTTGCATTGTTTCCTATGGCTAATTGCCTAGGAAGACTCCCACTAGACAATTTATACAGAGCCATTTAACTCAAAAGCCTTACACTGGCAGGGGCAGGGCTTGATTTTCTCACTATCTATGGTGCACTTCACTAACTGGTCTTGGTACTTCTAGTGACTACCTAGACACTAAGGCCCCTTTCACACTAACGTCCCGTTCAGGCCCGCCTGTCAGTTTTTCAGGCGGACCTGAACGGGTGCTCCATAGAGCTCTATGGAGCGTCGGATGTCAGCGGTGACATGTCCGCTGACATCCGACCCGCTCCGATCCGAAAAAGTGTGACGGAGGAAAAAGCTATTTTTCCATCCGTCTGCGGATCGGATCGGATGACGACGGGCACTGCGGTCCGTCGTCATCCGATCTCCCATAGGGGAGAGCGGCGCTGTGACAGGTCCGTCCCTGCACAGTGTGCGGAGACAGACCTGTCATCTCCCTGCTCAGCGGGGATCGGCGGAGTGATCCCCGCTGAGCAAACGGACATCCACGGGGCGGATCAGAACTGATCCGCCCCGTGTGAAAGGACCCTTACACTTTTCAATGTAGGGTTCTCATCTCAAGTATAACAACATCTAGTTGCTAAGCCACTTCTGTGCCCCTACCCTACAGAAGGTAAGTACAAACTGCTGACGCTGCTTTCTCCAAAATTTATCTCTTAAATTGCAGTGTAGGAAAAACACAGGTTGACTTTAACATAGTTTGCCTTCCTTGTACTTATTTTTTTTAGATCATCTCGTACAATTGCTTCAGTAAAGAAAATCTATACTGTTAATGGAACAATCTTAAATATGAAATTTAATTAATATGAAACATCATTAACCACTTGCTTACTGGGCACTTAAACCCGACTCCTGCCCAGACCAATTTTCAGCTTTCAGTGCTGATACACTTTGAATGACAATTGCGCGGGCATATAACACTGTACCCAAATGAAATTTTTATCATTTTTTTTCCCACAAATAGAGCTTTCTTTTGGTGGTATTTAATGGGAGTTTTATGGGAGTTTTATTTTTTGCTAAACAAACAAAAAAAGATGCAAAAAAATAAATAAAAAATCATGTTTAATAGTTTGTTATAAAATTTTGCAAACAGGTCATTTTTCTCCTTCATTGAAGTGTGCTGATGAGGCAGCACGGATAGGCTGCACTGGTGGGCACTGATAGGCTGCACTGGTGGGCACTGATAGGCATAGTTAAGGCGGCACTAATAGGCACAGATAAGGTGGCACCGATAGGCACAGGTAAGGCAGTACTGATGGGCACAGATAAGGTGGCACTGATGGGCAAAGATGGGTGGCACGGATGGGTGGCACGGATGGGTGGCACTAAGGGGCACTGATAGGTACCACTGATAGATGGGACTGATGGGCACTGATAGGTGGCACTGATAGGTGGCTCTGTTAGGTGGCACTGCTGGGCACTGATGAGCGTCACTGATGGGCACTGGTAGATGACACTGATGGGCACGGATATGTGGCACTGGGGTGCAGCACCGTTGTTGAGGCAGATTGTGGGCACTGATGGGTGGCACTGTTGGCACTGATGGGTGGCACTGTGGGCACTGCTGGGTGGCACTATGGGCACTGCTGGGTGGCACTGACGGGGGGCACTTATTTATTAATGAGGTGGCACTGGCAGGGGGCAGGTGGGCACTGGCAGGGCTGGCCGTGATCGGGACTGATGTCCCGATCACGGCCGCCGGTGATCGGCTCTTTTTTTTTCTCCTCGCGCTGTCAGCACGAGGAGGAATAATAGCCGATTACCGGCTCCGTTGTATCACATGATCAGCTGTCATTGGCTGACAGCTGATCACGTGGTAAGGGGTCGGGATCAACCCCTTGCTCGGATCCATGATCAGACGAGTCTCATAGACTCGCCGATCACAGAGCTCGCCACGCGCCCCAATCAGGGGGCGCGCAGGCCGCTCATGCACGGGATGACGTCAATAGACGTCGTCCCGGCAAAGGAGGTCCGCGCTGTAGCCGTCATTTGGCTATAGCGCGGATCTCTAGTGGTTGACAAGCTCTGCCTTTGTGTATGGATAGTCTTCAAGCTTTCTGTTTGTGGCTGGAAAAGGGATTGCAGGCTAACAAACAGTATCTTACAAAAAAAGAACTATCCATGAGGCAGGAGGTTAGAGACCTGTTCCCAGTTTAGGTGCGTTGCAGGTGCTGTGCCTCGGAAAAAGTCCTACAAAAAATTAAATGGCAATGCTTGTAAAAAGCACACAAACTGCTAGTAAAATATGTGGCACCTGAAAACACAACAATGCACAAATGCAAGAATAAAGGCTTACTGAGACTAAAGCTGGCCATACATTATACAATTTTCTTGTTCAATTTCCTTTAGATTTATCAAAACCATACAATATGAGGTCAAACCTAAACACTTTCTTCTCTTGGATACTAGTTTTTTTTTTTATAAAACAAAATGTTTTTACCAACTTACCCCTATTTTATCATAATCATTATGAGCAAACAACAACAGTCTAATCATACCTACTAATCCAAACGCATGCCCCTATTTGCCACAGCAAGTTGCCATAATCACCTCTATGGATGTTGGATTTTGCGGAAAACAAAAGGAAGCTTCCTAATGTGCCCATCCTTTACTTTGATTTGCAAGATCCATTTTAAGTGTTAGTTTTACATTAAGCAATTAATTACATTATAGTATGGACCCTTTTATAATAGCCTTATTCAATAATATTTTCAAACTTAGCCATGTGGGGGTATATTGAGCACAGCTTTATACATTTATGATTCCTTTGCATTAAAGTGTCCCCCTCTGTGTATTCACTAATTCGTTCAATAACATTTGAGTGGATTTTACCATTCATTAAATGTGTTACCTTAATTTCCCAACTAGGAATAGTGGGAAAGGATTTTTAGAGTCTCCCACAGTGTAACAATTGTACTATGGATACTTAGATATGCCGGTTAGACCAGCATTAGGAATTGCATTTGCCTGTATATATGGTAGTTAGCAGCAGATGACTGATCTGATCTGATAAAACAACAAGCCCATATTTGAGTTTCTTACGTAGTTTCCATTTATGTTGTGGATTCCTAGTTTCTGTTATTAAAAGCTCCATATTTTGAGATTACCGCACAGCAATATTATGTTTTAGTACCTGAAAAGATGTAGCTGTAGGGGCAATTATTGTTGAGGGCTAGGTTAAGATAAAAGATCATCTTAGGTTACTGTCAGGATTTAAAGAGCAAAGGATAGGGGTGGGCATGGGGGGTAAAGTTAAGGTTAATAATCAGATTAAGTCTTAGGGTTCATTATAAGGATTATGTTTAGGTTTAAGTGTTGAGGTTAAATTAAGTGTAAGGTTATTCATAAGGGTCAGGATTGGGAATAGTAATAGGTCAGAATTTAGAAACATAATGCTTTAAATATCACTTTCTTTGAGAACTAAAGGCCTTTTCCATAAACAGATGAAAAAACATCATATCACGCAAATAGGGATAATATTTAAACCTGGCCGGGCTCTTGACTCTCCAGATGAATGATCACTGACCACTGGTAAAGGTGGCACAGGATTATGGGGCGTGGAGATCGCAAATCTTTTTAACTTGCAAGGGCACCCTAACTACCACCTACAAGTATACATTATCTTTAGGTATGATTTGATTAATCATTGAATTTTGATTGTCAAGCTTGGTTTAATATAGCCACGCAGTTTGTTTCTTGTAACCTTCAAGAGTGGAAAAATTCATTCTGAAACAACACAGAATGAACATATGTTCATTCTGTTTGTTGTTTTTATTTAATACATTTTTAATGAGTGATGTGGCGACTGCTAAAATATTACCTTTGCATACCGCTATCCTTTCGAATGGTTTATGTCAGAGTAGAAGGCACCATCTAAAGCATTTATAGACAGTCCAAAGCTCACGCAGGGAAAACTAAACCTAATCACCTCTTTTGCAAACAATAGAACAACAGTTTTTTTACGCTGGGTGCAGCTCCCTTAATTTAAATGTCTTCTGTGAGGTGAAAAGTTTAATCAGAAGAGATCGAATACTGCTGTGTGTACGCTTTCTATATATATTTTCTCCTCGGCTTTCCTTACAGCACACCATCAAGTGAGTGGTAATTACTTTTTATTTCTGCTGGTCTGGTGGCTACATGTCTGTAGAATATATAAATACATTTTATTGTTTCCTTTCTTTTGTTTCAAATGCTGACTGGCTGTCAAAGTAAGCACTCCAGATTCCTGTGTGTTGGTATCTACGGGCTCTTTCTTGCCAAGCTGCCAGTCTGGGGCGTCACACCTTACTGCCTTTAAAGATTGCCCTGCAGAGATAGAGGAAAATGGCAATTTTTACATGATGCAGTCTGGCGGCCCTAGAGATTTGAAGTCAGAACTGGTGCCAAGTTTTACCCAGGAGAGCAAACACAGGCAAAACAAAAAACCTGGGCCAAAGGAAAAAGAGCAAACTGGGAATGAGGAGATCAGGAACAAAGGTATGGTGTAAATGTAGCTAAGTCTTCTGCAGGATAGCAATGACTAATTTAAATGTGGACTCGTTTAAAATAGGGTCCTGAAGAAAAGTCAGAGAGATGGGGTGCTTTTTTTTTTTCTACTTCTTTTTTTTCGTGCCCTAAATTGTAGTAGACTGCAGAATGTAAATGAGACAATTATTACACCAGTGCTCATCAAGCTGTGCTGGAAAGACTTCAATAGCCTGATGAATATGCATGCAAATTTGTTAATTAAGTTAATTATTCTGCTGAAAATTCATTTGTCTTCCAAGGACATTTTCCCAATGATTTTAACATGCTTGCACCATTAGTCATGCTCCATGCTATTTAACATTACTTTTTGTCCACTTTTTATTTTTATTAAATAAAAATAGGATTTTAAAACAATAATATCATTTTTGGCTGATAAACCAAGTAAAATAATATACAGTGGTAACGGCACTTAATTTATCTTGCGCTTTACATATGTATAGACACGATCAGCTAGTTATGAATATACACATTCAAGAAATAACGTCTGAAGACTTGTAATTATTGGGGCTCTGTTTTTTTTTTTATTACATTTGTTTTCAATTGTTGTAGGCAGGAAAATCCACTTTTTACACTGTGATGTATGAGTGTTGCTTGTTTTATTAAAAATTAAAGCCAAAATCCAGAAAACACAGCTAAGCACAAAGTTAAAATAAGTGAGTAGATTAATGCTGGGTTCACACCTAAATCGGATGCGACTCACAGCAGGGGTTCGGTGTGTCCCTGTTCTCCTTTTCAGGGATGAATCAGGCCCGATTTTTTGCCTGAATTCAGACCTGAATCTGAGCCAAAGATGCACAGGACCTCTGTGCAATCCGCTCCGCAGCCGCCACTGAGATGAGTGAACTGGCTCCATTGACAGCCAGGCGTACTTTCCTGTCATGCGAATTAAATGCGAGGAAACCTGCATCCAATCCGCACTAGTGCGAACCCAGCTTTACTTTGGGATCTATTTTTAATGCTGCCGAGCCAGTGCTGATCTTTATACAACCCTATCAAAATGCACAGCCAGGTTGGGGACCTTACTTTTAACTAATTAATTTAAATTCTAAATCCAGTCTTTTTTTTGTTTGTTTCAGATATAGTGGAGAAGAGTTACATTTCTTTCTGTGACCTAATTTGAGAGATTGTCACTTGCTTCCTGTCAGTGTGAAGTCCATACAAGATTTCAAGGTTGCAGCAGGCATCGGGACAGAAAAGCACATGTTAGCATTAAAACCCAGATAGCAAGCAATTGTGCTGCAAGTTTGAAAATGACTTGCTAAGCTATTGCTAAACTTGCCAGTCCTCATATGTTTGTTGCACAATTGCAGGAAGTTTAAATTGCATGACTCCAGGTCAACTTTCTTTGCAAACATTCCGCAAGTTTTGGTTCAGTTATGTTGTGAAATAGTCATCCCACCACAGGGGACACTGTGGCTGAATTTTCATGCTGTAGACTTGCAGAACTCTTGTTGTAGATCAGAGTTTCTCAACTCTAGTCCTCAAGTCGCCCCAACAGGTCATGTTTTCGGGCTCCCTATTATTTTGCACAAGTGATTTAATGAGTTTCACTGCTTTATTAATTACCACAATTACCACAAGTACAAGTTGCCAGTGAAAATATACAGCAAGTTAACAGACTTACAATCAAATACTAACAACAGACGTGGGACACACACCCTAAAAATGTGTATACATTGAAGATGGTGCTGCTATAAGACCAACAAACAGAACAAAATAGATTATAGCGCACATGTGCAAAAATTACATTAAATCCTGCAAGGCTATTTAAAACACATGACATATTCAAAAATATGGGTATCTGGTCAAACCATATGGCCATATAGTGCTAAACCCACTACTGCATCAAAGTACCGTATTATCAGTGGGTCCTATACTATTCATAGAATGAAAGGTCCTGCATCTCAACCATGGGAGACAAACTCCTCTTTATGAGAGAACTATAAGGACTCCTCCTATAACACAGGTGGACACTAATAAAAGGTAATGGTGGGGGGATGGGGTGCTCCAACCCAAGGGATTCTATGATTAGTGTAGGACCCACTGATAATGGGGTACTTTGACGCAGTAGGGGGCTTGGCACTATATGGCCATATGGTGTGACCAAATCCCCATATTTTTGAATATTGGTATGGATACGAGTGAGGGCAAGATGGCCTCCACCCGTCTCCACACCATTGCAGGACGGAAGAAACATCAAAACGTCACTTCTGCCCATACCTCTTAAAGGCACATTGTTTTCAATGTCATTTTTTAAAATGACAATTTCTTTTTTTTATTATTGCATTTAAGTCCAAATATCAGATCTGAGGAATTTTTGACCCCAGATCTCATATTTAAGAGGACATGTCATGCTTTTTTCTATTACAAGGGATGTTTACATTCCTTGTAATAGGAATAAAAGTGACCCAATTATTATTATTTTCTTTTAAACAGTGTAAAAACAGTGTAAAAATAAGTAAAATAAATAAGAAAAAACATTTTTTTTAAAACACCCCGTCCCGACAAGCTCACGCGCAGAAGCGAACGCATACGTGAGTAGTGCCTACTATGAAAACAATGGACAAACTGCATGTGAGGTATCGCCACAATCATTAGTGTGAGAGCAATAATTCTAGCCCTAGACCTCCTCTGTAACTCAAAACATGCAACTTGTAGAATTTTTTAAACATCGCCTATGGAGATTTTTGAGGGTAAAAGTTTACCGCCATTCCACAAGCAGGCACAATTTTTGAAGCATGACATATTGGCTATCAATTTACTCGGCGTAACATTATCTTTAACAATATAAAAAAAATTGGGCTCATTTTACGTTTGTCTTTTTTTTTTATTCAAAAAGTGATTTCTTTCCCCAAAAAGTGCGCTTGTAAGACCGCTGCACAAATATGCTGTGAAAAAAAGTATGGCAATGACCACCATTTTATTCTCTAGGGTATTAGAACCCCCAAACATTATATATTGTTTTTTTTTCTAAGTAATTTTCCAGCAAAAAAAAACAACTGTTTTAAACATGTAAACACCAAAATCTCAAAACGAGGCTGGTCTTTAAGGTCTTTAAGACAAGTATTTGGCGCAAATCAAAGATATTAGGTTCCCACTAGAGAAAAAAGAGTCTATGAAAGTACATATAATAGTGAGTGCAAAAAATGCACTACTTTGTCAAGTCCAAAAAAAAGGAAATTAAATGCTCTTTAGTTCGTGAGGAGAGGGGGGGGAGAGAGATGGAAAGGCGGGAGAGATCCGCATACAGGGCTGCCACCTTGGAAGAGCTGAAACTTAAGCTCCTGGATTGCTGTAGATAAAGGAGAAAAAAAGAGAGAGAGGGGCGCCTCTGGGTGCAGATTTTTCAAAAGGTTTTATTTACAGTGTAGAGATCATAAAATTTTGCACTCACATTTAGTAGGCAAAAAGTAGGCATTAAACACAGGGGGTCATCTGGTGTATCTGATTTAAAACGTCAGCCAGTGATCCGGTCCACATCTGTCATCTAGTTGTTCCTGTTCCTCTCAATATGGTCCACTACA
Organism: Lithobates pipiens; assembly: GCF_037356315.1. NCBI lineage: Eukaryota > Metazoa > Chordata > Amphibia > Anura > Ranidae > Lithobates > Lithobates pipiens. The sequence continues at coordinate 221,866,835 of NW_027507764.1, forward strand.
GGTGTTTAGGAAGCAGCCGGCTTATGGTGGACGCAAGATGTGTAGCTTCAAAACGAGGCTTGGGAGGCAGAGATGACCAGGGCGCGGAGCTGTGACGTCATAGAATATGCAACGTGTTTCTTGAGCGTGCGGGTCGAGATTGTCGGACGACCGCGCTCTTTCATCAGGCAAATCAGAGTAGAGTGAAGGGGACTAGGAATTTAAATAGGGGCAGGTTAAGAACAGTAGGCGTGGCTAGAGGCGGACTAGGGACGAGTGAAGGGGCGTGGCCGGGGCCGAGTGTAGGGAAGGAATCGCTGAGTAATGAGAGGGGGAGGGAAATAAGAGAGAAAGAGAGCAGTAGCGGCATGATATAGAGAAGGGAAGGGGAAAAGAAAACGTCTATGGGGAGATCTTATGTACATATCGGCAAATACGTCTATGGGGAAAAATCTTATGTGCATGTCAGCAAATATATAGGTAAAAAATGAGTGAAAGAATGGGTAAAAAATGAATGAAAATTAATAAAAAAATAAGTAAAAAAGACAATAAAAAGCAGCAAAAAGCATACATGAAGTATGTAGATATAATTGTATTGGAAATTGGGCGTGCAGGACATGTGTGTATAAGGGGATAAAAAAGTGTATATGTATACACACATATACAGATACACATATAAATACGTACGCGTACACGTGTAAAATGGAAAAAACGTAAGGTAGGGATGTATACATAAAAACGTACACCCGCACATATATGCCTACATAGACACATATGTGTATGTGTGTACGCACATACATGCGTATAGGGCACGGGGGAAGGGAAAAAAAGTACGAAGGAGTAAATTACAAGGGGGGGGGGAAAGGGGAAGGGGGGAAAAAAAAGGGGGGGGGGAAGAGCTAGAAGGGGGGGGGGAAGAGCTAGAAGGGGGGGAGGGGGATGGGCAGGGGGGGAAAGGGAGAGAAATAGGAATTTTTTCACTAATACAGAATGATGAGAATTATTTTCTAAACGTGCATAGGTACATATACAAGCCAGTATCAATACATGATCATTTAAAGGGAGAAAAAAGAATATAATCGCTTGAAAAATGCAGTAATGATAAAACATAAAACAGTATGTATAATAATATATATGACATATATATTGGTAACTAAAACGAGCGGATAAATTGAGATGATATCTATATAGATGAGGGGATGCCTCATCTACTGTTCTTAACCTGCCCCTATTTAAATTCCTAGTCCCCTTCACTCTACTCTGATTTGCCTGATGAAAGAGCGCGGTCGTCCGACAATCTCGACCCGCACGCTCAAGAAACGCGTCGCATATTCTATGACGTCACAGCTCCGCGCCCTGGTCATCTCTGCCTCCCAAGCCTCGTTTTGAAGCTACACATCTTGCGTCCACCATAAGCCGGCTGCTTCCTAAACACCTGTAGTGGACCATATTGAGAGGAACAGGAACAACTAGATGACAGATGTGGACCGGATCACTGGCTGACGTTTTAAATCAGATACACCAGATGACCCCCTGTGTTTAATGCCTACTTTTTGCCTACTAAATGTGAGTGCAAAATTTTATGATCTCTACACTGTAAATAAAACCTTTTGAAAAATCTGCACCCAGAGGCGCCCCTCTCTCTCTTTTTTTCTCCTTTATCTACAGCAATCCAGGAGCTTAAGTTTCAGCTCTTCCAAGGTGGCAGCCCTGTATGCGGATCTCTCCCCCCTTTCCATCTCTCTCCCCCCCTCTCCTCATGAACTAAAGAGCATTTAATTTCCTTTTTTTTGGACTTGACAAAGTAGTGCATTTTTTACACTCACTATTATATGTACTTTCATAGACTCTTTTTTCTCTCGTGGGAACCTAATATCTTTGATTTGTGCCAAATACTTGTCTTATGTCTATATATTTTTTTCTGTGAAACTATTGTGCTGCATATCAAACATTGTTGGTTATTACCCACATGAACATTTTCTTTTAGCCTGTTATGTCTATTGTTTTGTATATGACATTATTGTATCGCATAACATACGGTACATTGCTCGATACTACCCATATGCTATCAATCACCGATATACATTTTTAATGTTTTTGTTATAACACTACCCACCTAAAGTTTCATTATGGACATCATTACGGCTATAACTAGCCTTAGATATACCACCCTTGACCAATTATACTCACATTTATCCCCTGTAGACTTTTCCGTTGTAGTAAAACTCAACGGACAAGCCCGCCACAACCTTTGCGGCAAATTTAAACAATTGGAAAGAACTATCCACACAACTAATGTACAATGGTGGGACAAATTCTTTCTAGAAAAATATATTGAAACAAAAATCTCCCCTAGAGGTTTACGAGTTAAGAAACCCCCTCCCTTGTTTTTAGATGACCCTGGGAAAAAAGAATGGGTAGGGGTAGCGGAATTCTGTACGACCAAATGGATGGGGATACTAGTATCCCACAGGTCTGACAAATACAATCTATTGGTCTTACAGATAAAAAGAATTGTGGAAGAAATATTAGGCCACTCACAAAAAATCCCAGCATCATGGCTGGACATCCTTAAGAGAAACACCAGAAAACTAGAGGATGACCTCATCACTACCAAAATAGGTAAATTCAAACGCGATCTAGACGACTTTAATACAAACCACATCCTCTCTTGGAATATAAAAAATTATCATGGACCACTAAATCTCGATGTCTCTGTACCTAATCTCTTTCCCATCAAACCAAGAACCCCAATACAACATGACATTAATTATTCCAACACAAAGAAACTGCACAAACAATTTCCCCCTGCACTGATGAGCATTGATCCCTTTGGTCCCATCATTCATCGTTATCATCTCAACCCCCTACCACATACCTCTAGTACAAGTCCAAACCCACCACAGAGTTCTAAAAACCTGAATAGAGATAAAAATAAGAACAGAGTGAGAATGGACAAAATAATAAAATCACTCAATCAGTTTTATAACAGATCTCCAAGGCCTCCAGGACTCAGACTGGAACCCCACAAAACCAACGCAACACAAATTGTTACTCCGGGAAACAACAACAATAAAAACAAAAACAGTAGCCCCTATAATAAGAATGAGAAGAGAACTCAGTCAACCCCTATCACCTCAAATACAAAAAACCCTACCATGGTGGAACCCTCAACCACCCTCCTACAAATAAACCACAACCCAGAGACTATACCCCCCCCCCCACAGTAAACCAGATTATACCATCGCCTTTTTTAGTGAAAAGTCCTCCTCCAACCCCAAACCCCCGAAAAAGAAAACTTACAGAAGAGGTTGTAGAGGAGGACGAAAGACCAACTTACGTAAACATACCGAAACACCAAAAACTGTAAAAATCTTTAATCTATCCTCATATAATCCATCACCCGCTGATATCTCATTACTCAGTCGGGGACTAAATTTTGCACCAATAAATAGTCCCAACCCATTCACCATTTTCAAAGATTTGAATAATTACGTACGTACACTGACTTTAAAAAGACACTTCCACATAAAACAAGAAAAAAACTCAAAAGAGACTAAAGAACTATCCGACCCACCGATCACATTTCCACTTTATGACCATACAGGATCCAGTTCCAACTCATCTTTTATTGACATCGACACCCTAGAAATCTCTAATGACGATGAAATGATATCACAACTACTCACCCAACATCTCATCTCATCCCCCCCCATTATTCATACATCACTAAAACCTAAATCCATCTTCTTTCCCACTCACTTTAAAAGGCCCATACATTGAAAGTTTTTATCGAGTGGTCTATGCGGACATGATCAAATTATGTACCACCACTTCAAAATCCCCAAAAAATCTAAAATATAACAACAATCTAACTCGCTCTGAAATCCTAGCCTTAGACAAGCTAATGCATAAAGAAGACCTAGTAATCAAGCCTGCTGACAAAGGGGGCGGAATAGTCCTCCTAGACAGACCTGACTATGTGGCGGAGTCCCTCCGCCTCCTTGCAGAGGATTCCACTTACAAAAAACTGACCTATAACCCAACTAATATCTTTGCAAATGAAGCCGAGGCTCTAACCAAATCTGCGCTCCAAGAAGGCATCCTCACAAAAACAGAAGCTGCCTTCCTACTAAAAAATTTTTACTAAATCCCCTACTTTTACTATCTACCCAAAGTACACAAAAATCTTCATCACCCTCCCGGCCGACCAATTGTGGCCGCTATGGATAGTGTCACCACAGGCTTCAGTTTATATATTGATCAGTTCCTACAGCCTCTGGTGACACAACTGCAATCCTATATTCGCGATGGTCGTCACCTCCTGGAACTCCTGGCCCCTTACAGATGGGAACCTTCCTATACCTGGCTTTCCCTGGATGTTAGCTCACTCTATACCTCTATCCCACATGACTTTGGCCTAAAAGCCATTGAAGGCTACTTAATCAATGAGCCCCTAATGAATATGAGGCAAGCTGACTTCGTGCTAAAGGCCGTTAATTTTTGTTTGACACATAACTATTTTACCTTCAACGGTGACTTCTACCAACAGACCCAAGGTACAGCTATGGGCGCCAATTTTGCGCCCTCATATGCGAACCTTGCGATGGGCTTCTGGGAGTCCCACTTCATCTATAAAAACAATCCTTTTTCAGAAAACATAATCTTTTTCGGCAGATACATGGATGACCTTATCCTCATTTGGGATGGAGCGGCTGACTCAATCCCCCCCTTTATTCAACATTGCAACAACAACCCCTATGGCCTATCCTTTACGTCTAATACCAACTCCGAGACCATAGCATTCCTAGACTTAGAACTGGGACATGAAGGTCACACTATTGTCTCATAAAATTATACGAAACCAACTGCGGGTAACTCCTACCTTCACTTTAATAGCTGCCACTACCCAAAATGGATTAAAAATATCCCAAAGGGACAATTTTGGCGTCTAAGGCAAAATTATTGCACCAAACAAATTGGCTATATCGAATCTAGTAACATCTTGAAAACAAAATTTAAAGAAAAAAACTATCCTGCACCTCTTATAGAAAACGCTTTCAAACAGTGCCTCTCAGAAAAAACTGCGACAAAAACAGACCGCTCCCCACAGAATTTCTCAAGCAGATTCATCACCACCTTTCATAATGAACATAAAACCATGGAAAGAATTTTAAAAAAACACTGGAGTATCCTACAGCAGGACCCCTACCTGAAAACCGAACTCCCAGCCCGACCATCTGTCACATACCGTAGGGCCCCAAACTTGAGAAACAAAATCGCACCCAGTAAATTAAAAACCCAACCCAATTCCCCCAAAACCCTCAAAACTGATACCCCTAATTGGGATGTATCAATGCCACAAAGCACTCTGTAAAACCTGTAAATTTGTCAATCACGGACAAAAAAAATTCAACACCAAGGGCAAAACCTACGCATTAAAAGAATTTTATAACTGCTCATCCGATTTCGTAATATATGGACTGAGTTGTCCCTGTGGTCTCATATATGTAGGGAGAACCATCAGGACACTCAGACAGCGTTTCGGTGAGCATCGTAGACTAATAGAAGGAGGCACAGACCCGCACAGCGTGCCTAGACACTTCGCCCTCTCTCATAAGGGGTCCACATTAGGCCTCAAGGTCTGGGTTATCGAGCAGATCCCCAACCATCTTCCCCCAGTGGAAAGATTTAAAAAAATTATGCTCTCGCAAAACCTTCTGGATCTATACCCTCGACGCACTCTCCCCAGGGGGAATCAACGAATGTATCGAAATTGCCACCATTCTTTGATGTACCACTGCCCTACAACCCACCTGTTATTATTTTTTGCAGAGCTCAAACTGCCTCATACTAGATACCCCTCGTCCATGGTGTCCCCCTTATCACACAACGTGACTTTACAATAAAAACATCCCCTCATCTATATAGATATCATCTCAATTTATCCACTCGTTTTAGTTACCAATATATATGTCATATATATTATTATACATACTGTTTTATGTTTTATCATTACTGCATTTTTCAAGCGATTATATACTTTTTTCTCCCTTTAAATGATCATGTATTGATACTGGCTTGTATATGTACCTATGCACGTTTAGAAAATAATTCTCATCATTCTGTATTAGTGAAAAAATTCCTATTTCTCTCCCTTTCCCCCCTCTGCCCATCCCCCCCCCTTCTAGCTCTCCTCCCCCCCTTTTTTCCCCCTTCCCCTTTCTCCCCCCCCCCCTTGTAATTTACTCCTTCATACTTTTTTTCCCTTCCCCCGTGCCCTATACGCATGCATGTGCGTACACACATACACATATGTGTCTATGTAGGCATATATGTGCGGGTGTACGTTTTTATGTATACATCCCTACCTTACGTTTTTTCCATTTTACACGTGTACGCGTACGTATTTATATGTGTATCTGTATATGTGTGTATACATATACACTTTTTTATCCCCTTATACACACATGTCCTGCACGCCCAATTTCCAATACAATTATATCTACATACTTCATGTATGCTTTTTGCTCCTTTTTATGGTCTTTTTTACTCCTTTTTTTAAGCTTTTTTAAGCTTTTTTATTTTTTTATTTATTTTTTTATTAATTTTCATTCATTTTTTACCCATTCTTTCACTCATTTTTTACCTATATATTTGCTGACATGCACATAAGATATTTCCCCATAGACGTATTTGCCGATATGTACATAAGATCTCCCCATAGACGTTTTCTTTTCCCCTTCCCTTCTCTATATCATGCCGCTACTGCTCTCTTTCTCTCTTATTTCCCTCCCCCTCTCATTACTCAGCGATTCCTTCCCTACACTCGGCCCCGGCCACGCCCCTTCACTCGTCCCTAGTCCGCCTCTAGCCACGCCTACTGTTCTTAACCTGCCCCTATTTAAATTCCAAGTCCCCTTCACTCTACTCTGATTTGCCTGATGAAAGAGTGCGGTCGTCCGACAATCTCGACCCGCACGCTCAAGAAACGCGTCACATATTCTATGACGTCACAGCTCTGCGCCCTGGTCATCTCTGCCTCCCAAGCCTCGTTTTGAAGCTACACATCTTGCGTCCACCATAAGCCGGCTGCTTCCTAAACACCTGTAGTGGACCATATTGAGAGGAACAGGAACAACTAGATGACAGATGTGGACCGGATCACTGGCTGACGTTTTAAATCAGATACACCAGATGACCCCCTGTGTTTAATGCCTACTTTTTGCCTACTAAATGTGAGTGCAAAATTTTATGATCTCTACACTGTAAATAAAACCTTTTGAAAAATCTGCACCCAGAGGCGCCCCTCTCTCTCTCTTTTTTTCTCCTTTATCTTTAAGTGCCTTGCAGGATTCTATGTCATTTTTGTATGTGTGTGCTATAATCTATTTTGTTCTTACAATCAAATACTGACAGAATTTTGTGATAAGTTATCCTTGCTGTCTGGAAAGCAGTCAGTAGTTTAACCTAACTCTGCTCTATTAAAAATGATGCGTTTTTTTATCTTGTTTTTTGTTCCTGCTAGAAAGATTTCCCATTAGTTCCTGTCCTCTCACTAAGTAGATGGATACAGACAGCAATAAAATCTCAGTAGAGAATTTAACACTTCCCTGCCCTATCCAAAACAAAGTAAACATTTTAGTTGGAGTTGGGCTTTAATATGATATTAAAGGATGGTTTATTTATTATTTTGCTCTGTGCTGTGTTTTTGCACAGAACAGCCCCAATCTTCCTCTTCTCGGATCCCTGCCAGCACTCCAGGCCCCTCCCTCCTACCCCCATAGCAAGCAAATTGTTATGGGGGCTCTTGAACCACAGCTCTGTGTGTTCATTCACATACAGATCATGGATCAGCACCGCCCCCACTCTCACCTCATTGGCACACTGGCTGTGATTGGCAGTAGTAGGAGCCAATGGCTACCGCTGCTGTCTTAGCCACTGAGGAGTGAGGAGCCTGGATTGAAATGGGGCTCAGGTAAGTATTGGGGAGGGGGGCACTACTGCACACAGAAGGTTTTTACTTTCATGCACTTTATAAAAAACCTTGCGCTTTTACAACCACTTTAAGCAATACAGATTGGTCACCTCCCAGGTCCCAACTGTGATGAAGGAGCAGTCACAAACATGAGCTCATGACTCTTCTTTGTTCTGCACATATTGTAGCTGCATCAAATAGTGAATGAAGAAAGGTTATAAAATGTCCTGTCTTAGTAGCAGATGTCTATAAAACTTTGTGTGGGGCTTTTCTCTAACAGTAAAACAGACAGCGGTGAAAACTATTTACAGTAGTTTGTAGAATGGGAATGGTCGATAATCCAAGTTCAGGAGATTCTGCCCATTTCTGTCCCAGTGGCAGTAGTCTGTGAAACTGTAAGTGGGGCAAAATTTCTCTGACGGAACAAAAACAACAATGAAAACAATTTATGTTGTGGAGTGGAAATGGTAAAAGCCAATCTTGGATTTTAAAAGCACTACCCCAGCCAAATCTCATTAGATGCTCCTTCAAAGTTCATAGTGCATGCCATCCTGGTTGGATAATAATGGAGGTTTTCAATTTTGTCACCATTCCCTCTTTACTGTGTGCATCTAAAGTTCTCTGCAATTTTGGGCTGGGTGTGACACATCCCCTTCCTGTGTAGCTGGGCCATCAAAGATGTAATGCCACAATGCTGGCTGTGTAATAAGGAAGCAATACTGTAGTTTCTTGTGATAAAAAATTTGCCCAGGCATGCCCATAATGAAGCTAATTTGAACCGCTACTTCATTCCCCCACCTCTACTACTCTACTACTGAGGAATGTGAAATACCTATTAGAACATAGCACACACGTCACGTCATAGATCGCAGATGGTCACCGTTGTTCAGGGACTGTTTCATTCTTCCTTGACTGAATAATTTGATATTGTGTTCTATGGCACAATAGTGTAGCATCAATAATGAATGTATTGTTGGATAATTAAAATATATTTTTTTTAATTGATTGCTGGAGATTCTATGGTACCAAGCAACATCACAGATGTGAGCACACATTTTGCCTATATTAATACATTCTTAAAGTAGTATTAAATGCTCCAGTATCAAATAATGTTTGCATAATGTTCTTGTAAAAGTTGCTGGTAAATGTTTTTACTACCTTTACAAATCATCCCCACTCTGTTCATCAGGTGCAGCACTATCTGCAACTTTTGGGTAGGGAGTTCTTACACAAATGTGCTTGCATATGTTGGTTTGCGTGTAATGTAGGGATGCCTGTAATCCATTATATCCCTAAATCACAAACCACAAAATAGGTAAGTGTTAATGAGAAAAAAGAAATAGAGAAGAGTGAAATCAGAAGAGGAGGAAGAGAGCAAGAAGAAGAAAAGAGGAGGGGATCCAATCCGGGCGAACATGCCAGCGCTGTTATGCCGCACCTAAGCTGTGAGTAACAAGTATGATCTCAGAATGTCAGAGTTTAACAATTCCCAGTACACCATGTAGCTGTTAATTTGGAGTGTTTTTTCTTGTAGGCTCGCAGTAAGCGCTTCCATGCACATGTCGTGGTTCAGTTAAACTACATATTCTCTAATGTTGGGCACAGTAGTCAAGTTCAAATGTCTAGGTATCATAGATCTTGTGGTGAGTAGGAAGTGTCGTTTTTTGTCTCCTTGTGGGACACCTGGGATTACAGATAGCGGAGCCAGTTCTAGTGTTACTGAGAAGTCACTATGATATGGGCAAGTTGGAAGGCAGTTTCCCAAAATGGCACAATCAGCAGGCAAGTCAACTACAGGTGTAACATAGGGAGGGTTTTACTAAAGATGGGGCACTCAGAATCCACTGCACCTGTGCATGGTAGCCAATCAGCTTCTAATTTCAGCTTGATCAACTAAGCTTTGGCAATAAAACATGGAAGCTTTGTTTGGTTTATATGCAGAACTGCATTTGCATTCTCCCGTTTTAGTAAATCAACCCTATAGTGTCTTAGACCCCATACACGCTAGTAGATTTTCTGCATATTTTTGTCTTCAGATTTACCAAAACCATATAATATGAAGTCAAACCTTATTGCCCTGTACACACGACCGGTTTTGCTGTCGGAATAAACTCCGAAGGTTTCTCCGACGGAACTCCGTCAGAATTCCATTCAAGTGGTCTTGCCTACACATGGTCAAACCAAAGTCCGACCGTCCAGAACGAGGTGACGTACAGCACGTACGAAGGGACTAGAAAAAGGAAGTGCGATAGCCAGCGCGCCACCCTTTGGGCTCCTTTTGCTAATCTCGTGTTTGGTGAGAGACGATTCACGCTTTTCAGCTTTCGTGCTTTTCAGTCTGTTACTGGTCTTCAGTTTGTGCTTGCAGGTTTGTATCTGCTTTTTAGAGCATGTAGACAGTTAGTATCTGTTTATTCAGTGTGTTCTTGTCCGTTCGTTTCTGATTTTCAGCTCGCTCTTCACAGGCCTTGCTGTTCTTCAGTGCGTTCTGACCAGCCGACCGTTTTGAAGCCATGTTGCGTGTACGTACTCATTGTAGAGTTTGTGCTGTGTGGAGGCTTGCTGTTGGGGTGCATTCTTTGACCCAACCCAGTCCATGAACAGAGTGGGGAGGAGTTCATGGACCAAGAATTGGTTACTTCAGCATGACCAAGTCTCTCATATGCCTTTGTTTCGTGAGATCCAGGAGAATAATCCTGATGATTTCAGGAACTTTTTCAGGATGACGGACCCCATTTTTCACCGTCTGTTGGCTTTGCTCACCCCTTATATTAGCAGGCAGGATACCTGCATGCGGCAAGCCATCACTCCGGAGCAGAGGCTAGTCGACATGTTGTGGTACTTAGCGACTGGGAGAAGCCTGCAGGACCTCAAGTTCTCAACAGGCATCTCTCCCCAGGCTCTGGGGATCATTATCTCAGAGATCTGTTCTGTTATTATTCAGGTCCTGCAGAAGGACTATAATAATGTAAGTTTTCTCCTTTAACATTACATTCTATGTATTTAATGTTTGATATTGTTTTGTATTTCTTTCATCATTCCCTAATTGCCATGATTGTAATATGCTGTTAATGTCCTCTTTGTCCTCATGCGTGCTGTAAACTTTTAATGCTCCTTTTTTGGCCTACATGCATATTTTCCTTCACTAACCTCCCCAGCCTGCTATCCATAGCTCATAGGCCTAGTCACTTTAGTGCTTTGCCCCAAACACCCCCTAAAATGTGTACAGATGTTATTGCTGTCCTTAAATTCAGGAGTGCCATAGGATTTTTTTGGGGGGGCCCAAACTCATCTCAGACTCTCCCCCTCTAAAATTTTTACAATGGGCCATCAGACGGGGACGGGGGGGGGGGGGGTAATTAATCTGATAAGTGGGCCCTATATTTTTGTCTTTAAATACTCCATTAATGTTTGTGTCTAATCTTCTTGCACAATGTTATGTGCAAAAGTACTAATATTATTTTTTTTGTTTTGACTCCATAGTTTCCTTCAATGCCACAGGAATGGCAGACTGTGGCCTCCCATTTTGCCAACCGTTGTGACTTTCCCAACTGTGGAGGGGATATAGATGGGAAGTACATCCACATCGTGCCACCACCTCATTCAGGGTCATACTATTTTAACTATAAGGGGTTTCATAGTATAGTGTTAATGGCGGTGGTGTTGGCACAATATGAGTTCCTCTATGTGGATGTGGGGAAGAATGGCCAGATGTCCGATGGAGGAATCTTCGCCCAGACAGAGTTTTACCAACTGCTCCAAAGTGGTGGCCTGGGATTGCCACCTGATTCGGACAACGTTGATGGACTCCTGTTCATCTTCCTTGCTGATGAAGCATTCGATCTGGGCGAGCACCCGATGAGGCCATTCCCCCCAGAGGACCCTCACCCCAGAGAGGAGGGTTTTTAACTACCGGCTGGCCAGAGCCAGGAGAGTCATGGAGAATGCCTTTGGGATAATGGCCAGCCGGTTCTGCTTGTTTCTGACAGCCATACACATGGTGGAGTATAAACTCAACAATGTAATCTTATGCTGCTGCATTTTGCACCACTTTTTACATAAAAATTTACATAATTATATAGCCTCAGTTGGGCCTGAGGTGGAACTTATTACTTCCAATCCTCTGACGGGCCTGGATACTAGCTGTCCTGGCTTGGCACCCCAAACGCCCGTGAAGTTCGGGAGAAATATGTTAATTATTTTACAGGTGGGGGGGCCATTGCAATGCCAGACAATGTCTAAATATTTTTTAACAAATAAAAACATTTGATCTGATAAAATCTTGCATTTTCTTTATTGCTTGTGTTTCTTTTTTGGCTGTCTCCTAGGTTCTCCTAGTTCCTTTATAGTAAATAAGCCCCATTGTCACTGTAAACACAAAATTACTTACATAACTGGTATTGAGCATTGAAAGAAGAAGCCACACATTGTTGATTATCCCAAAAATGTTACTCCGTGCACATTCATACATGTGCGTTCCCAATTTTTGGGTAACATTTTTATTTATTTTTTTTGCAATTTTTTTTTTTTTTTTTTTTTAGAAACAGGCATGTTTTAAAACATAACATACACAACTCTCGAACTTACAAAGTTCAACCTATAAAAACTGAAGGCAATATCAGATATTATAGTGTCAAAAATGTCTTGATATTGCCTTCAACAGATAGGTTTATGTCACCCCTGTAAAAGCCAAATTTTGAAGATGCACAAAAAATGTGGGTATTTCCCTCCTGATCCCATAACTAATGTCAACATGTGCTATCTCCCATCATGGGAGATCAATGGACGTGTTTTGGGGGTGCAACCCCTTCCTCTCGCCTACTAGAGTTACGAGGAAGGGGTTGCACCTACAAAATGCATACATTGAGATCCCCTTATGGCAGATAGCACATGTTGACACACCGTGTGCACCTTCAAAATGTGGCTTTTAAAATGTAGAAAAACAAAATAGGTTTAAGTCCAACAAATGGGAAAATGTATTGGATTTGAAAAACAATTATATTCTCCCCTACACATCGATCATGTTCTTCATTTGTTGTTCCATAACATTCAGTTTCTTCCTTATAATGTCTATTTCCCCATTCCACATCATGATGTCGTGGATGAGCCTTTGGGCGCTGTCACTGGTGAAAGGTTCAGCTTGTGGTTCAACAACCAGTACATCACCTAAAAATTGGTTAAAAAACATGTATTATAAATATGCAGGAATACATATATTACCTGAAGCTGGGGTGTCGGACACTCACCTGTTTGGGTGTCAATCTCGCGCACTTCTTTCACCTCTCCTTCCTCAAGATCCTCAGGGGGGTCCAGGGCTGATTTCCCCTTCTTGTTGATGTGGGGGGTCCCTGGTGTCCTCTGATGAGTGGTGTCCTGCGAGTCTTTTCTCCCCTATGAGAATGAAACAAAAGGTATACTTAGCACACAGTTCCAAGCTGAAGACATGTGTGAGACACCTTAAAAGGTTTGTTCCTGTGTCCCACTCTAGTGCTCCTAAGTCCAAATATGTAAACAGCTGCTGAGTGTCCTCTCCTTACATTACACTGAATCAAGCTTGTATTTCATTCTAGTTACAAACACATCTAGATAGCAATGTACAAAACTTAATTTTAGACAAATAGGCATAACCAAATGTATTTAACCTGTATCTGCCAAAAAAAAAAAACGCATTTAATGAGCGAACAATGTTTCCTACAACCAGTCACTGTGCCTATGAACACGAAAATAGCCATTTTAAAATGTACAACAGTAAAAAAAAAAACAAATGGCACAGCATGCAAAAAAATAATAGTGATATGAACACATGACAAGTACTTACTTTTTTGGAGCACTTTCTTTATTCTTCTATACTGATCCGGCTCCCTCAGTTTAAGGTCTGACCAGCGTTTTCTTAATTGGTCTTTGGACCATTGTACCCCAAAATTCTGCCACAGAGTCTTCACAGCTTTTGTCATGATCTTGGTCTTGCGCAAATTCGGCTGGGTGTACGGTTGATGCTTTCCATCATAATTGTTCCTCCGCAAGATGTTAATCATCTCCACCATTTGTTCAAAGGCCATATTGGTGGCCTTAAATCTCCTCCGGGATTGTGTCATTTCGGGCTCCTTCCTAGTTACTGGAATAATTTCCTCACACTTGTTGTGTCTCCGCCATTTTGCTCCTACTGCGCACCGAAGAGAGAAGGGGCGGGGAATATTCGAGAAAAATAGAAAAAATCTGCGCTTAGTAAGAAAACAATAAAAAATCAGCAGCTGAAAACCATAGCCAGGATACTGGGCACAAAGAAAATAAACGAAAAAAAGTGCAGCGCTTGGCCACTAAATGTGAATGTGACCTAAAAAAATGTGCAAAATTTATTTTTTTATATCAGAAAAAAAACTGTGACCCCGAATACACAAATGCTGTGAAAAAATTTTAATTTTTTTTTTTTTAAACTCAAGTGTCCAATACATAAATATAAAAAACAAATTGTGAGTTCTAATGTCCATATGTAAATTAATACAAAAATATAAGTAATGTCCGGTGTATATATAAAGTAACTGTGGAAATAACTGAAACTTTGTTTATTCAATGAAATTGTACTTGACCACGTAGACCCGTCACCTCTAAACACCACTAATAGATGGAGGCTTACCAGATTCCCAGTGACCCCCTGCTAGGGGAGGTCAAACTGTGCGAATTCGATCACAGATCACATAGACGTCCCGATAACCAGATGCCGGAGATTATCCCGATCGTTCGGATGTCCCGTGATCTTCTCAGCACGCCTCCAAACTACGTGACACCATAAAGAAACAGAAATACGCCAAATCGTGTGATATGGTTTCAACAAAATGTATTTAAGCCGAATACTCAAGTGCTTAAAACGACTCCACCGAGTCATAATAAAAAAAGTACAAATGCTGTTTAAAAAACAAACCAAGATGCTAGCAAAGATAAACAAAATAAAAAAAAACTCATCAACGTGAGTATGTATTGCAATCGCAAATGCACAATGGGTGTGAGCGCGGCTACCCGCAATTAGTTTTTTATATTTATTTATTGGACACTTGAGTTTAAAAGAAAAAAATTTAATTTTTTCACAGCATTTGTGTATTCGGTTTCACAGTTTTTTTTCTGATCAAAAAAAATTTTTTTTGCACTTTTTTTAGGTCACATTCACATTTAGTGGCCAAGCGCTGCACTTTTTTTCTTTTAATATTTGAGAAAAACAATGTCAGGGGCGGGCAGAGTTTCATGCATGTGCAGTGTATATCAAGCTAACACGCATGTGTCATAGTACAATCTGTGTGTGTGTGTGGCAGAAGGACAAACAGAAGTGGCGAGTGTGCTAAACAAAGGTAAAATTTGAACTTGGGCAATCACAGTGGCCTATACTGCTTCAAGATTGAGACCTATATTGGGATAAGATAATGAGAGTTTAGGCTGACATTAGTGTTTTTGTCTTGTGTATTTTCTTACAGCAAAGATGAATCACTTTAAGGACCCAGAATTCATGGGCAGTTTCATAGACAGAAACAGGGAGATGAGGTATTTGTGGGAAGTGAAACACAGCTTATATTATAATAAACAAGCTAGGAGGTCATCATTGGAGACACTTCGGGAATTCATGAAGACTCGTGTCCCTGATGCAACCATCAAGTTTGTGGAAAATAAAACTGGAATCTTGAGGAACATGTATAAGAAGGAACATAATAAAATCAAGAAATCCCTCAGATCAGGAGCATCGGCAAGTGTATGTCCCCAGACTGTGGAACTTCAACAAACTGCGGTTTCTGGATCACCAGAATGAAGCTAGGGAATCACTTTCTACCCTTCCCTGCAGCCTTCCCTCCACCCTTCCTTCAACCCCAGCAGAGGCTGATGAGGAACAACCTGGGCCTTCCATCATGGACGAAGTGGATGCACCCAGCTGGAGTCAGGTATATTATTTGTAGACATATTTGTTGTCCTAATATTAATGATGTTAACTAGATGTTATAATTGATAACTAATTCATCTTTTAAACAAAGTGATTTACATATGAATAGACAGTAGTGGCCAAAATGTTTGGGACAAGAATGAAAAATGCTGGAGTCAGAATGATAGTCTTTTCTATTTATTAACATTCAATTTGCAAGTCATGAGCTAAAAATTGTGTGTGATTGATGAAGCAAAAACTAAAACTATGTCTCTTTTTTATACACAGGATGAGCTCAGCCAGGAGGAGAGTGTGGAAAGTTGCAGGCAGGAGGAGGCCGTGCCCAGTGACAGCCAGGAGGTGGCCGTGCCCAGTGACAGCCAGGAGATGGCTTGCCCCAGTAAGAGCCTCACCCAATCCCAGGTGCCTCCCCTCTGCCTTCAAACAAAAAGGTCCAGGAAGGGGATGGTCACGGAGGAGGCAGCACTGGGCTTCATTAGAAAAGCAAGTGATGTGCTCAGAGGCCCGAAACTAAAGAGGCCTATGGCTGCTATATAGCCACAAGATTATTGAAATTGGAGGAGGGTCAACGCTTACTCTGTGAGCGAATTCTTTTTGATGGACTTCAGAAGGGGTTGAGGGGTCAGCTGACAGAGAACAGCCATATATCTGAGCTCGCCCATCCTTCTCCTCCTCCTCCTGCCACAAGTCCACCACCAGAGGCACAGCCTCCAAGGAAGGCTGCAGGGAAGGGTGCAGGGAAGCATGGAGAGAAGGCTGCAGCAAACAGAAGAAAGTGATGGGCTGGCTTCAGTCTGGTCTGACAGAAGAGGCAGGCCGATGTAGTACCACAGCCTGGGGATATATATGGCATCTGCTGCTGGGCCTGATCTCTGGGAGTCCTGGACCAGATTGGGCTCAAAATTATATGGACTCCTCAAGATAACAATTTTTTTTTCAACAGACTTGATGTGTGCCCTGGGGCCAAAAGACTTTGCAAATTTCAAAAGTTTATCCAGCTTTGCCTTCCTCTTTATTTTGTTAACCAGAATAAATGGATATTTTATTTTGAGAAAATACTTGCCTATATGTGTTTTTCAAAAAATAGGACAGATTGTGAGTATGCAGGTACATTTCAAATTACCAAGGGACACCAACCAGCCTCCTTGAGTTTACAAAATACAAGATAATAATGTTATTGTGGTAACTTGACACACCATAAAACATTTAAATATGGAGATTACTAGAAAAGAATTTTGCAAGAATCCAAAAAAAAAAGGATATCTTGATTAAAAAAATAAATAAAAAAAGATGGCTCTAAAAAATAATCCGAGCTTTCTCCTTCTCAAGCAGTACACCTAATACCGCGAGTAGAATAATCATATTTTGAAGATTATGTATTAAATGTTTACTATCTATTTTCAAAAGTGAAAATGTGGAATAGCGGTATAGTCTGTATATTATGGAGTATATGAGTCCTGCTGTGATTAGATGTTTTTTTTAGCAATCTCTGTTGTTTAGTATAATGGAAAAAATAATATGTTCTTAATAAAATTTTGATTTTTATCCCTATTCCATGATTGATATTTTATATATGGTGCCTAAAAAGTCCAGAGGCCCCAGCTTTGTCTTTTTTGTAGAATATTAATTGGGACGTGGCACTTATTATACCCCTATGTATCCACAGCACCACTCTGTGTGAGATACATTCTTTAATTGGCATTCAATGTTATTGTGGTAACTTGACACACCATAAAAAATTTAAATATGGAGATTACTAGAAAAGAATTTTGCAAGAATCCAAAAAAAAAAAAAGGATATCTTGATGAAAAAAATAAATAAAAAAAGATGGCTCTAAAAAATTATTCTCAACATTATTCTGGAGATCTGGCTTTTAAATAATAAAAGATTATTCATGAGATCACAAAAAATAATAAAGAAAAAAGTTTGTGTGAATATCAGCAGCAAAACAAGTTCATTCTTCTACCATTATAAAGCACAAAAGAATGCACTGCGTTAAACGATCACAGAATTTGCAGGGTGAGGAATGTGTTATGTCCATTCTGAACGATAGTCTTACCAGACCTACCGCTTCCGTCTCGCACTTGCTTCTGAGCATGCGTCATTCTTGGTACGTCTGAACAGCATACAGACGAGCATGTTTCCCGATAGTAATTAGTTCCATCGGGAAAATTTAAAACATGTTCACTATTTAAGTCCGTCAGGATTTTCGACAGAAAAAGTCAGATGAACACGATCGGAATATATACGATGAAAAGCTCCCATCTGACTCTTTCTGACGAATATTCCACTCGAGTGTACGCGGCATAAGAGTTTCAATTTGTATGCAATCAGGCAGGCCCTTGCACTACATAGTTTTGGTAAATCTGAAGACAAAAATATGCAAAAAATCGAATAGTGTTTATGGCCTTAATCTCCGCTGCATCGGCAGCAGTGGGGTGGGTAGAGAGGTAATATTTTATGCTATCTGTCAGGGCATCTATACCATCTAGATCATTTTTTATAGTTACTTCCTTGACTTAGGCTGAAAGGCTTGATTTAAATGTAAGATAATAAAATTACTTTTTCCAGTCCTTGGCTGTGAGCAAGTGGCCCAGCTCACCCTCTCAGTCTCTAGTAAAGAACAGTTAATGTAGGAACGCATATTAAGGAAGCACACCATATATAATGAATATCATAAGAGGGTAATCTACATGTTTTGAGACTCCTTGTCTCAAGAAAATAATTTGGCTTAGTTCTCATAGTGAGCCATTGGGGGAGTTTTACAAAAACTGGTGCACACATAATCTGGTGCAGCTGTGCATAGTAACTCATCAACTTCTAGGTTTTATTGTCAAAGCTTGATTGAACAAGCTGAAGTTAGAAGCTGATTGGTTACTGTGCACCAGTTTTAGTAAATCTTCCCCACTGAGTATCTCCAGATAAAGGATTTCACCAAAAGCAGTAACTCCTGAAATCACAGAATCTAATAACAATATAAAACATAGGAATGCCAGCGATAAGGTTCCCTGCTTATTACACATAGAGATATTCCCAAGCAGCAGGGGCGGACTGACAACTTATGGGGCCCCCGGGCAATAAGAGATTATGGGGCCCCCAGGCTTACAGATGGCCGCCACGTGGCAGCCATTTTTTTTTTTTTTTAGAGGAGGGGCACCAAGCTCGGCGACATGCAGGGTGGCAGGAGACCTAGAGCTGGTGACCCAGTAAAGTCACCACGAGCCTTAAGGCACCACCTTAACATCATGGTCCCCTGGGCAAAATACTGCACTGGGACCCCTACCAGGGAGATGATGATCTGTGGCATGCATAGTGAACCATGGCGAACAATGGGCATGGTCAATGGGAGAGTCTTAACCACTTCAGCCCCGGAAGTATTTACCCCCTCCCTGACCAGAGCACTTTTTGCGATTCGGCACTGTGTCGCTTTAGCTGACAATTGCGCAGTCGTGCAAGGTATTTCCCCTAACAAAAGTGATGTCCTTTAGTTCCCACAAATAGAGCTTTCTTTTGTGGGATTTTTAGTTTTTGCGCTATAAACGAAAAAAGGCAGACACTTTTTTTTAAAAAGCAATATTTTTTACTTTATACTATAAAAAAAAAGTAAGATAGATAGAGAGATGGATAGATATAAACACATTTTTTTCCAGAGTTTAGGCCAATATGTATTCTTCTACATATTTTTGTTAAAAAATAAAAATCACGATAAACGTATATTGATTGGTTTGCGCAAAAGTTATAGCGTCTACAAAATAGGGGATAGATTTATGGTATTTTTATTATAATTTTTTTTCTTTTACTAGTAATGGCGGCGGGACTGCGACATTATGGCAGACAGATTGGACACTTTTGACATGCCCTACGGCAGAGCCCCCAGAGTGCCACCTTCCATGAATATCCCCCCCCCCCCCCCACACACACACACACACACACACACACACACACACACACACACACACACACCTTTGCACCTTGGTGCTTGGTGAGGTAGGCAGCTGGTGGGCAAGGCCTTTAAAAAAAAAAAATAAAGCCACATGTTGCAGGCTCTGAACTGCACATGTGCTGTCGTAGAGTCAGCGGAATAGTGAACTGCAGTGGTTGGCCTCAGATCGGGCAGTGGGGCATATGAATAAAAGCTGTGCACCATGTTATCACTGCACAGGTGTGCACCCAGACCTGCCTTGCTGCCTGATCCGAGGTTGAGCTCAGCAGTGCACCAATCAGATGGCTCCGAATGGCAACAAGGGCATTTTTCACGGGCACAGGATTGTTGGATCAAATTCTGTTGAGCGGCAGTGAGCACACATGGATCATACAGTATACACACACGCATGCACAGTACACACAGATGCACAGTATATACACAAACACATGCATGCACAGTATACCTACACGCATGCACAGTAACACAGACACAGTATACTTACAGACACACACACACACACACACACTAGTGCACAGTATACACACACACGCACACAGTATAGACACAGACACATGCCTGCACAGTATATACACACACAAGTGCACAGTATATATATATACACACACACACACTATATATATATATACACACACACAGTATATATAGATACACACACACACTATAGACACAGACACATGCCTGCACAGTATATATACACACAGTATTTACACACACTATAAAAAGTCTGATGGAACACACTGCTGCCTCCATCTCCTGGCATGCTGGGACTTGTAGTACCCCAGCAGCTCACAGACACAGGAATGCATGTGAGGGGACTGTGCCTGTGTACTGGTAAGCAGGTAATGAGTAGGGAGGTGTAGCACAGATGGGGGGGACATTCAGCACATCCTCCAGAAGCAGTTCACTTCTCCTCAGACAAACGATCTAACTGCTTCAGAGACAGGAAGAGCTCTGCTTGAGCAAACACAGCCTCCCCCCTCCCCCTTGCTGACAAGGGTAAACCACTCATAATAATATATTCAGCTCAGTTGCTTACCTTCTATCAGGCTGCAGGCTGTGCCCTCCCCCTCCTTCTTCTTCTTCTCTCCTCCAGCTGTCGGCATCTCCTGCTCATATCTCGAATAAGCCGCGCTGAAGAAGGGGGCGGGTACACTGTTTTCCCATTGGCTGAGGAGGCAGTGGAGAGGCGGGGCAACTACAATCTCGGGATTTTTACATTAAAAGTATGTCGGTAAGGGACATTTCAGGGACAGAAGTAAAAAAAACATAGATTTTTTACATACTGTCCCTGGTTTTTATTATGGCTGACAACCCTGATGGGGCCCCCTAGTGGCCGGGCCCTCGGTCCGTGACCGAGTGACCGAATGGTCAGTCCGCCCCTGCCAAGCAGTTACCAGAACTGTATCTATGGATAGGCAGATTTAATATTTTCCTGAAGAAAAATGTTTAGGCCCAAAGAAAGCTGTGCAAGTAGAGTATAGTAATGTAACACTGTACTGTATAGGAGCATTCAACGTGCAAATTTCTTTAGTAATAAAAAGACTTGTCCATCTTAACTGGCTGTACGGTGCAATTGTATAAAATGGTTAGCTCACCGGCTGTGTCTCCTGTGTCTGCTGTACACACTGCCCCTACAAACAAGTAAATACTTCTGTTGCTGTGGCAGTAGTGACCAGGTGTCTTTTGTGGACATGCTCCAGCAATTGAGTCGTGGACATATGTCGTAACCATCTGCCCCATGTATGGACACATGCGCAGCCAGCGTGTATCATCCTCAAGCATTGTTTTTTATTTTGGCTTTTAGCCAGTGAATCTATGATATATTTGAATACAATTACCTAACCTTATATCACCCCTGAAGAAGGAATACATTGATGTAAAATTAATTTACGAAACATGTTGGGTTTATGTCGTTTGAACAAGCCCGCATGTGGTTTGGTTGATGCTCCTTCTCGACAAACGAGTTTGGGTTATTGTATTGTATTTTATTATCCAATATATTCACAGTATTCATCGATGTACCATTTTAGGATCTTTTATCCATTCATGTTTATATGTAATATATACTTTTTTCTATGACTATATAAATAATAAAGTTGGCACCGTTGTGCCTTTATTACATATTTATCAATCGAATTCTGATTCTGATACCATATTGATGCCAAAGTCCAAAGGGGCATCCCCTAATGCACTTCTGTGCATGCTCTTTTATATAACAACTCAGGTTCCAGAAGATCGGCTGGCCAATAGGAGAGTGCAGTGTGACTCGCTCATGTGCAGTGCACGCCCGGCCGCGAAGCTGTAAGCTGTCACGGCTGGGTGCCCACAGTTACCAGGATGGTGCCGAGGAGAAGAGCTAGCCTCCGGGCGGCCACATCGCTGGACCGTGGGGCAGGTAAGTGTCGGTTTATATAAAACTCAGCAGCTATGCTTTTTTTTAGCTGCTGACTTTTAATAAACGAAAAAACAGGTGGAACTCCACTTTAAAGTAGTTCTGAGTTCCAGAACTCTTGTCAAAGCACTTGATATACTGTAAGTATAAACCAATTTGCTTATATACTAAAATAACAACTGTACAATATACAAATGAAATTTTTATAATGCTTGAAGCAACTCCAATAATAGTCATTAAAGTGGTTGTAAACCCTTACAAACCACTTTGACCTACAGGTAAGCCTAGATTAAGGCTTACCTGTAGGTCCAAGCAATATCTCCTAAACCTATATGGTTTAGGAGATATTTGCCCGAAAACGGGCACCGCTGTCTACGGCGCATGCGCCGTAGACAGCGGCGCGCAGGCGCACTGAGCGCCGCATTCTCAGCGACGGAGCTGCCGCGCGTGTCGGCTCCCGTGCGCATGCGCAGGAGTGACGTCATCGCGGCTTCGCCGAATGACAGCGGCGGAGCTGCGAGACCCCACCAACAAGATGGATGCGGCGGACTACAGGGGACAGCGGCGACTTCGCTGGCTCCTGTGTCAGGTAAGTGACACATAATGGGCTACTATGCGATGCATAGTAGTCCATTATGCTTTGCCTTTGCAGGGAATGAAAGAGGAAGTAAACTCATCAGGGTTTACTTCCTCTTTAAGGCAATGTATAGTGGGTAAGCATGTATTCTCTCTTTGTCATGCAGTAAGCTTTTATTTGTGCACTGTGTATATGAAAATGTGTAAGAAGGTAATAAAAATCTCTTCAATGAGGTTGAAAAAAATTAACAGATATGTTTTTGTTTTTCCCTACCTAAATATGAAAAACAAAATAAATGGCTGAAGATATGCTTTAATATACAGTATTAGGGATGAGCCGCACCAGAACCTGCAAACGGACCGAAAATTTGTGTAAACTTTAGAACCCCGTTAAAGTATATGTGAGTTGAACGTTCAAAATCAAAAGTGCTAATTTTAAAGGCTGATATGCAAGTTATTGTCCTAAAAAGGGTTTGGGGACCCGGCTCCTGCCCCAGGGGACATGTATTAATGCAAAAAAAAGTTTTAAAGACTGCAGTTTTTTCGGGAGCACTGATTTTAATGAAGCTTAAAGTGAAAAAAAGTGAAATATTCCTTTAAATATAGTGCTTGGGGGGTGTCTATAGTATGCCTGTGAAGTGGCACGTGTTTCCCGTGTTTAGAACAGTCCCTGCACAAAATTACATTTCTAACGGAAAAAAAGTAATTTAAAACTGCTTTCAGTTTTAATGTAATGTCTGGTCCCGGCAATATGGATGAAAATTATTTGGAAAAATGGCATGGGTACCCCCCCCCCTGCCCATTACCAGCCCCTTTGGGTCTGCACGGATATTAAAGGGAACCCCAGACTCAAATTAAAAAAAGGAAAGGCGTGGGGACCCCAGACCCTATATACTCAGAACAGCAGTATACAGGCGGTGCAAACAAGACAGGGACTGTGTAGGTTTGTTTGTAATTTTGAACTGGTACATTTTTAAAGTGTAGCTCCGGTCAAAAAATCTATTTTTAAGCTTTTTGGAAAACATAGGGAAGGGTTAGCAGCCCTGTAACATTTTTTTGCTGTCTGTGCACCTATTCAGAGAATTTCACCTCACTTTCTGTCCCAATGACAAATGTTTTTTGAAATTATATATTTTTTTCAGTAAAACAAGGATTGGAATAAAGCATCAGTGGAGAGGAGACACCTTTTTCCCATATCAACTCTAAGTCCTTGTACACACGGTTGGACATTCCGACGGAAAATGTCCGATCGGACCGTGTTGTCGGATAATCCGACCGTGTGTGGGCTCCATTGGACTGTTTCCATCGGAATATCCAACCAACAAAGTTTTAGAGCAGGGCTATAAAATTTTCCGACAGCATAATCCGATCGGACTTTGTCCTTTCATCTGTAGAGAATTCCGATCGGACAAAGTGCCACGCATGCTCAGATCAAATTCCTAGACCAAAGCTATTGGCTACTAGCCTGAACGTAGTCCCGTCGTAATGAAATAACGTCACCACGTTCTGAACGATCAGATTGTCCGACAACTTTGTCCGAACGTGTGTATGCAACAGTTTCGGACAAAATCCGTCGGACAAAATCCAACAGATTTGGTTGTCAGAATGTCCGACCGTGTGTACAAGGGCTTCCAGGAGAGAATTTCCCTTCATAGGGGTAGATTTCATCTCACTTTCTGTTGTCTCCTTCTGTTGCAAGTAGGAGATGTTTGTAAGTTGGATGGTTGAAAGTAGGGGCCTGCCCTATATGCTCTGCAGAAATTTGGGCCTAAGGTGTTGGTGGTGCCACAACACTGTAAGCCCTCTACGTGACTCTTGGTGGGCACTGGAACGCCCTGCTGTGAACTATTATATCAAGAATTGTAATTACACACCATTGTTGAACAGTGGTAGAAAAATTGGGCCTTTGGTGGTGGTGCTGGTGCTGGTGCCATAACACTGTAAGTCCTCACAGTTACACTTGGTGGGTGCAGGAACGCTCTGCTAGGAAATATTATATCAAGAATTGTAATTACATGCACCTGTTGAACAGGGGCTGAAAAATTGGGCCTTAGGTACTGGTGCCACAACACTGCAACACCTCACAGAAACTTTAGCTGGAGAGCAGGAATGAGCCCTGCTGCAAAGTATTGCATCAAAAATTGTAATTGCACGCCCCTGTTAAACAGGGACTAAAAAATTGGGCCTTAGGCACTGGTGCTGGTGCCAGAACACTGCAACCACTCACTATTGTAGTTGAGCGCAGCAAGGAACCCTCCTGCAAAATATTGCATCAAAATTTGTAATTACATGCCCCTGTTAAACAGGGGCTGAAAAATTGGGCCTTAGCCACTGGTGGCAGCTTGTAAGAACATTTTTGGTTCTGGGCACTATCAGCATGATCATTGAGGAGGAAGAGGATAGTCACTCAGCATAACAGGATAGTCACTCAGCATCAGCATAGGCAGTCTTGAAGGGATCTGACATTTCAAAAAAAATGATTGGTTACATCAGCTTCAGGTGCTTGGTAGCTGGTGGTGATCCAAGACTGATTCATTTTTATGAAGATAAGTCGATCAACCGAGTCGGTGGACACCCTGTGATTGGTTACAAAGCCTCCAGCAGCACTGAAAATGTGTTCTGAAAGAATGCTGGATGCAGGACAGGCCAGTAGCTCAATTGCATACTGTGCAAGCTCTGGCCAGTACTCCATCCTCAGAACCCAGTAACCCAGAGGATTTTTGGTGGGAAAGGTGTCCAATTCTGATCTTGCCTCTAGGTATTTCTGCACCATGTAAATCAGACGCTGGCAATGGTTGCTGGAACCGATCATACCTTGGGGCTGCGGACTAAAAAATTGTCTGAAAGCATCGGTCAGACGGCCACCTTCTCCACTGCTTCTTCTGTGACTGACCAAAGCCTCAGCAACACGTTGTCCAGAACCAGAAATTTGTAACCTCCCAGTCACTGGGAACTCGTTGCACAGACCTTTCTGCAAGGCCTCCCGAAGATGTTTCATCCTCTGCGATGACAAGATAAGGCCCACAACCTTACCTTTGTAATGTGGATCAAAGAGAGTTGCCAGCCAGTAATGATCCCTCTCCTTGATCCGATGAATATGAGGATCCTTCCACAGGCTTTTTGGATCAGGGAGGACATGTAGCATAGGTTAGCTGAGGGATTCGGTCTGGAGTCCTCTGGGTCACTAAGGACAACATGATCCACAGCTACCTCCTCCCAGCAATGTACAGTCTACGGGTTTCTTGAGACTGTAAATGATCCTTAAAAGACAGCTGCTGATGCTGAGTGCCAGGCTTTACCTCCATACTGACACAATCCTCCTCCTCCTCCTTGTCCTCTTCCTGTGTGATCGGAGGGCCAGCAGGAACACTGTCTGGATAAAGGGGGCCTTGAGAGGCATGGAAGTCCTCTTCCTGCCTCTGTTCTGCCTCAAGTGCCCTGTCCATTATTCCACGCAACTTGTGCTCCAAAAGGTGGACAAGAGGGACAGTGTCACTGATGCATGCGCTGTCACTGCTCACCATCCTCGTGGCCTCCTCAAATGGTGACAGGACAGTGCATGCATCCCTGATCATGGCCCACTGGTGTGAGTAAAAAAAACAAGCTCCCCTGACCCTGTCCTAGTGCCCTAGTCGCACAGGTACTCATTGATGGCCTTCTGCTGTGAGTGCAGCCGCTGCAGCATGGCCAACATTGAGTTCCACCTGGTGGGCATGTCACAGATTAGGCGGTTCTTGGACAGGTTCAATTCCTTTTGGAGGTCAGCCAGCCGAGCACTTGCATTATATGACCGGTGGAAATGCACACAGACTTTCCTGGCCTGCCTCAGGACATCCTGTAAGCCCGGGTACCTGCCCAAGTACCACCAAATTAAGGACGTGAGCCAGACAGGGCACATGGGTCAGTCGTCCCTGTCAGAGGGCGGAGAGGAGATTGGTGCAATTGTCGCAAACCACCATTCCTTGCTTAAGCTGGCGTGGCGTCAACCATCTCTCAGCCTGCCCCTGAAGAGCTGACAGAATCTCTGCCCCAGTGTGGCTCCTGTCCCCAAAGCATGGCATGGCATCTTTTTGCCTGCATACTTGTGTAGCCCCTTGAATGCCTACGGAGCACCACTGGTTCTGAAGACAAAGCACAGGAAGAGGCCATGGAGGAAGAAGAAGAGGAGGGGGTAGAGGAGAGAGGTGTGTCAGAATCCCCAGTAGTAGCATTTTGGAGGTGTGGTGGTGGAACAACCTCCAACACCACTGCACCTTGTCCTGCATCCTTTCCAGCTGCCAGAAGAGTCACCCAATGTGCCATGAAAGATAGGCAACATCCCTGTCCATGCCTGCTGGACCATGAGTCAGCGGTAATATGCACCTTACCGCTGACCGCCCTGCCCAGCGAAGCCAAGACATTGCCTTCCACATGCTGGTAGAGAACTGGAATCGCCTTCCGTGAGAAAAAGTGGCATTTGGGAACCTGCCACTGAAGAACCGCACATTGCACAAACTCACAGAAGGAAGGGGGCAGAGTCTACCAACTGAATAGGCAGCAGTTTAAGTGCTAGCAATTTAGCCAAGCTAGCATTCAACCACTGAGCATGTGGATGACTGGGAGTGAACTTCTTTTGATGGTGCAGCAGCTGGGGCAGGGAAATTTCCCTGGTACAATTGGATGTTGGTGTACTGATAGCAGAGTGCCCGCAAGTACTTGGCTGTGACACACCTAATTCTACACCTTCATTCCTCTCAGTGCAGGTTTCAGAGGACTGAAGGTATAGTGGGGTTGGAAATCCCAGCTGATGAGGAGCAAGGAGAGGTCTGCTTTGTTCTTTGGTGTGGGTCTTTTAGGTACGCTTGCCAACGAACTGCATGGCAGGTCAACATATGTCTGGTCAAGCATGTGGTGCCCAAGCGGCTGATGTTTTGACTACGCGAGATACGCTTGAGACATATGTTGCAAATAGCAGCGGTGTGAGCTGATGCACTCGTCTCAAAAAAGGCCCACACCAAAGAACTTTTGGAATAACGCGCAGAGGCATCGCCCTGCACAGGCAAAGCTCTGCGGTGTGATGCAGTCGGTGTGCTGCCCTTAAGCTGGCCCCTGGAGGGAATCCTGCCTCATTGGAGATGTGCCTCCTCCTCTCTCCTATCAGGCACCTGCGTGGAGTCAGTGACCTCATCATCCCCTTCCTCCTCATCACTGGAGCAAACCTGGCAGTATGCTGCAGCTGGGGGAACATGACTGCCAGATTGCTGTCCTTCTTGGGCATCCCCTCTCTCTGGGCTCATGTTACTGCTTTCCTCTAGCTGGGTATCATTATCAGAGCCTTCAAAACGCTGGTCATCTTCATGGAGCATGTACCCAACAGTGTGCTCAAACAGTTCGGGGGACTCCTCAGGAGGACATGGTGGGGCTGGGGAAGGAGTGACTGATGCCATTGAGGGAAGAGGCCACGTTGGCAGCGGCTTTGCCAGTAACCTGAGCCTGGGTGAGAGAGGATGAGGAGGATGAGGACGGCTTGGTCATCCACTCTACCAAGTCTTCGGCATGTTGCGGCTCAACACATTCAGCTGCCGAAAATAAGGACAAGCGTGTCCCATGGCCACGTGCTGATGAGGATGCACCGTGTCCATGACCAGCACTATTGCCTCTAGACAAAGAGCCTGCTTGGCCTTCCAGACATACTAATGGCCTGCAGAGAGATGTAGCTGCACAAAGCTGGGACGTATATACTGATTATACTGCAGCTAACAGAATCAACTGCCTACCTGTAGTATTATGACTATGAGAACACCAGCAATTGGGGTAGCTTTAAGTGCACACTGTGCAGATGACACAGTACACCGACTGTAATTACTGCAGCTGCCAGCCTGTGGTATAGGATCTGAAGAACACCAGCAATTGGGGTAGCTTTAAGTGCACACTGTGCAGATGGCACAATACACCGACTGTAATTACTGCAGCTGCCTGCCTCTGGTATAGGATCAGAAGAGGGTAGCTTTAAGTGCACACTGTGCAGATGACACATTACACTGACTGTAATTGCTACAGATGCCTGCGGATAGGATCAGCAGAACACCAGCAATTGGGGTAGCTTTAAGTGCACATTGTGCAGATGACACAGTACACCGATTGTAATTGCTACAGCTGCCTGCGGATAGGATCAGCAGAACACCAGCAATTGTGGTAGCTTTAAGTGCACACTGTGCAGATGACATAGTACACCGACTGTAATTACTGCAGCTGCCTGCGGTATAGGATTAGCAGAACACCAGCAATTGGGCTAGCTTTAGGTGCACACTGTGCAGATGGCACAATACACCGATTCTAATTGCTACAGCTGCCTGTGGATAGGATCAGCAGAACACCAGCAATTGGGGTAGCTTTAGGTGTACACTGTGCAGGTGGCACAATACACTGACTGTAATTGCTGCAGCTGTCTGCTTGTGGTATAATATCAGAAGAACACCAGCAATTGGGGTAGCTTTAGGTGTACACTGTGCAGGTGGCACAATGCACTGACTGTAATTGCTGAAGCTGCCTGCCTGTGTTATAGGATCAGCAGAACACCAGAAATTGGGGTAGCTTTAGGTGTACACTGTGCAGGTGGCACAATACACCAACTGTAATTGCTGCAGCTGCCTGCCTGTGGTATAGGATCAAAAGAACACCAGCAATTGGGGTAGCTTTAGGTGTACACTGTGCAGGTGGCACAATACACCAACTCTAATTGCTACAGCTGCCTGTGGTATAGGACCAGCAGAACACCAGCAATTGGGGTAGCTTTAGGTGTACACTGTGCAGGTGGCACAATACACAGACTGTAAATGCTGCAGCAGCTGCCTGTGGCATAGCATCAGCAGAACACCAGAAATTGGGGTTGCTTTAGGTGTACATTGGGCAGGTGGAAAAATATACCGAATCTAATTGCTGCAGCTGCCTGCCTGTGGTATAATATCAGCAGAACACCAGCAATTGGGGTAGCTTTAGGTGTACACTGTGCAGGTGGCACAATACACTGACTGTAATTGCTGCAGCTGTCTGCTTGTGGTATAATATCAGAAGAACACCAGCAATTGGGGTAGCTTTAGGTGTACACTGTGCAGGTGGCACAATACACCGACTGTAATTGCTAAAGCTGTCTGTGGTATAGGACCAGCAGAACACCAGCAATTGGGATAACTTTATATAGTGTGGTGTGTGTACTAAACCATCCCCTGAGCCATATTTGGTCAAAGCCACCCTGGCTTTGGCCAATTACAGCTCTCTGTACAGATAGCGCTGTGATTGGCCAAGCATGCAAGTCATAGTGCATGCCTGGACAATCATCAGCAAACAATGCACTGCGATGCCGCAGTGAATTATGGGCCCTGGCGTGCCACTCGAATTTGGCGCGAATGGCCCATAATGTTCGGAATTCGCCGGTTGAACAGCCGATTTTCGAGTCGAACATGGGTTTGACTCGAACACGAAGCTCATCCCTATACAGTATATAGGAAAGGTAAAGTGGTTAGGTTTGACTATCTGGAAGGCAATAGGTGCAGGTGTCCCCAATCTCCATTGGAGTACAAACGTACTGTATGGCTTGCCAACAATATATGATGAATATATAAATTCAACACAAAAATAAAAGGATCTAAAAGGATAACACAAAAATGTGTTTTTGACATGCACAGGATTCATTTCCTAATCATGGTAGTTTTTTTTTTTTACCCATTGCTTTCATTCATTTCATAATTTCTCAAATATAAAGATTGGGAGAATTGCATTGGTTAATTCATAGTTGTCCAAATATAGTGGGATCTCCAATGTTCTCCCAGTAGGTGATTTGTACCTTTAATCATCTTCCACTGACTAGAAGAATACTAGCCTTAAGCTGGCCATAAACTCAAACAATCAACTTCTGTCGAGCGATGGACTGACACACACTGATCGAAATTTGGCCTTGCTGAACCTGCTAAGTTTCGATCAGTGTTTGGCTAGATTTAATTTCTGTGGTGTTCTGAATGCATTTAAAGTGGTGTGATATTCGTGAGGCTTCACTTAAGTGTATTGCTTGTAATTAAGTCCACTTCAGCCAGGAATACAGTTTCAGGGCCTGACCCACTTTTTATAAGTATAAATTCAAAACGAATTACCCAGTTGCCCTTGCAAGGTTTGCAGCACCTCGTCAATCCAACAAAATATATTCAGCCTCCTGGCTATCTATTTCAATCAAGTATCAGCCCCATCAGAAATGTCTCTCCAAGCTAGAACAGACACTCTGTTAGTTCACAAACACTGCTCCCTTACAGCACCACTATTTTACAATGCATAACAATGACCCACACTGTCTTCATTAACTGTTAGACTGGCCAAGGCACCTGTCTGCCACACCAGACAGACCCGAACACATGCTGCCCCTGCAGTCGCTTGTCTATTGGACAGAGAGCCCTGAACTACTTTTATGTAAGGTGCAGGAACACTCTGGCCCACCAGAGCAGTACCATGGTTGTACTGGTCAACCTTTAGCTCCAGCACAATGAGCTCCTTAAAGGTTTCCAGGGAGTCAGGACATCTCTGCTGCCCTAAACCCTGTTGCTAGGGGAGATAACACACCTTGATTAGTAGTCACCCTACCACATTCAACTCAACATTTGCTCTGTATGACACAGGTATTTGTCTGCATTAGTAACTTTCTTTTAACCATTTTTTCATCAATAAACATCCTACGTGCAGCAGCGTCTTTATTTATTTCACTAGAACACACAATGGGTCTCCAAACTGGGGTCATTCTCGTTTCATAAGGGACAATCTCTTTAGCAGTTCCTGCATTTAACATATTGGCAAAAATTGTACCCACTGCAGTAGGGTCTATCACTATCTTCACTTAAATTCATTGGTCCGGGAACTGCTCTGTCACCTTCTCTGCTTGCCTGTCAACTGCCACTTCCATTATATAGCCATATGGTGAAATTACAGCTGGCCACTCAGACTCTTTGGCGATCCTTGCATGCTCAACAGGAACTTCCTTGCTGTTGCCAGGGATAACAGCAGACATATTTACCACCAAGTTACCCTCCTGGTGACTCCCAACAAGCAGTGCTCTGATATATCATATAGGAATGTTAAACCACCTCTCCCTTGCCGATCCTCCTTCTTCCCAGTAAAATACTTTCTCTCGTTGCCATGGAAGAATACATTCTCTCAGTTGGAGCTTGCTGACTCTCTAAGACCTGCTGATTGTTTTCTTCATGAGGCCACCTTGCACGATCCTTTATAAGCAATCTCTCTGGTACGTCTGAACTGGCTTCACCGATGTTGCTATTGACATTCCTCCTCCACCTTCACTCCTAGCCAGTCTTTTTCTCTCTCTGGACACTTAGAGTGAGGTTCCCAAATGCAGACATAGATTTCTGCCTGGACACATTGCTTTGTGCTGCATCCAGGGACAAGTGACAGCATGCCCCCTCACCACCACAGGTTACACACATGCCTTCATACCTTATTCGTGCTTCCCACACTGCTGGTTCCTATTCCACAATGAGGCACACTAGCCCCTTTCTGTATAACACCAGGTGGTTTACTTGCACCCATGTTGCCTGGAGCAACAGCACACATGTATTGAGTCAAGACATCCACTGGCTCTCTCCCAACACTAAGAACTGGCCTGCCTTCCTCTCAAGCTGGAATTGTTGCTTCAGTCTAGAGAAGACTTAAAAACTGGTGGTTTCTCTGGACTGGTCACCAGCATGGCTTGCACATTTGAAGACATCTAGCCACCTTTTATTTCAGATATGTCCATTTACTTTACGTGCCCCATTCTTGCAGGCAGTCACTTCACTGCACAGTCCACAGCACTTATGCTCAGTTTAAACAATGGAGCACTGTCTCTGATTTCTCTGGCAGGTACACCATCTGCCACGCAAAATGCACTTTCCAAAGGCTTTGCATATCATAAACAGTTCCCAGCATAAAATTACCGCGCTGGAGTAAGAATCAGGAAAAGATTCACCCTTTTGCCTGCATCCAAGCTCCACTTGTGATATTCATGGGATTTCTCTTAAGTAGTGCTTGTAAATGAGTCTTCTTCACACGGGAAATACAGTTTCAGAGTCTGTGGCCCACTTTTATTGAAAGGGGTAAGCTAAAAGTTCAAAACAAATTACTGGGTTGCCCTCACAGGGGTTTTCAGCACCACATCAATCCAACAGGACAGGGAACATTGAACTACTGTCTCATCCTTGACTATAAAGGGTATGCATACCTGCACACACAAAACCTGTTGGTGTGTGATAAAACCTGAACACAAGGTTATAGACCTCGTCCCTTCCAAAGTTCCCCAAACCCTCTGGACCCCAGAGCCCAATCTGGGATATACAAAACCCCGAGAAAACCAAAACCCCAATTTTCACCATTTATAATATCCATTCTAAAGCCTTTCAGTCTGTATCCTTAGAACCATGAGGGTTATTTACCTCTTTTTTACATAGTGGTAGGGCCCATCATTGTCACACTGGTCATAAATTTATATATAAGCCCACTGAAATACAGCTTCCAAGGGAAAGTGATCTGAAATCACACACTGCATAGCACAGTACAGAATGCTGAGTGTAATCTGACACCTGAGTGGAAGGAGTGGACACGCCTCCTCTACACAGCCCCACTGAAAAACATGCGCATCTTCATCTCAGTGAGACAGCTGTCATTCACCTCCAATGCTAGGGGGGAGGTCAGAAAATTGCCAGAAGTGACAGATGGAAATTTCAGGTGAAGAAGAGAGCAGCTAGGTATTACACTAGGTGCTATGGATTGAGACAGCTGCACACTACAGTAAGTGAGAATATGCATTTTTTTTCATTTGAAAAGTTTACAACCACTTTTAGGCAGAAATTCAGGCAAACGTTTTCTTAAAATCTGCTATGTAAAAAAAAAGTTTACTCACATGACGGGGGAAGCCACGTTTAGGATTTCTGTCCTTTCTTTACTTCTTACTTTTTCTTTACTATTTATTCACCCTGCTCTCCCCTTGTCCACTGATAGAATGCCCTGTCTTCAGTGAATTATTCACAAAATACAAGGCCTTTTGTGAATAGACAGGGGGAGAAGAGGGCAGATAGTAATCGCAACATCAACATTATAGCAAAAGCTATAATTTCTGGCATAAATAAAATTGTAATCAAAAAGGGCATTTATCCTAAAAGTGGTGTTTTGTCACATTTTTGGAGTTGTGTTCGATAACGCAAAGAGAGATCACACACATACGTATAAATATAACATTTATTAAAGATAATGACAGATACAGAAAAATTAAAGAAAATAGGACAAGAATACTTAACTAAAGATGCTGTTTCACCACGGAGTCCCCCCCATAAGGGTGTGGCCAGGTAATCCGACCAGACGCTTGCATTTTGCATGATACAGCTGTGGAGACGGGACTAACCCTACAAATTCTAGCTAGGGTATATAAGTCTTGTGTGTAGGAAATGGCCACTCCCACCCTCAGAGCAAAATGACCTTCTAAGAAAAATGACAAATTCCTGAAGAAGAGGAGGTTGGCTTGTTCATATAGGCAGTTCACATTCCTATAAGATGAGTCATCCAAGGTAACCAGAATAACCAGGATATTAGAGCTTTATTAGATATGTGTGAGGCCAACCATAATAAGAAATATGAAATATGCAATTTCCTTATCAAGTTGCATACACCTAATGTAAGTAAACTTTGTTTCACAAAGTAGATTTTGAGACATAATGCACCAGCAACATCATTATTTTTTTATTTCTTTTCAGACCCTCCATGATTAACGATTAACAAAAGAGGTGAAGCCAACCTTTAAAAAGCAGACTGATGCTACTGAAGCCTTTGGGGCTTTCCATAAAGCTTTTTTTTCTAAGATGACCTTCTACTTCAAAT
This sequence comes from Lithobates pipiens, assembly GCF_037356315.1. NCBI lineage: Eukaryota > Metazoa > Chordata > Amphibia > Anura > Ranidae > Lithobates > Lithobates pipiens. The sequence continues at coordinate 221,901,510 of NW_027507764.1, forward strand.
AATGTGCTTATATTTGGAAAAATGTCTCAAGCTGCAGCCACTGGTGCCACTTTTTTCTTACCACAGAAGTACCATGAATAGGAATTATTTGAGATTGGTGAAAATAAAAACTTGATAATGAAGTGGTAGAGGGGGATTGAGTGGTATCCTGGCTCTGAATCAATGTGTCAGATTCATCATACTGCTGTCACTGCCAAGACAAACAAGTTATCTAGTCGGCAGTGTCAGGCACTTGGCAGGAATAAACTCTGGCCTGCTGGTACTCTGCAACAAGTTTCAAAACAACATAATTTCCTTGCCATTGCTACTAATATCCTTGCTACTGTCGTTGCTCTCTCTCTCTGACATATTATTGATGATAGAGGTGCCACTTCCCCTGCCACATTTTAACCTAAAAATATTTAAATCTTTTTTTTTTAAAAGCCAACTGCTCTCCACTGCAGTTTTTTTTTTTATAACTGATAACATGCATTAGAAAACGGGTGTCTTGCTGTCTGACTTATTTAGTATCACACACAGCATACCTCAAAGGGATTTATTTGTTTGTACACCACCCTCATAGAATCTGAGGATGGGAGAATTGTCAGAGCTTTGTAAAAATAATTTGACGAAAAGAAAAATAATTTATTTTGTTACTTTGGTGTCCCTTTTATGGCAAATTTAAACAGATTTCTATAAAATTAAGGCTGTCTGGCAAAAGTGACAGTTACAGAGGTTGCATAGACTATAGAACATTGCCATGTATGCTTACAATGGTCAGCTTTATTCATATGATTTAAAAGCTAGAGTGTCCATAGTTTAAATTTTGGTGTTGACATGGCTGAGCTGTCAGTTATGTAAGCTAGAGATAGACATAAACATTTGGGGAGGCCTTCTAAAAAAAGCTAGTTCTTGTCTTTCAGGCTCCTATACCAGGAGGAGGAAACTGAAGCTGAATATGAGCTCTGCTTAGTTAATCGCCAGTCTCAGCTTAAAGGTTCACAACTAGCCTGCGAGAGGGGCTGAAGATAATTAAAAGGTAGCTGTCCATCTGGCCTACCAAATATACATTAGTCTGAGGGCAAATATACTACTACATACTGCTGAGCAAAGTGATTTTTTTTTGGCTGCTGTTTTCAGGTATCCTCTTCCCCCAACCCTCTTTCCCCTGTACAACAAAGCCAATAAAATGGCAAAAAGAAGATTGACAGAGTCAAAGTCGGTCTACTGCCGTTGGTGGATCTATGGCTGTCTGGGTGCAGCTGCAGGCCAAATTACCAATAGAAATACTAGAAGGGCCTGTGAAATCCAGCAATTCCATCAGGATAATTGTCACAATGTAAAGCCAGCCAAACATGGATCGAAATTCAGCTGGTTCTGCAGGGACTGGCCAAATCTTGATCCATGTATGAGCACCCTGGTTACACACAAGTCAATCCATCAATTTTCTTGTGTATAACCATGATGATGGGGTTTTTCCCAAATTATTAGTGCTGCAGGCTAAAAACCGGCAACAACAATCATTGTTTTCTACTGGCAGGGAAGGCTCCTTGCGCTCCCCACTAGCAGAACACAATAGCGCTGCAGGAGAGATTCTGCCATCAACACTGTGTTGGTTGGGAAATCTAGCAATTTTCTTGTATAATGTAGGGTATGAATTACTGTTTAAAAATATAATTTTATCTATTTGTTTGGGATCGAGGGAGCATATTGCTGCCCTGTCATTGTGGTTTACAGAAATTTTACAGAAACTTTATTAGGCAGGATAGTTCTAAGGTGGGAGAAAATCAACATTTACCGTATCCTGTGGTATACCAAACTTTGGTGTCCTGTGCAGATTGGTAATGGCAGCATTGGCCAATATATTTGTTAACCATCTCTAAAAGCAAATGTCTATATTGTCAGGAAAAGAAGAATCAAGAAATTTGTACAGTACAAAGTCTAAGCCCCAGCCTGCTTCTTAACCAGGGCCCCTGATGATGGGGATGGACTTGCAGCAAACTGGAACCAGGTCGCAGCCCTTAGGTACAACCGGCTGACACATGCTGGTACAGCTGGGAGACCACATGCACATGCAAAGTACAGATGGCAGGAGGCAGAATAGAATCCGGGAAATGAGCTGATGGCAGGGCTGATGGCAGGGCAGGTGGCAGGCCAACGAATACAGTAGACAAAGCTGGGGTTGGTACACACAAATTTATGCACAGAATATAAGTAATACAAGGCAAACCAGGAGAACAGAGAAACTAGGAAGTTGCTGAGACAACCCGGGCTGCATTGTGCATGTCTAAATGTAGGGAAGCAGACTGGGAGGCAGGTCAGAAAGTGATAGAAGGAAAATGGACTTAAATCCACAGTAAAGCCGATCTAGCATAAGCAGTACAACAGAAGCACTGCAGCAAGGAGGTAAGATTCACAAAAAGAAAACCGCAGGCTAGACCATGACAGTCAGTGGGAGAAAAAAAATGCAAAGCATCTGTAGTTAGTGTAAAGAAAAAATGCCCATTGTCAGGGGGAGGGAAAATGTCTCCAATTTATGGTCGGGGAATAAAAAATAATTCTGATGTGAGTGGGCGGCGTGATGAAAAATGTATTGGCTTGGATGGTCAGGGTGGGGGTGAAAATTGTTTGATATTTTAAAGCACAAGTATGGCCTAAGTTTTTCTGAACCTACTTCTCCTAAAGATCACAGGAGTAAAGTTTTTTTCTGCACTCCTGTGACTCGCTGTCAGTTGATGTCACGCAACCAGTCCAGGCTGGGGAAAGATCCTGACTTTACAGGGGGATCCACCCAGATGCCTGGACCAGCAGCTGGCTCAGCTTCTTGCTGTGCCACTGGGGGACTGAGCCTCCCTCCCCTCCCAAGCCCAGTGAACACTGGAGGGGCAGAGCAGTGAGCTGGTGACTGACAATTACTGGTCTCTGCTCAAAACTGAATGATCAAACACTGCTGATTACTCAGTTCTCAGTGCAGAGGTGACAGGGGATAGATGTAGCACTGGATTGAAGCTACCTTCACCTAGGTGAGTATAAGGGTTTATTTTTCATTTTTTGCTTATGTATTGCACACTGCACTCATATTCTGCACCCAGAACTACCTAGATAGCAAGAAATTGAGCTGAAAGTTTTAAAATGACTTGCTAAGCTATTGCTAGACTTGCCAGGCTCACACATTTGTTGCATAATTGCAGCAAGTCTGCATTGCATGACTCCAGATCAACTTTCTTTGCAAACATTCTGCAAATCTGCTGCAGGTTGTGATTCAGTTATGTTGTACAATAGTCATCCCACCACAAGGGTCACTGTGGCTTGTGGAGCTCTTGCTGTAGACTCACCACTGTAACTTTGCTCTTACTAGAGACTTTACATGCAAATTTGCTTCAAATTGGAAAAGTGTCTTTGCAAGTGTACAAGTTGCCAGTGAAAATGTGCAGCAAGTTAACAAGACTTAAAATTCAACACTGCCAGAAAATTTGTGGTAAGTTATTCTTGCTATCTGGGTAATAATGTTTTGATTTCATATTGACATTCTTTAGATTGATAAGAAACCTACCCGCCTATGCACTGCCTACTTTTGAAATTTGAATGTGTTACTTTTGTAAGCATGGTTATAAAAAACATTAAGGCACACTATAGAATACAGCGGCTCACAGTAGGAATCCGATGCATCTCCATTCACCATTTCAGGTCCGATTTCAGCCCGCATTTTGGGCTGAATTCAGCCCTAAAATGGACCAAAAGTAGCACGGGGTCCTGTGCAATTTGCACCAGAGCCACTAGGGAGTTGTGTGAACTGGTTCCATAGAGAGCCAGTCACAATCTCCTGCTATACAAATTGGATGCGGGGAAACCCACTACCAATACACTGGTGTGAAACCAGTCTAAATGTGCCAAATAGAACAGTTATTTGGAAAGAAGTTGAGTATATATTTTTGTGCCTGTTCACTACTGCATTAGTTATTATTATTATTTTGGAACCACTGATCAATATAAGGAAAATGACACGTACACACGATCAGACATTCCGACAAAAAAATCCATGGGATTTCTTCAGATGGATTTTGGCTCAAACTTCTCTTGCATACACACGGTCACACAATGTTGTTGGAAATTCCGAACGTCAAAAACGCGGTGATGTACGACGAGCCGAGAAAATTGAAGTTCAATACACGTGTACACATGATCGGAATTTCCGACAACGGATTTTGTTGTCAGAAAATTTGAGATCCAGATCTCAAATTTTGTGTGTCGGAAATTCCAATGGAAAATGTCCATGGAGCCTACACATGGTCAGAATTTCCCACAAAAAGCTCCCATCGAACATTTTCCATCGGAAAATCCGACCATGTGTACGCAGCATAAGAGTTGCCTGCCTACAACATTTCCAAGACAGTAGTCAAAAGGAGAAAGAAAAAGTCTTGATATTGATGGCCAATCGGGGAAAAATGGCTAGAGTCAGAGGGTAGTGTGAAAAAAGTAGCAGTGGGAAAAATGGCATTGGTTTTCAGTGTGTAGGTAGGGCCACCTCATCCCTTTAAAACCAAACACATATTAATTACACAGGTTCTGTGGCTAATTAAGGTGGTAATTCAACTCACTTGGTGTCCTATCTGAATTAAATTAGCCTCAGAACATTTGTATTTTTCGTGAGGGGACATTGGCATTTACATTGGTGTTAAGGGGGAGGCATTGATGATCATTAGTAGCGATGAGCGATGGGGACCCGTTTCTGCCCCGGGGGACATGTATCAATGCAAAAAAAAGTTTGAAAAATTCGTTTTTTTTAATTTTATTTTTTATAAATTCGGACTTGGCTCTGGTTTTTGTACGTGGGTCCGGTTATTATATACAGTATATATTCATCTGGTTTGGATGAATGGCTTTCAATCTCCTATTTTCAGACTTTTTCTGGGGCACTAGGCAGGGTGTCTCTCCTGCTTTTTGCCCTGGCCATAGAGCCTTTGGCATGTCTTATACGGGCCTCTCCTGATGTTACTGGTCTGATTAGGGAGACATGGAGGAAAATATATCACTATATGCGGGTGATCTTTTTTTTTTATGTCTAATGTCTGTTCAGACATTCAGAAGATTTGAGGGGAGAGTTCCCCACAGAATCCTACTGGTTTTACCAATTCCTTCAATTAAGACATACTCTACACGCCCAGTTTTCTTCTGCTAAGATATTTTTCCCCTCTATCCCTGTCTTAGATAAAATAGTACGGGCATGGTCAAAGGGTCTTACCTTGGTTACTTATAGGGTACTGTCAGATGGGTCCCTATTGAACTTTCCCATCCGTTCTCAGCCTGGCTGTGAGAAAGATATTGGTCCCATCTCTGAGGAGATTTGGGACAATGTCCTCTGCTCCCCGTCCAGGGTGTCTCTTTCTCCATCAGACTGACCTAGATTTTTGTTCTCCATAGGGTCTATAGAACTCTGCAGTTTCTCTGTGCAATTGGACTGAAATCTGAGCCAGCCTGTGCTGGATGCGGTAACACAGGTACATTAATACATCTTTTGTGGCGATGTCCGAAACTCCAAAGATACTGGGTGGAGGCGCTTGGTACCTTAAATAGGGTATTGGATATTAAGATTCCAGTTGAACCGCTTATATGTATATTTAGTTACTGTGATACCTCTATTTACCTATATACCTCTATCTACACCTCCCCTATTGGTAATACTATAAGGTGTGCACTTTTTGTTACCTGTAGACAGAGTGCTCTTAAGTGGACCTCTCCACATCTACCAAGTGTGTCCGATTGGATTGTAGATCTCAATGGGATCATTCGCTTTGAAAAGTATATGAAAAGTGGTTTTGTCTATATTGTGTCAATGTTGTTTTCAACATTGGGGAACCCATGCCATTTTTTTCAATAATTTTTCTCTATATTGCCGGGATCCGGCAATTCATTATAGCCACAAGCAGTTTTAAATTACTTTTGATCCTTTAGAAATTTAATTTTGCTGTGGTATTATTCTAAACATGGGAAAAATCTGCTACTTTACAGGCATACTATAGACACCCCCAGGCACGATATTTAAAGGAATATTTCATTTTTATTGTTTCACTTTAAGGATTATTAAAATCACTGCTCCTGAAAAAATTACAATTTTTAAAACTTATTTTTGCATTGATACATGTCCCCTGGGGCAGGACCCGGGTCCCCAAACACTTTTTATGACAATAACTTGCATGTAAGCCTTTAAAATGAGCACTTTTGGTTTTCATGTTAGTGTCCCATAGACTTTAACGGTGTTCCACGGCTTTTGAATTTTCTGCGTACACCACATAATGTTCACTGTTCGGCGAACACCCGATGTTCGAGTCGAACTTGCGTCACGAACATTGGGCTCATCCCTAATCATTAGTGGGTTACTTACCAAACCACCCTTTGTGTCTTCTGCAACACTTTAACTGTACCTGTCTCTTACATCTTTGCAGCTACTGTTAGGCAGTTCCCTCCCAACAGTGCAACCATAGTTCCAGAGCTGGATGCTGAAACAATTGTTCTGGCCCTGAGCTCGATGACAAATCCTGAATCTGATGGACCCTGGAGTTTTGTTGAAATCCCAGGGCAGTCCTGTGAAATCTGTGGTGGTTTGGGTGTATGCTAAACCAGCAACAATGTCAGTCATGTGTAAAATCCATCACTACCCAAACTGCCTAAAAAACACAGATAACTGAGTTTGATTAGTACACTAACCTGTACATATCATGTGTAATTGCAATTTAGGGCTACTTATGTTAAAAAGTGACACTGACTGCACAAGGACATAAGGATATATATAAAACTTTGTGAATGCATAGATTTCCTTTTAATACTTACAGCATATGGACATACCCATTTTATGGCTCCTGCTTTTACTTTTCTCCATACAGGATGCATTTTATTAGCATTTTGGCACTTATAAAAATCAGTATGGAGTCCCCGCAATGAACGATTCACAAAGGTAAGACAAAAGTAATGCTTTTCTTGAAAGACTATTTTCTCATTCATGCTTACTTTAGTGCCTACTATAACTAAGTTAATTGCTAATGCCTGTAGGCTTGGTAGGTCACAGATTTTACAATGTTTTTTTTCAACCATTAATGAAAATATATGTGAACTCTAAGAAAAAAGGGTAAAGAAAAAGGCACCTTCTAAGTATGAACTGTAGAAACTTTATGGTACAATAAATAAAAACACTCACATTGAGGTTAAAAACTATCAGCATGAGGAAAATCCTGCAGTGGTGCATTTCTTTGCTCGCTGGTTCAACAGGCTGTGTCTCTCAGGAACCAATGGAAAATCATCCGCCAGCTCTGTACACTCTGTGGCTCAGATGGTAATACAAAGGAGAAGTCCGAGGCACTCATGGACCACAGCGGCGTCTGTCGTCACCAGAAGTGTTTGCAACGCCGTTTCTGAGCCTGCGCATTGTCTAGATGCTTAACAAAGGAGAGCGCCGGTCCATTCTAATGACAGTGTGCAGGCACAGAAACGGCGTTGCAAACACTTCTGTTGACGTCAGACGTCGCTGTGGTCCAGGAGCGCCTTAGACCTCTCCTCCTTTAACCTCAATGTGAGTGTTTTTATTTATTGTACCATAAAACTTCTACAGTTCAAACTTAGAAGGTACCTTTTTCTTTACTCTTTTTCTGCTATCCTGAAGAGGCCTGAGTTTTGGACCGTTTCTTCTTCACCCCTGGATATCACCATCCATCTTGCACGGTTTGTGATCTCCCCTCTCTCTCTCTCCACACCTATTACAATAACACAGACTCTGGCATCATTTGAACTACAGTTTGTACCAAAACCACCCTCATTTCCATATGCAAACCCTTACTTGTTGAGATAACCCATCCAGTTTAAAATAGACATGTAAGGCACAACCTTTGAACATTTCGGGGGGGGGGGGGTATTAAGAAGCCAATGGGCATAAAAACAGCAAGTCTGACCATAAAAACAGCAAGTCTGACCATTGGAGGACAGCCAGAAAACTCCCCACAGTGGGACGTGCTCTCAAGCAAGAAAATAGATCTGCATAGCACTCTCTGGCAAGAAGACCCTAAATGGTCCGGAAACTCCAAAGGACAGTCTGGATGTGGAAAAGGGAATAAATGGGCAAATGGTGTGTAATGTACTTCAACAGCAGTCCATAAGATAGAAGCAGGGTCTAACAAAATGTAAAACAAAAAAGGCACTTTGAAGTGCAGTATGACAAAGATTTAATATAGGAAAGTGGTTAAAACATTTACAGAAGATATAAGGAAAGTAAGCCCATCAATTCCAATCCAGAGCCAGCTTACAATGCAAGCAAGCGGAAGTGACGTCAGGGGGAGCATGCGCAATAGCTTCTTTTTCAAAACCATAGACCCAGAACAAAAGAGCTGTATTGTATGGAGGCATGGGTGGGACGGAGGTGGCAAAATGGTTATCAGAAATGAACATTAACAATCTAAACAATACTCTGTGCAGCCTTTCTGCCCCACCACACAGCACAGCCAGAACCTCAGTCTCCACAATTTGGTCAAATCACTAAAACATGCCTTCAGTCTGCTGATTAAACAAACAATAAAGGAGAATTAGCACACTGATGTGTTCATCTTTCTGTTTACTCAACCCCCCCAGTGTACAACAGACAACTTGTATGGCTCTTGTTATTCCTTAAAATACTATATTATTTCAACCACCAGCTTGTTTTGTGCCACATGTACCCCAAAGAGAACTGTTGTGTCAATAGGGTAGTGTTTTTAAACCATCCCACTTTGTAAACTAAAGCTATTCCTTCTTGGTCTCTAGCTCATCAAAGGAGACACCTTCAACAGGTTATTTAGTCATAGGATGATGTTTTGTGGGTCCACTATATAGTTAGCTAGAAAAAAAAGAGTGCATACATGCTAGCCCTGGTCTTTATACAAGATATCCTTCTCAGATAAGGTCCAGCATAAAAAGGCAGGTAAAACAACTACTCAGTATTTTCTCCTAATGGCACTGGCTAAAATAAATTCCCACCTAAAATAGACCTGAACTCAAAAATAATTGCTTTGCTAAAGGGAACATATAGACTGGTAATGTCGCCTAAACAAACGTTTCCATTTAAAAAACTTTCCTGGAAAATAACTGTGCACTTCCTGGTATATATAATAGTGTCCAGGTGTATATTGTCATCATGTGCAACTGACAACCTCCTCACTTTTTTTTTTACCATTAACGGTATTGTGGAAAGAAGAAAATAAACAATTTAAGAAGACACATATTGACTTTAACAAATATGTATTGAGAATAAAGGGTATTTAAAGGGGAGCTTTCAAACAACCATGACTAATTTTAATCCTTAGGCCGCGTACACATGGGCGGATTGTCTGTCCAACTTAGTCCGCTGAACAGTGTTTCAGCGGACAATCCGCTCGTGTGTGGGCTTCAGCGGACTTTTTCAGCAGACAATCTGACGAACAAAGTCTTACGGAATTTCCGTAAGACAGTCCGTTCAAACTTGGTTTTGTCCGTCCAAACTTGGTTTCAGCGGACAGTCCGCTCGTGTGTAGGCAAGTTGGACGGACTAAGTATGGCGCATGCTCAGAAAGGATTTACACGGCCGAAGGTTGCATTGCAGTGTATAGGACGTCGTTTTTCTAGTCCCGTCGTAGGTGCTGTACACGTCATCGCGCATGCTTTCAGCGGACTGTCTGCTCATCGTGTGTGGTCAAGTCCGTTCATGCAAATTTTGAACGGACTGTCTGTCGGATTGTCTGACGAACTTAGTTGGCCAGACAATCCGCCCGTGTGTACGTGGCCTTACACTGCTAGCATTAGTAAATAGATAGGAAGGGAAGGTATATCATGTTTGCTTATTATAAACTTTTTTTTTCTTTTTTTTTTACATTTCTTCCTTTACTTCTATGTTTCCGGTCCTAGACAAAATGATGTCATACATCTGAGAAGTCTTCAGAAGAGTAGGAGGGGTTTTCTCGTAAGCATACCCTCCTATGTAAAGTAGCCCTCGCTACTTTATTTCTTTACATGTGATTCCTAGATCTTTCCCTGATCTTATTCAGGAGTTGAGGGATACCTCTCTCCTTGATGTGTTCAGCTGTATCAAAGACCCATACTGTATATTTGTGGGATACTTCTCCTTTTGATGTTTCCAGATACATAAGAGACATTGGTAAAATTGTCCATTGGTAAAATTGTCTATTTATATTTTTTTTATATAAACATAATTTCCTATTCATGTGCAATTTAACAGAGCGCTAGATGGACTAATTGTGTGCTGTACAGAACCTTTGCTTTCTGTTTTTTAAGCACCCTCTCCTGTTTGCATGCCTGTGTCAAGGGCAGATGGATTCCAGGAAGTAAATGCGACATGAATCGTCTACCCTTATTTAAGAAGTCCATGGGCAGAAATGCTAGAGGTATTGTTCAAGCCGATTTCTTAGTAAAATAAAGCATGGCAACTTGCACTTCCCAGATCTATTTCTTCAATTATTTGTAGCCCACACAATGATGTACTATATATATATATATATATATATATATATATATATATATATATATATATATATATATATGTGTGTGTGTGTGTGTGTATGTGTGTGTGTGTGTGTGTGTGTGCATATGAGATTAGCTTGTGGGGATCACCTTTTCTCGAAATGAAGGTCAGCGTGTAGGCAGTTTCTTTAAAATCTGGCGGGTTGCCAGCTTTATTTAGAGATGGTTTGCAAAGTCATGAAAAATAAACAAAACAGTAAAACAAATCCTTGCCATCCGGCGCTAAACTAAACAGTACACTGCTCTCTATATGGTGTGGGGCTGATCCCCTTCACCCAAAAAACATGAGGTAAAGCAAACCTTCATTTTCAATCCAAACAAACGGTGCTCTTCTCCCTCAGATTCCCTTCTGAGTCTCAGGTCAGAGCACTGCTGTGCTCTCTTCCTGGTCATTTAATGTCCACCTGAGCATGGACTCTAGTGGACCACAAGACCCAGACTGGAACCAAGCCTGCCACAGAGGTTGGAAAAATCCGGTTTAGTCTCTGACAATAGAACAAATGCGAGGTGAAATATACCAATTATCGATGACCTCACCTTGCATACCATCACAATATATACAGTGCCTCTCAAAAGTATTCACCCCCCTTGGCATTCTTTGTGTTTTGTCTCACAACCTGGAATTAACATGGATTGTTCGAGGATTTGCATCATTTAATTTACAGAACATGCCCACAACTTTGAAGATGTTTTTTTTTTTTATTGTGAAGCAAACAACAAATAGGATAAAATACCAGAAAAAGTCAATGTGCATAACTATTCACCCCCTAAAGTCAATACTTTGTAGAGCCACCTTTTGCGGCTATCACAGCTGCAAGTCTCTATGAGCTTGTCACATCTTACCACTGGGATTTTTGCCCATTCCTCCTTGCAAAATTGCTCCAGCTCCTTCAATTTGGATGGTTTGCGCTTGTGAACAGCAATCTTTAAGTCTGACCACATATTTTCTATTGGATTCAGGTCTGGGCTTTGACTAGGTCATTCCAACACATGTACATGTTTCCCCATAAACCACTCAAGTGTTGCTTTAGCAGTGTGTTTGTGATCATTCTCCTGCTGGAAGGTGAATATCTGTCCTGAGTGGTACAGGTTTTGCTTAAGAATATCCCTGTATTTAGCACCATTTTATTTGTCATCCTATGTACAGAAACTCCAATCTCTGCTGTGGAACTCTGCAGCTCCTCCGGGGTTACCTTAGGTCTCTGTGCTGCCTCTCTGATTAATGCCCTCCTTGCCCGGTCCGTGAGTTTTGGTGTGCGGCCATTTCTCGGTAGGTTTGCTGTTGTGCCATGTTCTTTCTTTTGATATGATAGATGCGATGGTGCTCCTAGGGATCCTCAAAGATGGTGGATATTTTTTTATAACCTAACCTTGACTTGTACTTCTCAACAACATAGTCCATTACTTGTTTGGCGAGATCCTTGGTCTTCATGGCAGTGTTTGGATAGTGGTGCCTCTTGCTTAGGTGTTACAGCCTCTAGGACCTTTCAAAAAGGTGTGTATATGTAATGACAGATCATGTGACACTTAGATTGCACACAGGTGGACATCATTTCACTAATTATGTGACTTCTGAAGGTAATTGGTTGCACCAGAGCTTTTTATGGGCTTCATAACAAAGGGGGTGAATACAGACGCATATGCCAATTATCATTTTTTTTATTTCTGAAAAATAGTTTTATGTATATATTTTTCTAATTTTACTTTAACTTAGACTATTGTGTTCTGATCCATCACATATAATCAAGATTAAAAAAAACATTGAACTAAAGGCTGTAATATAACAAAATACCGTATATACTCGAGTATAAGCCGAGATTTTCAGCCCTTTTTTTTAGGCTGAAAGTGCCCCCCTCGGCTTATACTTGAGTCACCGCCGTCTGCCTACCTGATCAGGCATGTCATGTAGACAGACGGTGGCCAGCGTGTCATAAAAACATACAGCGGCCATTCCAGTATTTAAAAGCCGCGCCTCCTCCTCGTCTGATAGGCAGAACACTCAATTTCCCAGCAGTCAGTTTTCAGCCTATCACGGACATCCCCTCCGTGATAGGCTGAAAACTGACTGCTGGGAAATTGATTGTTCTGCCTATCACAGACGAAGAGGAGGCGCGGCTTTTGAATACTGGAATGGCCGCCGTATGTTTTTATGACACGCTGATCGGTGGCTGCAGATGGGCACACGGAGGCATGCACAGGACACAAAGGATAAAGATTAGCACAGGTAGGCTGCAATGGACACAGGGAGGTATACACAGGACACAGTGAGGTAGGCAGATCTGCACAGGACACAGGGAGGCATACACAGGACACAGTGAGGTAGGCAGATCTGCACAGGACACAGGGAGGCATACACAGGACACAGTGAGGTAGGCAGATCTGCACAGGACACAGGGAGGTATACACAAGACACAGTGAGGTAGGCAGATCTGCACAGGACACAGGGAGGCATACACAGGACACAGTGAGGTAGGCAGATCTGCACAGGACACAGGGAGGCATACACAGGACACAGTGAGGTAGGCAGATCTACACAGGACACAGGGAGGCATACACAGGACACAGTGAGGTAGGCAGATCTGCACAGGACACAGGGAGGTATACACAGGACACAGTGAGGTAGGCAGATCTGCACAGGACACAGGGAGGCATGCGATAGACACAGTGAGACATGCAGCTGCAGATGGGCATTGTTGACCCTCTTTGCCACTTACAGTAGCTGCTGCATTTCCCACCCCCGGCTTATACTCGAGTCAATAAGTTTTCCCAGTTTTTTGTGGTAAATTAGGGGCCTCGGCTTATATTTGGATCGACCTATACTCGAGTATATACGGTAGGTAAAAAGCCAAGGGGGTGAATACTTTTGCGAGGCACTTTGTGTATATATATATATATATATATATATATATATATATATATATATATATATATATATATATATATAGATATAGCTATATATACACACTTTATTACCAAAAGCAGTATAGGGGGCCTGCCTTTACACGCACATGAACGTTAATGGCATCCAAGTCTTAGTTCTTAGGGTTCAATATTGAGTTGACTATAACAGCTTCAAATCTTCTGGGAAGGCTGTCCACAAGGTTTAAGAGTGTGTCTATGGGAATGTTTGATCATTCTTCCAGAAGTGAATTTGTGAGGTCAGGCACTGATGTGGATGAGAAGACCTGGCTTGCAGTCTCCGTCCTAATTTATCCCACAGGTGTTCTATGGGGTTGAGGTCAAGACTCTGTGCAGGCCAGTCAAGTTTCCCCACCCCAAACCTTGCTTTGTTCACTGGTCCAAATTATTTAATGGAGGGGGTGATTATGGTGTGGGATTGTTTTTCAGGGGTTGGGATTTGCCCCTTAGTTCCAGTGAAGTGAACTCTTAAGGCAGGGATATGCAATTAGCGGACCTCCAGCTGTTGCAGAACTACAAGTCCCATGAGGCATAGCAAGATTCTGACAGCCAAAAGCAGGACACCTAGAGGCAGAGACATGATGGGACTTGTAGTTTTTCAACAGCTGGAGGTCCACTAATTGCATATCCCTGTCTTAGGGTGTCAGCATACAAGGCATTTTGGACAATTTTGTGCACCCAACTTTGTGGGAACAGTTTGGTGGATGGCCCCTTCCTGTTCCAACATGACTGTGCACCAGTGCACAAACAAGGTCCATAAAGGAATGGATGAGTGAGTTTGGGGTGGAGGCCTAACCTTTGCTGGCCTAACCTCAACCAGATAGAACAACTTTGGGATTAATTAAAGCAGAGACTGCGAGCCAGGCCTTCTTGTCAACATCAGCGCATGACCTCACAAATGTGCTACTGGAAGAATGGTCAAACATTCGCATAGACGCACTCCTAAACCTTGTGGAAAGCCTTCCCAGAAGAGTTGAAGCTGGTATAGCTGCAAAGGGTGAGGTGGGCCAACTTAATATTGAACCCTCTGGACTAAGACTAGGATGCCTTTAAGGTTCATATAAAAGCAGGTGTCCCAATACTTTTGGTAATATAGTGTATATACAGTATATATATATATATATATATATACTGTGTGTGTGTGTGTAATTTTTTTCTAATGCATAGAATGAATATACTTATTATTTACATTGCATGTGCTTTTTGAGAGATCAGCATTATCTAGGATGGCTCTGTTAGACAAAATGATGACACTTTTTGTAAAAATTACCTTTTACTATTTACATAAGGTGGTAATTATTTTTGGAATCTGCAATAACGCATCCATTTTGCTGTAAACAAATTTACCTCTGGGTCAGTTATATTTGATATTTCTCTGGTCACACAGAAAAAGCTTGTTTAAGTAAGAAATAGTGGTTTGGCCCAAAGAACAGAAACAAGTGCCCAGTTTGGCTTAGCAACTGATAAGACCCCATGGCACCGGCAGGAAATGAATGAAAGGAAACTGTCCAATTTTTTTTTGGAAGTTGTACGGCAATTCCAATATGCACAGTGCAATCCAAGGGTAGTATATAACAGGCACTAGTAAAACAATGAGCTTTGGAATTGTAAAATGACATGCAAAAAAGAAAAAAAAGAATGTATCCCTTAATCAGTTTCGGATCTGAAAGACATGTTATTTTTCTAGTTGCACTTGCTGGAAGAACATAAGTATAATATGGAAATGTACATGTGTTTGTTAATTAACCTTGCCAAGTCTGCAAAAAGGCTAAGCAACCTGCCTCCCTCCCGAACACTCTGTTGTTCTGGCAGTGATGTGCTTTAATGTGCGAGGTTATGCCAGCTTTGATATGATAGAAATAGAATCCCTGTCTTAATTTCCAGGGAAATATAATCTGATTTTAAGGATATTAGAAACAAATTGAGCCATTAGTTCTTTACTATGTTCTCTTCATCGCAGCATTTGTTCTGCACAGCATCTGTGCGTTAATGAGAGCCTCGGATGGCCTAGCAGTCACGAGTGAATGACAGCATCATAGTGGAAACTTGATGGATGATGTTCTATCGGTATCTTAATGTGTGACACACCAAGAATGTGACACAGTGGGTGTCCACCAATCCTACCCTCCCTTATGTTGCCAGGGGTTTTGAACACAACAAGATATGATTAATTTATTTAAATGCTTGTCTGTGTAAGTGTACATAAACATGATGCATGTAATTAGATGATGTATTATTAATCTGTACATTATAGTCTTATTAAAAGACTTTTAATTTGAATACTATTAATGGTAGAAAGCTGACTGCCAAGCACGTGTGCAAACAATGTTTCCTGAGCAAAAATGTCATGAGTAGTTATAAAAATAACTATAACCATACAAATGCGCAATTTTGTGTACTTTCAAGTATTCAGTGTCCTACCATATCATGACATAGCACACCTAACTCTATTATCTTTCATACTAAACAGTAGCCTATTTTTCAAAAACAGAATATGGTCTAGGATAGTTTGATTTACTAGACAGAAGAATAGGTTTTCAGGCACCTATTCTACCCTAAACCTAAATTTGCCTAATTCTAAAGGCACCTGTGTAGAGGGAACTGAGACGTTGAAATGATGTTTAGTTCTCAAGAATATGAGAAACTTAACATAAGTTGAAATAAAATGTATCACCTTATACTCCTTAAAGATTTAAACCCTAATAAAAGTATATTTATTCAGGTAAAGCACAGTGTAACATACTGTATGTTACTGGCTAGTTTTATTGTTTTGTTTTTTTTAATCATCTTTTTATCTTTTGCATATCTCATTGCTGCACAACGTGATAATGTAAAAACTCAGTGACAAACAGTTGTCCCCCCCCCCCCCCAACACCTAAGAAAACACCTTAATGACAGATTCATACGATAATGAAAGTTGTAGATAGTAATTTCAAATGTTATTTTCAAAATTTTAACTGATCCTAGCTAATAAGGAGATTTCAGTTATTGGGATTACTCAAAAATTATTAAAAAATTCCAACCCAGAAATGGTAAGCTACCAGTGCCATGGAAACACCACTCCACTGCAGGGTAAGTCTCTTCTAAAATCAACACTTCTAGGAGTGTTGATTTCCTGTGTTCCACACTGAACATAATTGTTACGTACCTGGTGACGGAGCCTGATATGCAGAGGACGGCCTCTCTTACAACTCTGGCTTGGAGCCCCTGATAGAGCTGACAGGAAGCACCGAGATGCAGAGTTGCACGAGTGCCTGGCGGGATCGCTGAACCTGGAGCTGGCTCGGAGCACTCGGCCGGGCTGTAGAGGTGTCTGTAGGAATCCAAGAGCAGTTGTAGGCAGGTAGCTGGAACAAGTAGACAACCGGTCCCCACAGGCAGGAGTGCAGATGCAGCAGAAGGGATGGTGACACCCTCAAGGCTGAAGAGAAGGCAAGTACAGGCAGGCTGGGTCATACACAACGGGCACATCAGGAAGCAGAAGCGGAATCAGATTACAGGAATCAGATTACAGGTCGGGTCGTCAACAGGCTGGCAGCGGAGTGGCAGAAGGAGCAGGCAGGTGCAGAGTGGGGGACAAGCCAGGGTTGGATGCAGGCAGGAAACAGGAATGTCAGGAAGCAAGCGGGGCCACAACAGGAACAGAAGGCAGGTAAGTAATTGCAGGTTACACAGGGAACGCTGTAGAGCTGACAGCACTGAGTTTAAATAGCCTGTTTGGGCAGCAAAGGCTGTCACATGGTGCGTGCACACCAATGGCATCCTGACAGGGGCAGAGGTAACAGGGCATCTTCTTCTGCAGCCATCTTGGGTGCTGGCATGCTCTTCCTGACAAGAAGAGGTGACAGGTCGTCTTCTTCGGCAGCCATCTTGGGTGCTGGCATGCCCTTCCTGACAATAATCGTCCCTCTTGCTGATGGAGCGTAGCAGCATTCAGTGGTGTGGGCAGCAGAGAGGTCCTTCTATGCTTTTTTTTAAGGTATTGCATTTTAAATAAACTTTGAGTAAGCAACAGAGTCTTGTCCTAGTATGCAAAACATAATAAGCATCCTTAGCTGGATGTCTATATGCCTTGTGCCTTTGATCTGTACAATTAAGCTTCAGTCCAGCAGAGGACAGTGTGGACCTGTTTTGTTTGCATGTGGAAATAAAGTTGTTGTGGTATAAAGATGTGAGGCCTAGAAAAAGCTGATGATTGGACAATCTCATCACACCACAGATAATTGTGCCAGGAGGCAGTGGTGTATTTTGGTTTTGTGCTGCCCTAGGCAAGACTAAAATTGTGCACCCTCCATCTAAATTTGTCCCACCCCTTCCTGTCTTTTGAGACCTACCGTCATCCAATCCAATCCTGTACTCCAAAATCAGACAGATAGGGGATCTATTCCCCTTTTGTCTGGCGGATCGGATGGCAGTCAGATGGAAATGGACAGGCGGTCAACTTCCATCCGACTGCCCAATAGAGGAGAGCGGACTGTGTCTGTGTCAGCTCTGCATAGCGGACACATCCCCCACTGAGCAGGCAAATCTGCTTTATGGAGCCAGCCTGTGTGAAAGGGTTTTTACTATGTGTTTTATTTTATTTTTTTCTACAACTTTTTTTTTTTTTTACAATGTATATATATATATATATTTTTTTTAATTGAGGTGGGGGGGGGGGGGCTTGGAGAGACATCAGGGGGTCTAAACAGACCTCTAATGTCTCTTTTTTGAGACAGAAAAAGGGACTGAAGACAGACCCCTTTACTGCAGCCTGAGCTGCACTGTGGATGAATGAAATAAGAGTCTGTATAGAGACATAAACTATTTACTATTTGTCAGTTTGTGAATGAAATATAGTAAACACTCTATGTGTCAGTGATTAATAAATACAAAAGCGATCAGCAATTAGTACTGTGATCACTGTCTGTATTCTTTCAGGAAAGGAAGGGCACTGGTATACATGTTTACCCCCCTTCATCCATCCAGCAATCTCCCACACTAGCAGAACTGCAGCCAGCGGAAGGAGAAGGAGGGAGAACCAGCCAGCAGCTTTAGATGAGGGGGCACCCAGCACTTACTGAGATGGGGGGGCAGTGAAGGGGGGGGGGATTGAATCAGCAGGCTGTTTGGCTAAACAGATCCCTTTGTGGCTGCCCTGCAGCTCTCAGATTCAGCGAGAGGAAAGCCGACAGCTGCAGGAGATCGGGTTTGCAAGGGGGAGGAATCAGTGCAGCCTGGTGAAGTGGCAGGAAGAGGGAGCCTGAAAAATGCCATTCCTTGTCATGTCATTTGGTGCTTTGAGCTTGAGAATTCCTGAGAATGTTGCTAAGGGCATAAGTGACAGAAGACAGAGGTTTCCAATTATAGTAATTCTAGAGCTTAATGTGTGCATCTGTTCCTATGAAATATCGAACATCTTAAAATTTTTATCACAACGCACTGGTATTCATGAGTAAAAATAACAGCCATTGTAAAACTGCAAGGTTAAAAGGTTGGCTTTTATTTGCATTTTTGGATGGATAATTAGATTATGTTGGTTAATAAGTTAACAAACTGGCTGCATATTTGATCTGCTGTCAAAATCTGTTTCAATCAGGCACTGTAAAATGACAATTCTTTGCAGTTGCAATTTAAAGATAGATTTCTATTGGTAGCAACTGCGAATACATCTTTAAGAAAAAGGCTGCAGGTTAAATAACAATCCATATACAAATTGTCAAGGCCAATGATTGATTAATATAGGATTGTACAGTACATGGGATGTACAAATCTGCCCGGGTTCAATTAGTGGGGTCTATTGAATCATGCTTGAAATCCACAAAACTTAGCAGCAAGCCCCATTGAAGTCTATGGAGGGAAACATTGTGATACTAAATTCTGGCCATTTTCAAGGCTAATGGACAAGCTATTGTCAAAAAGGGGCATGATTTGTTGGGCACTGCCCTGGGAGATTTGACAAAGTGTGTTAAAAATACTGTTTAGCAAGGTAAGGGCCCTTTTAATGCAACCTTGAGAATGACGTGGAAAAAGCACAAATCTTACATTCTTGAGAGATGCCTTTTTCCTGGACACTATATTCTAGTTTCTCAAATATTTTGGATGCATAATTGATATTTTATGTAATCTTACATTTAGCTTAGCTTGAAGTGGTAGCATTTGTGGAAATAAAATCCTCTCCATGTGACCAATGTACATTGCAAGAACTTTACAAATCTAGTTGCAGAAACCTACCCTTTCCTCTACTGAAGAAATAGTCTGGAAAAGAAGATGGTGAAAGAAACAGCTGATTCCTAAAAGAGAGGGCTGTGTGGTCAGTATAACCATCTGGTGCATTTTAGTGCTTAGATCAGAAAAACTGCAGCGTCTGCATCTCTTATAACTAATTAACCTTTGAGGAGTATCTCCCCAAAACTGCAATTCCCATTGCAGGCACTGATGCCTCAAATTTAATTTGTATCTTCGTGCAAATTAGGGATGAGCTGATGATTCATGCCAAACTTAAGGTCAGACCGAACTTTTGCTGTTCAAGTGCCAAAATGTTTGCATGTCTGGACCTCATTCAGCAGGAGCCGAACATCATATATAGAAGCAGTATTTGTATGTATAGAAGTGATATTTCTTGCACCCTACACGTTTCTAAGGAACACCTGATGTCATTTGGAATCCCCATCACATAAGCAAAGGTCATATTTTGGCAATAATGTCACCACTTGTCACACACCTGGTCTTGAGGCCAAAGTGATGAGAAGGCTTCTCTTGCAACTGAATGCACAACACCCCTGAGGATGGTGACAGGGGAGGCCCAGCCGAAAGAAGCACGAGTTACCAGCAGCAGAGTAGATAATTGGATCTGCGCAGTGGCGAGATCTGGGAACCAGGTGGGGAAGACAGCTGATCCAGGGAGGCACACTGGAACGTGTAGGCAGATTACAGCAGGCAGATCACAGCAGGCAGGGCTTAGACAGGAGAAGTGGTCAGGAGTGAGAGCCAAAGTCAAAACACAGTATTAAAGCAGAGGAATGAACAAGAACACAGGGGCAGGCCAAATTCATACACAGGAAGCAGGCAGGAGCAGGACCATGGAGGTCAGAGCCAGATGAGAAGCAAGGGATGAGTTCAGAAGCAAGACAGGTCATTAACAGGAAATCCAGAAGTACTGAGCACACAGGAACGCAGGTTACAGAATGCTGAAGACCAATCAGGAAAGTCTGAGAGCATCTGTCATCCTTATAAAGGCCAAAAGCGCCAAGAACTATCCTGCACAATCGTTTGCCGGTTCAATGCCATTAGATTAGCGCACATTCCTTCCCAAGTAAGCAAGGCCATGCTGGATATTGGCAAATGTGCTAGGTGTCTGTGCCATCCTTCTCTGGCTTATGCCCTGACACCACTATTCCTGCTCTACCATTACCTACCTGATGACATAATGGGAAGCTTTCATTTTGCTAGTGGTACCATCAGGATAAGTCCTGTTTGCTGGATTGTCAGGGTTTTTTTTTATTCCATTTTATTTTTTACAGCCAATTGGCAGGCGGCAGGCACCATGATTGATGGTGGGTTTACAACAAGGGACATTTTGTCTTTTAAATAAAGGATTAGTCAAACATTTGGGTGTCTTAATTTCTGGGTGACATCTTTCTTTCATGTGAATTAGTAGAGTTACTATGTATATACTGCAACCCCTCCCTTTTATAATATAGTAAAAATTTCCTGACCTAGAGTGGCCCTTGAGTGGCAGATTCCTATCCAAAATTTTATTTTTTCCTATCAATATGGTGGTTGTAATGAACACAGCAGAACCCAGGCACATCTTTGGTTCTTTGGCTTCGTCAGCATAATCTTTCTCCTCCCAGGCACTCGGCAGCCAGTTGCATTTTTTTGTGGCAAGCTCATAGAGACTTATCCAAAGTGACTTGGAGCTGTGATAGCTAGTGATGGCCGAACGGTTCGCCCGGCGGTCGTTTCGCGTTTCCGACTTTCGCCGTCCGCGGGTTCGAACGCCTTTTTCCGTCGTTCGCCCCGGCGGACTTACGTGTTTAATGTATACAAGAACTTTAACCTTTCGTGACACGTTTATCATGTGTTACAGGACAACCAATTGAGACATGACAGCTCATGGACACTTGGACATTCCCCCTAACCTATAAATACACCCGATCCGGTGGCCATTTTACATTCTTTCTTCTGTCACTGTAGGGAAAGGATCCTGTGTGGAGTAGGGACAGAGAAAACGCTAGCTATTTGGTACACAAAAGTTCTTTTCAGGACTGGTATAGGTGTTAGGTCAGCAGCCTGAGTTTCTTTTGTCAGTTTAGATAAAGGGACAGAGCGCTGTATGCTGCTATTTTAGGGACAGCTCAGCCAGATTAGTCTTTCTTCATCATCATCATCATCATCATCATTAGCTGTTACTATCAGGTCCACAAAAGAGCTGTTCCAGCTAATCGTTCCAGCCTACTCTTTTTTGCCAATTTGTATAGGGACAGGCAGGAAGCAGTGTGTCAGGCAGTGAGGATAATTTTAAAGACTTGCTGTTACTATTAGTTCCACAAAGGTTCTTTTCAGGACTGGTATCAGTGGTACGGTAATAGGCTTGTACACGTATAATATTCTTTCTTCCAAATATAGAAAGAATATTATACTTGACTGCTGCCCTTCTGCTGCAGTCTGCTAATCATTCACAACTCACTTGTTCCACAAAGCTCTTTATCAGGACTGGTAACTTGGTCTGTCTAGGGTGCTACGGTACATAGGCTTGGGTGCGGTACAGTCTGCTGTTCTGTAAGGACCGCTATCGGTCCACAATACATAGGGTTGCCGTGCACTACTGCTGACCGCTGCCCTATACTGCAGCAGTCCTTCATTGGTATAGGGACTGACGTACAGTCTGCTAATCACTAACACACAACCTGCTTGGTCCACAAAAGTTCTTATAAGGACTGGTAACTTGGTATAGGGTGCTACGGTACATAGGCCTGAGTGCGTTACAGTCTGCTGTTCTGTAAGGACCGCTATCGGTCCACAATACATAGGGTTGCCGTGCACTACTGCTGACCGCTGCCCTATACTGCAGCAGTCCTTCAGCGGTATAGGGACTGACGCACAGTCTGCTAAACACTAACACACAACCTGCTTGGTCCACAAAAGTTTTTATAAGGACTGGTAACTTGGTATAGGGTGCTACGGTACATAGGCCTGAGTGCAGTACAGTCTGCTGTTCTGTAAGGACCGCTATCGGTCCACAATACATAGGGTTGCCGTGCACTACTGCTGACCGCTGCCCTATACTGCAGCAGTCCTTCATTGGTATAGGGACTGACGTACAGTCTGCTAATCACTAACACACAACCTGCTTGGTCCACAAAAGTTCTTATAAGGACTGGTAACTTGGTATAGGGTGCTACGGTACATAGGCCTGAGTGCGTTACAGTCTGCTGTTCTGTAAGGACCGCTATCGGTCCACAATACATAGGGTTGCCGTGCACTACTGCTGACCGCTGCCCTATACTGCAGCAGTCCTTCATTGGTATAGGGACTGACGTACAGTCTGCTAATCACTAACACACAACCTGCTTGTTCCACAAAAGTTCTTATAAGGACTGGTAACTTGGTATAGGGTGCTACGGTACATAGGCCTGAGTGCGTTACAGTCTGCTGTTCTGTAAGGACCGCTATCGGTCCACAATACATAGGGTTGCCGTGCACTACTGCTGACCGCTGCCCTATACTGCAGCAGTCCTTCATTGGTATAGGGACTGACGTACAGTCTGCTAATCACTAACACACAACCTGCTTGGTCCACAAAAGTTCTTATAAGGACTGGTAACTTGGTATAGGGTGCTACGGTACATAGGCCTGAGTGCGTTACAGTCTGCTGTTCTGTAAGGACCGCTATCGGTCCACAATACATAGGGTTGCCGTGCACTACTGCTGACCGCTGCCCTATACTGCAGCAGTCCTTCAGCGGTATAGGGACTGACGCACAGTCTGCTAAACACTAACACACAACCTGCTTGGTCCACAAAAGTTTTTATAAGGACTGGTAACTTGGTATAGGGTGCTACGGTACATAGGCCTGAGTGCGTTACAGTCTGCTGTTCTGTAAGGACCGCTATCGGTCCACAATACATAGGGTTGCCGTGCACTACTGCTGACCGCTGCCCTATACTGCAGCAGTCCTTCATTGGTATAGGGACTGACGTACAGTCTGCTAATCACTAACACACAACCTGCTTGGTCCACAAAAGTTCTTATAAGGACTGGTAACTTGGTATAGGGTGCTACGGTACATAGGCCTGAGTGCGTTACAGTCTGCTGTTCTGTAAGGACCGCTATCGGTCCACAATACATAGGGTTGCCGTGCACTACTGCTGACCGCTGCCCTATACTGCAGCAGTCCTTCAGCGGTATAGGGACTGACGCACAGTCTGCTAAACACTAACACACAACCTGCTTGGTCCACAAAAGTTTTTATAAGGACTGGTAACTTGGTATAGGGTGCTACGGTACATAGGCCTGAGTGCAGTACAGTCTGCTGTTCTGTAAGGACCGCTATCGGTCCACAATACATAGGGTTGCCGTGCACTACTGCTGACCGCTGCCCTATACTGCAGCAGTCCTTCATTGGTATAGGGACTGACGTACAGTCTGCTAATCACTAACACACAACCTGCTTGTTCCACAAAAGTTCTTATAAGGACTGGTAACTTGGTATAGGGTGCTACGGTACATAGGCTTGAGTGCGGTACAGTCTGCTGTTCTGTAAGGACCGCTATCGGTCCACAATAGATAGGGTTGACGTGCACCACTGCTGACCGCTGCCCTATACTGCAGCAGTCCTTCAGCGGTATAGGGACTGACGCACAGTCTGCTAAACACTAACACACAACCTGCTTGGTCCACAAAAGTTTTTATAAGGACTGGTAACTTGGTATAGGGTGCTACGGTACATAGGCCTGAGTGCGTTACAGTCTGCTGTTCTGTAAGGACCGCTATCGGTCCACAATACATAGGGTTGCCGTGCACTACTGCTGACCGCTGCCCTATACTGCAGCAGTCCTTCATTGGTATAGGGACTGACGTACAGTCTGCTAATCACTAACACACAACCTGCTTGGTCCACAAAAGTTCTTATAAGGACTGGTAACTTGGTATAGGGTGCTACGGTACATAGGCCTGAGTGCGTTACAGTCTGCTGTTCTGTAAGGACCGCTATCGGTCCACAATACATAGGGTTGCCGTGCACTACTGCTGACCGCTGCCCTATACTGCAGCAGTCCTTCAGCGGTATAGGGACTGACGCACAGTCTGCTAAACACTAACACACAACCTGCTTGGTCCACAAAAGTTCTTATAAGGACTGGTAACTTGGTATAGGGTGCTACGGTACATAGGCTTGAGTGCGGTACAGTCTGCTGTTCTGTAAGGACCGCTATCGGTCCACAATAGATAGGGTTGACGTGCACCACTGCTGACCGCTGCCCTATACTGCAGCAGTCCTTCAGCGGTATAGGGACTGACGTACAGTCTGCTAAACACTAATACACAACCTGCTTGGTCCACAAAAGTTCTTATAAGGACTGGTAACTTGGTATAGGGTGCTACGGTACATAGGCTTGAGTGCGGTACAGTCTGCTGTTCTGTAAGGACCGCTATAGGTCCACAATAGATAGGGTTGACGTGCACCACTGCTGACCGCTCACCTATACTGCAGCAGTCCTTCAGCGGTATAGGGACTAAGAGTTTTGTCACAGGGTCATTTAAAAAATGACATGCAGAGGAAGAGGCAGGCCCTTCCGCAGGGGTGGTAGGGGTAGGGCAGGAGCAACAGGCTTGAGCCAAAGTGGGAAGTTGCAGAAGGTGCGTTCAATTACTTTAAAGGATGCACCAGACTTGGTTGAGTGGCTCGCTCAGCCTTACTCTTCTGCACCCTCCTCATCCTCTCGATCTGCACCCTCTTCTTCACTCTCTGCTATGTGCACCCCCAAAGACACTACCACCAACAACACGACCACCACCACCACCACCACATACCTTCCGCTTGAGTCACTGGAATTATTTTCCGATCCATATCAAGAGGACATTTCTGATGCGCAGCCACTCTTGGTATTGGATCAGGAAGAGGAGGTAGCAACAAGCGCTACTCAGCAGTCTGACGCCAGTACCCAGATCAGCCCAAGGAGGAGGTTGGTCCCCGGTGTTGCTGCCTACTCTACTTATAGCGGTGGGGAAGGTGACGTTGATGATGACGTGTCTAGTGATGTCACGTGGGTGCCCACAAGAGAGGAAGAGGAGGGGAGTTCAGAGGGAGATATGGACCAGCAGATAGGGAGGAGAAGCAGCAATGACTTACATTGCACAGCAGGGACAAAGCAGACTGCAAATGTATCAGGAGCGAGTCATCGACCATGTACGGTCACATCTGGCGCTCCCAGGACACCGGCACATGGCTCCGCAGTGTGGGCTTTTTTTAACGTGTCCGCTGCTGACAATAGCGTTGCCATCTGCAATCTTTGCAGTCAACGCGTTAGTCGCGGTAAGCCCAATACTCACCTAGGGACGACCGCCTTAAGAAGGCACATGAGCAGCCATCACCGAGCCCAGTGGGAGCAACGGAACACACAAAGCCACACTGCAGGCTCTCACCGTCCAGCCTCGTCTTCTACTTCTCCTTCTCCTCTCTCCTCACAATTGTCCTCCACTCCACCTTCCATCACGCCAAGCTCACATTTTTCTGCAAAAAGGCAGGCTTCCGTGGGCCTAATGTTTGAGCGTAAAAAAATGATGACGCCGGATAACCCTCTTGCCCAACGGTTGGCGGCTGGCTTGTCAGAACTCATAGCCCGCCAACTACTGCCATATAAACTGGTGGACTCGGAGGCCTTTCGCAAATTTGTGGCCATTGGAACACCACAATGGAAGGTCCCAGGAAGGAAGTATTTCTCAGAGAAGGGCATCCCAGAGCTATATGGCCATGTTCAGCGGCAAGTGAATGTATCTCTGGCACACAGTGTCGGTGCCAAGATACATCTGACCACAGACACGTGGTCTAGCAAACACGGGCAGGGAAGGTATATCAGTTTTACTGCCCACTGGGTGAACCTTCTGACGGCCGTCAAGCATGTAACCCGTGGCACCCGTGTAGATTTGGTTTTACCGCCACGGATTGCATGCAGGCCTGACTCTTCTTCTCCTCCTCCTACTCCATCCTCCTCCCTCTCCTCCTCAGCTGCCTCCTCCTTTTCCGCTGCTAGCGTCTCTTCCACTGCACCGCCCAAGCTCCCCAGAACCTATTCCACATGCCAGGTGAGACGTTGCCATGCCGTGCTGCGTCTGTTGTGCCTGGAAGCAAAGAGCCACACTGGCCCGGCACTCCTTTCAGCTTTGCGTTCACAGGCAGATGAGTGGCTAACACCGCTCAATTTGACAGTTGGTAAAGTGGTGTGTGACAACGGTGCCAATCTGCTTAGCGCATTGAAACAGGGCAAAATCACGCACGTGCCGTGCATGGCACACGTCTTAAACTTGGTCGTGCAGCGATTCCTTGTCAAATACCCTGGGGTCCAGGACATCTTGCGGCAGGCAAGGAAAATCTCGGCCCATTTCAGAAGATCTTACACGGCCATGGCTCGCCTTGCTGACATTCAGCGGCGACACCATCTGCCGGTCAGACGTCTTATTTGCGATTGCCCGACGCGATGGAACTCAACCTTCTATATGCTTGATAGGCTGCTCCAGCAGAAACGTGCAGTTAACGTCTACCTGTATGAACTCTGCGAAAGAAACGGTTCTGGGGAGCTGGGTTTTTTTTCACCGCGCCAGTGGCTGCTCATGCGCGACACATGCAGACTTCTGCGGCCATTTGAGGAGATCACCAAACTGGTCAGTCGCAGCCATGGCGCCATCAGTGACATGGTACCTTATGCCTTCTTTCTGGAGCGTGCATTGCGTCGTGTCATTGATCAGGCTGTGGAGGAGCAGGAGCGGGAAGATGAGGAAGTCGCAATGCTGGATGAATTCCCAGGGGGGGCTACTCTATCTGAGACAAGTCAACAACAGGAGTCTGATGAGGAGTCAGAGGAGGATGGTGCCGGGGCGGATGAGCAGGAGCAAGAAGAGCATGCTTTAAACCTTTCTGGGATCCCTGTTGTGCGAGGATGGGGAGAGGAGAATGAAGAGGACGACATTATCCTGGATGATGAGCAGGAGCCAGGCCACCACACCGCTTCCACTTTAGTGCAAATGGGGGCCTTCATGCTCCAGTGTTTTAATAGGGACCCCCGTATAAAAAGCATGAGGGTCAAGGACCAGTACTGGGTGGCAACGTACTTAGACCCCCGGTACAAACACAAAATGGCGGAAATGTTACCGCCGTCGCAGAGGGCTGTCAGAATGCAGCACTTCCAGGCCTTGCTTCGAGAAATGCTGCATTCTGCTTTTGCGTGCGCTGGCAGAGGAGCAATTCCCACTCCCAGAGAAGGATTTGCGGGTACCAATCCAACAGCGCCTGCAAGAAGAGGCCGGTTTGAAGATGTGTTGGTGACTTCGGATATGAGGTCATTCTTTCAGCCGACCCATCGACAGGTGTCATCCGGATCCAGCATCAGGGAACGCCTAGACCGTCAGGTGTCCGACTACATTGGGTTAACGGCCGATGTGGACGCTCTGAGGAGTGATGAACCCCTAGACTACTGGGTGGGCAGGCTTGACCTCTGGCCAGAGCTTGCCCAATTTGCAATCGAACTGTTGGCTTGCCCCTCATCCAGTGTCCTGTCCGAAAGGACGTTCAGCGCAGCAGGGGGGATTGTGACCGATAAGCGTACTCGCCTAGCTCACCACAGTGTTAACTACCTCACATTTCTAAAAATGAATGAGGCATGGATCTCGGAGGAATTCAACACATGTGATCAGTAGACCATGTATATGTCTATAAACAATTTTTGGAATCAAGCACACAGACCTTCTTAATTCATTTGGCTCACTTCCCTGACCCAAAAAAGCACACCGTACTATATGCCCCTACCCTCCTCTTTGAAGAGGTTGAGCGGTGTCATATTTCTACTGGGGCTGCTTATTATGAGGGGTTCCCACCATCCCTGTGCTGTGCTGACTTCCTCCTGGGTGTTCTTATTATGAGGGGCTCCCACCATCCCTGTGCTGTGCTGACTTCCTCCTGGGGGTTCTTATTATGAGGGGATCACACCATCCCTGTGCTGTGCTGACTTCCTCCTGGGGCTGCTTACGGTGCTGCTGTCAGCGCTGTATGTCACGGAGCTGCTGTCAGCGCTGTATGTCACGGAGCTGCTGTCAGCGCTGTATGTCACGGAGCTGCTGTCAGCGCTGTATGTCACGGAGCTGCTGTCAGCGCTGTATGTCACGGAGCTGCTGTCAGCGCTGTATGTCACGGAGCTGCTGTCAGCGCTGTATGTCACGGAGCTGCTGTCAGCGCTGTATGTCACGGAGCTGCTGTCAGCGCTGTATGTCACGGAGCTGCTGTCAGCGCTGTATGTCACGGAGCTGCTGTCAGCGCTGTATGTCACGGTGCTGCTGTCAGCGCTGTATGTCACGGAGCTGCTGTCAGCGCTGTATGTCACGGAGCTGCTGTCAGTGCTGTATGTCACGGAGCTGCTGTCAGCGCTGTATGTCACGGAGCTGCTGTCAGCGCTGTATGTCACGGAGCTGCTGTCAGCGCTGTATGTCACGGTGCTGCTGTCAGCGCTGTATGTCACGGAGCTGCTGTCAGCGCTGTATGTCACGGAGCTGCTGTCAGCGCTGTATGTCACGGAGCTGCTGTCAGCGCTGTATGTCACGGAGCTGCTGTCAGCGCTGTATGTCACGGAGCTGCTGTCAGCGCTGTATGTCACGGTGCTGATGTCAGTGCTCTGTATTACGGTGCTGCTGTCAGTGCTCTGTATCTCCTGCACCCTCTTGTTTGCCTACCCTGGTCCCTGACCTTCCCTCTCCTCCATTGCCTTCATTAGCTCCATAGTCCTGAATTGTCAGAACAATTTCCCAAATAAAAAAAAAATGCTTGTAGTTATCGATCCCAAATTCACCTCATACATGTATTATGCTATTGTCCAGGTGGTGGGACTACGTGCTACCCCCTAATAATTACCCCGTGGCCGCAAATTCGACCTAAAGGTTTGCGAAATTCGCCTCCCATTGAAGTCAATGGAGCCCGCGGCGAACGGTCGTTTTCGCGAACGTTTGTGTCCGTTCGCGTTTCGCGTTCGCGAAACGTCCCGTCGGAAGTTCGTCCATCACTAGTGATAGCCACAAAAGGAGGCTCTACAAAGTATTGACTTAAGGGGGGTGAATAGTTATGCACATTGACTTTTTATTTTATTTTGTCCTATTTGTTGTTTGCTTCACAATAAAAAAAAAAAAAAAAAAAAATCTTCAAAGTTGTGGGCATGTTCTGTAAAATAAATGATGCAAATCCTCAAACAATCCATTTTAATTCCAAATTGTGAGGCGACAAAACATAAAAACATGCCAAGGGGGGTGAATACTTTCGCAAGGCACTGTATGTGTGTGTGTGTATATATATATATATATATATATATATATATATATATATATATATATATATATATATATACACACACACACACACACACAGTATTTATCTAAAATAACTCCCGATCTGTTTTCTATTGTTCTATATCTAAACAATAAATACCTTATGTGAAAAATTAATAATAAGTTGCTGCAAGCATCAATTTGTGTTCCTGTCTATTTCCATGAAAAAACATAAACATATCTTATTGATCATAAACACAAATAAATATCTTTACCAATATATCAAACAAAAATAAGTGAACCATCTGGTGATCCAAATAATTAATTGTGACTGTATATATCAACATACAAAGTGCAATAAAAACCTCCTTATGAAAATTAAATAAAGATAATTCTACCCTGTGTCTCAGTCTATTCGTGTTATCAATGTCCTCAATATTTTCTCTCGTGCATTACACAGTGAACCCTCAGTCAGTAAATACACTTCATAACTTTAAACTATTATCCACCTCTTCAGTGACTCCCACCACCATTAATATATTGACCTCATCTCAGGATATGGACCCAATACACTGATTACGTCAGCCAGTACTTTTTCCCTTTAAGAATCAGTGGCTTTCTCACTTTTTTTCTGCTTCTTCCTTCATGGGGACAGTATGTTGAATGGCTTCACTTCATATCCTCATAGTCTTTTCCAATTTTACACTGCAAACACTTTAAGAGTATGTCCCTTTAAGGGGTCAGAACTCCACGTGGAAACTACAATGGGCTCAGCACAGACAGGAGCTTTTCACAAGGTGAGGGTTTACATATATTTTAAGGAAGCTAAAATAAATTATAAAATCATTAAACTATGCTATTAAATTCTCCTATTAGCATCACCATCTAGTGGATATATAGCATATTGCACTCCCTACTCTTTATTGTTACAAATCCCTAATAAATGAATTTAAATCAAACTCTAAATTCAGTCCTCTTGATGCCAACGTTTGTAGTTCAAATATTCCCCTAAATTCTTTCTGACCTATAGTTTTAATTTTGTTCCCCCCCTTCCAATGACCTTTATGTTTTTCCAACCCCAAAATTGCAATTGGGAGGGGTTTTTAGTGTGTTCCCCCTCCAGTGACCTTCATATTTTCCCAGCCCCAAAAATTGCAATTGAGAAGGGTCTTGACTGCGGTACATCATAAAATATTTTGATACACTTCTTTTTAAAACCTATTGATATAATATAGATGTGATCCTAAATGCTCCTACTGAGTTGCCTTTTGGACCTCCCTAAGTATTGCATTCCACAGGGACACTGGAGCGCATATACAACCCCTTCTGTACTACATATTATAAAAATCTTTATAATATAAGCTGTTGTACTTTTTGTTATGAGATGAATATTGCATGTTCTTTCATGGTAATAGTTAGATGAGGATAGGTAGCACAGAATCTTTCAGTATACTGGGCTCCAGTTGAGGAGGAGTTGAGGAGGAGGCTAATGAAGAGGATAAAATGTGTGGGTACCACTGATCGTAGAGGAGGAACCTTCTGAGGCCGAGCAGGAGTGAGGAAGAATTTTGAACAGAGGCACGGGCAGCTTGCAGAAGACTGGAGGAGGTAGACTTCCTAATCCATTTGGAAGGTATAGGCCCCTGATATCCCCAGGGACAATCCACAAAGCTCTGCAATGTAAGTCTTTTTATAACATATCTGCTGCTGGAACAGAAAAAAATTTCCACAAATCACCACCAGGCAGCTTAGCAAATCTGCTGGCTTAGCAGCTGCTCCCTTTTCAGCTTGTGTAATTACCCCCCTTCCAGTGTTACATCACAGTGACCAAAAGTTCAACCATGCCCTCCACCAGTATTTGGACTGTAATGTGTCTGTTTAACAAGACCACGCTGTCAGCAGCAAGGTATAAATTATGACAGATGGGAGCCAGGATAATCCTTGATAAACTGCTGCATCACCAGGTTGAGGACATGTGCAT